>NC_090659.1:22960544-23629613 GCF_013368605.1 Nyctibius grandis
TTCAGACTAAGCAATTTTTTACTTTATTTCCTTTTTTTTTTTTACATTTATTTACTCAGTGCCCTTGGTTACAATGTGCTTAGTTCTGTTTTACAACCTATTGCTTGGGAAATGACATAACTTCAGAGGCACACTTTTAAAATTTAGTTAGCAAGCGTCCTCTTTCCTTACTGAAAACTATCTTAAACACAGAAGAGAGATTTCAGTAACACTCTCATCATATCAGTTTTAGTGTGAAAAATAGGAGCTGCATTTACTTTGGAGATACAGGTTGTCCTGAAAGTGTATCTGAATACCTCGAATGGTCTGAATAAGCCAGGTGCCCAAAACTATGAGTGCGTAAGAATAAACTCTGTTCTGGCACAGAAATAAAGTTAATAAGCATATCTGGTCTTCTTTGTGGTATAACAATAGAAGGTTTTGTGACTCTAAATATAACATTAAGAGAACTGGACACACATAGAAAACTGTGTGGAAAATAGAAATATTTTAGAGAAGCGTTAAGGTGAGAACTGTACTTTACAATAATTTGCATTTTGGAACAGTTTTACATTAGTGTTCCTGGGACTATAATTATTCCCGTCTCCCAGACTGGCACATATAGGAGGAGATCAGACTCTGGCAGTGAAACAGCACTGCAAGTGCTGTTCAGGGGACTTTGATGCAGGGCCCGGGAAAGAGCACTGTGCTTTTTTCCTTTCCCAGTAGCTCACTGGGCTTTTGCAGCTGGGCAGCCTGACTGCTGCCAAATATCAGGAGGAAAGTTTCTGCACCTGATACATAGGTAAGAGGGACGAACAACACTCCTGCACAGAAACGCAAATCTCCATGAATCCCCAGGAGCTGCCTGTTCTGCCCTTCACAATGGCTAGGAAAACTCCCTGTAACATCTTTCACAGATACTTGATTCCGTTTACATAGAGAAAGCTCCTTAGCGGGGTCAACAGATTGATCGGTCACTTTACATAGAAATAAAAAAGTATATTTTAACTGTTTTACAAACATAGTTTAAATTATTAAAAAGCCAGAAGGGTTTTCATGCTTTCTGGAATACGTACTATTTTTCTTGTTTACAACTCATATGACATACTATTCATGGCAGTTTTGTTTGTATTTCTATTATTTGGTGTCACTGTTAGGTTTTCCTGTAGGTATGGTTTACAAGCATTACAGTAAGTGTTGAACTGGACATATTTGTCCCAGAAATATTTGTCTAAAAACCAATCTGGAATTTAAACAAACTATTGAAACATTTACGTAAGTCTTTTTGTTAAACTCTAGTTTTGCAGATTGTAATATTTGGCTCATTTTGATTTGAAAGTGTTTCTATAAGGGAGTTCATTTAAAGTTAGTAGATGAATGTATTGACCTAGATCTATCAAAACGGTAACAAGTTGGTGTGGATTATTTGTTCAAATTGTGATGCATTAATCTCTGTTTCAATCAGTTATTGAACTACTTTGAACTTTGACAAGTAGATGCTACAATAATTTAATCATTTGATATATTGACTTTTTTTGGTAGACTGTAGACTCAAACAGCAAACAAAAATTCTGTTACTAAATAATATAAAAGTGGCAAATGGAATAGGTAATGTTAAATACTTGAATATTCTTGGAGGAACAGAAACCTGTTTAAAATCTTGAATACCTTAATTTTTTGGTGAAGAGAGTTAATTTCCATTTGCAAGTTCTTTGTAATTATCCCAGCTTCCACAATTTTTTTGTTCTCATTTGCCAGCTGATGACTAAAGGTGCAGTTGTTCAACTTCAGCTGCTTTTCTAGGCTCTTAAAAAAATTACATATTTTACCATATGGATGTACTCAGTGTGACTGTTGAAAAATTTCAGTTCTTACCAGATCTAAAAAATAAGCACGCTAATATAATGAAAAGTAAGCCTCTAATAATTATATTCTGTTGTAAACAATGCATGAAATTATGATGAAGTATCTTAAGAATTACTTTAAAAATGAGCAAAAACTGGTTTAAAACCTAATTTTACTAAACAAAAAAAACTATATTTGGCATTCAAACATAAAAAATAAGGCTGTACATTACCTTTCTGATGGATTAATGAATACAGTCATCTTTGAGAAATGTTAAGGCAAAATTTCTGTTCACACTGAGATCTATTAACTGCAGCAGCATAACGAGGCTTAGTGTAAATGAAAACTAAGTAATTTATTGAGTACCTTATCGAGTATTTTATCATCAGAACCCAGTGCCATGCACTGAAATTACAGTTACTAAAACTGTGAGGTGGACACCGAACCCTGCATGCTTTTTATAGCTTCTCACTAGGACTATTGTAAATAGAAAGTTTTCAGAAGAGAGTCTGAATTTAGCTGTTTATATTTTCATTTTCTTTCATGTAATACGTGTACTTCAGACCTAGCTGTTCAGATGGTGAAATGCCTGTAAGATTACCTGGCTCTTTATTTAATTCTCTGCATAATATACACCATAGAAAATAGAAATTAATTCCTGGAGGACAATGGAAATTTCACTGTCCCAGTTTTGTATTAAAAACTGTATTCCTGTCTTTTTGTGAAAGGTTTAATAAAAGTAAAGAAGCATGAGATATTAAAAGGAGCTGAATTATCTCCTGTTAAACTCCCACCAGGCTTTTACTACTGTTGCATAATAAACCAACAGTAGAACCAACCTAAAATCTAGGACACCTGACTACTGCTTAATTCAGCAGCTGCCCTACAGCTGACTACAGTGAGTGACAGTAATTAATGAACAGGAGATGTAGGTATGTCCATACTGCCCATCAGCACCACGTAAAAATAACAGTGCTTGTTCCAGATAAGCCAGCTTTGGTTGTTCAAGGAAGTAGATCAGCAGCAGTCTGGTGATCTCCATGTATGACTAAGCCTGTGCTTTGCCAAGGTAAATTAGGGTCCGTCCTATTGTGACTAGACGGCCCAAGCAAGCCTGGGTATCCCATGCTGCTGGCAGGGAGCAGAGTAGACACTCCGCTGAAGATTTCTCTCCAGCTATATGCTATGCTTCTGACCTAACAGGGTTAAGGCATACAACTTAATTCCTAAAAGATCTTTATTGCCAAACTTAATCTACTCATACATTTCTGCCAGATTTTAAAATACTGAAAGGGGGTACTACTGCCATTTTTAGTACCTTACACTCAGGACAGCACTGGATTAAAAAGAATGTTCAATGTTACAGGATTGTATCAGAATCATTAATGTGACAAGAAACAGCTAAAACTTTCCACTATTCTTGCACAGAAACCCCTCCCTTTATTGTTCCACAAATACAATGATAATGCACATATTACCTGTATTCTCTTATCATTCACTTCCATTTTTTCTGTAAGGACTGATAATCTGTGATCAAGTTCCTCTCTCTCTGCAAGAGCTTTGTCTTCTGAAAGCACTTGCAAGGTCTGCAAAGCATCTTTAGCTTTTAGCAGCTCTGCTTCAACTGTTCTGAGCTTCCTGGATGTATTTCTCTCGTCCTCCTGAGATATCCTCAGGAGTTTCCTTAAAGCTCTCACCTCATTATAATGACTTGCTAAAAGATCTGGCAAGTTACTTTCTGAATTTTCATATCTACCTATTGCTTTCGAGTGTCGACACTGAAGCTGTTTCAAAACACAGTTTTCTAAGCTTGATGCTTCTAATTTGTGTCGTAATTCAAATATTTCATTCTTCAGCTCTTTAATTTTGTGAAGTCTTGCTGATAATATTCGCTGAGCCACTGCATTTTTTTCCTGTGAAATCATACTGCTCTGCAGGCTTAAAAATGAAGAATTCTGATGTGGTATCTTCTCAGCTGGCAATTGCACAACATGTTCTAGGTTGAATCAAAACAGTTTCATTACTCTTAAATTTGATTTGGCACTGTCAACACTTCCCGGCCAAATTGTCTTTAAATCAAATTAGCTTAAATTAAGCTTAAAACTACTGCTTTAATTTGTTTTGATGAGAAGTGTGGGCTGAACCTCACCATCCAGCTTCAAGAGCAGATGTTGAGGAGTAAATAAAAAGGAAAAGGAGAAGACAGAAAAACAAAAGGTGAAGGACAAGAAACAGAGAAATGAAATGAAAGCTATTACTATAGAAATGAAAGAAAAAAAAGCAGTAGCTGAAGGAGGACTGAAAGGGACAAACACTAGAGAATGTATGTTGAAGGAACAGATGCAGGAACAAAAACAATTAGGGCCAAATCTATCTGTCAAAGATGAAAATGCCATTTCAAGCATCCAGAAATGGCAAAACTGTCACGGGGAAGAATTAATCATTGTCTGTGTGCAAAAACAGAGTAAGTAAACGAAGGGGGAGTCCTGGTGGGAGACCACTGTCTGACTTCCCAGCCCAGCATGGAGCAGCAGTCCCCCAGCCTCACAGCCGAGCCCTGAGCTGCAGTGGAGCCAAGCTGGGTACCAGGGCCCACCTGCTCACGCGGGAAGGGTGAGGGTGTATCCAGGGCCCTCAGACCTGCCTCTGGGTTACTCCAAGGGCCCCAGACAGCTCACTGGTGTGGTCCACACAAGCCAGAGCTCCCCCACCACCCTCACGAGTGCAGAGTTCCCCAGGGTGGTGGTGGGGTCCAACTGCCTCAGAAGCCTCAAAGCCCTGCAGCCCCCCTGATGCCCTGGCAGCCCCCTTCCCCGACAGCCAACGCAGCACCTCAACGCCCAGCCCCTGACAGCCACCTCGAGGCCCTGGCACCCAGCCCCAGGCCCTGGCACCTAGCCTGACACCGCCCCGCTCTGCTCCCCCTGTCCAGGGCGGGAGAGTGGCCCCTCGCCACTGGGCACCCCCGGGCAGGGGCAGGGGATCCCACCTTCCCCTCTGCCCTCTCAAGATATCTCGCCATCCCTCCCCACCTCCGCCCTGCCCAGGCGCCACTGCCCACCCCGGTGTGCCCCGTCCCCTCTGCCCACCCCGGTGTGCCCCGTCTCCTCCCGGCCTCCCGAGCGTCGCCCCCGCCGCCATTACCGTCCTGGGCCGACGGGCGCGTCGCCATTGCCATGGAGACAGGCGGCGGCCGCGGGGCACCCTGGGAGCTGTAGTCGCAGCTGGCGCGGCGGCCTCGGCGCCTTCGCCTCGCCCCGCACCCCGCAGAGATGTCGGCGTATATATATTTTCACCCCCTTATTTCTGCACCCCACCGGGGTCTTCATGGGAATGTGACAGTGCGGTGCGCAGGCAGCGGGTCCCTCTGCGCCATGAGCTATAGGCTGCGGAGCCTCATGGTGGCCATGGGACGTGGCCAATGTCAACTCGTGTGGTGTGGTGGGAACCCTGAGAGCGCACAGGCCAACCCAACAGGCTCCAAACACACGGTTCGGGTTTACACAAAACATTTTCATGCTGAAAAAGGTGGGGGGGAGGAAATCCCATAGGAATGAAAGCAGCAGGAGCAATGTTTTTCTTCAAGGCTGGACACAATGGGAATAGTGCCCCAAAGTCACCGCCTGCCAAGCCCCAGGTTGGCAAAGGCTTTGGGCCGCGTCCTGTTTTTCCACTGTGTAGTTCAATGGCATTTTGGGTATAAAGTAGAATAGGAGAGAGCATTAATTGGCAATCTAGTTCCAGTCCTGAACATGGACGTTTGATGGTGCAAATATGTAACACTTTGAGTATTATTAGTATCACTGTACTTGCAAGGCTTATCAGTATGCTTTGAAGCCAATGACTACTGCACCCTTTGTACTTTTTCAGGGCACTAATAACCAAATAAATTAATTTGGAAATGGTATGTTCCAAATGGCCAGTCATTCCCGTAGAATTTGCTAGGCTATACTTACATACAAAATCTCCTGAGAAACAAGGATGTGTAATAACTTCTGGAAATAATTTCTGGTTTTGCACTAAGGTGTTTTTTTTTGTTTAGTTTTACAGGAAAATACTCTGAAAATACCTGATTCTAACAGGCTTTTCCTTTTGCTGAACCTCCTATTGCCTCTAAAAAGAAGAAAGAAATGACAGATGGTGAGCCACAGTAAACAGTGCAAACTATCCATAGTTATTTTTAGTTTTCAGTGAGGTTTTTCAGGATCCCTGTTCCATACATGGAATACTGCATTTCCAGCTTCACATAATGGTTTGCACAGACAAAAAACTTACTTTCAAGAGCATCTTTACTGTTGTGCATTTGGTCCTACCTAATCAATCCTGGAAAGAAAGTATTATATTCCATTTTAAGTATTTTCAGGATTGGACAGTGCTATATTCAATCTTAACATTTGAAAGGTGTGTAAGCACTTTCTAAAACCTAGGCCAGTTTCACCTCTGACATAGGGACATCTTTACTGAGCTCAGTGGCATGTTGCTCACTTATAACAGAAACAAACTTGGCCCTTAAAATTTGAAAGTAATCTGTTGCCATTTAACATTCTTAAAATACCTCTCATGCTCAGAAATCTCCTTAAGCAAACACGTGCAGGCAGCCACTGAATTGTGACCATCTTTGGGGTAGAAGGCGACAACCAGATGGAAGGAGAGCATCCTGGCTAACACAGTAGAATGGGATATTTTTTACCAAGTATTCTGGAGCTCCTCTTAACACCTCGTGCCCTGGCAATTTTCACTGGTGATGCAAAAAGAAAGAGAAAATACAACCATAGGTTCTGGATACATAGAACCAGCCAAATCACCCTCCTTCTCAGCATTAGGAAGTGCACTGACACATATTTATTTCAGAGAAGTGCCTGAGCCCTGCAGTGTGGATGATGATCTGAATTCTTTAAAGCTGAGAGCGTTTGTAACCGAGGCTTATTTCAATGTGATCTCTGCTATAATTACTTCTGCATCTATGCTTCCCTTGCCCTCCCCTTCCTCTTTCCCCTTTTATGATGTAAAATTTTCAGCTACAACTCCAAAGCCTCCTTGTTGTGGTCAGGGAGAGGGTGCAAGCCCTTTTACGCAGGAGATAGCTTGACAGTGCCCATGCAACACCAAACATAACCCGACAGCTTTGTGATCTCCCCCAGCAATAAGTTGCGTGTTCCCTGTCCCCTCTCCCTTCTCACTTGTCCCTTCCCCCTCTCCCAAATATTTCTCCAGCCCTGTCTCATTGGTGCACTACTCTCCTTTGCCTTTTTTGGACTGCCACCCTGTCAATCTAACGCAATAAGGCCAGGGGCAGGTGCAAACCCCTTGCTATGGCTCCTCTTACTAACCAATCCTCTGCTGACCTCTCGTCTCAAAATACCTAAGAGCCAATGGAGTGGGAAGACCCAGGACCTCGGGGAGAGGGATAGGCCAAAGCTGCTGGATTACTGTGGGGGGGCATCCATTTAGGACCCGGGTCAGCCCAGGAGCTGCCAAACACTTGGATTCCTCTTGGGACTGTGGTGACTTGTGGATAGCAGGCGTGCTCTGCTGATTCATTTTCATCACTGTCAACATGGTGATCAAAGTCTTCGTAGCGACATCTTCGGGATCTACAGCGGTAGGTGTCTCATTCGACATACTCCTCTTTCTACTGGGATCAGGTTGGTAAATTAGCCTAGAAGATCCCAGGACAGCCTGAGTTTGCATGTGAGAAAAAAACATGTGATTTCTCCTTGTCTGTATTGTGCACCTTGTTCTTGAAAGCAACTCAAGATGTAGAGAATTCCTGTTAATGCAGGCTTGCTTGCATGTGAGGTTTTACTGCAGGTATATTTACATACAAATTATCTGTCAGCTAATAGATTTTCTTCTGTTTGAAAAAGTATATGCAATATATATTCACTGAAGAAGGAAAAAGTGGGTATTGTATTTGCACAAAAGCTAAGGTAGATTGTTTACAGTAGAAATTAATGTATTTGTTTTTAGAAGAGACTTTAGGATACTGCTCCTGCAAAAGGGGAATTCTGTCTAAGAAAAAGCCTGGAGCCAAAGTAAGCTCAATAAAGTTATGCAGAAAAAAATTCTTCCCCACCCCACTTCCTTTCCCTAGGTTTTTGGGTCTTTTTTTTGTTGTTTTCCCTTGTTGTGTGTTTTTTTTTTTTTTCTTAGAGGTTTTTTTTTTTTTCTGTGCTTCTGTCTTGAAATGCTGTACTAGTGATTTTTAGTATTGAGATCTACTGCTGTAGCTGTCAGCATAGTGTATCAGCTGAAGGGAAGGGCATGTGAATAGTAGGGAGGTTGGAAGTCTGTGGGAGGTGGGAACTGGGAAAGGACTGTTTCCTTTTATATCCAGTTCCCAGATGAGCTCAGATTGCAGCTTTCCTTTGGCAGTCACTCACTCCCAGTGACATGGCTAAACAAACTGGCCGGTGCTTGCACATAGCTGTGACTACATCTCCGTCTCTCTGACACCAGCTCCGTGTTTTTAAGAAGCTTCCAGAGTTTAAAAGCTCCAAAAAACACTTCCTGTTTGAAGGGCCATCACTAGAAAATGGACCGGGGGACGTTCACTAAAATTCAGACTGGAATACAGCTGAGGAAGTCTGCAGCTCTCTCATCAGCTTGTTTTATGAACCTATCTCTAAGCCTGACATTCTAAATTTGCTATTGACATTTTAGCATTCCTTTTACCATAAGAAACCTCAGATGCAAGGGAGAAAAAGAAGAGCAGGTTGGAAACTGCAGGTTTGGTAATTTGTAATCTAGCAGTTACTGCTCAAGTAGCTTTATAAATTGCCATGCGCTGTGCCTTGGCAGTCTTTTCTCTCCTGTTTGGTCTCCCGTTTTGGTCTCCTTTGGTTGACCAAAGAAGAGTTGTCCCTACCTCCTTTGCTACTCATCCATTTTCTGGGAAAAGTTTTGACCGTGACTGAAATCCCACTGCAGACATCCAGGATGTGCGTGTTGGGGCCATCATCATCTCGTGTGCCTCGGGCACGAACCGTTGCCGCTCCAGCTATAGGACTGGGGCTGTAGTTCAGCAAGGCAGTTGTTATGAGTGCTTTGATTAAACACTGACATTCAGAGATCACTTATGCAATTAAAACTAAGCATATAGTATATTTAGCACTAGCTGAACGAAGATCTTTCCTCTGTATACACATTCCTTGTACCTCCTCCCAGCTAGCAGCTATAGCTCCTTTCTTCTTGGACTGCAGTCAGGGAATGTGTATGCTACACTGAACACTGAGCAACATGCAAGCTTTATCCAGCCATTTTGAACTGCTAAGCATTGCTACTGTGGTTTATTACTGCTAAGAAAGATAGCTAATGCCAGTGAACTGTGATAGCTTTTAAGCTTATTAATGCCACTGTGTGTTAGCAGCCCACAAAAGCTGATAGTGAGATCCCAGACACAGACTGAAAGGAAGGGTACGACATCTTTACACAGCAATATGCCACTGTATTTCCTCCTTTCTGGAGTGTTGCGTGTGTGTATAGCTGTAGCAATCTCAGAAGGCAGCATGTGTTCAGATTACTGATACATAATTGCAATGCCAAGTAAACACAATGTTCAGCTGGAGTAGTTTTCCACACTTACTCATTAAAATGGGTGGAAGGTATCCTTCCAATGAACCTTTAATGAGTTTTGGTACATATAAAATAAAACTCACTCATGCAAGGAGTGCACAAGGAGCACTCCTTGCATGAGTGAGTTGCAAGGAGCCAGCACAACCCAATATATCACTAAAATCCTATTAAAAATCAATTTTGTATCAGCCTTGTACAGCTTTTCCTGAAGAGAATGAATTTGATCCTTAAAGAACTTAAATTGCCCTAGTAGCCCTGGTGCTCTCTTCAATGTGACTATCTCTACCAAGTGCATGTTGTTCACTTTGAATTTCAAAATAAGATGGGCCCAGCCTCCTCAGGTGTAAATCAGCAGGGGATCATTGGTAAAGAATGAAAAACATTTCTATTCTATATACAACACAGTCACACTGCTAATTGCAACTGGTTATCCTGTTAATAAACACTTTTAAAAAGTGAATGCAGTGAACCCAGTAACATTCTGGTGCTCTGGATCAGATTCTTGAATGATATCATTCACTGTGGCTCTAGAGCAAATCTGCACTCTGTATTTTTCCCTCAATGATTCAGAAATTTATTTTAAACAACTTCAGCATTATTATCTTTCTGCTTCAAGCTTAACTGACACTGAACTATTCATTAAGGCAAGCAGAAGTAGAGACATTTATAGCGCTAAAAAGTACTAAATGCTTGGCTTGAAGCAAGCAGTACAAACATAAAATAATTTTGTTACTAGCCACAGAGGTGTTTAGAAATGGGTAATATCCTGCAAGGTTCTAAGGTACCGTGAATCACGGGAGAAAGGAGGTTCATGTCTTACACACAGGAAGTCTTCTAAAGTCTTGCTTACTGCTGCTCATGGTTAGGGCACCTCTAAAATCCTTTTTTTTCCCAGCGTTTTTTGCTGACATTTTATGAACTTGCACACCTTCAAATCTGTAGTCTCAGAAAGACTGAGGAAAATGTAGACTATTTGGATTATGTCCTCTAAAATACAGGGTAGGAGTTTGTCATCTGTGACTGTGAATCCGGCCATATATATACCTGATCTCAGATTTCAAATCAATTTCAAGTGAAATCAGAGGTTAGAGTGTGATAAAGAAGAATAATTATCAGGAATAGGTTGTCCATGCAGTGTTAGAACCAAAGGCTTCAGCAACTCTGCCTACCAACATTACTGTTCCTCTTGCTGTGAGTTGTTGACTACATACTGTTTGCTTCTGCCATAGGCAGCTGGTCAACACGAATGCTCTGGATTGTGAGGATATAGATGGTAATACTTAATTATGCAGCAGATGAAACTAATGTTATCTGTAGCTCTTATGTGCTAGGTAGATAATATTTAAATTTATTTATTTAAAACAATTATTTCTTATTTTAAGGGACTAGCAGCTAGGGATGGTGGAACTTAAGCTTTGTTGAAAGGGAAATGACATTGATGAAATAATATCCTGCTCACCACCACTTTCCAAGGAATCTATGCCCAAGTAATCTGAGTTCTTCCCAATGCATCAGACACAAGGGAGGGCACAAACAAGCTCCTGCAATCTCATTCATTCTGGGAAAACCTGTGCATGTCCTCTGGGTTGTTGCGTTCTGGAAGATTTCCCTCTCTGAGTGCTGTTTGCTGGAGAGATTCTTTTAGTTGCCCAGCTACCTAGTGCCACAGCAGAGGCTTGCTTTATGGTTTCATCATACAGGGCGTGTGCCCCAAGTCTTTTGCTCTGCCTAAACACTGGTAATCGTAAGCCTTAAGACATAGTACATCTTCTGCAGTTTGTTGTTGTTATCATAATGAGGTACACCTTGCCTTTTCCTTATGCAGGCATAATTGCATGTAACTTTTTATTTTTCCTCATCATTAATTTTTCACACAACCCTCCCCTAATTTTTGCTTTTAGTCCTGGTGTTGTCTGAGCCTCCTGTGTATTATGAACCTCAAGCTGAAGAAAAATTGTTTATCCAGATTTAATTCTAAAAGCTTTAGCTACAGCCATAAGCAAGGGAGCACGGAATCTGTAGCTGAGTTTCCATTATCTCCTCAGAGGCACTGTCTGTCTGGGGCACTAGCTATTCCAGGAGCCATATCTACTTCAGCGCCTGTGTTCAAAGAGACAAGCTGACGCTGACATTGCAGCTGACAGCAGCTGAGTACACCGGCTTTCAGAGCATGTGGTGAAACTCTTAGTACTGGCTCATGCAGATTTTATTAACCATTTATACAAACATCATCCTGCCACTTCCTCCAATGAAGTGTCCCTCAAGCAATCCTTTCTGCCACCTGAATGTGTTCTGCAAATAACTGTGAAGCAAAATAGCCATTAAGAAAATGACCTGTGTTTAAAAAGTTAAAATAATACAAGTAAGCACCTTTGAGATCTGTCAACTGCATGGCTTTTGAACACTTTGGATTAGTGTTTCCGTTGAAGGTGATGTGTTTTTTTTAGCTCTCCATAAACCTCTGTTGTCGTAAATATGTACAACATTTTATGTTTGTTATTTTTCATAAGCAAGCATAGCTGTAGAGATAGATACTCCCTTATTTGAACAAGAAAAAAAAATTTTATCCTTAACCATGAAAATTCATTCTTCCAATATAATAGGCTATCACTCAACTTCATCTTTTCAGGTTTATTATATTATAGAAATGCATAATCCGTGAATTATTTCTCTTCTCATTGTTTGTCTCAGACTGATTTACACTAGCTTGGTGTCACTTCAAATTCAGTTGCTTAGATGTCTGATTTGAGGAAGACATGGTTTCAAATCATATGATGGCTTGTATGTAAAAATTACCTTGATGATACATTATTCTACTTACATCTATATAGGACACTAACTTGCTGCATGGGGTAGCATAACTGGGAGAAGAGAGTCACGTCTGGAATGTGACTGTGCTAGAGAGTCATTTAGTTGTCTGTGACTGAAGAGCAGCATGAGAGAATTTGTACAGATCAGTCCAAACAGTGCTTGCTTTGAATGCTGCAGTACTTGTAGGGATAAAGTTTGGCCTTGCAGCTCTTAGACAAGTTAGACATATACAAAATGGAGATGTTCTTTCAATGTCACTTATGAGTAGCATTCCTTTAGTAGAGAAATATAGTGAGTATTACTTCTTCAAAGTAAAGGGAGAAGTTATAAAGTTGATCCCTGCATCCTAGGTGTATACGGTACTAGCATCAAAGGGAATAAGGGCCATGACTGAATTTTAGCTAGCACAGAAGCTGTGTATAACATGTTTTATTTGTATGTAATACGTTCTTCGTGGTCCAGCTGGAACATCATTCTGTAATGTGGGAAATATTCAAGCACAGAAGTTAAGCTGTGCTGGATCTTCATCGAGCTTTTGTTCATATTTAATTATGCCTGTCGTTAAAGAACAGGGACAGAGAGAAATAAGTGTCTCACAGAAAGCTAAATGTCATATGTAATAAGTAGGAAACAGGAGTCTGTTACATGCTGGGGAGAATTTGTACATTCTCAGACCTGTGCTGACTTTAGGCAGGATTAGCTTTTACACCACACTCACAGATCTGGCAACAGAGTAGAAGGCCTACTGCTGAGACTTGTTTCTTAGATGGAGACATCACTGCTTCTAGGGAGGAAAGAAAGAAGCTGGGGAGGGAAGGAAGTAATGGCAGTGGTCTGGGTGCTGAGAAGCAGTGTTGAATCTCAGCTTCAAAAAGTTTGGGGGCTACTGGAGTAGTGGATCCAACTTGACATACTTACATCAGCTCTGCTTGTAACAGCAATTGCTTTTAGAAAACATTTTTCTTTTTAAAGCAGGAATTTTGGTTTTCCTCTTTCCTGACCAGATAAAAAAGAAACAGCAAGAAGTAGTGGGCTTTTTAGAGGCCAACAAGATTGACTTTCAGCAAATGGACATAGCAGGTGATGAAGACAACAGGAAATGGATGAGAGAGAATGTCCCGGGTGAAAAAAAGCCTCAAAATGGAATTCCCCTCCCTCCACAGATCTTCAATGAGGAGCGGTACTGTGGGGTAAGAAGCTGTTTAGAAATTTAAATACCCTCAGAGAGCCTTCTTTCACAGAAAGTGACTCTTTTCCATTAGTAGGAAGTGTCTGCAAACAAACTCCGTAAGACAATTTGAGATTTACTTTGAAAGAACAATTCTTAGAAAGCATTTTTAGGCACAGAAAAGCAGTGAAACAAAAGATTACTCCTTTTTAAGAGAAAAATACACATGGAGGGAAAACTGACTAGAGAAACTCTGCTTAACAGGCTGTATGGATTATCCTCTGCAGACCCAGAGCCTATGCAGGACCCAGAGCTCAATGCAAGGAGTGGAGTTTACTGCCTGTGAGGAACTCTGTGTTTTCCTCTCACATTCTCCAACCTTCTGCTGTGTGTAGCTCACTCACAAGCTGTCCTGCTGTTGGCTCTCTGCCTGCACTCTCATTTCGTCTCCTGAAGACCAAAGGCAGTACTGTCTAGGTAATACTATGGCTTCTTCACACAGTATCTCAGGACAACCAAATGTAGACTATGAAGATAGCTCAGCTGCACTTGGAGTAGCAAGAGCTCAATTATGTGATTTGACAACACCAAGCTTCTCAAGACTAGTGGGGTTCGTAGCAAGGCTGATCTGCTATCGCTAGCTGTATTGCATTTTGTTTCTTGAACTTTCAGTTAATTTTGCATGGTGAGTGTTCATATTATGTTTGACACAAACTTGTCTGGGCTGCTAGGAAGTCAAGTAGATGTCTGAGGCACCAGGAGCTGTGAACAGGGATCTTTCTTTTTCATTATATTATAAAAATAAATAAATAGGAATTGTAGTTGACTGGAAGAGTTCTAGTATGTGGTTTGGATTATGGAATTATATTGCTTATTCAATAAATATCCAACTCTTCATAAGAAAAATTGTAACACTCATCAGATGCTTTTATATTTGATGCTTTTATATTTTCATATATGCTTGTTACAGGTTATTTCTCTTGAGAGAGCTTGTTCAATTTAGTGATAGATAGTACCGTACCAACATGAATATTAGGATCGTGAATCAAAAGAGGTATCTGAGACAATTTTTTGCTTATAGTCTGGATGGAAATATAAACTGGAAAGTACTCTAATATAATCTCTGAAATGAACTTGCAAAGTACTTTAAAGATCACAGTGAGACAAATGTTAAGTTACCCCATAAATCCAGTGTGAACTACTGCAAAGGTTGCTTTGGAAGAGAAGGGATTTACATGCCGCTAAGTTTTTAGAACTAACTTCAGTGCTCTCAGAGCAAAAGTTGCTAGCATGAATGATGGAGTGCAATTGTTTCCTCATTTTCTCGTAGGAATCTTAAAAGAGAACTTGGTAGGTTAAAGTTCGTGTATATTTCAACATCCAGTCTGCACCAACAAAAAGTATAATTTGATATATCTTATTCTGGATTTTATGGCGGCCTATGTTGAAATAAATATTTCTGAGGTTCCCTGGAGAGTTTATGTAGTGAATTAAAGAGTAATTGCCTTACAAAGTGTTGCAGCTGGTCAGCCTTGCCAGTAAATGATAAATATACAGTTTTTACTCCATGTCTGAAACTATTTCAGGAAGCCAAATAATCTACATCTTGAAATAAATTTAAGTTAAGAAAGAGTCCTTTGCAAAGATGCCTCCATGTGGAAAGGGGTCCAGAAAGGAGTTGTAGCTACTGATCTAAAAAATAAATCAAATTTACAATTTGTCTAAAAGTCTTCAGAATTCTAACGTGCCCGGCTCTCAAATATCATAGCTAATGATCCCAGTGGGTGCGTGACAAAGATTCTTTTATAGCATCATTATTTCCAAATAAATGAGGTAAGGGCATCCATATCAATACATGAGCCTTACCCTTCTCCTCAGGGAAGGTACCTTAAGGGAGCTGCATAGTGAGGGTGAAGTGGGATTATGTGGGCTGGTTGAGAACACGGCCAGGGGCTGGCAGACTGGTGCAAAATTTCTGAGGGACATGATGTCTTCTGCAACATGTCTACAATATAAAGCTGGGGATTTGCATTCTACTTCGCTGGATAACCTCTGCAGGGCCAACAAACCCATCGTTCTGAAATCTACAGCTGTTTTATGCTGTTTAAGGTTTATATGATATATCTTAACTCTTCCACCATGTCCCACATCCTTTGTCCTCAGCCACTTTATGAAACAATGGGGCTGAGAATTGCAAAGGTCTGTCTGAGTCATGAACTCCAGTCCAGTATCCTGAATTAATGAAAATTCCTTTGAAATATGTTGCTCCTGTTAGGACAGTCTTCAGGGGCCTCAGCCTCATGGCATCTAGACACCTTCAAATTTGTAGTCTGGCTATATGCAGTGAATTTATACCCGTTTCCTGGTGTGCCAAAATCACCCTTTAGCTTAAACAGCTCTAGTCCAATGTATTTGTAAATGGGAATCATATCCTCTTTTAATCTTCATTTTGCTATGCTAAATAAGTCAAACTCTTTACACTTATTTTTTGTAAGACATTTTCTCTTTCTCCTTCCTAATAAATTTTTTCTTTCCTCGTTCCCAGGTAGTCCTTTGTTTTCAGGTCAAACTTGTTATATTTAATTTCTGCTCATTCTCCTTTCTGAGATCACTCTTTTCCCTCATTTCCCTTCCTATTGGTTGTCCTGTATGTTTGGTTCCCATTCACACATGTGCATGTGTATACACATTAACAGCATGCTGGCCTGGGAGCATTGGCCTTGGGGAGATGAAAATTCAAGATAAAAGATTTCCTTCCTCACTCTGAGAAAGAGGCATTTGGAGAAAGACATGACAACCTTCAAATATTTTAAAGGCTGCAGCAAAGGGGAATTCATTATTAGTCTGAATTCAGTATTGACCCTGCTCTGAGCAGGAGGTTGGACTAGGTGATCTCCTGAGGTCTCTTCACACCTGAATTATCGTGTGGTTCTAGGATTTTGTAAAATATGTTCTGCTCCATGCCCACTGAAGGTGGAACAAGATGTAATGAGCAAAAAATGCAGCAAAGGAAGTTTAAGTCAGACATCAGAAAAAAATATCTAGTGTTCACGAGATTGTTTCATTATCTCATTAAAGGTCCTTACCAAGGGATAGGAGAATACACCTATCAATCAGGAATAGTGTAGTGGTCCTTGCCTTGGAGAAATGGTCCTTTGAGATCTTCCCCAATCCTCTCTTCTGCAGTTCAGTGAAATTTTGGGGGTGAGGGTAGGGAAAGGGGATACTGAGGACAGGTAAGGAGTCTTCCTTTTTGTGCTGGAATAGACTGACATAATGAGCAAGTAAATGCAGTCCTGTTGCCAATATCCTTTTCTACTAATACATAAAAGTATCTGCATCTCCTGGCTGACCCTGATGAGCTGCTTCCTTCCTAACTTGTACTGTAAAATGGAGGTTTCTTACAGATGTATTTATGAAAACACACCAACTGTGAGCAGCTTTTCCGAGAGTTCAGAGAAGCTTAAAGCTGTCTTCTAAATAGCTTGAATCTTATTTTTCTTTCACATGTTTGGTATTGCAACTTGAAGAAACAGATTAGAAATGGATTCATTTTTATGCCTGGCTATAGCACCAGTTTCAACTATCCATTCTAATCCATCAGTGTTGGCAATTATGTTCTTATTTGATCTTTTTCTTAAGCTGCTGCTTTGCTCACATCTAGACAAGTGTCTGCATCTGTGTCACTTTCTCAATATATTGAGCACTCTGTTGCTCTTGTCTTTGCTTTTGCTTAACAAAAAAACCCTAGAAAACTAGGAAGGAGATGGAATGTAAACTTCTGGTTTTCTTTCCAAACTGAAGTTTATGCTTTTCTCTGTAAACTGAAATCCATAGAATAAATTAACTTGGGGCTTTGGCCATCTGAGTTTCAAAAGTCTCCAAGGATGGCATTTCTGTGCCCTCTCTGTGTGCCTGATGTGGTGCTGTACCACTCCTGTAGGGAAAAACTTTCTGCTGATGTCCAATTGGAGTTTGCTGTTTTGCTGTCTGGCGTTTCCACAGTGGTCATACAAAGGATGATAGCGTAGAGTGTGTATGTGCATATGCGCTCATATCCTAAAGAAAAACTAATGGAGTATTTTTTTTTAATACACTTCACTGCATTTTTCAAAGACTAGTTCCAAAGACAAATGACACCACTACCCTCCACTTAGACCATTTATGTCTTCTCATACAGATGTAATATTATTGCTTACCTGAAATAAGTTGTTACTGCTCATTTTTCTTTCTGCCTGCCTTGGGAACAGATATCTTTTGTCATCCAGTGAATGGAGATGTGAACAAGTCACCATTAGGAAAGTAAGAGTGCAAATGTACAATACAAAAACTATTCCATGATCACTGTAGTCATGCGTTTACCCCATGCTAAATACATAATAGCTTGCTTCTCAGTGAAAGCAAGGTTAAGTGACCTTCCATTTACTGCGAGATACCACATTGACTGTGGGATGTCATTGTACACTACCAGTTGCCAAGGAGTACCTGATATGATAGAAGATTGTATCTTCTTGTGATAAGGAGTTCATCTGGTCATATTCACACATCTTTCTTGTGCATTCAGGTCTGGTTATCTACAAGGCTATGTGTCTCTGGAGATTTTTAGTACACTTATTGTCTGCTGCTTTTCCTCTGGGAAGGAATATAAAGCCATATAAAATATCAAATCCACTTCATGGCCCTTCGTTGTTATAGTCTTCTCTTTGTTTCGCAGCAGCTATTGACATGTTGTGCCATAATTTGCTTAGGCTGTTTTATGAGTATGTGGTATGCATGAGGACACAAGTTTCCTGGTTTTGTATGGCCTGTCAAAGGCCCATGTCAAATTCCAGCCCTTCAAATTGCAGAAAATCCTCATGTTCTTGTTTGCTGTATTGCTCCTAAGTTTATGGGTTAGACTTCAGACACTGGCTTTCTTAAATACGTAGGGCAGACTTGAGTTAGATAAGAAGGAGAACCCCACAGCAACATGAAAACAGCAAAGATGTGGTTTGAGAAATCGGTGGCCTGGAGCAGCAGCAGGTATTCTGCCTTGTCAGGGCTAAATGTGCTCTGGGGCTTCTCCCAGCCTGGGCATTTCCCACTGCCTGTAGCTAGGTCTGTGTGAAAACTCATCTGTCCCTTAGATAAATCACTGAAATGAGCTGTCATTTATCCTGTCTGTTAAGCTATGTTGCCTCTTCCAAAACGGACTGAAATGTCATCGATTCCAATATGTGTTGATATTAAGGCGACTTCTAACCCATCCACTCCAGCCTTTCCTTAGGATTACCCTTGGCCAATAATTTATTCTCTGGAAATACTAAAACAGCCCAGTAAAACAACTCAGGTCCTAACCTGGCTTTACAAACAAGTGTTGAGGATGAGTCAGCACCTTATTATTTACAGGCTTCTATTTTTGGAGTTATTTGGGATGAAAGGGAGGATGATAATGTGGTCAAGGCAGTAGTGTAGGACTCGGCAGACATGCATTCAGTCCCCTGTCCTACACAGAGCTGCTGTGTGATTGTGGGCTGGTCACTTATGACCAGAGTTGCTGTTGAGATCTTAAATACATGTTGATTTTTGCCTGTGTAAGATGTGAGTTATGAACTTCTCAGTAACAAACTAGTGATAGCAGAGCTTACTTAATTGATAGGAAAGTTGTACAGGTGAATACAGTAGAGACCATGCAAGTTCTAGATGATAGGATAGGAGACATCCCTCACGTCTTTTCAGTTATATTAGCACTGAAGAGAAAAGGGCCATTTAACATAATGACTTATAACTTCAGTTCACGTGTGGACAAGACATTTTGGCTGGTATATATATGTCAGAGGGAACAACACAGTCCTTTGCTAAGTTTGTCTGAAAAGTAACTGCATTTTCTAACCAGAGTGCCTTTCTTGAAAATAAAGTTTCCTCATTTTCATTTCTCTTAGGCTATTACATTGACTGTTGCCTTTTATTTGCCATAAAGTTTTGAGGGCCTATTTTGTGTTCTTACTCACAGCAAGTTTTATTTTAACACGTAAATGGGAATAGCTTTGCTTTGGTGTGTACAGCTGAGGCACATTAAAATGAGACGATTAATTTTATCTGATTCTGACATAGATGTGATATAATTAAAGTGTAAGTCTCTGGAGAGATTTGCCCATTTGTTCATTTTGCCAGCCAGTGTGAAACTGCCTTTATCTGAGTTTTCTTCCTGGGGTTTAGATAATGCAGCCACTTGTGCAAGTGTATAGTCATTCTCATCAATATAAGAAAGATTTGCCTGGGCTAGTCTCTTCTTCCTGTGCTTTTTGTTTGATTTTTGTGACCAATTCGCTGTTGTTTGTTTGTTCCTTTTTTAGGATTTTGAATCCTTTTTCTCTGCTAAAGAAGAAAATATTATTTATTCATTCCTGGGTCTTGCTCCTCCTCCAGGCACAAAGGTATGCACTGCTGTCCTTCCACAGGGGCCATTTATTTGATTTTAACAAAAGATGAAGATAGGCAGTGACTCAGCATGTCAAGTAAGGGGCAGTGACAAGCATTACATTAGATGCTGGTGCAGCAAAGTGTTCTTAAGGGAAAAAAAAAGTGTCTGGTTCAGTAAATACTAGAAAATACTTCTCTCTCCCCTTCTTTCACTGCAGGCTTGTTACCGTGCCTCCAGCTGCCAATTCTTTTTGTTGTTGTTGACACAAAGCAGTATTTTATCATGTTCAGCTTTTAGATGATGCAGAATTTCCTAATGCAATTTATAGGTTGTGTTAATTACAAGAAAACTTCTCTTCCCTGACTGCATCAAACCTCGAGCAAACAGGGTTTGTACTGGCCACCAACAGAGGGTCTGAGGTGTGGGCCCCTTCCATCCTCTGTGTGTACACAAAGACTGGTACTATGGGGTTTGCTCACTCTGCCTTGAGGAAATAAAGTCTTATCCAGGATGTCACGAAGCCCCTTTGGCAAGTCTACCCGTTGTTCCCCATCCACTGTATTTTGACAATGTTCTAATACATTTCTGGCAAAAGGAAAACATGTTTCTTTACTTTATTCATTTGGTTTGGTTTGGTTTGGTTTTTTTTTTCCTGTTGTAGAAAGCAATGTGTTTTATCCTTAACAGAGTCGTCTTCTAATTAGAAGTTTTATAACTGAGAGCATTACATCTCTCTTATCCTAAGGTCATCTTAGATGATAATCAAATGTTGCCATCATTAACATGGGTGATTCAACAAAAGAAATGTATCAAGAAAGTGATGAGCCAGAGTGACAGCAGAGAACTCTGCTGCATTGTGGTGACCTGGCTGAAGAACTGCCCTGGAGCATGAGATCTGCTTTCTAGTCCAACTCTGCTTCAAACTGCGTAGCAACTCTGAGTGAAACACTGTTGTAAATGTCTCTGTTTTTCCTCTTCTGTAAAAGCAGAGAGAAAAAGGAGGCCTTGCTAAGTGCTTTGAGAGCTACGGATGAAGAGATACCCAGAGGAGAGCCACAGTTGCTATAAATGTCTTTGACACTGAGTCCCTGTATGATAAGGAGCAAGTGATTTAAACTTTCTGCTTTAGCTGTGCCATCTCCCACCAAGGGAAATAAAAATTACTTTCCTGCCTCACAAGGGTCTTGTGAGAATTTGTTTAATTAACACCCACAAAGCCATGAAAGGCTTAAAGGATTGCAGGTATTACATATTATAATCGTTATAAAAGATACGTGGAGAATCAATGAGATAAAGAAAATTGCATTTTTCCATCTTCTCACTTCTTATATTCTCTGCTCCTTCATGCAAGGTTCTGTTAGATAGTGTGTCTATGAAGCAAAGTAGCAATTTTTTAGAATTCATTCATTCCCAGCTGTCAGCAGAGGCTATTGCAGTTTCTACTTCATGACAACTTTGTAAATGTTGAAAAGAATATATTCAGTACATTCTGCTGGGCAGATAACTGTTAGTGCTATTGGTAGCAAGCAAGTATTGTTTACACTGATTAACTGCTGCTCGGGGGACAGAGGGATTGTTTCAGTCCAGAAAGTGGAAATAAGTGAGAGTGTTTTTAAAAAATCCCTGTAAAGAGTGGAAGTATATTTATGTCATCTCCCTTTTAGAATCTGTTCCTGAATTTGAGAGAGACATATACAAGTGTTTTAGCATTTATTGCAGAGGTGTTTCTGAGCATCTTCACTGCATGACACTCTGGCTGTGCTTTGTCATACAAATAACCTTGCTGCACTGCTTCTGCTTTCCTTTCATTAGGCTATCATCAATTCAACTTTAGCATGAAGTACAATGGATGGCTCATGATATTGATTTCCAGCAGCATGAATATGGAATAATAAGTCAGGTGTGGAAGAGATCATGATGATGACACGTATGACAGGGTTTCCTACTAATATCTTCTTAAATAATTGTATTTTTTTTTCTGGAATATGGTGATAATTTATAAAAGAAGCAAACTATAAAGCATAGAAACACCACAAAACAGTCAGTAAGCATTTGCTTTCTAGGGGTTTTTACCTCACTGAGGAATTACAAAGATTAATATAAGGCTGATACATGTTTTATACTCTTGCCTCAGAAGATTCCCTTTCCTTTTCCATCCATTTTTTGTCTCATATTGCACCAGCAGGAGAGAAGCTCTTTAATGACCATGATGCTGTTTCATAGCGCAGCCCACTAGGATCCTGACCCAGGGCTGTTTTGAGCCTATTATCTAGAGCAAGCAGAGGAACTTTTTGCTGCTCCCTTGACAAATTATAACTTCCCAACAAAATACTTGTAGTTAAATTAATTGCCACGTCAGCCTGCTGAGTGCAAAATACATGCTTCAATTTTGCAAATTCGCATTTTTGTAGCCCTGACTTCTCTCTGGATTAGGTGGCTACAACTTGTGACCAGATCTATTTGACCAGTGTTTACATTGAACTGTTACTGCTAGATATCGGAGCTCTGATGGTGCCAGAGCCTAATGTGCAAGCTGATCTACACTTACGGGGTGAGTCTGTGTCTAGGACACATCAAGGTGTGGGTTGACTGTAAGGCACATGTAAAGAAACTCTGAATACACGCAGATATAAAGGAAATCTTTCTCAGATATGCAGCACACATGCGAAGTAGTCTTTATGCACTTATTTAAGTATCCTCTTACTTACAAAAATAGCAAATCGACAGTAGGAAATAGCAAATAGACATGAAAGTCAAGCAGGCTGGCTGGAAACCAGGCTGCGGGGCAGCTCCCTCAGTAGGCACCTGCTCCCTGCAGCCAGCCGTGTTCAGACCTCTGCTAAGGGTTCTGGTCAGGTACCACTGTACAGATGGCCAGTTGCTGTGTCCATCACCGTGTTCCCAGATCCAATACAATGAAGTATTTAGATGCCTGGATGGCATATGGAAACTCCTGCAGATCTTGGTGGAAAGGCCAAAGCTTTAAATGCTAACTATTTGCTTAGATCACTGTGGGAGTCAGGCAGAGATCTTCACACTTTTTTTCCTATATACCGAGTACATTTTTATCGTTAAAGGTGCTTTGTGGCCATAAAACACAGTGACACCACGGGAAATCAATACTTATTTTCGGTACTTCAGAAAGGATCAATTAGCTCACATCATCCTCCCTCTCCTGCTGCCTCCCCATCGTACTGGTTATCATATTTTCTAAAGCATCATTTAACAGGGATGAGTTGCACAGTTTTCTATGCCTAAGAGAAGAAGCTGGCATAGTGTTTGTGTTAATAAGTTTTTTTAGTCTATTAATATGAAACACCTTCTCACTTGAAGGAATACCTGGTCTTAAGTACTTCTAACTTCTAAACATGTTCCATGGCAGGCTGGAATTTAAAGGACAGATATGCTTTATGCCTGACCCAAAGATCACTCAAGTTAGTGACAGATTTCTGAATGATCCCATTTAATCTTGGGTTAGTGGCATGAACAGTGATCTGCCAATAGTATACATGTGTACATCTGAGGTATAATCAATGTAGTTTGTATGTCTAGGGTCAGGTGTCAGTCTTAGCTGCCCCCAAAATTGTATACGCTTCTTTTTAAAGCCCCCATCACTTTTACACTTATTCTGAGACTGTTTTCAATATTCTTGAAAATACTGTGAAATATTGTTAATGTGTGAACAGCCCATTAATAGCTGTGGCTGTACTGTTTGTTTTCTAAAATGGCACAGGTGAATTGTTCTGCCAATGAGATGTCTGTTACTTAAACTAAGATGTCAAGCAGTATGCCATATCATTACACCTTCTGAGTATCTTATCAAGGTTTGAATGCAGGTAATTAATTTATTTTTATTTTCAGGGCAAACAGATTTTTTGACAACTTTATTAACCACAGTGGAATACTGCCTCAGTTTCCCAGAAGTCCGGAGAGCCAGTAGCTTGTAGCAAGATCCTTTAGGTTTGCAATTGCTCTGTGAACTCAGTGGAGCTGGTTTACTTGAGCTGAGGATCTGTTTTCAAATCTTATATATACTTAAGTCCTTAATGTTACTATTCTTAGTCTTAATATCCATGATCTTGACATTCCAAAATCCGTAGATACTTGAGCTTTAAGTCTTTTATTTGAGGAAGACTTCTACTAAAGCTGCTTTGAATTACAAATTTACAATATGTGCATTTTATTTAAAGGGAAAATGACTGGTCAGCCAGCCTTTGTGAATGGCACTTCATTTTAAATTAGTTAAAAATCAAATTTTGTGTTGCTATGCAGAGCTAGTGTAATGATGCTATTCACAGTTCTTCATATAATCAACAAGAAGTCTATATGTGTGTGTGCATGTGGGTGTGCACATGTGCCCTGGCTGATAACACTCTGCTTCTAGAGTTGAGTTCTTTCAGCCACAAACTTTTATTTGCCTTATGCTCTGAGTATGTATGTAATTTGTCTGAGATAGTTTTACACAATAGGTATATTTTAATTAGAATGCCATCTTTACTCCTTACGTATTTTATGTATCATCTGCCAAAAAATATTGAGTATGTGGATTTTAAAATGAAACGTTAAGGTACATACTGAAAATATCTAACCAGTTTAGTTTTCATGAACACTGTCATTTTCATTTTAGGAATTGCTACAAAGAAAGTATCTGTAAGAAAGTTATCATTTGCTTAAGGAAACAATGTATAAACACAATGTTGCACAAGAGAATTTCAATGTATGTCTGTGTTACTACATATTTTAATTTTCAAATATTCTGTTAGCTTCTTGGGGGAAAGCAAGATATAAATTAAGTCAAGTCAAACAAATGTCTCTATAGATCTGTTTTTAATAACAATGCCACCAGCATCAGAGTGCCGTGAGCCCACAGTTTTACGTGTATTTGAAATGAGACAGCATTCCCAGAAAAAGCAGTCTTTTCTCCTTCTTCCTCTGGCTCCTTCTGCTTACTCCCAGCTGCTCATTTCTCTTCCCAAGCATCCCCCACATGCTGGCAAAAACATGCATGCAGCTGTGTAATTCAGTGTGCAAATTGTGTGAGATGATAGAAATGTGTTTCTTTTTAAAGCTTTAATCTTGATCAGCCTCCTGCTCCAGTTCACCACGCAGCCCGGCAAAGGCTGTTGCTGCCAGGAGGGCAGGGGCAGTGCAGTGCTGGGAAGGGCTGCTGGGAGGGCGATGCTTGCTGCTGAGTTTTTTTGCTGCTGTTATTCTCTGGGGAGAGGAAGGGGAACTCATGAGCCTGTGTGCCTACTCTCTTTTCATTACAAGCTCCTTATATATAAAACATATTTTCTGTGATTCAGGAGGAAATTGCCAAAAGGGCACCCAATCTTACAGACAGTGAAGTTTCAGGAAAAAGATAAAACTGCAGAAGTATTTTGTCCATCTTCATTCTGTCATGATATCTGCTTCCAAACATTCCTGACCTCCTTTCTGTCATTTTTGTCCAGCAGAGCATCTCAGCAGGTGGGCATGTCTTATATTGCACACCACATCATGGGACAAAGATCCCTAAGTCAGCACTTGCCCAAGTCTGTTCTGGGGCTAAAAGCCAGATAGCTATGCTAGTGTCATGCTTCTGCAGGCTAAGTACACTAGCTGAAGAAATCATATATGATGAGGACACTGGAGAAGGACTTGTGAAGCTTAAAGGACAGGGGATCAAGACTGGGGGCTTTTGTTTAACTGTAGAGGCAAATGAAATTACGGGAAAGCAGAAAAACCCAAACCGACCAGGTGGATGAGTTGTAAGGGCTTCATCACAGGGATGAGAAAGGAGCTCGTCTTCTATCAGGTGCATGCTGCTCTCCCCAAAGCACACAGGACTTAGGATGACACAGGACAGGACCTCCCCTGAGCCCAATTCCCTGTTGCTGGAGGCAACCACACCAGATAACACCTCTCAGAAGTGGTTGAATTCCCTTATAATGAATTAGGTCCTTTGCCTCCGCTTCTCTACTAGAAAGCTCCTCCAAAATTTCACAGTGCTGATGATTAGAGTCTTTATTTACAGCTGGTTTGTACTCATTTTGCACCTACCTCAGTGCTCTTCCTTATCCTATCCCTCACTGATGTTTACTCTGATCTATTTTTAGAGAGCCATCATATCCCCTCACAGCGTTACTTTCAATAGATTAAAGTAATGAAGCTCTTTTTGTCACCCTTTCGTAAGACAGGCTCTCCACTCCCTCAAACATGCCCATAGCCCTCCTCTGCACCTGTTCCGGTCTAACTTTCTCTTTCTTGAGCCTGAGTGACTGGAACAGTACAGAACAATCTGGAGGAGGTTTCGCCTTGGCCTTATACAATGACATTAATATTCATTTTCACCTCCACCAGCTATGCCTCACCTCATCCATCTGAGGATCACATTTATTGCTCCTTTCACTATCACATCACATTCATGGCTCAGTTATTCTGTGATTATTTAAATACATCCATCTTTTTTCGTCTTTGAAGAGCTCCCAAAGTGCTCCCAAAGTGCAGCAGAAACATCTGTTTCTAATCTCTGTCCCAGAACTACCTGTCCCAAATAATGTGACTTTGCACTTCATGCTATTGCATTTCATCCTATTTCTATTGTTCCACTCGAGGCCGTACAGGTCTCCTTTTATCTGACACAGTGTGTGATCCAGTGTGACCTTTCACAGCTACTTAGCTGAAAGTACAACAGGACTTAAAATAAAAAGCCTTCTAGGAGGTGCTTGTTGATGGTGCTGGAATAAATAGATTTGATAGATCGGTGTGTGAATTAAGGAACAGTTTCCTGATGATTTTAAACAAGAAAGTGAAAAGACTATATATGAAATCCTTTATTCAGTTTTTCTGTAGCTTTTTGATGAAGTTTAATTGGAATGAATGCTGGTGAAAAAGGCTTTTTTTTTTCTGAAGCCAGAATGTGCCATCAGGATGAGCATTGGTTTGTATTAAACTTTCCACAGAAAAGTTAGAGGATCTGCCATGCTCTGAAGAGGAAGAAGTGCTTGAATTCATGTTTTCCCTACACAAACCCCATGCCTTTACCAACAGATCAACACACCAACACGTGTTCCTTTCACAAGAAAACGTCCAAAGGGGTATATTTTCATTTGAGTGCTGAAGCAAAATTAGAAAAATATCTCCCAAAACTGTAAAGTTGAGAGGTTTATAGAAATTAATAGTTAGTTATGTGCTCTGAAGCTAACAATGACTTCTCCTTTGCTGCCAGGAGACTGAAAAGTCTGATGCCATGGACGAAGCTGAGGCACACACAGAAGACAAGGCAGATGAAGGGGCTCATGAAGAGGCTCAGTCCACTCAGTCACCATCAGAAGATCAACAGGTAATTTTTCCTTTTTCCCTTTGTGGTAGAAGGGTTTTACCTGTGCTAAGCATATTAAACATAAACCCACAGGCCCTCCTAGTGTGCCTCAGGTTGGGAAGACTGATTGCAGACTGGTCCTGCTTGTCTTCTGGACGCATTTTCTTTGACATCATGGTGATATGAAACATAGATAAAACTCCAGGGAACTTTGCTCTGAATCTTAAATAACAGCAGTTGTCTGTCTTTTGCCACTTGTTACCATAAGCTTTTATTTTTTTTTTAATGCTCATTTGGAACCAGACTCTAGTTACGGAGAATAATTTAAGACTAGACATCTGAGTCCTATCTGTGTGGAAAAATTTGCTGTTATCAATGGTCTGCATCTGCAGCCCTTGTAAATCTAGTTGTTAATGTTTGTTGTTATATACCAGCATTGACTGCTGTTGCAGCAAGCCAGATCTGACAGTGTCTTCTCCAAGCCATGCAGAAACCCCTGGGCAGTGCAGAAATGGAGACCGTTGTTATCCTTTCTGCCTGCATCATGGTCTGATATTACAGTCACATGGGCAGATCTCAAACTGCAGTGCTAAAGGTTCTTGGAAGAAGCCATCTGAGTTCCTTAAATTCCCTAGTATAGTCTCCTGCAGTTAGCTGACATCAGTAAAACACTTGTGGTTGAAAGGTAGATGGATCCCGTAAAAAGGGACCATTCTGTTGTGTGCCCACCCTCAGTGGGGTGTTTATATTACTGGCCAGGTTCTAGATCCAGTAGAGACTTAGCAGAAATGGATCCTGGGTCTGGAGACAGGAATCCAGCTGCTTTATTTCTTCTGATGCTCTGACAGTTTGGCACTTAAGGATGGGTTTATTTTGATGTTGCAGTGTCAGGTGACTCTCTCCCCAAAGAGGCAGGCCTACTGCTGGATCAAGCACTTACACTTGTCGGGTTTTTTTTGTGGTTTGGAGATCAGACAGTCCCAGTGGAATATCTGTCACAAATGCATCATCTCTTTCACTAAAGACCAAAACAAATGTGTTCTGTTTTTTTTCCACCTAGCTGCAATGCTTTTCCAGAGGAAGCACGTCTCTGTAAGCCTTTCCCCATTACCCTTTTTAGCAATGACCGAACCAGTCATTGTTAGGCTGTAAAAGCACACTTTTTCACAGCCTCATGCAAGTCTTGGGCACTGGGAAGTTCCATTTTAAATGTCAAAATGGCAATGAGGAGGGACAGTCCTCAGTGGGAACTGAAATTCTCCTTAAATTATATCCAAGCACTTTTCATGTCTCTATGAATTTCAACAAGCACGTGAGTGCCATCAAATACCTTTTTCCTCGGCTCTTAAGAGAAGCCCAGCATAACACTGCAGTGCATCCCGTGGCTGGATTGTTACTTGCCATTCTGGCTGGCAATCTACTCTAATGTTTTTCAAATGAGAACAGAATGCTGGAACATGTCTGCAAATGTTTCAAGCAGCTGTGTATGAGAGGTTTTGTAATGACATAATGCAATACCACTCCTATACAACAAGCACCTTGCTCCATTTCTCACAGAATGGATTGGAGCTGTAAGTGGAAAATATATTCTCCTTTAGTTTTACAGGGAGGGGAGTGGCGGAGGAGATAGCACCAGGCAAGATAGTGTGTTTGAACAGATCTTTCTTTCTGTGGTTATGAGGTTATAAAATATGGTTAATCTTACAAATCCTCCTCTTGCACCTGCACAGTCTTGTCAGTGTCGAAATGTTCTTACATGGTCTTACGTAAGGAGGAGGAAAAGTCTTCCTGAAATCGTCCAACTCTGATACCCATCTTCATCATGCCAGGTGTATATTAGCTCCTAGGGGAAGAAAAAAAGCACTGTTTCTGTTCTTGTCTCACTCATCTTTAGAGAGGGTGCACACAACTGCAGGCAGGAAGGTACCAAGGGCTTCTGCCGGGAATGCACAAAACCCATTTTTCAGCCTGTTCCACCACCCACTTCCCGTGTTACCTAGGACAAATCACTTCAGTGATGTGGCATCTGTCAGCCTTGCCACAGTTCATCCCTATTATCACGTCTGTTGGGGTGGCATGAATCATTCTGCAGAAATTCTAGTATTCTCATTCACTACAGACAGCACATAGAGGACAAGTTTAGATGAGAATAACTTTGAGGCAGCTACAGTGAGATGAATTCTGCCTTTTGTCCTGTATCTCATTTTACCCTTATAAAAGAAAGCTAGAATAACAATTCCTTACCTGGCCAGGGTTTTATGAAGTTAAATACATTTAAACACTGTCAGATTGCCATTGGAGTATCTCCACTGGATGTTAGATCCTAAAGGATACATGTAGTATCAACACAGTATTTTCAGTATTTCCCTCTCTTCCTCTCATTCTGCAGCCCAGCACATCTTGTCTGACTGCTTGACCACACTGAATAGATGTTTTCCGTGTGCTCTCCCCACCCATGTATTTTTTTTTTCTATGTTATTAGGAGCTGGTCTCTGTATACTGAGTCCTGAAAGGGTTACCTTTTTATCAGCAGTCCACTGTGTTTTGCAGCCAAACAGTTGCATCTTTTGAACAGTCGTCAGGTCCCTTTTGGAGTGTCAAGTTACTCTTTTGACAAACCCTCAAATCAAAATGCCATAATTTAAGCATCACAGTTTTATGTTCTGCTTCTGAATTAATATACCAGTGGGAATCTAGTATTGGCATTTTGACCTTATTTAGCACTCAGTTTCAAACCAGCTTAAAAATTACTCTCATGCGGGGTGTAACCCAGCCAGCTTTTCTCCAGTGACTTTGCAAGAGAAATGCCAATGGTATGGAAAAGTTCTAGAAGAGTCTTGGTGAGGTAAAGATATCTCAGTCTTTGCCAATGAGCATAAGACAGATAACAAAATAAACTGTGACTGTCTCAGTTGCGGAGCTGCTTGGAGGGTCCCAGATTTCAGAAGGCTCCTCCAATGCCTCAGTAGCAGGAATGGCAGCTGATGGTCAATGTGGGTACATGTGGAGGCTGCAGCCCTCCCCTACAGCTTCTGCTGGCATCGCTGGGAGATGCAGGAGTCCAGAAGCTTCAGCTTTTTGTCTCAGGCTGGTATGACTGAGGAAACCAGTGAGATACCCCAGCCTTCTGAAAAACAAAACTCTTAAGGCAGCAGCTGCCTCCTGAAGGCAGCAAGGATAAGTGCACAGTGCAACAGGTTGTTCTTCACACACCCCACATTAGACAGCCTAGGCTTCAGCATCTCCAGCCCTTCATTCACACAAGCATCCAGGAAAGCCCAGAGAAGATGTCAAAATAGAAAAGTCCCTTACACAGATCCAGCAGTAAGTAACAGGAACAGCTTTCAGCCTGGGTCACCGAGGGACAGCTGCACTAGGATTTCTTTAGAGTGTGAAATTTTTTTTCATCTTAAACCTGTTGCATTCATGTTGCATACTTTCCTTTTCTAATCACTTCGTCAAGCTTATCCTTGACTTCTTCCTAAACTTTTTGTTCATTCCTAATCCCCATCCTCTGATGGAGAAGGTTGAGGAACCATTTTGTTTGGATATAGTGTCCTTTTTTCTTGCTTTGTCTGTCCCTTTGTTTTTGAGTCTTTTGAGGAAAAGATTGTGACCTCCTGTGCACGTGACACAGCAAGAGCTCTACTGTTCACTAGATGTGATGGTAATAATTTTTCTTTATTTTTACTATCTGATTTTAACTTTAGATTTTAGCTTGGGCGTTAGAACATTTTTAAAGTGGTGTCCCAGTTAAATCAGTTTGCAGTACAGATTAGGCTCACTTCAGGGCAGAATTATTTTAGAAACATGTTTAAAAATCGTATTATAATGCAAGTCTCTATCCTGTCTCAGCAATTGCCCAGGCCATATATAAACCCTGGCACTGCAACTCAGTTCCTTAGCTCATTCTATGCAAACTTGTATCAACTGCTCATGCCTTCTGCATGGTACTATTTCATTTGCCCTTTCTCTTTGGAATTTTATGTAAGATTAGCTCTTCTCTACAATAACCAGCTTGGTATCTAACATTAAATTCTATTCACGGTACATTTATATTTTTTTCTCTTTTATCTCTCTTCATCACTTTTGCTCAATCTACAGTCTAAAATCACCTTGTGTTATTTCTTATTCCCCAGTACTGTTGGGACAAGTCATCTGTTCCAGCCTACAACAGTTAACAGAATTGCAAGCCAGATTCTGAGTGATGATATATAACATAGATAAGACTGTATAATTCTGATTTAACTTTCATTTTGCAGACCAGCTAATAACCAAAAAAAAAAAAAAACAACCTCACCTGAAAAAGCAAACAAACCCCCAGCTCTAATGCTTTGCTTGTCAAGGAAGTAATTTGATTGGAAGTAACTGAGAAAAAGGGAGCTTCACTTAATGATTTTATAGTCCTTTTTCAAAGTAAAGCTTAGCTTAAATGTGCTTTGTGAGTTAATCTGGAGGACATTATCTCAAAATAAATCCACTGAGTTCCACATCATTTTCCTAAATTCAATGTTTACTTTCTGCTGTGTTTTGCCTGTATGACCACTGATATTCTTTCTTTGTCCTATCTTTTAAACATTTTCTTTCGTATCTATTATGTAGGAAAGCAAGGAAGAACATGCAGCAACAGAGGTATAGTATATTTGGACATTTTGCTTTCATCTTTTGTTTGTGTGCATTTAATTCTTTTTCAGTCTCATTGCTTCACTCAAAAGTTAGTAAATTCTTATTCATGACACTAAATATACTAGTATCATATTCTAGAGATAATTATTGTTCATACCATAGTCTTATTGTTTGCCAACAAAGATAGGCCTTTAATCATTAAAAACTGTAAATGGAAGAGAAATTGTCTTTCACAGATTCTTTAATAAAATTTGCCAAGGACTCCCAAGACAACTATATCTTTGACAATCGCTAACTGACACCATGCTGATTACATTTTCAGTGTTGTGAGTGTGAAAGAATCATTCTGACAATTTAGGCAGTTCTGCCTATAAAGGAAATATTTTCCTTGCCAGAATTTGTAAGACCCAGGTGCAAATCCTTATACGCTTTTCTGCTTTGCCCCACATTGCAAGTTTATGCCTTGAATATTTCTTCAGTGTTCCCAGTGAAAGTAATGATTACTTTAGGCTATTTTCCCCGACAAACCTGCGATTAATAAGAGGACACATTCAGATCGTTCCACTTCCAAACTGCAATACATGCATATATACATGTGTATACATACACATGCCTGGTGTCAGAGTTATGCATTGTGAACCTGGCAGCTGAAATGGAGCTCCTGGGCCTGTGGGCGAAGAAGCATGGGGGCTCCTGGAGAGGCTGGCAAGGGCCTTTAAGGTTGGTTAGTGCACCTCAGCACCACTAACTAATGCTTCAAGCAAGAAAAATACCCATTTTTTCTGTAAAAGGTAATTGACTTGAATTTTGAACTGGAGTTGTTAATATCTGAAAGATGTTGCTTGTTTGTGGGCTTGCCTGACCCTCAAACAGTGCTAATGAAAAGCACCTTTCCTGGGGTCAGATGCCGAAAGAGGCAACATTCCTTTGGCACGAGAACTTCTAATGCAGCTGACCTGTGCGGACATTCGCATTAGCGTTTCTGGTTTTGCAGGGATGACCCCTTAGGGCAATGGTTTTCCCTGAAAAACGACAATTCAAACCAGGAATCTGATTAAAAGAAGTCCATTTCCAAGCACATGTTTAAACAGGATTTTACTTCAGCAGCTCAGATGTGACTCTCCTACAGGCAGTATGTGTCTGAGAGGAAAACCTAAGGTCTGTGCTGCTCACATACTCCCTACAGTCCTGACTGAAAACTGATTATGTATTCTTTGATTGGTTGATTATGCCAGGAAGAAATTCCCAAAATTTTTGTAGTCTAGGTAGTATATGAAGGTATGACATTTTGAGATAAAGCTTGTTTATACACTCAGGAGGAGTGTCTTTGAACAAGAGTTTGCTGGAAGAGAAGGAGCAGAGAAGCCTACAGTGCAATTTTCATTTGTTTTTCTGAGCAGGACTATACTTTAAATCTTCATTTACTAGGTCTTAAAAGGCAATAAACAGATTGTTGTCTGTGTTACATAAATGCTAGCTTTCAGATAACTGTTCATTTGGTCGACTGAAGCGAAGGGCTATTGCCTTTAAATTGTGCCATTTCTCCTATATAAAAGAGAGAAATAAACTTTTGAAACAGAAACAAGGTTGTATTATCTGACTCCAAATGATTTCTAGATTATTCAGGAGTCTAGTTCCTATGCTATGAGTCTTGACTTGTTTACTGCTCCAAGAAAGCATGTAATGAAATATACTAAACTTTTTGTCATATTTACATATATTTCATATTCTTATTTTGATCTTGAACGTCTATTTACAGCTTAACCGTGTACCATGTTCTAACCTCTCTAAGAAGAGGATTCTTATATTCCAATGCTTCCCTATTAACTCCACAAAGCTAGAGCCCTGGCATGTTAAGATTAAAAGCTCTATACATTACTTCTCTGTTCTAATTTTTAAGCTCATATACTATTGCATTTACTAGAAACAGAGCAGTTGCAAAAGCAGAGCTCTGCATTTCAAGACTGTTTGTTTTTCCCTCAATTCCTACATGATAATTACAACTATTTTCTATAAAAAAGGAAGAAGAAGAAAAGCAGGAAGAGGGAGAAGAAAATGAAGAGGTGGAGGAGCAAGAAGAGTCTTAGTATACTTCCCTATGACACATTCTTTCTTGAACAGGTTTTCAGGTAACTATTAAGATATCCAGCACAGCTTCTAAATGTTCTTGAAATAACACAAACTTGAAAATTTTCTACGTATTGTTGTTATATGCAATGACAAGAATGGAAAGAACATACCAAAACCAAAAAAGGTATTAGGCATTTGACATATAAAGGTTAGTCAGAACTATTGCCCTTAATGAGTCTGTTAGTTTTCCTCACTTCTGTGGCATGAGTGAATCTGACTTTCCCACACAGCAGTCTCTGTGATCCCTAATATCCACCAAACACTGCAGGCCTTTCAATCCATTCCCCTTCGCTCTTACAATCTTCACCTCCCTGCCAGGCTTCTGGTATCTGCTGTGGGCATATTCCTTAGCATCCTCCTACGGTACCTCCTAGCTCTCTGCTGTGTCCCCTAAGTATGAGCAATGCAAAGAGCAGCATGCTAGTGCGTACTGCTTGAGTGGTCAGTATATATGCATGAAGTGCCTGACTGATGGGCCAAAAGTACACTTGACTGTTAGACTCATTGCAGCTTCTCTTTCATCTGGGATAAGAATTTGTCCCTCTCTCTCTTACTCAGCTAATGATTTCACTGAAACTCTTAGGAGCTTCATGTCTCAAATGAAGCCCTCTCAAATTTAGTTGAAATGTTAAAAAAAAATTGCTGGGGAAGGGAGAGGAGCCTGACCAGAAGTACCACACACTATAAAATTACTCTGATTGCCTTAAAACCTAGGCCAAAAATGATTTTAAAACCTCAAAACAGGAGGCATCAGGGAAGCAGAATATGTGCCTGTATAGATGTATGAGCATCCAGCATTGCTTAAGTTTTGTCAGCGTGTGGTTTCAAATTTAGTTTTCAGGTTTTCTTCTTCCTCCTACTGTCTCTTCTCCTCTGCACAGAAACAAAGTTCAGACAATCACTTACTAGGGAAAAACTGTTAACCTACAAGAAAGTTGGAATTTCCAGCAGATTTTCCCTTGGGTGGCAGGACTCCCTCCTGACTGCAGACACAGAATGTGATATGCTCTTTCTAGAACTAGCAGGATTCCCAGCTATCATCTCTGCCACTGAGGTAGCTGCCATAGCTTTCACCAACTGTACACTGATGTGGAGACCCAGTGCCTCAACAGGACAGAAAATCCGTCACTTCTTTCATGCTACCTCTCCCAAAGCTGGGTTCCTCTGTTGCATGGGAATTAATTGATGCCAATGTTGTCCAGTGTTGAGACATGTAAAATCACAGAAGGACTGCTAAGTTCTAATCTAATTTTCCTTATTTTTGTTCAGGAAGCACAAGCTGGAGCAGCCCCATCAAAGAAAATAAAACCACTCTCTCAAGCAAACCATCACTACCTTACATAGAAAAACATAACAGAACAAAGACATCACTCTGTCCTACCTGTGGCCTTTATATATATATTTGGTATTCCAATTGCTTGTTAAAATGCGTCTTCTTATATCTGACTGATGATATTTCAGTTGATTGTTATGTGTTAGAATAGTATTGTCCATGTCACATTTTAGATTGTAAGCTCCTATTATAAGCTCCTCAGGGCAGGAACCATGTCTTTCTCCATGTTTATTTACTGCCACACACATTGCTGCCACTCAGCAGATGACTGCACTCACCCAAGTGATGTATTCAGAGGAAAAGAAATTCAGCATTGAAAACTGCAAAGAGGCTTCCTGTATACAAGCTATGTGAGTCACTTCTCCCTCAGTTGGCTTTTGAAAACGATTGAGATTTCCATTGTACAGCAGTTTAAATAAATGCGTTTTCTGTCATATCTGTTCTTTGTCTGCAAAGGTATTAATCTGCCCCTAGCAAGCTGTGCTAAGATCTGTAAAATTAGGTTTTCTCCATCATTACGGTTGTAGGCTATGCAAAGTCTTTCACCTTGCCTTATGTTCCTGCTGATGTTTCTCATGTTGTGTATAGGATCTCAGCCAGGAAGCTACACAATATTTGTTGAAGGAAAAAGTTGTCCCAGTCCCTTCTACTGCAGCCTTGTCAGTCTTCATGGATACATCCATATTCATTGGGCCATGGAGGCAGAGAAAATTAATCCATGTTCATGCTGTAACTGTTGGTTAGAAATTCACTGAGGAGGAATGAGCTTGGATTTCAGTCCCTTGACCAATCGGTTTTTATGAGATTTCTAAAAACGGCTTATAGAGGAAAGGAGGGGATGAGAAATGATAATTGCCAAAGTTGCCCATAGCTTCAGAGACAAAACAACTTTGAAAGGAACCACAAGTTTATGTTTAACTCTTATCAATTAGAGTCTGGCTTTTCAAGCTGAGATCTCCTATACTGTGAGTGCTTGAGCAATGACTGAACACATAAAGTAGACAAATAATTTGTGGAGATTTCCTGAATGGGTACGTTTTTTTGTTCAAGATACATCTGAAGTTGCAATTGTTGGGAGGGGATGAACGGGGAAGCAGTGCTCTCTGTCTGCTCTGTTCTAACACTTGTAGGTGATGCTGAGCTCAGAGCTGGCAGGTCCAGCTGAGGGAAGGACCTTGGAGTCCTCACTTACAGCTCACCAAAATCATCAGCTCAACATGCAGCAGCAGCCAAGATCCAGGAAAACGCTGGGTACCGTCAGGAGGACGGCATGATTTTGCTGCCATATAAAGCCATGCCGAGTTGACATCTTGAGCACTTTGTGCAGTCTGGTCTCTGCATCTCAGGGAAGACGTAGTGGTGTAAGAAGAGGTACAGAGGAAACAACAATTAGAGAGGATGAAACAGCTGCTCCATGAGGAGACTGAAAAGACTCTTCAATTTGGGGAGGAAGCCAAGGCATTTACAACAATCATAAAGGCAGTGAATAAGATGAATGCTGAACAGCTAGTCAAAGAATCCTGCAATACTGTAATGAAAATTAGTATACACAGTTAGCATGCACAACAAAATTAGTAGATCAGCTTTGAAGAGATAAAAGAGAGTAGTGTTTTATATGGTGGGTCAGGAACTTCTAGAATTCGTTGTTACAGGATGTTATGGAGACTGACAATGTCAACAGGCCCAAGAAGGCGTTGGGCAATATCAGGAACAGGAGGCTTGTAAGTGGATACTACAGCCTGGGATGTGTCCACCATATCCCTAATCCAATGAATCATGGATGCTGGGGACTGGGGGCAGAAGAAACTGAATATGGCAGATTTGCTGTCCCTAAATAGTGTTGCCTGTTTCCACCTTCAAAGACTGAGTACCAGGTTAGGAGAGCCACTGATCTGACCATTTCTTATGTTCCTGCAGGTGACTACTCTTCCTAGGGAAAACGTTCCCCATTTCACTGGCAGCTGAATTTGGGTGCCAGTCACCGCTGCAGTAGTTTTGAGCAAAAGGTTGGACTTTTGGGAGTATGTAGACAAAATGAAAACAGAACTGTTAATCACTCTGGAAATGCGGTAAATCCAACGCAGTGAGCACGTGTTGTGCAACAGTCAGTGTGTTCGTGGTAGCCTTGACGTATACCCGGGCTGCCTGAGCTGATGAACCACAGGCTCCACTTTTCCCATCACTGATGTGCAGAACAAAGAGCCTGAGCATACTCAGTACATCAGGCAGGGCCACAGGCTTTGGGCTTGAAACAAAAACACCACACCTTGCATATTCAGGTATTATTTGTTAAGGCAGAAATATGGCAACCACCTTCTCGAGAGGGTATAATCTGGAAAGCCCATCAGGGAATGTGAGGAATGCTAAGTCTTCCGTGCAGGAGTGACGCACTCCCCTGGTCTTCAGCTGTGACTGAGGTTATGCTCAGTGTGTAGTGAAAAAGCAAACGGGACAGCAGATGGTCATACTCACAACACAGCTCTTCGGTGCATTCCTTGGGACAGCGCTCTTCAGCACGGGCTGATCATCTTTTCTGCCAGACGAAAAGGAGGTCGTGAGTATGCAAAGCATAAGCTGAAAGCTGACTGCTGCTCGGTGATTTTAGCCATACCGCTAATTCTGATTATGTAAGCTTAATACTTTCTGCAGTAATTTAGTGCGACTAGGCAAAGAACTCTCCCTTCTAACTACAGCTGAATGAAAATCAGTAGCACAAATATGTGAGCTCTTGATTTAAATACATTTGAAAACATACTGTCTGCATTTTTATATCATTTATATTGTACTGGGAGAAAGCAACTGCAATCAGTTAACAGAGCGTGCCTGGTACACGGCGTTTCACGTGCTTCGGGAAACTGCATGCAAAATCATTCTGGTGCACCCCAGTTAAACACAAAACAGCACACTGCTTTTTGTGACACTTTGGTATGTAAAGTATTTTCCTTGGATGATTGATTCTAGGAACTTCTAGTATACTGAAATAAACTAAAATTAGAAAGGCTTCAAGCTATGCTTCCTACAGATCCATATATGTCATAGGATAGTGGCTATTTGCACTTTAAAGTGATTGACCACCAAGTTTAACAGGCTGCTAGCAGAGTGTAAAAGAAGTGACTACAAGTATCATCACAAAGCAACTAACTAGACAGGTCTAGTCAATGGTTTGTTTTCTAGGAAAATACATATTAGGAGCTTCATTCTGTTGCTAGTAATAAAGGGTTTTGAATAACAGGTCCAAGGGCAACCTGGGCCATGCTGTTTCTTGTATGAGAGCACTTCTGAGCCAACAAATTGTGTAAGAGGTTTTCTCTTAAGAAAACTCTAACGGAAATTCATTGGAGAGAAATTAAACTATTCAGTAGTTTTGCCAGTACAGCGCTAGCCCCCGGTCTGTGTTTCTGATCACCTTTCCAGCTACCACATCTGTTCACCTGCCTTCTAAATAATACTTGCTAATAGTCTTCTGTTTACTGTAAGAATATCAGTGTTAAAGGAGATAAGACTATTTATCTGCATCCTTTGATGACTTCAGAAAGCTGAAAATACACTTGACAAACAGTCTGGGAAGCTGAAAATTCATGATAGTAATTTCTTCAGAAGGCAGATTGGAAGTTTGTGGTTTGATGTCAAATATCTTGAAGAATGCTTGCTGTTCCTCCAGTTGCAAAGTCATTTCCATGCATGCAGCAAACAGAGGAAACAGCAATTCTCAGCTGAGACTCTCATTCTTAATGTGTTACTGTCTCCGTGTTGCTCATGGGGAAGTAAGGTGCAGAGGTGGGATGACAAGCTTAATACCACGGATCAAGGGTACTAGAGTCCAAATTAGATGTGGACTACCTGCTATACATTCCCCTGCTTCAGAACGTGCCAACCACAATTTTGCATGTGGCGATGACTTTCTGTCACTAAATATTTTGAATCATTTACATCAACTGTGTCAGTGCCTCCATTATCTCATAATTTAATAAGCATGTATCTACACATACCTATGTCACAAGCTGTTCTCCAAAATATGTATATATTTGTACTCGCTTGATCAAAGTCAGATTCATATGGCTTACACATTTACTAAACAGTACATGTTGAAGCAGAACAGCACTTATCTGGGTTTCCTAGCTCACTGAAAAATTTTAGAACATATTTATGAAATTGCAGAAGCTACTTCTTTATGTATGTAGAAAAGGATGTCACACAGAGTGCCTTCCTGTTAGCTAGCTGTGATTTTGCTGATAGATGTGGAAAAAAGGCGGTAGCATCTCTGCTTTTTCAGCAGTGTAATCCTTCAGGAAAATGTAACCCCAGAAAAGGAAGCCCAGAGGCAGAAAACAATGCAACAGGCTAGAAGAACTTTTTTTTTTTCTTAACTGCATAGCACCTGAGTGGGGCTCAGCAGATCAAAGACTGAGGAGAAACCTTGCCTGGGAGGGTAGGCCTGTTGTTGACCCACCTCATGCTGATGTATCATAGAATCATAGAATGATAGAATGGTTTGGGTTAGAAGGGACCTTAAAGATCGTCTAGTTCCAACGCCCCTGCCACAGGCAGGGACACCTTCCACTAGACCAGCTTGCTCAAAGCCTCATCCAACCTGGCCTTGAACACTGCCAGGGAGGAGGCATCCACAGCTTCTCTGGGCAACCTGTTCCAGTGTCTCACCACCCTCACAGCAAAGAATTTCTTCCTGATATCTAATCTAAATCTACCCTCTTTCAGTTTAAAACCGTTACCCCCCATCCTGTCACTACATGCCCTTGTAAAAAGTCCCTCTCCCGCTTTCCTGTAGGCCCCCTTCGGGTACTGGAAGGCTGCTAGAAGGTCTCCCCAGAGCCTTCTCTTCTCCAGGTTGAACAGCCCCAACTCTCTCAGCCTGTCTTCATAGGAGAGGTGCTCCAGCCCTCCGATCATGTTCATGGCCCTCCTCTGGACTTGTTCCAACAGCTCCATGTCCTTCTTATGTTGGGGCCCCCAGAGCTGAATGCAGTACTCCAGGTGGGGTCTCACGAGAGTGGAGTAAAGGTCACGTACATCCCATTCAGAAGCCCCATAGCTGCGTGCTGCTGTGGGTACTTTCACCTCTCCCAAGTCACTAGCTCAGCATCTGGCTGACGAGATGGAGCAAGTCCTCATGCACCACCCAGATCTGCTGTGTTCTCCTTGGTACAGCAGAAGGGGACCCCTGGGGAGGGTCAATATCCTCGGTCCCATCAGATGCCTGGGAGGTACCCACTTCTGGAGGGGAGCCTGAGGAAGCCTCCTCCCATCGCAGACACTATGTACTGGCAGCTGGTGAGCACGCTGCTTTCAGTGTCAAAATAAAAACCATCCTGTTGCTGCTGCAAACAGCTCTGGGCAGCAACACTCAGTAGTTTAAACTGAGTCCAAGCTGGGCACTCGAGGCCCATTCTCCTCTTTGGGCAGGGTGGACTTCATCTCTCCCACTGCAATCGCGTGCTGCCTGTCCTGCAAAAGCAGCCTGGGAGGGGTTGTGGTGACAGGGGAGTCCCGGTGAGCACAGGAGGTGACTTCAAGGTACAATACCAGGACACAGTGGCGCCGGGAGTGCACCAAGGTAGGAGGTAGGGCAGCTGTCAAAGCCAGAGCACCCGACTCCCAGCTGACTGCCCACGTGGAGCGATGGCTCTGTCACTGGTAGCAAAGCACGGCGGGTTCTGATCCTCTGACCCTAAGGACGGGATCCAGGATGGATGCCGTTTTTCTGTCAGACCCAATTTCCAGCTTTCTGGGGAAAGTTTTAAATTTTTTTTGACCTTCAATCTTTACAATGTTTGAGCAGTAAGTCTAGAAGAGAATTTCTAGAGTTTTTCTTAATAGTGGCTTACTGTGCCAGAGGAATATTTGTGTGTGAGTGTGTGACAAAATCCACCCCCCAGCACCCACCAGCCCCTGGTGGGGCAGAGCAGAGGCTGCAGGTGAGCACAGAGCTGCATCAGTGCGCTGAGCAATGGTGAAACCTGCTGTTGCTGGCCTTCACCTCCAAAATCGCATTACCTTGATAAAGTTAGCAGTCCCAGGGATTGACAGGCAGCACAAAGCAAACGAGCTGCCTTCTTTCTTGCTGCTCAGCCTGTATTTCCCTTTCCCCCCACCATGGGGATTTTTCTTTCTTTCTGTTTTAATTTTTTATTTTAACAAACGTGAATTGCCTCCACAATAAGCTCCAAAGAAATAAATAAAGCAGACACATCCTCTTCCAGCATCCCTCTTGCTGGGGAGACGATAAACCCTGCAGTGGCAGCCCCAGCCGATGTGCTGGGCACAGCAAATAGCAGGCAGCAGGGTTGTGCGTGGGGCTGTGGGGTGGCATCTGGAAAGAGCCAGGCTGCTGGTGGGTGCTTCTCCTGGGGTCCCAAAAAGGAGGTGCTGTTCCAGGCCTTACAGCTAACTTAGAAGCAACATCCTGGGTGTGAAAGCTTGGCACTAACTCAGTGATGTTTCTTACCAGGTCTGGGGTGGAGGGAAGGAAAAGCAAGAAATGTGAGAAAGAAAATGGGGGCAAAAACCCTCTTTGGGCTAAGAAGTATCTTCTGGTCATTGCATGTGAGTGATTCCTAGAAGTCAATGATGGAGCACGGTGTTAGAGGAGTTTTGGCTTTCTATGTGCTCCAGTACTTTTCCATAAGGATTACAGCATTGCTGGATTTTAATGATGTGGTGTGCTTCATTTATATTGGCTACAGTCAACTTAAATGGGTCTGGGACTGGAGTCACAGAATCACAGAATCACAGAATCAACCAGGTTGGAAGAGACCTCAGGGATCATCGAGTCCAACCGCTGCCCCTACACCACCCTGTCAACTAGACCATGGCACTAAGTGCCATGTCCAGTCTTTTCTTAAACACATCCAGAGATGGTGACTCTACCACCTCCCTGGGCAGCCCCCTCCAATGTCTAATAACCCCTTCTGAAAAGAAATTCTTCCTGATGTCCAACCTGAACCTCCCCTGGTGAAGCTTGAGGCTATGTCCTCTTGTCCTATTGCTAGTTGCCCGGGAGAAGAGGCCAACTCCCACTTCACTACAACCTCCCTTCAGGTAGGTGTAGACTGCAATAAGGTCACCTCTGAGCCTCCTCTTCTCCAGGCTAAACAACCCCAGCTCCCTCAGCCGTTCCTCGTAGGTCAGGCCCTCCAGACTCTTCACCAGCTTGGTCGCCCTCCTCTGGACTCACTCCAACACCTCAACATCTTTCTTGAAGTGCGGGGCCCAGAACTGAACACAGTACTCAAGATGCGGCCTCACCAGTGCCGAGTAGAGAGGGACGATCACTTCCCTAGACCGGCTGGCTACACTATTCCTAATAGAGGCCAGGATGCTATTGGCCTTGGCCACCTGGGCACACTACTGGCTCATGTTTAGCCGGCTGTCGATCAGCACAGTGTCCATGTGCTCCTAATCAGATTTTGATGAAAGCTGGAGGCAGTGAAAGAAAATTATGCTTAGCTTCTGGCCAGCCTCGGGCTGGTTTCAGGGCAGCCCTGATGGTGTGGCCCATCACAGACAAATGCGGGAGCTGGAGGAAGCGGCTCTGGCAGGACCTCAGGGCCCCGGGTGGCCGAAATCTGGATGGAGAGTCATCCAGCTGTGCCAACCATGGTGGGGTGGGTGATGTATCACCTGGCTGTTGCTGGAGGTGGCAAGGATGCTTCCAGCTGATGCCCAGAACTGGGAGAGGAGAAGGTGGTGGGGAAGGAGGGGCAGGACAGCCACTCATGGGCTGTCAGGAACGTGCCCGAGGTAGTGAAGTCCTCCAAAGATGAGTCCTAGGGACCGTTTTTAACCAATGGCCCCAGGTCAGGATGTGTGTGCTGATGAAGTTTGGCACTGGTGACGAGTTGGGGAGTGTTCCCAGTGTGGAGGAGAACAGGATGGTGGCCAAGAAAGAAGCAAAAGGCTCTGAAGGACCCAGGTGAGACAAAGTTTGACAGTATGGAGCACCAGCATCATGTGCTTTGGGGGCAAATAAGAATTTCTTCTATAAGGTGGGAGCCCATCCTCCTGGGATTGGCACAGGAGCAGAAAGGCTTGTGTGCATGGGTTCATCTCCAAGCCGTGGGGAGCTGTAATGTGATGCAGTGGTGGAAAAGAGAAATGTGATGAGTACATGTGCTAAGGAACTATTTTCAGAAGTGAAGGGAATACCGAATAATGTTGCGAACCACCGCAGTGGCACCTCATTTGGGGCAGGTACTGTGTCATGTTTGAACCCCTGGTCAAAAAGGATGAATACACACCAAGAGATCAGGGAAAAGCTATTCCAGGTATCAGGGGCTTGCACTGTCTAATATATGAGAGGAGGTGACAGGACTTTGGTTGGTGTAGTCCAGCAAAATTTCCAAATTTCCAAACTTGGAATTCCAAAAAATGGTGGATATTGATAGTTGTTTTGTACTTGCGAATAGAGAAAACATAAAAGTCGTGAAGGAACTTACTCCAGAGGAAGGGGAAATAATGTCTCTTCAGCAGATGCACACTGAATGTTGTACATTACATGTCATGAGGAACTGCATGAAAAATAAAGCAAGGAGAGAGCATGGCTGACTGTATGACAGCATATACTGGATGTATAGGGCAGGCTGCCTGGCATGCTGAGAAATGGGATCACAGCAGGAGTATTTCCAGGATCTGGAAACGTCTCTCACCTGAAGAGAGGAAGCTGCTGGTGAGGCAGGGAAGGGCAGGTGCCCTTCACAGTGCTGCATGGCTTTTCCCTGTGGTGACACTGCCGAGACTTTGCAGGACTTTGCCAGGAAGCTGGAACTTCCCTTGAGAAACTGGCTGCTGTTAGCAACCAGGGTTTCACTGGTGGAAATCTGCTACCTAGGGATGCCTGTAGTATGTTAGAGGTAGCCGAAAAGGGTGAATTCAACCAGTGCTATATATCCTTAGCAAAGTATTCTGCCCTCCTGCTCTTAGCAGTGCATTTTTAACCTATAGTTGTCTTTGCCTGACTGTTAATATTCCTAAGTCAGCATCAACATCTTCTCTCAAGTGACTCATGCTAAAAACACAGGTATTTTGGCGCACGGTGTCTTAGGGGTGCATGTTGAAGTCTTGTCTGCTGCTATTCAAACATCACAAGAGCCTGGCAGACACTTGATCCCCAGAGGCGTCAGCAGGCAGGACTCAGAAATGTGCCCTGAGATAATCCCCTGGGAGGTGACGAAGCCTCTTTGGGTTACACACAGGCCCACCCAACAGTCACCTGCAGGGTATGTCCAAGTCCCAAAAGCTGGCAGCAGGGCTTATCGACATGCCAGAGATGAAGGTCAGAGACTTCTAAAGGGTGGCCTGTCAGTCTGTATTTTTCATTTCCAAATTAGATGTGAAGCTGATGGCAGAAACTCAGTGAGGGCCTCTTCCTCGCTTGGTGCCATCACCCAGTGGGGTGGCACCTGGGCAGCAGATCCTGCCGCAGAAGGGGAAGAAGCAACTTCAGGGGCGATAGCTGCCATGCCCCTTTTTCAGCCTCCTGTGCCAAAAGAGTGAGTGCCTCTGCAAGTGCAAAGCCATCTTCTGCTCACTAGCAAGAAGTCAATGGCACCTGCTATAAACCAAGGGGTTTATGCCTATTTTTCTGCCACTGAGGGGTCATGGGGTGTAATGGGAAGGAAGCCGGCTCGTTTGTTGCCTGTTGAAATTAGGCGCTGTTGGAGATGTGTGCATGGAAGGAAGCAGCCTCGGAAATATTGGTGCAATGCGGCATTAAGAGATGACTTACCAGACAGATGGCTTCACTCTTGAACAGTGGCTTGTCCCTTGTGTTTAGTTAAGCCTTTGCCAAGCAAATAGCCTTTGCGGGATGGGGCCAGGGGCTCGTGACCGCTTGCTTTCGCACGCTGCCATCTGACCTCGAAGGCGGCAGGGGAGGGTTACGCTCACCAAGCCCTCATCAGACACCGCCATGGAGGGTGGTCGGCTGCTAATGCCTCAGACTGGGCTAATGGAAAATCACTCGTGTACTCTGTGTCGCTTGGTAAACTCTCCCTAACCTCAGCGAGACTAGTATATATAGAAGTTCAATAAGACGCTGTACTTGTTGACATATTAAAAAACCCCACCCCACTGGTGTGCCAGTTAGGTTGTGATCGAAGATGCCAGGGCACCAGAGGGCAAGAGCCTGGCAGAAGAAATTACCCATAAATGGTGTACCCAAGGGAGCGGGGGGAGGCTTTTGTCTGATGGTGACATGGCTCGCTTGCAGAAAAAATAACCAGCTGCCTTTTGGGCAAAAATAATGACTCCATCTATTCTTGTCCATGAGTCGAATGGATTTTTTTGTACTAGTAATTTAATCTAAAGAAGTTCAATTAAAAAAAAAAAGTTTCACAAAAACAAAGCTCAACGACCTCCTCAAATTTTGCCTGAAATTTTGTTAAAAGGAGCTGTTTCCTCTCTTTGTGTGCAGGGGCCCTGCAACACCCTCTGTGTTGGGATGCTGCCGAAAAGGGAACTTATAACCCCAAAAGGGGTGTGGGGTGGGTTTTCCCTTATAGGGTATTTCCGGACCCCTGTGCAGCCAGGACAGCAGTGGGAGCAGAGCTGGGGTGTGAGAGCTGCCGAACACAGCCCCAGGGCACTTCTGCAACTCAGCAGTGGAAGAGGACTGTCTGACAGGGAATTTGGGGAATTTGGGATTCCCTGAGCCCATCAGCTGCTCCGAGCCACCCGTCTGGAGGAGCTGCCCTGTCCTGCCTTGCTGCCTGCCTGCTGCCTGCCTGCCACCCCCATGTAAGTCTTTGTCCTGGAGGCAAAGTTTAGCCCAGCATTGGTGAATTACTGGGTTTGCTGTCGTTTCTTCCTGGATGATAGTGCTACTGATCTGTATTTGTCATGGTACCATTATTTAGAGATAAATTACCTCTGAAGTTGTTGGTCTGGTGCCTGTTGCTGTACCCTGATCCCACAACTCACTGGGGCTGCCCTGAGCCCTTGTTCTCTCTGTCTTGATTTTGTGGCTGACTGTTACGCTAGGAAAGCTTGCTGCCTAATGTGTGAATTTTCTGGGGGGCCAAGAGAAATAAGAAAGTAGACAGATGGTTGTTGTTTTGTATAGGGTAGGCATGGATGGTGAAACAGCTGGCTTGCAGAGTAGGGTGGAAGGTGATAGATGGTCCTAAAAAGTCACTTCATATCAATGTGCTGTGTACTAAGCTCATAGCAGAGGGTATGGGTTGATGTTCAAAATATAGCAGAAAAGTGCAGTATGTGCCTATTTAAAACTGTTGAGCTATCTATTTTTGAAATGTTCAGTCATCAAAAATCTTCTTAGACATCTAAGAACGTGCATTAGATTTTTTTTTCTTTTTCTTTATCCTAGGTGTCTTTTTCTATAGTAACAAGTAGCATGGTTTCAGGACTACCTCCAGGAGCACAAGAAGTGCAACTCTATGAGCTTAGAAATTTGTGGGAGGATGAAAATGCAGGCATCCCAGCTTGATGCTTTAAGTGGAAACCTTACGCTAATTTCTTCCTAATATCTAATCTAAATCTACCCTCGTTCAGTTTAAAACCGTTACCCCTTGTCCTATCACTACATGCCCTTGTCAAAAGTCCCTCTCCAGCTTTCCTGTAGTCCCCCTTCAGGTACTGGAAGTCTGCTAGAAGGTCTTCCTGGAGCCTTCTCTTCTCCAGGCTGAACAGCCCCAACTCTCCCAACATGTCTTCATCTGGACTCTCTCCAACAGCTCCATGTCATTCTTATGTTGCGGGCCCCAGAGCTGGATGCAGTACTCCAGGTGGGGTCTCAGGAGAGCGGAGTAGAGGGGGAGAATCACCTCCCTTGACCTGCTGGCCACGCTGCTTTTGGTGCAGTGCAGGATACAGTTGGCCTTCTGGGCCACAAGTGCACATTGCCGGCTCATGTTGAGTTTCTCGTCAACCATCACCCCCAAGTCCTTCTCCCCAGGGCTGCTCTCAATCCATTCTCTGCCCAGCCTGTATTTGTGCTTGGGATTGCCCCGATCCACATGCAGGACCTTACACTTGGCCTTGTTGAACTTCACGTGGTTTGCACAGGCCCAGCTCTCAAGCCTGTCAAGGTCCCTCTGGATGGCAGCCCTTCCCTCCAGCTTGTTGACAGCAATCTTGCTGAGGGCACACTAAATCCCACTGTTCATATCACCGACAAAGATGTTAAACAGGACCAGTCCCAATACCAACCCCTGAGGATGGGGTTTTAATGGGCAAGAGGAAACAAGGACAAGTACATTTATTGCTCATCTATGTTTTACTGCGCTGTATTAAAGATCAATAAGCTTCAAACTTGCAGGCAGCCAGTTTTCCTGGCCTGACCCATGCAAAAGAGGAGCCTGTGGGGGTGCTGACACCCCCATGTCTGGGTGTGCACAACACACGCTGATCCAGGGCAGATCATAGTTTCATTATCTTGGAAGAAGGAGAGTTAAGAGAGGGAATATAAACTAGAGATAAGACAAAATGCTTATAAGCAGAACAAGTTGAAAATATCTAGGGTTTTTTTCAAATATCCTTTTCATGATTAAAAAATACCTTTCATAAAGAGTCGCCTGGCAAGCGAGCAATGAGAAATAAATATATAAATACTCAGCTGGACACTGTGTACACTCCCATGACTTCCATGTCTTCAAGCTCATCTTTCATGGGGCAGAGTGGCAGAGGGCTAAAGCTAAATACGTGAGCTGTGACAACCCTGGCTGTGGAGAGACCCGAGCTCTGTGGCTGCCATCAGGCAGAGCCGAGCTGTGGCTGCTGAAGTGGCAGAGGACAAGGAGCAGGGCTTTTCAGCTTGGTGTTTGAGTGGGGTCTGCTCCCTGTCCCACTGGCTACTTATTTCATTTAGTGTCTCTTAAAACACTGGGGTGCCCTTTATCAAAAAAGCGAGTGCTGTGAGTGCCAGCCTAGTGTACAAAAATAAGGGAAATTCCCATCCCCAAGCAGGCATGTCTTCAGAGAAAGGAATGTTTTAACAGCAGGTGAAGAACAGACCGAGGGCACCTGTTGGCACGGAGGGCTTCAGTGCTGCAGCTCTTGGTGGTCCCAGGGGAGGTGCCTCCCACCAGCCAGGAGCAAGGCGTTGCACCCTCTGCTCTACAAGTTGGGTCTTCATCCATGACTTCTCCTCCTCATGTGCCAGACAAGCCCTCAAGCAACAAAGAAGTAAAGTTGGAAGACTTTTATAGACAATATAGGAGACACAAAGTGTGAATTAACTAATTCTTGGGAAGATGAACATCTGGCTACCAATATTCACTGTCATTCGCCTGAAAAAAAAACCCACCCAAAAATCCAACACAGAAAAAAACCTGTACATTTTTTAAAGTATAAATATTTAAAAGGCATTGACAAATATTTGTGGAGCCACTGGTTTTGCTCAGTTTACTAAATTACGTCAAATAATACTCTTAGGTAACAGAAAGTAGCGTAGTAGAACAGGGTTGCAGGCAGGTGGATGGAAGACTGTACTGATAAACAAGGTTTCCCTGAAAAAAAAAAAAAGTAAAATAGTTGTCGTTTTATTTCAGATGCTGACATGGCAATGCATTATAGATCAGTCCCAGGTTTTTAAAGAAATAAATGTTCATTGAATGGCCTTTTTTTCTGTTGTGAAAAACATGTTTCAGGTGTTGGAAATCATCTTGAAACCAAGTGGAAACATTTCAAAGAAGAATGATGTCAAAAATTATTTCGTTTCTGTTGAGCTTTTAGGAGAACTTTTTTTAATTTTCAGTCTCTTTGAAGGTACATTGCATCAGATTTCCCTTGCGTCCAATTTTATACCAACACCATGCCTGACAGCAGATTAACTTGTTGTGTTCAGCTGGATTTGGAACCTTCTGCTCCAGGAAAATACGTTGTAGGAGCCGTTCCTGCTGGTCTTTTAGTGCCCCAAATGCTTCCTTCAAAATCATGCGTACGGGCTAGTGTTCCAGGCTATTGCTGAGGGCTGCATTTGCAAGACAAACCTCCCATTGCTCCTGATGGTGTGTCTGCCAGCCCGAGTCCCACCGAGGTGGGGCTCAGCCCTACTGTGGGCATGTGCTGCCACGCAGAGTGGCACATCGCCATCCCTTGCCCTGGTCCTCACTGGCCATGCAGAGGTGGCACCTGGGCTGAGTGCTCACTGGCAGATTTGGGTTGGTGGCTCTGGACCTCTCTTTGCTGATGCTTTGGGGAAAAGCATCCTGCAAGCTTTCTAGAAATTTACTGAATGTGTTTCGGGGACTATTTTCCCTCTGAGAAATACTGGTGTTTCATTAAAATATAGAGAAGAGACAAAAAAGAGGAGAATACAGTACTTTGCTTTTTAAATTTGGAAGCTTTGGTGTACTTGGTTTTAACCCAAATGACCTGAAACTTTCCGGTTGACAGCCCTTGTTTTGAGCCAGATCAAAAATATGCTATGCAGATACCTTCCCCTTGGCTTTTGCTCTCTCACCAGCCCAGAACAGGAACATGATTATAATAAATTTTAAAAAACCCCACATTAAACTCAGCAGCTCAGAGGGATCCATTTGTCAGAGCCATAACTGAGTGAACAGTTTTCTGGCATTGCAATCAAGCTCCATCAAAACCTTCATCTCAAGCTATGTACCAGATAACGGCGCTCAGATGAATCAGCGCAGAGAAAATATTTGCAGGCAGATAAGGCTGGAAGGGAAGGAGTGGGAGTTATATTAAACCTGGTTTTCAATCATTATTTCCCGGGGATTGCATCCTTGTCTGGATGGCGCCGTTCCTTCAGGAGTCAGGGAGACGTGAGATCTGCCCTGGCTCGCCTCGTCCATAGCATGTCCCCGCGGGGAGGCTGCAGAAGCTCTCTGTCCAGAAAGGGGTCCCAGGCACCGGCTGCCCCATGCTGAACCTAGAATAAGCATCCCAACAGCTGGGCTCCATCACCCGGACCTGCACAGCTCCACGGTGAGTCCTGCCCACCTCCTGGGCTTTTCATGACTGCCTCACTACTGACAGGTAGAAGATAACACAGTGTCACCCAGGGAGAAGAAGATCGACGTTAGGCACTCAGCTGGTTTGCGTGCCTTTCTGCAAGGCTCCGCATTTTCCTGCAGAGTGGATGGGCCCCACAAGCTGTCATTCGGTTTCTCATGCAAGGGGGGAATAATGAAAGGCTCAGGATGGGACTGCAGAGGACAGGGTCAGAAGGCAGGCTGTGGCCATGCAGAAGGCCAGGTGGCTGAGCCATAACCCCTGGTGCAGGATGAAAGCAAACCCCTTGTGTCTGCCCCATCCATTCCCTGCCCCATCCATTCCCTGCCCCCAGGTCAGGCCATCGGACTGGGGGGCAGAAACCCCTTCCTGAAGGGAAATGAGGGTATGTGAGCGGGGCACACGCTTTATGGCTTTGCAGCCGTTGTGGCCCAGGGTCCTGCACCCAATTGCGAGCATTTTTTATTTTTCTTTTTTTTTTTTTTCCCTGCAAAATGGGGGACAAGGCCAAGAGACACAAACAAATGAAAAGCCTCTTTGTACTTCCAGTTAATTGTGCAGTGGGCAGGGGCTGAAAAAACCCTGCTTTTCCTTATTCTTTCAGGCCGAAGCTCTGGAGCATGTGATTTGATTATCATCATTGTCATAAGGCTGTGCTTGGTGCCTGCTGCAAGAAAGGACATTTCTGGGGAGCTCAGGGGGTCACTGGTTCCTGGGGCAGATGTGGTGACCCCTGGGTCAGTCTCCTCCCCATGGAGATGTGCCAAAGGCTTCTTCCAGGAGAGACCCAAAATGCCACAGGCAGCGCAGGGGAGGCTGTGCTGTACCTTTCTGATGGCTCCAGTGTTTCATAACCTGTACTATTCATGTAAATAAGCCACATGTCTTAGTTAAACCCTAAATGGCTCAAAGCCCAACCTCCAGATGCTGTACCAGGAGGGATGTGGGAAGCTCCGATGGCATTTGAGAGCACCAGTAGTGCGCTTTTGTCCAAGGTACTCTGTTGGACCTTGTTCTCATGCTCGAGGAGGGACATGGAAGTGATGGGAAGAGTTAATGGGATCCAGACCCTGGAAAACAGCCCAGTAAATGGGGGATGTAATCAGCTCAGATCGCTCAGCCTAGTAAGGGGGGGGACTGAGGAACAAGCTGGCTGCTCTATGTAGGTCACCTTCGTAGGCCAAATCTTTGAGCCCTGGCCAGCCGTGATGCTGGCAGAGGTGAGAATGACTGGTGGCCGAAACCCACAGCACCGTGGCTGGCAGCGCTGGGTCCATCCTTGAAGGTCAAGGCGGGCTGAGAGCCACATGGAGCCAGGGTTCACCTCATGCTTGTGGTGGTGAGACAGCTTCAGCGTCTTCAGGAAGAAACCTGGGTGAGCTGGAAAGAGCCTGTGAGGGAAATGCAGTACCGTGTTAATGGAGGTTACAGCTAATGAGCAGTGTTTCCTTGTAGCAGCAGTAAGGAAATCTCCAGTGTCCAAAGCCCCTGCATTGTGGTCAGCATCAGGCAGCCTTGTGCACTGCACTGACGCAGAAAACGTGAGGTCCTTGTCTTCATGTCTTCACCTGCTTACAATTTAAGATGACTGCGGGGAAATTTTTGGGCAGCTTATTCAGAAGAAACTCAAAAGGCTGCTCCATGACAGTCCGTGTCTGCTGACAGAGGGACAATGCAACTCCCCTGAGCAAGACATCAAAAGCATAGCAAGAAATAAAGCAAAACCCCTTACAGTTTGAATGGTTAGCTATTCGGGCAGCTTAGCTGTAGAAGCAAAAGATTTTTGTGTGGCTCACAGGCCCTAAGTCAAGCTGGGGCTCCTCGCTGAAAGACAAACTGCCTTTTAGCCAAACCCCACTGAGTGCAGGTGAGAGGACGATACCCACTGGCACAAGCTGGCCAGGAGATGGGTGACGGCCGGAGGCGGCAGCCTGCCATCCCTGCCGCCTTTGGGTCTATGTTCCCCCAACGAAACACGTACTGTGGGTGGTGCCCCTAACCAGGGCACGGCTGCCTTTCTTCCCACAGGTGCCAGCCATGACTGGAGCCATGGGTTCACACCAGCTCTGCCCTCCACCGGGCACGGCCAGCATCCACCCAGCCCACTGTGTCAACTATCTGAGGAAGAAGCAAACCAGGAGCCTGCTGCTATGAGCACGTTTCTGCTCCCACCCTTCAGAGACCGTGCCGTAAGGTGCGGCGTTGGCTCTTCTCAGCAGATGCTCCAGGCTCTACTAGTAATTATCATGAAAAATAATAATGACCTGAATGACAAAAGGGTGAGGATAGACTGGAGGTTTTATACAGGATGAAACGAAAAGTCACAGTCCATGTGTGTCAGGTCTTGCACTGAGTTAGTGCTGCTGTAATTGGTTAAGGGATAAATTCACAGCTTCAGCAGGAGGTGGAGACACTCCTGGACTCACTGAAGTTCTTTGCACTTTGCAAGGCCTCTTCATAGTCCCACACAGAAATAATTAGACTGTAAGAGTTTGGCTTAGCCAGCAAAAAATCATTAGCAATGCACATTAAAGAAAATCAGAATGCTTCATACCTCTGAATAAAATTTTATTCACATATTACTAGCATGCTTTCTTACAAATAAAGGGTAGAAGCTGATATTAGGCATGCATAAACAAAACTAATGTTAAGAACACCATATCCTTCATGAGGATCAATTAAAGCAGCCTTTAAAGCCCGACTGGTGTATTTAAGTAGTTTCATTAACTGAGTTTTTAATGTCCTTGTCCTGGTTTGGCCTAAACCAGGCCGATTTTCCTTTCAGTGATTTTTACTTTCAGCTAAGTGTCCTCTAAGTAACTGCACTTTCTGATAACTAACTACATGTTTTGCAGACAGTGTCCGCTTCCAGGACTGATAACGCTTGAAGTTTGTAGTTATCACTGAGGTACCGGTAGGGATGTTGTGCAGAAAGGCTCTTGCTGTACTTAGTCTTAGAGAAACCAAGGTCACTGCTGAATTCCTCACTGCTTATGAGTGAAGAGCCGAAGGGGGGTCGCAGCTGCAGCGGGGAGCGGACAGGGCAGGTGACCCAAAATTGACCAACGAGGGTGTTCCATCCCATACACGTCATTCTCGGTATAAAGCGGGGGGATCACAAGGGTCTCGCTCTCGGGCTCTTTTTGCTATGGCCGGTGTCCAAGGAGGACTCCGACTGTTTTCCTGCTGCCCCCGATCCCGATCTGTGCATCCCTGAATCCAGCTCTCGACCGTCGCTAGGCCCAGCCTGGGCCTTCCCGCAGCCTGCCCTGCAGTGCCAGTGGTGACGTTGCCGACATCGGGGGAGCTCGATCTTGGTTTTGTATATATATTTGTATATATTTGATTATTCCAATATTATTATTATACTCTTTTTCATTATTATAGGTTTATTAAAACTGTTTTAACTTTCCCAACCCGTAAGTTCTCTCTCCCTGTTCCCTTTCCCTTTCCCTTCGGGTAAGGGGTAGGGTTAACAGAGAGCGTCTGCCGCAGGTTTAGTGGCCGGCCCAGCTTTTAAACCGTGACAGTCCTTTTACTGATTAGCTTTATCATGTATGCACAAGTTAGGGCATGAATGGCTATGAGCAGCTTAAGATTTTTCCCTCCAAATGGGAAACTATTTGTCAAAGAGTTTTGTGTGTGTCTGGTCTCCAGCATTTTCAGAACCAGCTTCTTGTTAGGATGTAGTGTGCTACAACTGAGGTTCACCAGCCAGGTTCAATCTGCTGTACAAAAGAATACGAAGCAACCGAATGAGTATAACACTTAGAGTCATACTAACAGTGTGCATGTATTTTTTAAATGGGAGACTTGCTTTCCATAAACTTCCTTTAAAATGCACTTAATACTTTTTGTTCTCAGTGGTGTGCAGCAGACCTGTAGTGCTGTTGCTGCTGTAGCGCTGAACCCAACCCTGCCGAGGGAGGAAACAGTCTCCTCCCTCCCTGACCCCATCCCTGTCCTTGTCCACATGCCACCACACACGACTGCGCCCAGGAGCAGCTGTACCCATCAGCGTGCTGCTGCAGTGAGTGGAAATGGAATATGAAGACACGCAAATTCAGCTTCCTTCACTCTTTAGGCAGTGGTTAGACAAGCATATCTAGATCAAAAAAATAAGTTTACCTAACACACAGCTTGAAACCCCACCTGCTGATTCATTTAAGTACAACAGAGAAGTGGGTAGGGCAAGGTACACTAAGGTACGGTAAGGAGGAAGCACAGGGCACTGGGTGTGTACAGGTCAGCAGGAGAAACCCCTCTGTGCTCGGAGGGATTAAAGTAGGGCGAGACACAGCCCTGGGAGCATTGACTGGTACAGGAGTCAGCTATGGGGAAGAGCACATTGTTAGCTGCTGTTGCTGAGAGGTATTTAAGCTGTGTTTGCACACGTTATTGTAGAACTTTACAGATTTTGATACAATTAAGTGAGCACTATTCCCACCTTCCCCCCAGCAGAGGTGCTGTCATATAGGTAAAGCATCATGCGTAGTGAGGTACCTGGTGTGCCGAGTTTACCAGCAGACCTTCCGCTGTCTGCCAAAGATATGATTTGGCATCAGTAGAAGTATAATACGGTAAATCTGAGGGTAGAAATCATTTTTCTACTATACAAGTAGGCTTTATTGGTAATGATTTTCCTCATATTAGATTAATCTGCACTGCTATTAATGCCTTTATAGCACAAACCGTGCCCATTGAAGGGATGATGCTGTTATTTCAACAAAAGTCCTCCTCCTGACTGAAATAAATCCATGTATAGATTCAGCGTAGAAAAATCTTAAAACTGTCTATGTGAAGATTTGATTTAATTTTGCATTAAGTGAATAGCCTTGAAACTTCCAATGCAGTCAGGTAATAAAGCCATTAAAACATCCCGTACCTACACCAAGTATGCAGCCTGTACATTACTCAACCTCTTCAGCGGCAAGTGCTTCTCTGCTGTCCCCCACAGCTGTCTTATCAGCATATGCATTCAGAAAAACCCAAGGACAGTAGCTCCTATTCACATTTTTCATAGTGCTACAAAGAAAATGCAGCAGACCTAACCCAAACCAAACAACGGCATCTTTTGAAGGGTGTTTGCAGTCTGACCTTATCTCTGCCTGCCTTATGCTTGAACAAGCTCATGTGCGGGAATATTAACCGTCACTTAGCGAGGCCACGTCCAACCAACATTATTTGTCAGGGGAGATGAACATATAGAGCCACCAACGCAATTGGTGTTTCAAGCTGCCAGTTTCCTGCTTCGGAGAAAGGAGTGTACATGGATGGGGTGGCTGGGGGAGCTGAGTTTGGGGTGACTCTGGTTCAGAAGGCAGAAGTACCCCTTGTTTCAAGCTAAATATCTTACACTGTGAGCCCCACCTCCTCCTCAGACAGCTGAGCAGCATCTACACTCTCTTTTTTTAATTTGATCTAGCCTCTTTTGATGACTAAGGGAACAGGAAGATTATAGTTTAAGTATATAATTTTCACCTGATGTGTCAGGTTAAAGCTGTGTGCATTTAGAGAAGGCTTAGATAATTTTAGTTCAATTACAACATTGATTTAGGCCCTGACTCACTCTTTGAGGTCTTACTTATGTAGACATATGTTGACTTAAATTTACTGCTAATGAAATATAAGCATGTGTTTACATTACTCTGCTTAAATGCTTTGGTGGTGTAGGGCTGGACTTACACAGCAAGCTCAATCCTGAATCAGAGTCAGAGAAGTAGATTTTACTTGCTGTTTTTTTGCCAGCACAAAGGGTAGGTATTTCAGAGTTTATTTTTCTTCCTCGTGTGCCCCTCCCAGACACTAGCCTGTGCGATCTCTGAGCACAATGTGTGCTTTTCAGTGTGCAGTCCTGCCAGAGACTAAATGCCCTCAAGTCCATGTCCCTAAAAGGGGCATGGTTTAGTGGTGGACTTGGCAGTGCTAGGTTAACGGTTGGACTTGATCTTAAAGGTCCTTTCCAACCAAAACGATTCTATGATTTTATGATTCTAAGCCTCCCTGGTATTAATGACAGTCGGGCAGGCTAAGAGCTGCTAAAGCTCACCTAGCAAGCTGGGAGCAGTAACCTTTCACTGGCATAGCTGAAGGAGTGGAAACAGGTTTAATATGAACAGCAACTCATTCCCATTTCAGTACTCTCCTTGGCTAGGTTGAGGGCAGTCGGTGAGTGATGTGATGTACAGTAGCTGTGCAGGCAGAGGCGCCAGCCCCAGCCCTCCCTGGGTTTCCCATTTTATATGGGAAAATGTCCCATGTCCAGGTGGAGGGCAGGAAATCTGCTTGCAGAAGCTTTTGTGTGTCCAGTATCTCTTGGACTTTGTAGGTCAGACCGTGACAAAGAAAGCATTAGCAGTTTCCCAAACTAGTGGAAAGGCTTTTTGAGGAACTTGGAGCACAAAAGAGAGAGTCATGCATGCAGAGGGAGGTACAGGCATTCTGTTGCCTTAGCTAATGCTTCCTCTTTACAGGAAACTAAAGCTACCCGTGTCTGGGTTTTTGCCTTTAAAAAAAAAAAAAAGCAAACCCCCACACTTTTTGGAGCAGTCCCCTCGGCAGCAAGTCTGGAAGTAGATATGAACCTCTCTTCTTACTTGTATTTCTCCTTCAAAGTAGAACAAGCAAACAGTGTTTTGTATGTCTCCTTCACAACATCTATCCATCTCTAGCCTTGGAGCGGCAGGGGGAGGAGAAAGGGAGTTGCCAGCAGCCCGTAGTGATTGATTTGTCTCTTGCTTTTTATGCTGCGCTAGAACAACCTGTTTCAAAAATGACAATGTCAAATCAAAGCAAATATTTCTTGCCAGAAATTCAAACTTCCCAAATTGTTAGTATGTTGCTATTAAATGGGCAGCTTTATCCGTAACATTTATTTGGAAGTATTCTTTTCTGCTTGAGCTTGCAGCCCTTAGAAGAGAAATGTGTTTCCCTGAATCCATTTGCTTCAGTAATTGTTGTCATGTGAAACTTTCTGTCATTGATTGCTATCACCGTGGGGCAGTTTGCGTACATACAAAGGTAAAAATGCTGCACTTCTCCATTTGCACCAGGAAGTACCAAAAGTGGCCCTGGAAAGGACCAGGCGTCTCTCAATGACTTGGTCCAGCCCTAAAGAAAAGGCTTGGCTCTGCTCGGGCCGAGCGTCGTTCTGAACATTGAGTGTCAGGAGTCAAGCAAACAGGGGGATCCGAGGAGAGGGGTGATGCAGTGACGGGGCAGACAGCGGAGAATGAGGACTGGGGGACAGGAGCTGCCATCCCGACGATGCTGCTGCCCAGGGGCACGTGTAGGGTGGTGTTTGCTCCCTTTTGTCCTTTTCACCAGGTTTTCATTCCTCATCAGGGACAAATCCCGTGACTCTGAGGGTGCCTCGATGGAGCCTTTTTAGCAGAGGGAGGTTTCTCTCCCACTGTGCAAATCAAGGCTTTATCGCTCGTAATTGGGAGCACGGAGCTGAACTTTCCCAGCGCTGGGGAGGACTGGCTCTGCTCTGACATGATTTCCATCTCCGTGAGCACTGCTCCGGCGCCTGGGAGGCCGTCACCTCACCCCTCCCATCCAAAATATGCAAAATAAAAACATTTGTAGACAGTTCCTAACTTTCCCTTCCCTGCAGATAGAGCTGCAGCGGTACTGTTGGTCTGCTACCTACGGGAGAGAAAGGAGGGAGGCAGGGAGAGGGAGGGAGGGAGGGAGGCAGGGAGGAGGGAGAGAGGGAAGAGACAGGCAGGGAGCTCAGGTTACCGCTGCCGCATCGCTGCCTTCCCTCGTTTCTCGCTCCGGAGACACAGACGACCATGGACCGCCTCGCCCGGGATGGCTGGGCTGCGGGGGGATCGGGGGAGACTTCACAAACTGCGGTCGGCGCCTGCCGGTAGGAAGGGCAGCCCGCCCGCTCGCTGCAGCTCCCTCCCGACACGGCCGGGGCTGCCGGAAGATGCTCTGCAGGCGTCTGAGGTGAGGAGGTGCCCGTCTCTCTCCGTAACTCCAACTGCAGGTACGGCCGCGGGCGGGGGAGTCCGTTCGCCTACGGACGCGCCCTTGGACCCACGCCACCGACATTCCGAAACTCGCCGACTGCCACGGCGGGGTTCGGAGAGTCAGATAAGAGGGGACGGCAGGTTCAACCCTGCTTCGGAGACCGGGATCAAAGTCCAGACCTCCCTAACTGGGGAAGTCACTCGCCCGAGCCGAGCCGAGCGGCGTGTGGCCCCACGGCGGTGTGGGGTTCGGCCGAGGGCTCCAGGCACCAACATCCATCCTCTGGTAGTGCGGGCGATGAGGTGCGTCGCGGTAGTTGGCATGAGGGGTAGACTGATTTGATGGTAAGAAGGTAGTAATAAGTAATCTCGTTTGCCAGAGGATTTAGTGTGTGTTTTAACACGGGGAAACATTTTGGCAGCCTGTGAACCTGCCCCAAGATAAAGACCGGGATCAGTTAGGACAAACCACAGGGCAATGTTTTCCCCACTGTCCTCAGTGTTTGCTAAGACCTTGGATAAAATGCTTAAAAAGAAGAAGATCCATGAGGTACAGGTAAGTAATTAAAAAAGCAGCTATTGGGCCTGATCCTGCAAACACCACTGTGTATAATCAGCACTTCTAAAGCCAAGTAGTTATTTACAAAGGATTTGCCAGCCTGAGGGCCCCACAGTGGGATTTCTGTTCCTCTGCTTTCTGCCTCAGTCCTGCTAATCAAAAGAGGATCTGGACACCATCCCTTTCGGTTAGCGTTTGGCACAGGGCTGGGGTGGTGAGGGGAGCCTGAGTGGCTGCCCCTGGGCCCTTCCTGCCCTGGGTGGAAACTATGTGATGCCCAGGAACATTATACTCCCAAAGTACCAGATGGATTCTTTAACAGACATGTAAATGCAAAGACTTAGTTCAACTGTTGTATTGTCAGGGGAAGAATAAAGCTCCAAACACTGAAAAAACGACTGTGCCAAGAGGCAGCATGAAACGAAAGGGCAGAGAACGGCACAAGCACCGGGCTCACCTACTCTGTGCAAGTGCTGCCTCAGCTTAAAATAGGGGAAAAAAATGTCTGAAAAGTAGCATCCTGACAAGTCCTCGTCCTACAGTGATATTGGCAGGGCTGAGCAGCACTCTGTTTATGAAAGATTTAAGAGTGACATTGGAATGCCTTTATTGGTAATTTTTCCTGTTTTGAACATTTTTTTGTACAATCTGCATAGCTCTCTCTTCTCTGCAGTGCTCTTTTACTTATTACTTCATGTATCTTGAGATTGCTTCCAAGGGAGACAGACCCTCATCCTGTCTGAAATACCATTTTTCAGGCTTCTTTTTCATTAAGATGAACAATCCAACACGTAGCACTACTTGTAAATGAGGGTGCAATAAATACTTTGTTTCAGGGGACACACACACATACATACAATTTTTTGAAGAACGGTGCTTCTGTACCTCAGAGAAGCAGGCTTTTCGAGTCCTAGCACTGACAGCAAGACCATAAAGAACAATTTTTCTCATTGCTTTATTTATGTATGAAGATAAGAGGGTGGCTGTGAGCTGGATTTTGCTCCTATTCAGCACAATGAACCACATGGGTTTATATAGTGTGAGGTTGCTCTCAGTCATCCCATCATGGACAACTGCTTATCTTTGGTGAGATCTGGAGTTTGGAATATAGTAAGTAAAATAGTAATTGTAGTACAGCTGCTGATTCATGAGGCAATTCTTTAAAAAGTTAAATATACTCATTAGCATCAGTGATGATAAATGGAATAATGGGGTATTGTAGGAATAGAGGGATCGTTAGAAGCAGCGAGTCTATTAGCATTGAAGAGAAACCTGGAAAGGGATGTTTGGTACACAGGGGTGAAGGGGAGACAGAGACAGAAGGAGAAGACTTTCAGGCTGAATGTTTGGAAAACATGACTACTAAGACGAGAAAAGGTCCTTCTGAGAGAACATGGAGGGAGTGCCCCAGAGACACTGCTGCTGCGAGAGAGGATGCCTCTTTGCTGGTTGCCTGCCAGCTGTGTTCGGATCACCTGTGGAAGTGGATTAAGTCAAAACTGCCTGAATATGCTCCTAAAAAGGACAAAACGCACCTGCACCGGGGGCTGGACTGTGATAGCTGTCCTGTAAAGTTTCTCTGCATTGATAGTCTGAACTTTGCAACAGGGTGCCTAACAGCCCATATTGCAACCTCCACTGCAACTTTTTTCTCCTTCCTGGAAAAGGGATCTGGCCTTACTAAATATCCAAGCTGACATTGGCAGGCTGGGGGTAGCGCAGAGGTGCCTGGGGAGGGGCTGGGAAAAGCTAACCCCACCAGCAGCATTGCAAAAAACAGGACAAAAACCACAAAGAGACAAAAAATGACACAAAAAAAAAAAGAAAAAAAAAGAAAGAAAACAAAGGGAGAGGATTTGTCTGTAAATAAAGTGCCTAGCAACTCAGTGCTTGAATGATAGAAACTGGCATGTATGAAGCAGAGGAGCAATATCTTGCTCTGACTCACTGACGGACTGACAAGGAGAGACGATCCTGATAGCAGAGGCTGATGAAAGGTAGCAGAGGGAAAAAACTTTTCCGTGGTCTGAGAGTAAGGGCGGCAGAAAAAGTTTTTCCCTTGTCCTGTACCCTTCTCAGGTTTCCATCCTTCTTGCCTGCCAATCTTGACATTTGGTTTGGGTGAGGATATCGTCAATACACGTTGCTGTAAAAACCTCCCTCTGAAAAGTGGCATTCTACAGTGCCAGGAAGGAGACATTTAACCTCATCACCTCAGTGGCTGTTCGCGTGCAGTTTCGGTTGGAAACGGCACCACTGGCTCTGGAGGCTCCATGGGATGCTGCCACTGAGCACACAGGGCAGGAGGAGCCAGCCAGTGCTCCCAGGGGACGAGGCAGGGTAGTCTGTCCCTGTGCGACCCTTTATTTTGAATAGAGGTTCACCACCACTGTTTTCAGTAGTCCTGCGTGGGACCTGAGCGGGCGCTGCCATTCCGGACAAGGTCTGGTAGGCACTGGACAGCGTCCTGCTCTGGGAGTGGGGGGACAGCCGAAAGCTGCTGGGCCAGAGGCACCTGGTCATCTATCCCTGACTTCCAAGCTTGGGCTAAGGGGAAAACCCAGCTGCCCACGTGTCTCCCTGTAAAAACAGTGGCCTGGCCACTGCTGAGCCCACTGCCGAGCCCACTGCCGAGCCCACTGTCTCGCCAGAGACGTCATCTTTGAGAGCTCCAAGCTGGCCCTCGCTCCTCTGAAATGCTTGTGTTTAGGAAAAAATAAATGTTTCCTGCTGTAGTTGACATTTTCTTATTACCTATGTGTGTTTAATCCCTCTTTGCGTCCTGCTGAGCTTCTGAGAAAGCAATTTAGAGGCTTTATTCTGAGGAAAATCAAAAGTTAGCAGGTATTATTAGTACATATACCAGGGCACACGTTACTTTTGATTATTAGGAAAGGAAAATGGGAATGTCACTGCTGACTTTAACTGTGCAGTATTTGAGGCTATAACTCCAGTTTTCACACTTAAATCACGCCTCTGCTTTTGAGTCTGCCTTGTCGCAGCTGCTTGTGTCTCTATTTACAAAGCAAAGACTCTTGCAGATGGTCAAAAGCACTTTGGTCATTTGTGGTTCAGGTTGTTCCCTGTCTGATGTATGTGAACTCAATGCAAAGCCAATGCCGATCGTCCACTGAACTCAGTGGCATGACTGTAGCTTTGCCCCAGAAAAATTAAGAAAACTTTATTTCTTTAAATTGATATTTTGAATCTGTTTCTCAGGGGGACTCTAGACCTAGTTACCACTCTCCGCCTTGGGCCAGACTGCGTTTCCTGATCTGTATGGCACATAGTCTTGATCTCTTGGTGCCATTTATATAATTATACTCATTAACAGACCTAAAGGAGGTGTCATCTTAATTTTGATGAAATAACTAGGCTTCATCACAGGAGTTACCATAGCCCTGTCACTGTGCAACATGAAGGAGTTACACAAGGGTCAGTGTTGTGAACCCAGAGACCCTAGAGACAATCCGCTTACCACAGCAGAACGCAGGAGGAAGTTCATGCCACTGGTGGAAATAATAGGTACTTGCCAAGTAGAGGGCTGCAGTTCGACTCATTTGGATCACAGACCTTGACTACTTTCTTCTTCATGTGTTCATTTCAGGTGTGTGCAAGAGGAGCGCCGGGCTGCAGACTCCTGTAGCCCGCGTTGCTTGGGTCCCAGGCTTTCGTGCAAACCTCGTTTGGATCTGCGCACAGCCATGAAACACCACGCCAGTCAGTTTAAACAAACCACTCTCTAGGACACGAAGCAGGTAATGTTTTGGCAATGGTCTGTGTAAGATATTTTGCAGTCGGAACAACGGGAGGTGGAAAAAGCTTTGAGATAATTACAAAACCTGCACTTCTGGCTACAGATCAGACGAGATAAAATCAAGTATAATGTCATGCAAAAGGATTTTCTATAAAACCAGAAAGATTTGTTTTGATGCAAAATACTGGATGCTGTTCAGAATGACCTTTAGAAAAGAGATTGGTTGCTAGTAAGTCTCATAGCTTCTTGACTACCTCCTGCCAGACCTATTGTTCCTTTCATATTAACATCTACCAGGACTATTCCATGGAGATACGTGCATGCAGGCTGGAAATCTTGAATCACAGACTGTATGTTTGTCAGATGCAGGACAAAGGCGAAAAGGACACAGTAACAGAATAATTTTAGAAACCACAGCCTTGTCACACCTAACCTTATTATGCTCATATTTGCTGTAGAGCAAGATACTTTTGGTTGAATTGTGATGGTTTTGCTAAATGCAGTCACAGCCACGTTGTCCTGTTGAAACATAACAGAAGCCATTGTTTTCCATACATTCTTCATACATAGCAGTTCTCACAGGTAGTGGGGGAGAGAGAGCATTTGCTTCACCCAGGCGTCTAAACCTGCTGTTTGCACGTGGGGTGAGGGATGGGATGGGGGCTCAGCACCCCGGGGGTAAGGAGCCAATACCAGGGTGATTTATTCCCTGATATGGCAACTTAGTGGTCCAAGGAACTGACCTGCCTGTGTTAATATAAAATGTTTTTAACTTTCAAAATTTTCCCTATTTGCCTGAAAACAAGAATGAAATTGATGGTTTTAAAAGAAAAATGGCCTCAGCGAGATGAAGCTGGTCGTCTCTCTGTCACCCTTTCCCTTGGTGTTCTTTCAGTAAATGCCAAACTTGTAACGTATTGCCAAGCTTGGGTCCTTGGGACACCAAGGTTGTACCTGTGCAAATGCATCTTTTCTAACGGCTTCCCCCGTCGCACCACAGGCTCCTGCTGGCCTCAGGACCATCTTCCCTTCTTGAGCTCCAAGGGGGAAAAATTAAAAGGCAGGAGGGCCGTCAGGTGAGACACCTGAATGCACTCCCACATGTTTGCTGAGTTTACCTGGAGAGGGGAGTTTGGAGAACTGGTGCTATACTGGGGAAAGACTATTGTAAGAGTGAAACAGGGAAGAAACGGGATTGTGACAGAAGATGGGTCACAGTCCTGTACAGACAGGGAGGCTGAGAATCCTCCACTGTGCCTGGTCCGGGGGCTTGCGTGGCTCTGCAGGGCTGGGGGTTGCGGTGAGGAGCTGCAGCTGCGGTGAGTCCCTGGAGCAGGGTGCAGCATGTTATTTGGATGGCTCCCTCCTACACCTGGCTAGGGAGGCAGAGAGAGCTGAGACACCAAACAGGGAATGCCCAAGGTGCTACTGGTGTGATCTGGGTCCTTGCAAACCCTCCCCCCAGTCCTCTCCACAAATACCTCTGTGAGTAATCGCAAATGTTTCATCTGAGAAAAAAAGAACACCATTCCTACCAGTTCCAGATAAGCCCAAATTTGCTTTTGGTGATTAAACCGATGACAAAAGCTAGTATTTTCCAGCTTTCACACAGTCAGAACCAAATGAGACTTTGCTCCAGGAAGTGTGCGTTTCTTATCAAGGCCACTGCCTACCTCTTGGTACTGTTTTCAGGATATTCATGTGCTTCCTTCCAGGCCACTGAAGAACATGAGAACAGATGCAGCAGCAGATTTTTGTATAATCTCTTTCTCTGTGTGTGTGTGCTATATATATGTATGCATATGTATATTCTCACACAATTTTACATATGTATTTAATTAAGCAATTTTAAAGTTAATTGCAAGACTACTGTGAGCTATACATACAGAAAAAACAGATTTGAGGAATACTCTATTTAAAGATAAAGTTAATTTAAATGTAAGTGGCAGAGAAATGTGAACTTTTGAAATATTTTCAAAACTCATTAGTGGATCATTGCAAAAATGCATTTCACTGTGGGAGGAATTTCAGTAAACCTGGACTCCAGTTCTACTTGTTTCATGCCTTTGAGAATACCGACAAGTTAATGGAACTATTCTTATGGGTAAAATGAGCTGGATTTGGTCCCAGGAACACCTGGCTGGACTTTAAAATGAACTTAAGCCTGCAATGCAAAACCTTTTCATTGCTTGGAAAAGGGAATTTGAGCAAAAGGAGGGCACTAATGTGGTTTTGGGGAGTCTAGTCAGAACATTCCTGATCGGAAGGCAGAGATCAAATTTCCATGAAATCTACAGCTCTGGGGACTGTAAATTTGGTTTGCTATATTTTTAGATGGGAAGCCAGATACAATTCTTCGTTAAGAAGGAGGGAAGTGGAAGGGAATGCCCTTCCCCTGGTAAAAATTCCCCCATCCTAGTGCTCTAAAATAGTAGTTGGTGGGTCTGTGGGTTAATGGAATGAGCAACTGAAGAATTATGCTCTTCTCACCAGGTTAATTTATGGAGATGTGTAATTTTTTTTGGCACTGTGATCTTTTTGGGTTTACTTTGGTAATTTTTCTCTCTCTCAAAATTTATACTGGATTTGAAACCAGATATGCAGCACATTAATCTATTGCAAGGATGAATGAATGAACATTGTTGTTATTGTTTGGATCTCTTTCACCTAGAAAGGAGAGGGGGGTACAGACAACCCCCTTCTCACCTCAGCATGCCCTAGTGAGTCACCTAAACTCCGCAAAAGGTGAAACTTCCAAATAATCTGACCCACTGTTGCTTTTTTTCTGAGCAGCTGACCCAATATCAAATACGTGACTCATGGCCCCTCCAGCAAAAAGATCGGGAGCAGTTTCCGGGTCGGTGCAAGAGCCCCACAGGACGCAAAGAAGATGAAGATGAGAGGAACCTGTCTGGATCTGCCAGTTGGACAGCACTTGGTGGCTCTGGGACATGGGCACTTTTCAAACAAATGGAGAAACCTGGTATTTAAAAAAAACCCCTATTGCTCTTATTCTCTCTCATCTGGCATGGGCACATATCTGCTGCTTCTCCGCTCTCTGGCTTGTGAGAGCCCTGGTGGGTCTAAGTCGTGGTTTGTAAGATGGTGAAAATGGGGAGGAGGTCTGAAGCATCATCCAGGGTAACCTGGCATCAGTGGACATGTGGCTTTGCGGATTTCTGAGGATATGCTGGCTTGGGGGGGAGATTTGAGTAATCACGAGTGTGAATTTGATTGCCAGTAGAACATCTTGTGGGAATGGTACTAAGAGAAATGCATGTGGGTGAGTGCCCTGAAATAGGTAGCTTTCAATTAGAGATGACCTGGCTTTAAATCCCTGTGCAGGGAGTTTGATATACAGCACTGAAAGGAACTAGATATTTTTTTTTTTTTAATGTGCTGTTTCTTCTTGTTTCTTTCAGATGGATTTCAGAAAATTCAGGCTGTTCATTTGCCTTGTAGGGCTCAGCTGTGCTAGCTTCTGGGTTTTTTACAACTATTTGACCGAATTCTGTATATTCTGTGGAAACAGACAAGATTACATATTCCCAATAGAGACTTTTAGGAGAATTGGAGGAAACTTCTCACAGCTCCCGCATATAGACTGCCATAAGAACCCGCCTTTCCTCGTCCTGCTTGTGGCATCCTCGTACCACCACATCGATGCCAGGATGGCCATTCGGCAAACCTGGGGGAAGGAGAGAACAGTCGCCGGCAAGCTCCTGGTGACATATTTCCTCCTGGGAGGCACTGTGAATCTCAGCCAGCAGGCTGATATTGCTGCTGAAAGTCAAAAGTACAAAGACATTATTCAAAAGAATTTTACAGACACATATTACAATTTGACTTTGAAGACCATGATGGGAATTGAATGGATTCACAGATTTTGTTACCAGTCCAGCTTTGTGATGAAAACCGACACAGATGTGTTTGTCAATGTTTTTTACCTCACTGAGCTGCTTCTAAGGAAAAAGAGGACCACTAGATTCTTCACAGGCTTTTTAAAACTGCATGAATACCCCATACGGATAAGAGAAAGTAAGTGGTACGTGAGCAGAGAAGAGTATCCAGGAAAGACCTACCCACCGTTTTGTTCTGGGACTGGCTATGTTTTATCCACCGATGTCGCTAGTCAGATCTATAATGTTTCAGAGAGTGTGTCATTCATTAAACTGGAGGATGTATTCATAGGACTGTGCCTTGCCAAATTAAAAATTCGTCTGGAGGAGCTTCATTCAGAGCAGACCTTTTTTCCAGAAAAGATTCTGTTCTCTGTTTCTCGCTTGAAGAAAATTGTGATGTGCCATGAAGTAGATCCATCTGAGCAGCTGAGCTACTGGAATCACTTAGTGACAGAAAATCACAGAGGAGTGCTGTAGCACCTTCCCTGCTGGAATTAACAAACTGAAATGCTCCGCATTTACAGGGCTGCTCTTGACTCCAGCAAAACTCCCAATTAACTCTAGATCCGTCATGTTAAATACTTTTTTAATGGTTATTTTAATCTCCATTTCTGCCCAAGAACATGCAAACCTCTTCTCCCATTCACTCCCACCTCTTTGCATGCCTTCTCTACAGAACTTAAAATTATTATTTTACAATTATTTTTTTCTGAAAGATGCAGGCCTGCAAACCTGCCCTCCAAATCTTGCCGCTGTGGGACTGGGAACATTTCTGCAGTGCCAAACTGAAAGTCAAAGTACTTTTGTTCAGAGAAGGAAATTCGGACCCTCTTCCTGGTCCCCCTTGATAGATTACTGCATTTGCACCCATCTGTGCAAGCATTTAAGAAAAGGTGTTTGTTTGTAGCTGTCAGGACGTTCCCCTCCTGGCATAGAGAACCTCAGCCCTGCCCTTGCAGCCTGCTCTGTGTGGGCAGAACTGCATACTGGCACAGATCCCTCCTTCAGTCTATACCAATTTTTTTCAGAGATGGAAGAATTGGCCCATGCAGCACTCTTGGGACAACGTCAGGTACTGCAGGTCACCTGGTGAATGTGTAAGGCTACTGCATCTGTTTCCCTATAGGTGCCTCCTGCTGAAAATGATATGTGGTAGAGCTGGATCCATGCTCAGTGGAGAGTGTCCTGGCCTTTCTATTAAAATAGACCCCGAAGACATCTTTTACATTTGTGTCTCACTTTGAATGATTGAAAGAATACTGTGAATGGTTTGCCAAGGCTAAACTGGGGTCACTTACAGTGAGCTAAATAGTACATCTGATTTAGACATTTTTCCCTATGAGGAACTGGATGTGTAAGGGAGAAGGCAGAAGGAGTTTTCTGATTTAAACAAGACCTAGTGGGAAAATGTGCCCAAGTAATCATTCAGGCTGGGAGCCTCATTTCTTATTTCATTACCAAGCAAAGACTCGTGTAATCACTCGGATGTTTGTAGGTTTCAGAGATAAGGAACTGAGTCTTTATAGTAGATGCTGTGAAAAATACATTTGGGATATGGGGAGGGAGAAAGGAGTTCATAAAATCATGCCTTATGCAATACTCCTGTTTGATTTACTTTCACGGAAAGAAAAGGTCAGTTTTACCAGCAAAGAAGTATCGAATGCCTATACTATGTGTGAAATATTTTTTTCAGAGAGCAGTAGAAGTGGGCCTGCTTCCTAGAGGAAGATGAGCCAGGAGCTGAGGGGATCCATGAGCCGGCAGGGCTCAGCCCCACACACCCATGCGAGGGAACAGGACAGACCCACAGATGGTGGCCAGGTCCAATCAAGAGTCCCGATCATAAGGCAGTATCATGGTGATGAGGTAGGTCTGAAGTCAAGCCAGCGATGGCCAGGCCCTGGTAATGGTAGGTGGGGGCCAGGATCAGGCCCAGTGAGGGGAACCAGGGCCAGACACTGCCCTGGGATGGCAGGGCAGGGCCTTGGGGATGGAGACGTATACTGAATGAAGCATGGAGGAAAGACAGGGAAAGATATTTTATTCCTTTGGGGTTATTTATTTTTATTTCTTTTCTTTTTATTGATGTTTGTGAGGACTGCCCAAGTGTCTCTTTTTACTTGCCTGTGTCTGAAGAGCAGGATAAATATTTTCAGCAGGAATATGCCCCATCCTGAAAAGTGTTTAATAACGGTAATAATATATTATTTATTTTCTTCTGATGTAGAGTGCAGAGTCTGAGCTCATGCACTTATTTTTGACAACTGATGATGAAAGAAATAATGTTTATTTTGTTTGGTAGAAGAATAACCTTCTTTATTTTAAGTTTCCCATTCAGAAAATAGCTGTGTATGTGGTGTTTGCAGGGATACAGCTATCGAGGCGGTCAGGTGGGTGACCAAGGAGGTGTTTGCCTGTCCCTAGCATGTACCCTGTGCCAGGGGGTGGGCAGCCCAGCTCCGTGTTGAACAGCATCTCTCTGCCTCCCATCCCAACTTTGCAGGTGTATCTGCCCTTGGACACAAAACCCTGCTCTAGCACATTTACTTGTGCTGCTACCGTCAGTAGGTGCGATGGGTCAGGCTGATAAAGCCTAGTAACAGCATTTAAATCACTATTCTTTGCATGTAATCTGCAGAAATGTCTTTTTGCCATTCATTGCTATTGTACCCAAGGTGCGAGCTGGCTATTGCTTTAATTCATGGGAAAATATTGAGCATAAAGGAATGCTTCTTGGCCTCTGCTAGCTCCCTCTCTTGCGGGGTAGAGGGTCTGTGAGCTGGGACAGCATAATGCAGCCTAATGTTCATCCTAGATTCTTCTTGTTTGCAGAGAAATAATCCTGCAGTCCCTTGTGGGTCTCACTTCCACCTCTGTGCCTGGTGCCAACCTTATCCTGGCTGGCAGGACCAGTCTAACCGTGCAGTCCCAGGGAGCCTGTATCTTGGCAGAACAGCTATTCATTTACATACGGATGTGTTGACTTGTTCACCTCCACAAGGTGTTGAGATCCAAGAAGAATGGTGGCACCTGGCTCTTGGGATGGTGCAGCTGCTGGTCTGCCAGGCTGAGTCTGTGGGCAAAGGGTAAAGGGTCCCATCAGGAGACAGTATTTTGGGTTGCTTCCCTGAATGGCTGCTTGTGAGTGCCATTAAAATATGTCTTACCTGAGCAGTTTGTGGCTTTGTAACATCATAAAAAAAAGTTACCCTTGAGGGCCAATTTCTGCTAGACTTCTTGACTGTGGATTTTATTTTAGTTCAGGAGTGTTCCTAATTACTTGAATACAGCTACTCACTGGGAAGATGGTGCTATTCTCTGTTTATCACGTTTGCAAACATTGCCACTATATTTTGGGGGCTAAATTCATAGCTACTGTGCCATTGGGAATAAGGTCCTCAGGCATGTTTTAAGAAACCATCCCATTCTGGATGGTTTCCAGGGAGTCTATTCATAATTTCATGTGACCTGTGCAAGATGCCTCTCTCTATTACTGCATTCGAAATATTTTGTCCCCACTGAATATATGTTGTTAAGCAGCTAATGACCTGCCTAGCTGAAGCATTTGGCTTATCACTGCTAAATCTTTGATGAGGAGCAAATGAGTACAGGTTGAAATGTTATGGATTCACATAGCCTGTTCCTCTCCTTTTTTGCAAATTAGCTTCCCAAGTGAATGCTTTAGGTTGCTGCACATTATTTTTCTCAACATATTATTTTCTTTGTGCTTGCATAAATTAGAAATTTATTTCATAATTTTCTCCATTCAGTAGGCTTCTTCGAATAGGAATAAGGTAAATGAATAATTAATTACTTAAAATATAAGGTTATCCTGCTGGAAAAGGTGATTTAAGAAAAGTAGATGATTGCATGTAAGGCAAATTCATTTATTTAAACAAAGCCACTGTGCTAGTCAGTTTATATGTATCAGCTAAATGAAATTAGCTTGTGCAGCTTAGACCTCAGATCATGACTTTTAAAACAATCAAAACAGTATTAGTGGCCTTTTCCCAAATTATGTGTATTTTCCTATGAAATACCATCACAAAAAGTTCAGAAATGTAACTAGAACTGTAAACACAATACTGCAGTGTACATATACTTATTTTTAAAATTTTGTATGGGCTAATAAAAGAATTTAGGCAATTTTGGGGCAGTTTATCTGTAAAAGTAGTACACTATCCTACCATTTTCATGCTTTCTGGGTCAGATTATCATTAAATCAGTTTTTTTATTAGTAGCTTTGAGAAGTTACTCTAAAAAGTTACTCCATTGCTTCTCATGTAGTAGGAAGGAGTGTAAAAATCAACAGAGCTGATTGATAGGGTCTTAGAGTTGGTTAGAGATGTGCATTTCAGCATACTCTATTTCTTCCAACATGAGATCAATTTTTGAATACAGAAAAATGAATAAATTTTTCACAACTCTAGCTCATCAAGTAGCATATTCTTAGTTTAGGTTAGGATTTTCAAAAATGTCTGTGAAGAATTTGGTCACACATCTCATCTGATTCAGTATTACTGAGGGGGTATAACCCTTCTAGGCACTTTTGAGAATACAGGGTAGATTTTTGTAATGAAACATTTGCCTTATGTAAAAGCTGAACAGAACACAAGGGCTAACCGTTTGTAATGGATCTGACAGAAATTCCGCACTTCTTGGATTTGTGCAGGTAACTATATAATGTTAATATAAAATGCGTGACAATGCGTTATATGCATAGAATGTGAGAATGTTGAGTTCGCTGTTCAATGGATGATATTTTAGTAAAGTATTTTGTTACCACATTTTTGTGTGTTCACTTATCTTTTGGGTTGTGAATGTATTAATATTTTGGGATGTATTCAAGTTAGGAGGCTTGCTCTTTTTGCAGTTAAAATGAATAGAATCATAGAATCATTTAGGCTGGAAAAGACCTTTAAGATCATCAAGTCCAACCGTTAACCCAGCACTGCCAAGTCCACCACTAAGCCATGTCCCTAAGCACCACATCTGCACATCTTTTAAATGCCTCCAGGGATGGTGTCTCAACCACTTCCCTGGGCAGCCTGTTCCAATGCTTGATAACCCTTTCGGTGAAGAAATTTTTCCTGATATCCAATCTAAACCTCCCCTGGCGCAACTTGAGACCATTCCTTATTGTTCTATTGCTTGTTACGTGGGAGAAGAGACCGACACCCACTCCGCTACAACCTCCTTTCAGGTAGTTGTAGAGAGCGATAAGATCTCCCCTGAGCCTCCTTTTCTCCAGACTGAACAACTCCAGTTCCCTCAGCTGCATCTCATAAGACTTGTGCTCTAGACCCTTCACCAGCTTCATTGACCTTCTTTGGACTCTCTCCAGCACCTCCATGTCTTTCTTGTGGTGAGGAGCCCAAAACTGAACACAGTATTCAAGGTGCAGCCTCACCAGTGCCGAGTACAGGGGGACGATCACTTCCCTAGTCCTGCTGGCCACACTATTTCTGGTACAAGCCAGGATGCTGTTGGCCTTCTTGGCCACCTGGGCACACTGCTGGCTCATATTCAGCCAGCCATCAATCAACACCACAGGTCCTTTTCCGCCAGGCAGCTTTCCAGCGTCTCTTCCCCAAGCCTGTAGCATTGCATGGAGTTGTTGTGACTCAAGTGCAGGACTCAGCACTTAGCCTTGTTGAATTTGAATGTGAATCTGCTGAATTTTCTCCCCTTCTCTAAAATGCCTTAGTGTGTACATCCTAAAATGACTGGTTGGTTCCTCTTCCTAAGACAAATGCAGAATTCCCATAAAAGAGAAAGAGATCAAGAATGGGAGAGCTTTCCCAAGTATTAAGCATGCAATCCTGCTACACTAGCCACTCATGCCATTAATGATCTACTCATGGTACACCTTCAAGTCAAAGGCACCTTAAAACAAAACCTTATAAACAGGCTGTGATCTGAACTCAGAATGTTTTTTCCAAATGACAAGAGTGTCAAGTGCAAGATTGTTAAAACTATAGCAAAGGAATTGATAAAAGAGAATTTTAACCACAGTTGATACTTTTGGAAGATCAAGATCCAACCTGAAATGGTTTTGCCTGTGTCACCATAGCCAGCACTGTTTGACTGTGGCTGACTGGCATGCTCTTGGGACCCAGAAGCACAGCGCTGGTTCCCTATCACTTAAAAGGGAAATGTCAAATAACTGAAGGCCGTCAGATTGTTTGCCAAACACAAGTGGTTATGAACTAAAAAATGTAACTAGAAAATGTCTCCCTTACTACCTTTATCTTATGTTTTATCTTTTTTTCTTGTTTACCTTTCTAGTGTATTTTGCTTGTTTGTTTGCAGCTGGACTTAAATTCATTAGTTCATTCCAACAATATATTTCCAGAAGTATCTACAAATATTATCACACTGGATAGAGGAAAGCATCTGAGCCACAGGACTTAGATATATGCAGTACATAGGAGATCCAGCCTGAAAAAGCAGGTTTGAATTTGCACATGTTCTGGCTGAGAATAGAGATTTTTTTCAGAGCCTCGTAAGACAGTGGTTTTAAGGCTATCCTTCCAAAAACTTCTCTCAAGTACATTTTCACTGAAAAATGTAATTGGACAATTTCAACGGTTGAAAAATAACCTTGTTGTTGCTTTATGTTTCACAAATTCAAATGACATTATTTTTGTTGGGGAAAAAAAAATCCAAGTCCCTTCTTAGAATCTCTCCATCTGAACCACATATACAACATGCCTTGCATTCAGCTACTGACCTAACCTGACCTCATTTAATTTGTCACTGTGGGTGCAGGGATAGAGGCCTGTGTAAACAGCTTCCTATTCTTCCATCACCAAAAGCATTTAGAAATCACAGCCGCCCTTACACTTACAAACTGTCAGCGTACAGCTGTAGGCGCAGAATGTCATAAATTACTTATGTGGCGTGATTTACACCTCCAGCTTGTAGATCTTCCAGGCAGCTCTATTCCCTTCATGTTTAATTTAATTGTTATTGCTGGAACAACAGTTGTAAGTAAATGTTTGACTCCAGTACATAAAGGGACCTGCAGCTTTTACATGTGCTCCTGCTAGTAAAGGTTCAATGAGGGAATTAAAAAGAAGAGTGAGCTGAGCCGTGAGGCAGGAGTGGGAGTGAGCCGTGATGGTGCGTGAGTAATGCAGCTTGTTCCTGCTGGGGGTGAGGAGGCGGCAGAATAGCAGTGCTTGCTGCTGGCGCGGAGAGCTTGGTGCTGAGGGTGAGAGTGTGCGATGCACCTCTGTGCTCACCCGCCCCCCCGGCCCATTTTGGGGATCCCATCCCCTTATGCTGAGGCCAAATCCTGCATGCCTTGCAGGTGTAACTCAAGTGGCAGGAGGTTTGCTGCCAGAGGCCACTGTAACTGAGCGGTACTGCCTTCTCCACCTTTGCTGAAGGAAGTGCTGCATGGGATAGGGGAGAAGAGGGGACTGGAAGCTTTACCCTGTAAACATATCAGCTTTATTATATTCTTGAGATCTTTCAGTATTATCAGTTCCATTACTCTGCCAAATAAAGGCAAATTGAATATCTGAAACCATCTCTGCCAGGGACTTACGTTCTCTTACTGCAAAAGGGCAGCTTTCAGTCACAGACTCAGTATCAGATACAGTGCACAGGAGACATTTATTTCAAAGTAAAAAACCCTGACATTTCTACTTGGTGATCTTAACTGAATGCCCAAAGGGAGCAGTAAGATGTCAGTCATAAGGATGCATTTCATGCAAATGCAAAAAAGACACAGCTCTTCCAATATAATGCCTACTTTTATGGTGATAATCTGTTCTCTCATCATTGCAGTTTGGATCATGCCTGCAGGTCACTTAGGGAATATTCATTAATAGTCCGTTTTCAGAGGTGTAAGTATTAACGTTTCTCATAACTGGCAACCTTGCAAAGTCATCAGGAAAGAAAGAAAAGGGTATAATTTCATACTCCCATGGTAGTTTTCCTGGCATTATCAGGAAGTCCTGTGGGATTTGGAGCTCTGGGCATAGTGCTTGTGTGTGCATATCACTGACAAGGCTTGTGCACTGTTCATCTGACATGTCCAGAGCTTGACTTAGCATGCACTGGCTGATAGGTGTTCAGTGCACCAGTTTTAAAGGAGCTCTGGATAGATCTGTACTTTGCCTGAACTCCTTGAAGAATCTGGCTGCGCATATAAAGTTCAGGATGGAGTCTAAAATCATGACCCTAAGCAATAATGAAAAATGTAATAGTGATTATAATGTGTAGAGAATGATGTTTACATTTTCTTGGCACACTATTGTACATTGAAAAGTTCCTCAGAATAAACTGAACAATAACCAGAGCAATTAAGCTAACTGTTTGGACCAGAGACAAAACATTTCTAAAGCTAAAGAAAATGTTGCTGGGGGAACTGATGTATTAGAGAGCACTAAAAATTTCCTTCTTAGATATACACTCCTCCTAACAGCACCAAAGCTGCATCTTCTTTCATTCTGTGATAAACTTTCTTGCTTACTTATTGTTGCTTGGACTCCATCATGAATTTCTTCATGTATGTTCCCTGAGTTATGACATTTTCATTTTACCAGCTACAACTCATCACTAATTTCAGTGCTGGAGAGGAGGAATGCACCTGCCAAAGGGGAAACATGGAATGTGGTTCAGAAGGAGTGCTGGCAGGAAAGTACTGGAGAACTACATTCCAGTTGTGCAGATTTATTAACGCCAAATAAAAACTGCAAGGATATTCATGTGAATAAAGTGTTTAATCCTGTGGCCTCCTGGGTGTGAAAGTCTGGAAGAAGATTATATCAAAAGCTTTCCTCATTAAAGGCCAGCAGCAATTCTTCACAGAGTTATGGCTTTAGAATAACCAGCTAGAGAACACTGAAGAAAAAACTCTAAACAAAAAAAATCAGATGAGCTGTATTGGTATTATGAGGTTTTCGAGGATTTACCCAGGCCTCCATTTACACTAGCATCCCTTCATGAATCTTTAGGTTAAGACAAAGGTGACCTGCCTTCCTAGGAAGGAGATAAAATAGGATTCCTCAGATCAACATGAAACATCTGTTGGTGGGATTGGTCTCAGCCAACTTTTGCAGCCTAAAGCAGCATGTCCAGTCTAACACAGTCTTTCAGACTACTGTGTAGTCAAAATAATGAGGCAGGCCTAACCAAACGGTGACATATCTTGCCTGCCTCAGACCCTCCTATCAGGATAGATGATAGTGCTTTTATGTCTCTAATGACTACAGAAAAAATCTTTCAGATAATTAATATATCTGTCTAGTAATTCTTTTTTATTCACTCAGCCAACGATTTTTTGCAAACTGAGGTTTCTTTTAAAATATGGAGACAAATATTACACTATTGTTTGTGCAACAGAGGGACATTTGGGGTATCCTAATTTTCCACAAAAATATATATGTAGTAGACTGCAAGGACCCCAGCCTGCACTGAGTCTTCACTGTGCTTGATGTTGAAAGCAAAAATGGGTCTCTGGAGTCCTCATACCCTATAAAGTGGAAATAAGGTGGGGAAAAATGCATATCAACAGTCACATAGATAATGGAAAGAGGAAATGGCATGGCCCTGTTATTTCTAGAGCTTTTCCTTTAGTGCATTTGGGTCCTGATTAAGGACAAATGTGAATCAAAGCTTAAAACTGATGAGTCTTCAATATATTCACAGATTAATGCAAAGATTTTAAAAACTAAAGCTTGTGAGAGAAGGAGAGGGATCTGTGTATATCATTTGACTTCTATAGCTAACACTAATAAAATCTGTTTTGAATGAGAAACCTGCCTTCCAGAGCACCAAATATTTTGGCAAACATTAGATGGAAGGTGTAAGAGCATAGAAAGAGGAAAAAAAAAAGGAGGCAGAGTTGAAAAAGTTATGGCTTAGCATCTCTTTGGCCTGATTGGCTACTACAGAGAAGCATCCTGTAGGCATCGACAGAGACAGCTAATTCAGTCACTAGGTCAGCTTGTCTCCTACCTTAGTCTTTTCTAGATGTTTCAATTCTCCTGTTCTTCACTAGAGAAAAGAACATTTATTTTTTATTAGGGAGCCATTTCTCAAAGTCTTTGTACTGTTCAAACCCCTTTTCAAGACTGTTTCCATGGGGAAATGAGGTAATTTACTCCTGTTTCTAGCACTGATCTCAAATCAGCTTTAATGTAGTATTTCTAAGTGCCTCTTCTCTGCTCGCATCCTCTGATGATATTTTCTTTGACTCAGCTAAATGAGCTAATGTACAGCATGGAAGTGTAGGGACTGGTGATTTCCCCAACTGCATTCTCACTCATTAGAAGTAATTTACAAATGAAGGTGTGTAAGTGCTCCTCATTTTCCATCATGACAATTTGTCCAATTCTCCTGTGAGAAAAAGAAAAAAAAATCACACTTACAGGCACAATGACAATGACAGAAGTCTTCACTAAACAACTCTTGTAAAGTCCATTTCACTTTGTGCTTCTTGCGTGGGTTTGCACAGCAAGCTGTATAGACATATCATAGAATCATAGAATGGTTTGGCTTGGAAGGGACCTTAAAGATCATCTAGTTCCAACCCCCCTGGCATGGGCAGGGACACCTTCCAATAGACCAGCTTGCTCAAAGCCCCATCCAACCTGGCCTTGAACACTTCCAGGGAGGGGGCATCCACAACTTCTCTGGGCAACCTGGTCCAGTGTCTCACCACCCTCACAGCAAAGAATTTCTTCCTGATATCTAATCTAAATCTACCCTCTTTCAGTTTTAAACCATCGCCCTCATCCTGTCACTACATGCCCTTGTAAAAAGTCCCTCTCCAGCTTTCCTGTAGGCCCCCTTCGGGTACTGGAAGGATGCTAGAAGGTCTCCCCAGAGCCTTCTCTTCTCCAGGCTGAAGAGCCCCAACTCTCTCAGCCTGTCTTCATAGGAGAGGTGCTCCAGGCCTCTGATCATCTTCATGGCCCCCCCCATATGTTTCAGACTAACACACCCCAGAACAAAAAATGTTGAGGGTTGCTCCAGCAGTTTACATGGTCTACACACCATACAGAAGAAATTATACGGTGTGCAGAATAGAGTTTGGAAGGGTTGGGGAGGAAAAAAAAACCGGGCAAAAATCCTCCTACTCACAGGCAGAAGAAAAAGGAAGAATTGGAAAGAAGTGTCTAGAGAAACTGTAGTGGGAGGTAGAAATCTGCCTGGCATGCAGGCTGATGATTCACAAAATCATTTTCCATTTGCATCAGACTGGCAAACTTAGGACCTGATCTTTCAAACACTCATAAGCATCGATAGTCTTGTAATCTTGTATGTGCACAATGTTCTCTACGGTTGGGGATTCGGACTCTTTACCATGCTGTGTAATGTCTTATCCCACACACATCCTAACCAGTGCCAATGGTTGTATTCATCACGATATCATGGTTCATTAGGAAAGTCAAAGTACGGAAGGAACTAACAAAGGCAGTGAGAAATAATAAATAAAATATTAATACATGTGTTGGTTTCCTAAGCAGCCCCAGGGAAAACAAAGGACATTTGAATCCAGTCACTGTGCACCAGATTCACCTAGGAGGATTTCAGCTGATGAAGCCAAGCCAGCAAGTGTGTGGGTGGAGGTGACAGGTGCTCTCCTGATGACTCCCACTGGGGTCTGATCTAAAGCAAGACATAAACGTGGTGGAGGCTCTAAGCCACAACACACCCAGTCCTCTCTAAGATGAAGGGATGGAAATGAAATGCCTGTGATGGGGGTGAGCAGGTGGTGTATGCATCTTTATGTGCATACATGTGTTTCAGGATGTTGCTAATCTCTACACATGACAGACCTCAGTGTGGCAAAGAGATAGCTGATCAGCCTGTGATTAGCCAGTGTGATAACAACAGCTGTAACACAGGTGGAGCAACATGACATCCAAAGGGACCTTGGTAAGCTTGAGGACTGGGCCAACAGAAACATCATGAAATCCAGCACGAAGAAGCACAAAGTTCTGCACATCAGGTGCAACAACCTTGAGGTACAGGCTGCAGTGGTACCACCTAAGTGACAATTGGTAGAAATCTTGATTAAGAGACCTGGGTGAAATGAACACCAGGGTAAATACAAGCCAGCAATGCCTGTTCACCACAAATACGGCAAACCATGTACAAGGTCATATTCAGAGAAGTGTTGCCAGCAAATTCAGAGAAACTATTATTCTCCTCTACTAGACAAACCTGGAAATCTGTGTGTGGTTTTGTGCCCCTCAGTTCAAATATGATGTAGAGAAGCTAGAGAGGGTCCAGTGGCAGGATATAAAATGGACAAGGGTCTAGAGCACAGCACCAGTGAAGAGATGCTGAGAGAGCAAGACTTTAGTCAGGCAGAGAAGAGGTTAAGGGGTGATGTAATAACAGCTTAAATCTACCTGTAAAGCAATTACAAAGATGACAGAGCCAATCTCTACTCAGTAGCACCAAATGATAGTTTTGTAAGAGTTTTAAAAGCAGCTATTATCCTTTACAAAGCATTTTTATGAAGTGTTATCTTTATTAAATCAAGCTGGAAATCCAGTCAATCCATTTTAACTTTCTGCATTTTTCCTACTTGGACAACCAGAGATGGAATCTGCTTATTAGATGTTTTCCCTTTTCTTCCTCTAGCTTTATTTGGATGGAAATCAAACCATACATAGAAGGTATTTCAAGAATACTGTTATGAAAGTAGGGCTGTTGGTTGAACAAGAGTGTGAGATTTTAGACTTAAAAAAAAGAGATGTTTGGAAAAGCAAGGAAGCAAAAAGAGAAAATTATAACTGGTCAAAAAACTTTATGCAGGTTTCATAGTTTTTTAGCTGCAGTTCAGCTCTAGGAGGAAGATGAAGGCTGCAGTCACTGAAAGAGCATCTCTCATGAGGCACCACGGCAGCTTTGGTGAACACACACAACTGTCAAAGTGCCAGGAAAAGGTGTGATTTAACCGAGCAAACAAACACAAAATATTTCAGAATTAAATGAAATGTTTTAATGAACATTTTCTTGACGTAGCACAAAAAAAATCCCTAAAATAAAAACGGAAAGGAATATGAAGAAAAAAAAGGAAAAAAAAACCACTTGAGGCCTGTATTTTCCATTGAAAGATGGAAAATCGATTCATTTTTCTCACCAGCCGCTTATAAAGTTGCACTTCACAGTAAGGGCCCCTTTTGCTGGGGCCCTGAGGGCACCAGCAGGCCTGATCCTCCCCTGGCAGCCCCCGCAGGGCTCCCCCATCCTGCCCATGGCCCAGGGTACCACGTCAGCGCCCCGGAGCCGTCAGCCCCTGCCCCAGTGATGCCGCAGCCTGCCCTGTCCCTATGTCTGGCCCTGTTCCCTGGGTGGGCCCCTTGGCGCCATGTCATGGCCTTGTCTCAAGCCCTGTCCCCGGCCCCATCTCCTTCAGTGTCTGACTGGACCCCCTGGATGTACTCTGGCTGTGGTTCACCCCTCAGGGGCTGCCGATGGACCCCGACATCCCCGGCTGTGGGTGACAGCACCCGCTGGTGAGAGCACAGCCGGTGCGGAGACCACAGGCGGGTTCTTCTGCTCTCTGCGACGTTGCCTGCGGCTCTGTAATGGCGGGACAAGCTCCAGCCTCGGCGCGGGGCACTGACGCACTCACCTGTGCAGTTATAAACCGGGGAAAATAAATCCTGCGCCTCCCGCTGTGCCCTGTGTCGCGTCCCAGCAAGGCGGCACAGCCGTCCTCAGCCGAGATGTCAGGCCATGGCACCCATCCAGCTTTTCGGGTTGGGACAGCATGAAGTTTGCTCTCGTGTGTGTGTCACTGTCTGTGCCTTCCTTCCTCCTGCAGGACCGGTTAAATATTAACACAGCGATACACGTATTTGGGCGGGGGGAAGGGGAGAGGCAATCCTTACCTCACCGTGTCGCGGGGACCATGTCAGGGCGGGCGCCTGCTCTGGGGCCCGGCGGCTGAGAGGCGGCAGAGGTCGGCGTTCCTTCCCTGCGGCCCCTCGGGCAGCCGCCGCGCCGCCTGAGGGAGGTTTCCCCGGGGCAAGGAGGCGAGGGCTGGCCCGGGGCTCCTCGCTTTGAATGCTGAAAGCCTTCTCCTGCGTCCGTCAAAGGAAAAGCAGTTGGAGGCACCCTCTCGGCGCCTGGGGAAGCAATCCAGGTAACTTCTCCGGAGCCACTATTCGCTTCCCAGCAGAAGGAGCTGGCAGCTGAAAGATAATTTAACCCTGTGCCCTGCTTCTGCCACATCGGGGGAGCCAGCCCTGGGCTGCTGGCAGTGGGGTGAGCAGGGGCATTTTGCAACCCTCATCTGCAGTGTTCCCCACATCGCGGGGTGCCCAAAGCATCTGAGCCCCCATCTATGCCAGGCTGGATCCGGCTGCCGCTCCTTTAGGGCGATATTATTGATATCATCCCCTTGCCTCTGGTGTGGATGCGGGAGGGAGTAGGCTTAAAGCCGTGCACAGCAGCGCTGGTGATGCGAGTCGCCCTGCGACCTATGGAGAAGGTAAAAAGCAGCTCAGGCCAAACCCCAGGTATTTAATTCATCATCAGCCAAAATATCCTGTTTCATCTGGGGATCGGGTTAATATTTCCTGTCCCTTTGAAGGTCCATTTTGAAACGAAGCAAAACAAAACATTATAGATCCCTTCATTTCCCTTCTCGCTTTACTTCACCCCAAGTTATTTACTGATTTTGGCCTATATTTGGGCATAAGATTCTAGCAAGTTTATTCTGCTCCGTAAAATTTTTCTCAGCTCAGCTTGTATTGGTTCAGTGGGATTCATAAGTGGAGGTATGAAGGCTGCTGCCCCGGCTGGCAGGGATCCTCTCCGGGCCTCTAGATCCTGCCTGGGATCGCAGCTTCCTGGAAAAGGACACGGCACTGACTTTTCGATTTATTTCCTGGTGCTTTACTTGGGCTGTTTCCCTTCATATGACAGATAATACTAACTCTTAAAAAATACTGACTGGTTTGTGTACATGCTGAGAGCCATCTCAGTGACAGAGCAGAGAAATCCCTCTGAGCCATGCACGGTGACCCTCCCGCCCCAGCTGCTTGCTGGGGACTCCTCAGCACACAAAATGTGCAAGCAAGCATGAAGTCAAGAAAAAACCCAAAAGCTTTCAAAATGTGCCAGGCAAACCCAAACCAGTCTGCAAACTAGCCCCTCTCCTAACACACACGTGAAGAAATCAGCCCACATGGTTGGCTTAAAATGCTGATTAGTTGACAGGGATGTCCCTTAATTTCACAAGGTAAACTGAAATCTTGCAAAACGGGAAAATGCAGAGCAAGCTGCCAGCTGGTCAGGTCACAACTGCTGCAGTAAACTCAGTGAGATCCTCTGCTTAGAGCACCGAGCAGTGAACAGAGCTCCAGTATATCTTGATGCTGCAGCTGAACGTGTTTGGAAAGACAGCAAAAATGGTTGGTTGCAGTGGTACAGCAGGCAGGGAAGGTCTGGGCGTGGGGCATTCCTCCCACATGTGAGAGTCACTGCCACCCACCCTTGTGCCATCCCACCGCCACTGCTTTCACAAAAGCCCTGCTGGGAATTAATGCAAGGTCTTTGCACAAAACTCTAAAATGAACTGCTTGCTTAAGGGCAACAAAGCCACTGGGCCAGGGCTTTGGTGTGGTTTGGGTTTTAGCAAAAGGATGGTTAAAAAATAATATTTATGCATTGCACAGAGCTGCCACAAAAAACACCACTGAAATAAAAACCACTTTCCTGACAATAAATTTGGGCTGGCCACAAAACCACATCCTCCCGCCTGTGCCCCTTTCATGAAGCCAAGCTTCAATTTCCCAGCTGAGAAGTCTGTAAACCAAGCAGTGCAGTCAAACTCTCTCCCACATATTTTGAGGGGGAGGAGAATAACATCACACAAGTGAATCACAAATGCTGGAAAAGCAGAAAATGAAGAAGTAAGGTGATGACTCCCACCCAAGCTCTGTATCTTATCCCTGACCATGGTGGAGAGCTGGTGGTGCTTTATCTTGGGGTGTAAGAGACACTCTCAGGTTCAGAGAAATAATACTGGGGACCCTCTTTGCACTAGCAAAGCCTTTCTGAGTGCTCAGTTTGGAGAGCTGGGAGGAGATTTCGTGTTTCTCATCCTTACCCCAAGTGGGTAACAGAGAGACCAGGGTGGCAGGAGTCATTCCTCCCAGCCGGGGTGGCTCCTGTGCAGCGAGGGCCTGACGGGACTGCTGCAGCAATGATGGCACAAGGCTCTGCCTGCTAATGTATGAATAGGAATCCTAGTTTTGGAGTGATGCACACAGAAAAACATCAAAACAAACTTTTTGGGTGTAGCAGCACATTGGGATATATTCCTGCTTCCACTCCCAAGGCTGCGTGGCGCAGGAGGCATCAGTTTCCTGGGTGGTAGTAACAACCCCTCCAAATAGAGATCTGCTCCCCTCTGACCCCAGGGGAGCAGCTGGTGCCCTGCACAGTTGCCCGGCATGAGAGTAAGTGGTGGAGCACAGGGTTCATTAGTCTGCCAGGATGCCTCTGGCGGCACAGACGGTGCACCCACAATACACATGCAATTGTGGGCAGCTTAGAGAATTATTTTTCCTAGCAGCTCATGATTAACTTTAATGATGCAGATGGAGCTTCCCTGACACAGTCAATCGCATAGTGCTGTAACAGCCAGGAGGGACTAAGGGTGTGAGAGATGCATGGTCCATAGGGGGAGGTTTCTGTGCTGAAGAAAGCTCCTCTGCTTCTTTTGAAACAGTTGTTTCGAGAAAAGATACTGCTCTCCTTCCAAGCCCTCCCTCATTTAATCTTCTCCCTTTGTTGGTAATACAGGTCACATAAAGTCACATTTTATCACAGGACGCAAAGCAGCAGCTCATTACGAAGTTTCTCGATAAGTTCTGTCCTTCAGCTTCTTCTCAAGTATGCAGTGACCGCTGGTGGCTTTCTACCTTAGGGGCCAGGACAGAATGCTCCAATGGAGAGGTTCCAGAAATTCATTTTACTTCCTCTCATCCTAACTGCCTCACTAACAGGTAGGACACATTCATAACCTGTGAAATAAGCCACAGTTGACAAAATGTGTGAACTAATTTTAAAGCTGTGTAAATGGCAGCTACTGGCAATATCAGATTGAACAGTCAATCCTAGAAGGGAACTATTTAAAGTTATTTGAAATGGTTACGTTTGCATTTCAAGCCTGAATGATCTGATGGCTTAGAGTGGGTTTCAGTATGCAGGAGCGAGCAGCGGATGGGGTGGGGAGGCTGCCCTCTCTCACTTCCAGTGATCAGGAAATGATCAGGGGTGTCCCACTTATTCCTCCCTCTCCTTGTGCTCATCCTCCTCCTGTCTGTTCCTCCTGTCCTGCTCTTGAGGGGGTATCTGTAAAGAAGTCCGTATCGGCAGCTGATTTTTCTTCCAGAAATATGTGCAAAGTATTGTTTTGCTAGTTTGCCTCCAATTTACTTTTCACACGCCCGAGTTTCAAAACGAATTCAGATAAAAGGCATCCCGGTGGCAGAGCTTTAAAGAAAATGTGAATATAAAGTGACTCGTTGGGTAACGGAGACAAGGCTGATTTTTTTTTTTTTATAGTCTAGCTGGGATTTTAACAGGCTCTGAAAGGAGGGAGCTGCAGTGGGATGAGAGGGAAGGTATTGTCATGGCTTAAAAATTGGTGAAAGGAAACACAATGCAGGAATAAACATTGAGTTTTCTGAGCAGAGTGGTGTTCCCGGGGGAGTTGCATAGGGATGTGTGGTATTCAACAAGCTCTTAAACAACTTAGTGAAGAGGAGTGAACAGTGAGGTGGCAGACTTTGCAGGTGGTGTAGAATTACTTAGGGCAGCCAAATCCAAAAAGAGGCTAGGAAGATTTTCCAGAAAATGTCACAATGCCAAATGAGTAAGTAACAAAAGAGCAGAAAACATTCAATGCAAAGCATCACTTAAATGAAGATGTCTAGTGGAGGAAAAGAATAGATATCTTGGAAAGAGAGTAAATTGCTGAAAAAGAGAGAAAATTTCACCACTTAGTGTCTTCAGCAAGGGAAATACAATGAAACATGGCATTATATAAATCTGCAGAAAGTTTGTTTCTTGAATACTGGATGTCTTGTTAGATCTTCCATTTCAAAAAGGACTCACTAGGTCTGAGAAAGGTATAAAGTGTGACAGAGGTGATCACAGGTATGAGGCGACCTTCATTAGACTGGGATATTTTTCTGCTTGTGAAAAAGAAGAAATAGTAAAGATTTATTAAAATAATTATATGGACGTGAATTGTGAAATGGTTATTCGCAGTTTCTCATAACAAAAAGAACTAGTGGCAACCAGTAAAACTATAAGAAAGAAGCTTTAAGGCAAACCAAAGAATGTACTTCTCCTCACAGTATGTAACTAAACAGTAAAGCTCATGGTTACTGGATATGGGGGATACCAAATTATAAATAGGCTGAAAAAAAGAAACAAATATCATGGAGAATAGACCCATAGGTGCAGATACAATCATCATCTCAGGCAGCCCCTAGATCTCTTATTTTTTGGACAGTGAGAAGTCATAACAAGGAAGCCTTATTTTTTTTTGTTCTGTTTCTTATACTGTCTTCCTAAGCATCCAGAGCAGAGCACTACGTGTTTTAGAGGATTTCTATTACTCTTCGCTAACGCTTTTAGTCAAACATGCCTGCAATGGATGTTTTATTGCCCCACTTGCAAACTGTACTGGGGTAGCAGACGTTGCCCACAGTGTGGTGCAGCCACAGGAGAACACCCCCAAAGCAGAGAAAAAAAGTGTATTGCGGAGAGACAAGTGTTGCTCCTGAAAGAAGTATTGCTGTTCTTGGGATGTCGGCAGTCGCAAGGCTGGGTGGTGTGGCTAGACTGCCGAGATGGCTGCATGGCACAGCTGGTTTGAGCATCCCCCTGGGCGGGCACTGCGTGCCCTTCGGCAGCGATAGCATTGCAGACCACGGGGCCGACATGCAGTGCAGGGTCCCAGCCTGCTGCCAGGATATCGGTGGCAGTGCTGCGGTGCTCCCAGCCTGGGGACCCTCACCGCTGGAGAGAAGAGACAGTGCAGGAGGAGAGGAGTAGTCCAGCAGCAGAGCCAGGAGAGGCTGCAAGGGACAACTGTCAAACAGTGAGTAACAGAAGAGATGGGAAGATACACTTGGGGGCTGTGGAAAGGTTTGTATGCAGGTGGGTGGAAATTTTGGTTTCCAAAAAGCTCAACTTCAGGGTTGTTGGTTTTTGAAATAAACTTGAGATGTGCTGAAGAAAAATCTTACCAAATTCAAAACAATTTATTGCAGAGCTGTTGGTGGAACAGTGGGCCAGTGATGAGGCAGGAAAGGCAGAAGACAAGGTGAGGTGAGCAAGACACTAAAGAGTGAAAATAAAAAGGAATTTAAAACAGACTGGAAGGAAAAAGTGTAGGAACCCAAATAGAAATACCAGAGAAGGAAGGGAGGAAGACAGAGACTAGACATAAAAACTGGAGGATAAAAGGTAAGGTTTGTGGAAAGGAGATAGGGTTATAGAGGAGGAGATTATTTTGAAATACAATAATGAGGCTTAAAAAAAGCAATAATTATGGCAAAAGGATAAGTCCATCCTGTCCTTCACTGTGCTGCATCCAAGGAGGTCGCTTACAAAAGATGAAAGACAGAGTCAGCAGAGGAGAGGAGGGAAGGAAAAGCCACGTCTCCATGCCCTTGTTGCTGAAACCTTCAGCATGAAAAAGTGATCCTTTAGAGTCCATTCAGGCAGGGAAGGAAAAACTGTGGTGATGAAGGGCAAGGGTGGTTCTTTGGCAAATGTGGTTCCCTCAGTGCAGGCGTCACCCAGGGAATGAGATGCATTTTTGTTTCTTCAAAACGCCCAGTGAAGTGAGAATGAATGTGTGACAGAGGAGGGAATAAACAGCTCATAAAGGGGTTGGTATATACTCTGCATGCTGCTAGGAAGGACTGAGCAACTGAAATACCATAAATATTTATCAATTTAAGCAAACTTTCACCACTGGTGACTGCTTTATAAACATTTAGTGATGTGCCTCAAAGGTGCCCTAACTCAGCTTTGTTCTTCAAAAATCAAGGGGTAATGCAATATCATGAAGACAGCCTAACCTTTCCCTGTTGCAAAGATGATATTTGCCTGGGTGGGATTTCTCATTGGTTGTGTGTGAGGAAGCAGATGTTACACCAGCTGTTAAGAGCCGAACACGTAATTCCTGTAAAGTGCAATGACAAGCCAGCCTGAGGCCTTAATTTGTCTAAAAGCAACCATCTGCAAGGTATTTTTTTAAGAAGTATGTAAATGAAACCAGAACTAAAATTTTCTCCTTAGTGCAAGAAGCAAGGCCCAGCAAAAGGACTTATAACACTAGCTTAAAGCACTAGTAACGGGGTTTAGAATGCATTTCTGTCATGAATGTCCTCTTTGACCTTACACGAGTTACTTTATCAGTGTTTGTACATGGGTTGGACAATGGAACGCACTGTTGGTTCAGGAGTCCACGTGCTATTGTAAGGTAAAAAAAGAAAAGCAAAAAGATAAAGAGGAAAAGTTAAAAACACTGAAAATATTTTGGCAGCAGGTGGAAAGGCTCATGAAGCTCCTTTTTTGCTTGTGCTGGGGCTTTACTGAGATCTAAATGGAGCAAGGTTGAGCTATGTCCCACTCCTCAGTCCTCCTGCCACCCATAGGATCCCCGTACAGGGCTTATGGACCTGTTCCCTAGCTCACAAAAGTCAGTGAAAGACCATTTATTGCTCCAGCAGATATGGTTGGTGGAAGAAGATATAGATCCTACCATACCCATGGACTGACAAAAAATTATTATATTATATTATATTATATTATATTATATTATATTATATTAATGAAGGAATAACTCATACCCAACTGCCTACACTGTGCTGACTGAAGAAAACAAAAGCAGTATTAGCCATGTATTTTTAGAGCCTATGACCACTGATTATTCATGTTGAGGGACAAATTTCAAGACTATAATGGAACTCACAGACATGATCTCATAGCAAATGATTAATTAACAGCTAGCAGTGTACTGAAAGCAGCACAGGCATAGAAATAAATTACAAATACACAGAGATCAGTTTGCATTAAGAGGAGCAGTGTGGACAAGTACTGCAGCTCCTGTTTCATGAGCAACTAAATGCATTTTGGTGTTAAGTCTAAGGAAGTTTGTTCATGGCTGTGTCTGTCATGGTAGCTGTTTATGTCCACTTCAATCAGTCAGGAAGAGCTCAAACAAAATGTAAAAATCAAAAAACCTCAGCACGTGAACATGTTATAGACACCATAGATGCACAGAGAGTAGTATTGTAAAGGCTGGCTACAATATGAGTCAAGAAAAAGTAGATAATTCAAAGACATGTTTGAGCTTAGGACCCTGGTAATATAAGTTATGAATAGAAATCAAGACAACTGTATGTTGAGTATCAGGGAAAAGGGCCATATTACGTGACAAGTGGTCTCACTAGAATGCACTTCATCAGTGCACGTTCATTAGAAAATCCGTAGCTCTGTAAATGATGCCATCCACAGCCATGTTGGCCAATCCCTAATATTCAGAAAGTGACAAAGAGAAAAGAGAGGAACCGGCTTTTAGGCATTTTGTTTGGTTAACTGTTTATAAAGCAATGCGTTAAGGCATCCGCGTAGATTTGATTGCTGAGTTCATCTTCAAGCTGTTTCAGATGTTAAAGCGTTTTGGATCACATTTGCAGGTCTGAAAAGAGCTTTGGATAAATGCTACTGGAAAAAATGAGCCATTTAAGTTGAAAAGAAATATGTATTACTGTATCTTATCTGGCTTTATTAACTATCAGTGAAAGTGAAGTTTGCTTTTCATTTAATGTTTTATTGCGCGCACACAGATATACTTGGGAGAATGAGGTGCATGGTAACATAACCCAGGAAGGTGGAAAATTTTTGTAAAGGTTTCTGTAAACATGAGAGAACTCAGAGTCAATCATACAAAGAACCGGGGAGAGTTAGGTTTGTATAGTCCCGCAAAACAAAGAATGAAAAGGCTCTTGTCTGTAAATACACGGAGTGGGTGGGAGGGAAGAGAGGAGCTATTTATATTAAAGAACAATTCTTGGCACAAAACTGGTTAGATATACACTGCCTAGGATTAAATGTGATCTGGGAATTAGAAAATTATGATGACATTGGAGCAATGAGGTTACAGACCCTATGCCCTGGGTACATTCACCGAGGCTCTGGTTGCAATGTCGTAACTGAGATTGGGCTCTGGTTCCATTTATACAACTATCAAACATCTCTTTTGTGTGAAACAATACAGCATATTCTCCCCTACTCACGTCAGCTATTGACAGAATGAAAAATGAACTTTTCAATAATTTATAATTAATCCATTAATGAGTAAACTACCTAATATGTACAAAACCTGGGTTGAATGAAACCTTTAAAAATCACTTAATTGTCCTGAATACTCTTAGCAAGGGAATAATGTCCACTTCAGACTTTCTTTCTCCTGGATAATAATTGAACACTTATGCTCAGGCCAAATTTACAGACACAGGGTTTTAATTAGACTGCTATGGACTGTAGAATCTAATTGCTGTAATTATGCAGACTGCAGCCTGAATCGTTAGGGGTACCACTGGCAGTCCTGGTGCTTCCTCACCATGAGTGTTTCCCAGTAAGTGATGAAAAACTCACTGATGAGGTAGATCTCACTGGCAGGACTGATTGGTCTGCAGAGAGCTTGTGAAATCTCCATCCTTGGAGATATCCAAAATTTTACTTGACAAGACCCTGTGCAAAAGGCCTAACTGTGAAGTTAGCTCTGCTTGGAGCAGAGGGTTAGGCTAGAAATTTCCTGAGGTTCTTTGTCGCTGAAACCTTTCAATGCCCCCATCAAAAAGTGAGGTGCAGATGAGCACTAGGCCAAAAGGGAGCAAACCTGAGCTAAGAGGCAGGTGAAGAGAGGATAACATCTGTGTGGGATGAGAAAGATCTGTGCCTAGTGGGATATGTGCAGAGCACCTAAGATGTCTCTCCTTGGTGACAGAAGAGCCTGCAATGGCAGTCCTCTCCTTCCCCCTTCACTCCACCTGCAACCAGTAGGGATGTGGCTGGCAGTGACTTAGTAAAGTGACTGGCTATTGAGAGTGTACTATTTTGGGGTCCCCAGTACAGCAAAGACATTCCTGTCTTTCCTGACAGGAAAGTCAGGAAATATTGGAAATGTCCTGAAAGGCTGGAGTGAGTTCAGTAGAGGGCCACCAAGATGGTAATGGGCTGGAGCACTGGCCCTGTGAGGAGCAGCTGATGGAGCAGGGCTTATTCAGCCTGAAGAAGAGACGGCAGCAGGGTCTCTAATGGCAGCCTGCCAGTACCTGTAAGGAGGTTGTCAAGAAAATGGAGCCAGGCTCTTCACAGTGGTGAATGGCAAGAGGACAAGAGACAACACGCATATGTTGAAACAAGAGAGGTTGAGAGTGGACAAAAAGAAAAGCTTTTTCCCCACGAGGACAGTCAGGTGGTGGAGCAGGTTGCCCAGAAAAGCTATGCAGTCTCCATCCTTGGAGATTTTCAAGCCCTGACTGGATAAAGCCATGAGCAACCAGGTCCAGCCTCAGAACTGATCCTGCTTTATCAGGGGAGCTGGGCTGGAGACCTCCTGAGGTCACTTCTGACATGACTTACTCTATGGCCATTTGGTCAGCTACTGCTCCTTGAAAGGTGTCGATAGTACCTCTGCCTTTGCTCTACTGCACATGGACGTAGCATGCTCTGGGGAACCGAGCCAAAAAACCCAAAGGGATTCACAAAGAACAAAGACCAGAGAAGCAGGTTCCTAATTTCACACAACACTGCTCTCTCAAGTCCTGTTCCCTAAGACATCAACCAAATAATCTGAGTTTGAAGTTTTGTCTCTCATGAAGACTAGGGTATATGATGTTCTGTCTCTCAGAAATACTTTTAAGATTTGCCCACCTTCAAAATCGCACCCATTTCCCCTAGCTATTTCAGGGACTGAAGTCACAGCTGCTGCTTTGAAAAAAAGTCTCTGCCTTATTCTTCGTTCACTTTCTGCTTGGTAGAAGCAATTGCTTCTTCCTTCCCACACACAGGAGATCCACCATCTGCCTAGGCAACAGCTGCACATTCATTCCTCTGAGGGCAACGGGAGGCCCTGGCTCTGTTGAGGAGGAAAGGAAAACAGAATGCCTTCATTAGAAATGAGCTTTCAGTTCTGAAAAATAGCACCCAAAATTCGTGCTACCTTTTAAGGAGAAAAACTCATGTATTACAGCAGCTCTGGCTAATAGAAAGCCTGAGAATGTGGGGAAGGATGTGTGTGATGCATGCATGAGAAATAAGGGAGAGGCAGATGGATAGAGGAAAGAGCATGGAAGGATATATGCTGGGGCTGCAAAATGAGTGGCAATCTGAGATATGTAAAAGGGACCAGTTACACATTCCTTTACTTATTTAAAGTCTAGAGAACTCCTGTATTTTCCTATTTAAATGTGAAACTTTTTTCTTTCAGTAAAATGATAAGTCAGCTTTTTAGTGAATTACTGAAGAGGAAACTTAGGTAATTTTGGAGTGGGAGGAGGAGAGACCCAAAATCATATGCATCTTTGAAGAAAACCATTTAATCTAAGATGGAGCTGAATGATTAGATTGTACATCTCCATTTCTGAACTGGTTAAGATCTTTTAATCTGTATAAACCTGTACTTCTTGGGTTTGTAATGATTGGCTTGGGGATCCACTGATTGGCTTGGGGATCCACTATAACAATGCAGCATTTTGACCACTGTTTACTGCTGTGGGATTAACATTACTCAGCTGCAATTTCAATTCACCATTCATATCTTTTAACTACTTACTGACAGGCATTACAGAAAATTAGACAATAATCTTTTCCTGACAGTATCCAGTACTGACGACTGTCAGAGGTGAAGTGCCAGCTCAGTTGAATCAACAGCCTTTCCTCATACACAACTAAGTGCTTAATACCCCAGTGCTCCTAGTGAATAATGCTATTTGAACCAGGGCACCTGGCTTTTTAGCCTTAAATTGCTGGCAGCAAAAATAAAGTCAAAGGCCTTTGGTGGTGATGTTGTATATGTATTTACAGACTGTGGTTTTTTTCTTCCTTCCAGGTCTTGGCTTTTGTTACTCTATAATAAATGGCCCTACTAATGCAACGGTCCTTGCTGGTTCAGAAGCCCGCTTTAACTGCACTGTGTCAGTAGGATGGGTAATACTCATTTGGCTGTCCAATGGAAATCCTGTCCTCACTGTCATCAATTCTCAAGGCGCTGTTGAAACATCAGACCGCTACACCTCTCAAAATTATACCAGTAGCGATGGGTTTACCTCGGAGCTGATCATCCACAACACACAGTTGAGTGACTCTGGAAAAATTGAATGCAGCACCCAGCAACCTAGTGAGAGCAGCTTTGCATTTCTTTCTGTTCAAGGTGCGTATAGCCATCAATAGAAAGCTATTTTATTATACTGCACTTAAAGGAATCCTCTGATGGATTGCTCAAATTATCCCTGAGAAGGAGTACACACTCTCATTTACCATCCTTTGCCTCCTGTCCTCCTTGTCTTAATTTTACTGTCAAAGCAGGTTTCAGAGTCACATCTAGAGTGCCATTAACAAAGGTTTGAACTGCCCTTGTTTTTTCCTGTTACATCTCTTATTCTTTATTGGATTGCATTAAAGTGCCTGAAGGCTGCATCAGGCCCACCAGCAGTCAGTCAAAAATGATCTTCTGGATAGAAACAGCATGGATTACCCCCTATGCGCATCTTTGTACATGAAACTTCTGCTGCCTTTAGGCAGATGTCCCTCCTGATTTCTGACAGGAATCAGCCTGTATCCAGCTTATTTGAGTTTGATTTAACGGTGTGTCTCAAGTAAAGCCCTTGAGACACAAGGCGATACTCTTCATGTGATTGCTGCTGCAAGCTACCATTTCCAAGGAACAAAAAGTTCCTGTGTATCAAGCCCCTGTGCAACACCTCTTCCTCCTCTCTGAAGCATCAGTAGTGACAAAGTGCAGCCAGTAAAGCAAGATCTAACCACCAGACACTATGCATTTGTCAGAGATGCTTCATGCAATGAGAACATCTCATCATCTACCTGTAAACCTTTCCAGACAAAACCCAAGTATACTTAAAATTTAGAGAGAAACACTTATTTCATTATGTTCTCCTTCAGCTGGAAATATATCAGGACGGCTAAAAAGTATAATTTGCTGCTTTTTATTGGAAAGTTACTGAAAGCTGAGACTTGTGCTTTAGACATATTGGACAACATGCCCGTGAAGTTGCAATATCTGCATGTTTATATCATGAATATGGTATATGTGTAATGATTGTTTTAAAATTCATATCTCAAGGCATAGCTAATTCTGGGTAGCAATATAAGATTTAAAACTATCAGCAGGAAAGCAATGCAGCCATATATTCTGAAGGAACAAAACATCTTTTCCCTCCTACAGTTAATGGATCTTTATTCATCAAAAATAGCACCTTAACAGTAAAAGAGAACAAAACAGTTGAAATTGTTTGTGAAGCCTTAGGATGGGCTCCAGCTCCAGACATTACCTGGATGACAAATGACTCTTTCATTGATAAGTCGAGGTATGTTACCCAGCAAAGTCAAGGATCTAATGACCTCCACAATGCCCTGAGCATCCTAACTTTGACTCCGATGGACACTGAGATCTTGACTTGTTTAGCTGACATAGAAGCACTCCCTAACCCTCAGAATGCAACCGTAACTGTTATTTTTGTCAGCTCTGCTATAGGTAAGTGAATGTTTTTTGTACTTCGCCTATACTATTTTCTCAGAACTGTGCTTTTTGTTTTGTTTTGCTTTGTTTTATTTTGAAAAGTCTTTTATTTGCAAATGAAATACTATGAGATGTGCAAAGGTGATAGATAGATGTGCAAAGACCCAATAGTCACAACCTGATGCATAGGTAGGGTTAAATTCACATCCGTGAGAGGACTGGTACAAGCCTAATGAACCACAAAGTCCAGCTTAGGACTGAGCAAGACAAACGAAGCCATACACCCGCTACTGACTCCTACTATGGATTCACTTCTAAGAAAACCGGCCTTTGCTCCTTGACCAAGTAAACAGCTAATGAATTTAGATGTTAAATATATTTGATTAGGCCATGCCTGCCGTATGAACATAATTTGTTAGACCTCATTAACTCAAAGCCAAACCCTCAAGTGAAATTGTTCTCCATAATATTCAATACCAGTTTTACTACAGACTTGGAAAAAAGTCCTGGATTTTACTCCCAGTTTCCACACACAGCCCAGAAGCGATTTGTACTAGGACTTCAGATGCAAACAGAAAGTTCTCAATATGAGCTGTGATCAGATGTGATGGAGCTGTTGTAGTGTGGTGGTAACATCCCCAGGGCTGCGTGGAGGCTGACACCTAATTGCAGATGGTAGCATTTATATGTAGGAACTTCTATACCATATACCTATCATCAATCTACTATAAGAACGTGTTTGTATGTGGCGTATTCACCCATTACAGAGCAAGAATCAGGTCATCAAGAGAAGCTGTGTATCATGGGCTTTATCCCAAAGTCTACTCAGATCAAAGAGCCGTTGGGCCTGCTTTCCTCTTCCTGGTATGGTCTCTTGCACATCTTAGATGAAGGTAAAATTTGTCCTGCATCAACATATGTGGGATTCTTTGAGTAGTGCATTTGGTTGCTTTTTATTGCCTTTTATTTACGGAAATACCCGTCACTTTAATCCAAGCATGGAAGTTTACCAAATCTCTCAAGAACAGTTAGACCTTTGATAACCCTAAATATTTTCGCTAACATCAGCATTTTTGTAATGCTGCTAATCTTTGGCCTCACTGACATACTATGAAAATAAATTCCATAATATAATACATTCACAGTATTCGGAGGCTTATCAGGAAAAGGGTGATTTTTTCTGATCTGTGCTGCCAGCGTGGAACAAAGCAAATGGGACTATCACTACAGAGCTGCCCTATAATCTAACAGAATCCTACAAAAAATGTTTTCTTTTCCAAACCATAACACAATAAGAGCAAGTAAGACAAAATATCTCCCTGTGGGTTAGCAGTGCTTAATGCAGATGGGGGAGACAATACCAGACAATTTATCTGTTGGGACTAGTCAAGCTTCTCAACTGTAAGGTAAAGAAGTCTCAAGACAAACTAAACTTGAAGCAGTAATTGCATGGCAGGGAGCTCAGGTTGCTGGATAAAGGTACACTGCCACCTATGGTGACATAGTCTACCCTACAATGACATCCCTTTTATTAGCCTTATCCTGTGGTATGGGAAATACATAGGTTATATGGAGTTTTTTTGCAGTGGGTCTATGCATCCCCAGCTGTCTACTGTACAGAGGAGGGCCTTGAATCTACGCTTCTTTTCATGATGTGGTGAGCATTATGAACTTCTATAATCATGCTGACAGCTTCTCTTGATGAACTGATTCTTATTCTGCAATGGGTGAACATGGCACGTACAAAAACATTCTTATAGTGGATTGATGAGGGGTTTGGTATAGAAATTTCGACATATAAACAACTGAGGAGGCTGAGTAACTGTTCCTTTTATTTTAAATATGAGTCATTATTAGCAAGCCTTTTTCAGAAGTACTTGCTTTGTAATGCAGTTGAAAAAGGTCATTTCACCATTCTTAATATGTTTTTTTTTTGTAGTCAGATTGCTCCTAATTACTGACTAAGCAATATAGAACTATCCTGAGGATATCCACCCTCAGTTTCCATAGCTACTCATTGTAAATCAGAAGAGGAGAAAAACAGATGTCATGAAGCACAATTAGTGTATAATTAGTGATTGTATAGGACCATCATTCATTTCTCTTTGGAAAAATAATTGTGCAGCAGCAGACACTCAAAATTTTTCAGGATATGAGAATATGAAGTCTTTAAATTATTAAAATGAAATAAAGACATGGCATTTATGACAGAGGAAGATACATAATGTATATATTACACTTGCAATCTCAGAGTTTGTCTGACTTTTTATATAAAGACTCAGCCTTAGCTAGCTGTTGTCAGGAAAGAATACAACTAGCTTCAAACATCTAAGGAGTCCTCCCCAAAACTACTATACTATCAATTTCAGCCTTCACTTAAAAGCTTGAGGAATCATATTCCTCCATGTTCCTCACAAGCAATACCTGTCCGTTCACAAGAACTGCAACCAAAAATCTGAGCCCTCTTCAGCCAGCCATCTCCTGGTCAACAAATGTCCTACCTTCCTGCAGTCTTAATCTCAAACCTTTCCGTACAAGGTGATGCATTTTTATGTCAGTAACTCCTCCTCCAGAGTTACCTCACTCACAGTGGTGCTTGGCTGAGCCCCAGATTTGGGAACTCCTATGGCGTTATCCTGGCAGATGCATTCACAGAGCTGTTATTGGGAAATGGGGTCCATGGCAGAGTGCCTTAGCTGGGTCCAAGCTCCCTTTGGTGCCAGTGCCGACTTCATCTGGCCTTTGATGAGCAGAAGATGAAGACAGGGAATCTGCCTTGAGCCTGATCTTCCTTTGCTTTTTAAGTTAGCCAGAAAGCTCCAAAGTGTTCAAGAAGTGATGTGCATCTTTTTCCGGTCTCTCATTTCTCCTTTGTCACCAGCATGTGCCAGGGAAAATCGCCTTTTCTGCAGATAGTTTGCCCAAGTAAATTTTTGGCCAGTTTGGGGAGGAGCCAGCAGTCAGGATAGCAGCAGAAGATGGGTCCTATAGAATGAGGAAGTGGCTTTGTCTACACAAAGCACCTCATGTAACTTGGTGTGGATTTACTAATGGGGCTAAAAGGGGTTTAATGCCCTCATGCCTTAGTGCCCCTCTCTTTCACCCCTACTCGATTGTTGAGCTGGCAGCTCCTGCATTCATGCCTGCTGGTCCTAGCTCCGGTTTCTTTCTGATTCCTCCAAAAATGGGGAGAAACTACAATGCTGAAGTGCCAGGAGTGTTTGTGTTGTATCCTGCCCTTCTCGCTTCTGCTCTGTAGATCCTCTTTTGGCATGTAACCTGAACCTGACAGGGAGAAAAATACCTTAGTGGGGCAACCAGCCTGGAGGTACGGGCCAGTGCAAGTGTGTTTAGCTCTTCCCTTCACACTAAGGTTAAGCTTTCCCCTATAGCTAAATAGCTGTCTTTCATGTTTTAGGCATCTTGAAATCCCTGTGGCATGCTTTATGGAATAAAATATGATAAAATATAGGTATTTGTTGCAGTACTTCTAGATAAAAATATGATGAACAAGTTTAACATCAATTTTAATCACAGCTGATTACAACCTACTAAATTAACTACTGGTTTGCAGGTTAATGAGTGCTTGTTTTCTCTAACAGTCAGAAGAATTCAAAACATGCTGACTGGGCATTAGAATTAGAGAAGACTGGAATAAATTGCTTAATCATAATGACCTGAGCTTTGGAGAATGCAGACTCCTAACAGAGGCTGAAGCTTTGTAGGAGGCTCTGGTCCTGTATCTTTACAGTGTGAAACCTCCAAACCCCAAACATGTGCCCATGCAAATTTGTAGATAGAGAGGGTTTACTTCTTTATTCTCTGCCATAGGTAAACCAGCAGATACTCTGGTTCACACATCAGGGGCATAGCCTTGACACTGCACAGCTACCGGTCAGCTACATTGCTGTGGTACCTTTTCCAGACGCTGTCTGCTAAATGTGGTCATGCAGTCATTAACTGGGAGCTCTAATGAGGAAATGGCAACCATAAAGCCAGTGCAACAGAACGGGTTTTGTCAAGTTTGGATGTGTGTCACACCTGTAATTTGGATTGGAAGTTTGTTTCTAAACATCTGCCAAAATGACTTTGAGGCTGCTTTTCAACAGGTAGCCAAATTAGAGATGCTTCTGAATTATTTGCTTAAAACCAAAGGGCAGGATGATGTGACAGTCAGAACCAACATCTTCCTTGTGCATCCAGATGCGTGAGAAATACAGGGTATTTTTAAAATTCTGCACATGTGGGAGCTCTGTAGGAAAACTGGTCATAGCAACCGATTTCAGCATGATACTGAACTATCTTGAAATCATCTCATTTAACTCTGCAGATTACAGCAAAGACAAAGGAGTAAGTTAAAGTTGTGAGAAAGTCAGTAGTGAAGATAATAGGTTAGTAGCTGCATATTCCCAAACGGTGCTACTCTTTCCAGGTTTTGCTCTTCGCTGCTTTTTAAGTGGATAACAGATGCCCTACCAAGTATGTCCCAAAATCAAACACTTGCTGAAATGAGTGAGAGAAATCCCAAGATAAGATTCATCAGAAAATCATATCTGCAGGCTAGAGATCTCCATCTGTGCTAGTCACCTAAGACTATTGCTCTGGTCTGTGGGGAGAAAAGGACATTTCTTCAGAGCTGTCCATCTTGTCCAAAGGGACACATACAGATTTGGCCAAATGAATTGTAACCCACAATACCTATTTTCTCTGCAGGGACAAGAACAGCTAGGCAAGACACTTAATATCTGCAGTATAGACACCTCAATTTAATCTTAACCTCTCTCCCCAACCCGGGATTTTTCCAAAGGATGTTGGGAGGCCCAGCATATCTACAAAATAAAGTTTATGCTGGAAGATTGCAACCCTGTGTTTTTCAGAAGAGAAGTAGCTGTGGGGAAAGTTACAATTGCAATAAAGAATTTGCATTTGGACGCATTCTAAATTCTTGGGCACTATCCATCAATATGGAGTCCATCATTTGGAAAACACAGACTCCTTGTTAAACAGTCAACAAGCAGTTCATACCTTCTCGCAGAAAAGGTAAATATTCTGAAAAGGATGTTTTGAGGCTCTGATAGTACAATGTTTCTCCATTTAATTCAACAGAAAATGACTACAGTGAAGACAGCAGAAGCACGTGGGTTATTGTACTTGCAGTTGTGCTTTCAGTTGTTGGTGTTATTCTTCTGATCGTTATTATTGTGGTTGTTGTACGCTGCTGCTGCCTAAAGAAGAAAGGTAAGTAAGTGGACCTTCACAATTGGTCTGTACATTAAAAAGTATCTTCAATTAGGTGTAAATCTCCTAGTTGTGTCAGCTCTGGTGCTGTGCAAAGACCTCTAAGCAGAAGTGTGAGCAGACAGACCCTGCTCTTAACCATGGCCTGGTTAAGATGCTCCTTATTGTCACCTTGCTGTTTCTCTTATAAACTGGTTCCAGAGTGATCAGTGTCAGCCACTCACACTAACTACAAGGGGGTTGTGTTTTTCAGGAGTACATTAGCTTTCAATGACGTTTTGTTCCTGTGCTGAGGTTCTTTGTTGAAGCATACCTTCACCACTGTGTGCCTAATTTCCAATTTGTGTGTAAGCTACTCTACAGGGACCTTACACAATTTGGTAAACAGGGAGGAGAGGTGCCCAAGTGACAGCTGGAACACAGTGCACGCTCTAAGAGGAGCTCTATAGTAGGTCACATTTTAATCTCCTGCATTTTAAACATATTCCTTTTTTTTTTTTTTTTTCTTTCTCAGGATCTACGTATCAAAATGAAATAAGGTAAGCTGGATGAGGTGGGAGAATTTTTCCTTTTAACTGAACTCTTTCAGGCTGCTGCAGGATGGTGAGAGGGATGTGCCAGTTTCCATGTCCCAGCGCCCAGCGCTCCCGGGACGTGTGGGTGCTGCCCTGCTGTGTGACCCGGCCCATAGGCGTGCACTGCAGGGGTAGGGCGGGCAGTATGCAGGGAAAGGGACTGATCTCAGGGTCAGCCACAGCTCGCAGTAGCTTGTGAACTCTGTTCCCACAGTAAACTGCGTGAAAAGAAACGAAATCCTGCAAACGCTCCCTTTCTGATTCAGCGGAAATTCCAAACTGCAAATACACCCCTGCTGAAGCTGACGGGCAATGCAAGTCCTTAAAAATTGGCTGTACCCCCGTGTGCCCCGGGGGAAGGCAGGGGAGGAGCCCTGCCCGCACCCGCCTGGCTACCGGCAGCGAGCCGGGCGTTCGCCCGCGCCGCCACAGGAGGTCACTGCCGGCCCGGCAGCGCCGCCGGGGCCGGGGCCGGGGCCGGGGCCGCGGCCGAGGCTGCGGCTGCAGGTGGGGCGGGAGGGGGGTCCCGCCGCCTCCCGGCGGAAAGCCTTGCTGCAAGCTAATTGGGATAGATTGGCAGGCAAATTAGATGGTGTCTCCGGCTCTTTTAAGGTTCGTTAGCGTTAGACTGATAATAAATAAGACAAATAAATAAACCGTGTCCTGGGGTGCACCAAGCATAGTATCGCTAACCGGTCGAGGGAGGTGATCGTCCTACTCTACTCTGCACTGGTGCGGCCTCACCTTGAGTACTGTGTGCACTTTTGGGCGCCACAGTATAAAAAGGATGTAAAGATACTAGAGAGGGTCCAGAGGAGAGCCACAAAGATGGTGAAGGGTTTGGAGGGGAAGCCGTATGAGGAGCGACTGAAGTCACTAGATCTGTTCAGCTTGGAGAAGAGACCTCATTGCGGTCCTCACAAGGGAAAGTGGAGGAGTAGGCGCTGACCTCTTCATCCTGGCGACCAGTGACAGAACTCGAGGGAATGGCAGGAATATATGCCAGGGGAGGTTTAGGTTAGATATCAGGAAAAGGTTCTTCACACAGAAGGTGCTGGGGCACTGGTACAGGCTCCCCAGGGAAGCAGTCACAGCGCCAAGCCTGACAGCATTCAAGAAGCATTTGGACAATGCCCCCAAACACACTGTGTGAATTCTGGGGTTGTCCTATGCTGGGACAGGAGTTGGACTCGACGGTCCTTGTGGGTCCCTTCCAACTCAGGACATTCTCTGATTCTATGAAATAAATAAATAAATAAATAAAGCTGCCCAGATGATCAGTGTTAACATTAAATCAAGTGATTATCAGACGCGCTTGAGTACAAAGCTGTTGGTGCATTATTGCATTGAGTTGGAAAACCTTAGAAATCGTGATCTGATGGTCATCAGCATTAAGATCCTATTTATCGGTGCCCGTGCGGCTGTGACAGCAACATCAATGGGGTTATTTGGAGTTATTTTTTCTAAGCATGTAGGGAGCACTGTGAATTCATACTCTGCCTACGCTTGTGGGGCTTTTAACTCGCCGTCTCTTAATGAGTTTACAAAACATTACACCACGTTGCCTCGCACTTCAGTAATACCTAGCTTCATTAATGGCCCCTTGTGGGGAAATTTTGTGAAGGCCTGTTGACAGATTTCCATTTATGGAGCACTTTATTGATATGAAACAAAATAAGGAAATTAGGTAAACACTATTTTCTCCTGAGGAAATGATGCTAATTATGCCATGCCATACCAGTAAACTTCCACATGATTTCTTAGTTTGTGATGCTAAATTGATCATTTTACCAAGTGTAGCTGTATAAATAGGGCAGGACTAAATCAGCAGGGAATGGGAGGCCAAAAGCAGGTACAAATTGCACACGGGTTTTGCTATGATAAAGTCCTACAAAGCCTTTTTGCTTGGATTCTGACTTGCTTCTGCCAAAAAAATTCTGCAAGGGTCAACTCTTCTAAGGCAAAGTCAACTGAACATGCAGGGAAGCATCTACCCATCAGTGGGGACTGGTACGGCTGGGTCCATGTCCTTCCCAGGACCCTACCTCACTGATGTGGGTCTGCACAGTGCTTTCTTTCAGACAACCTGAACAGGGCCAGAATAGGGCATAACATTGCCTTTCCCCTGTGTCTTTGAATCTGGTCTGGGCGTATACAATTCTATCTTCATGACAGAATGTGTGTTTTCATATCTCAGTACAGTAAAGTTCCTATTTTCCCATTAACTTTAAACACGAGTTGTCACACTGACTTCATAAATGTTGCTTACACTTTGAAAGTTAAGCAAAGGCTTAAGGAAATGCTTAAGCACTGGGATGATTCCAGACTCTATGGCTCAGCTTGGACTTAGAAACTCAGTGTTGACAGTTCTGCAAAGTTTTAGCATGTGTAAGCAATGACAGTGAAATGACAGGAATTATTTATAATCACTTACAGATTTTGTAGGTTTGGTGTTTTTTTTTCTTGAAGGGAACCTACCTGCAGTAAAAAGAATGATGATTGTCTAGATTTTGGAAGCTGTGTTGTAGTAGTAGTGAAGAAGTGGTGAGACCAAAGACATATTGTTTTACTTTCCACATTAATTTTTAACTTGACTGGCTATCTTTCTGTACGTCCTACACTTTTTTTGTAGCTGCTTTCAATTTGTCTACTACACTGAGTTTGTCGAGATCGAAGGATCAGATAAAATAGACAGTACAGTATCAAGTAACATGTGGAGGTGCTATTCCTAAACAACTGCTCTTGTCTTCTAGCAACCATGACAAGTTTCTTAGTGGTATCTAACATGTTCATCTCCTAAAAAAGACACGTAGTCATAGCTGGCTCATCTTATTTATGTGTGCATCAGTAATGCTCATCTGAAGCTCTATGGGCCTGCAAAGTAATTCCTACTAAACATAAAAAAGAAAATGCAGCAGTTTCCACAAATATTTCTAACCGAGAATATTTCCCCCTTCCCCTACAAATCCCTGGATTGTCGTAGTCCTGACATCAATTTGCGCTTGCTGAACCAGAAACCTAGGCAAAGATGGACCTGGGACTATGCTGGAGAGGAGTCCATGGTAGGAACAGATGAATAGTAGCATCTCTTTTAGCTTAAGAGTTTTGAGTAAAAAGGCACCCTTTTCTTTCTCTGCAGCTATGTAGGTCACCATTCTGCAAATTCAGAGATGTGTAACTTTAACCAAGGAAGTTCTGTCAGCTTCACTGTGGCTACGCTCACTTGTAAAGTAAATTTCAAAGTGAAAGATTAACTTTGGAGTGGACAGATGAATCAGTTGGGAGCTAACTGTGGTGATGTGAGATAACATGCTTTGTTTTTGCAGTTGGGGGGAGCTCAAATCACAACAATGATGAGCTGTCATAAGTAACCCAGCTGATGTTCCGTTATTGGGCTACTGAATATCCTGTAATTCAGAATTAGAGATAAAATTAATTTCCTGCAAAACCTATGATCTGAAACAGAGTCGTTACTCTTTGAAGACTGCCCACTTTATTTTCCTGCTTTCTGATAATGCAGCTAACGGAAACTTTCTAAAAAAGAAATTCACAGGTAATACTTACAGGGGACAAGATTTGTACTAGCTAATTACTTGGAAGGCCCAGATATGTTTTGCACCTATTTTTTCAGAAGAAAGACCTATAAGTTTTTCTCTGTTGCCTACTACCCAAGAGTTCTCATATCATAATGAAGTTCTAATGACAGGCCTTTTTGTTTCTAGAAAAGTTTCATCTGAGAAGAAAAAAGACGGCAATTTGGAAAACAGACAAAGGCATGGTAGCGAAAATCAGGGATACATTCCAGAGGAACTGTGGAACATAGAACCAATCCCAAGTGAGTCTAAGCTGGTGAATCACATATTGTCAAACTACTTCTCAACATAGGTATTTTGGACAACATGTCAAGCAATTACATTACAAGATTTCACAATACTTTGTGAAGGACTTGTGCGTGGCCTGAACCTCTTCAGAACATTTTGGATTTTCTAGAGTATGGTCCTTCAAAAGTATTGAGAAAACATCAAGGTTCTTTGCAGTTGAATTTAGTTTTAGTCCTGGGTTTGCTTTTTAAATACCTTTGTTCTTCCAAATATCTTCTGGGGCCAGAGGTGGGAGTACTGGATTCCCATACAATAGTCAATTTAGGCAATATTTTCCAGTTGGTCTGTAAAAACAAAAAAATCCACCACCACCACCAAAAAGGAACAAAAAAAAAAAAGGAAAAAAAAAAAGCAGTTAGTGAACTATGATTTTACTGATAAATGACTAAGGCATTATAAATTCTGGGCCTTAAGCACAAAGACTCTTCAAAAGCAAATGTAAATCTCCACCAAATCATTACCCACCACTTGCATTTATAATGACATTATTATCAAAACGTTTAATCAAACACTTAATGACATAAAATTATTATGCAGAATCTATAATCCATGCATATATCCTTTTCACTCTAACGAATAAATTGTGAAGAAATAAGTGCAGTGGAAAGATTTCAAGAGCATGTGGTATTGTAAAATGTAGCAATTATTAAAAAATAAAAGGAAAACTAAGGAAACCTGGACAAATTGATTCTACTGGGTCCTAGATGAGCTCCTTTCATATTTGTTAGTGTGCTGGGTTGACCTTGGCTGGCCAGCAAGTGCTCACCAAGTCGCTCTATCACTCCCCCTTCCCTAAGGGGAAGAAAATAAGATGGAAAAGCTTATGGGTCAAGACAAGGAGGGGCAGATCACTCACCAATTACTGTCACGGGCAAAGCAGACTCCACTTGGGAAAGATTAATTTAATTTATTGCCAATTCATAACAGAGTAGGATAGTGAGAAAGAAAAACAAGACTAAAAACATCTCCCCCATCCCCACTTCTTCCAAGGCTCAGCTTCCCTCCTAGCTCATCTACCTCCTCCCTACAAGCAGCACAGAGGGATGGGGAATAGGGGCTGTGGTCAATCCATAACACATTGTCTCTGCCACTTGTTCCTCCTCACACTCTTCCCCTGTTCCAATGTGGGTCCTTCCCATGGGCTGCAGTTCTTCAAGAACTGCTCCAGCATGAATTCTTTCCATGGTACAGTCCTTCAGGAATGGAGTGCTCCAGTGTGGGTCCCCTATGGGGTCACAGTTCCTGCCTGAAAACCTGCTCCTGTATGGGCTCCTTTCCGTGGGACCACAGCTCCTGCCGGGAGCCTGCTCCAGTGTGGGCTCTCCACAGGCTGTAGCTTCCCTCAGGGCACATCCAGCTGCTGTGGCATGGGATCCTCCATGGGCTGCAGGCTGATATCTGCTCCACCATGGTCCTCCATAGGCTGCAGGATGACAACCTACATCACCATGGTCTTCTCCACAGGCTGCGGGGGAATCTCTGCTCTGGCACCTGGAGCATGTCTTCATCTCCCTTCTTCACTAACCTTGGTGTCTGCAGGGCTGTTTCTCTCACATTTTCTCATTCCTCCTTCACAGCTCCTGTTGTGCAGCAATTTTTACCTCTTCTTAAATATGTTGTCACAGAGGTGCCACCAGTGTCACTGATGGGCTCAGCTTTGGCCAGCAGCAGGACCATCTTGGAGCCAGCTGGAACTGGTTCTGTCCGACATGGGGGCAGCTCCCAGTGTCTTCTCACAGAAGTCATCCCTACAAGCTCTCCCCCACTACAAAAACCTTGCCACGTTAGCCTAACAAGTTAGCTAGAGTTTGGCTCACAATATTAGATCACATCTAGCTGTATTTCTGAATGACTTGTGGTTCATGCCATGGTGGAGATGAAATAACAGTAATCTTGTGTATTCTTGTTACAGGAATTACCTCTCTTCCCCCAATGTCTTCAAAGTTCACTGTCCCTGCTGCAGATTTACATACCAGTTCTGCACCAAAGGTAATTGTAATGCTGATATCTTGGCCTTTTTTTTTTTCACACAGTGTGTATCGTACTATATCCAAACATAGTTTTTGAGCAGAGGTAGATATTTATAAGTGAATTACAGCTGTAACTGGGTAAGTGGAATGTCCCTTCAGCATTCCTGAATGTTTGATTTATAAGCATAAGTGCTCTGGGTGTTAGCCTCGGATTTAGATTGATTTTGGGGGAGGATGGGAGATGAGGGAGAAACAACCACCCCTGATATTCAGAAGAAATGTCTAATATGTTTTGTCACATCTGTTCCCCTCAGCACCCTGCTCCATCTTCCTCCCCTCTTCCCAAGCTACAGTTAGGAAGTCACAGACTTCCCCTCATAGAATCATAGAATCATAGAATATCTCAAGTTGGAAGGGACCCATAAGGATCACCGAGTCCAACTCCCTGCTCCTCACAGGTCTACCTAAAACTAAACCATATGACTAAGAGCATCATCCAGATGCTCCTTGAACGCTGACAGGCATTCAGTCAGTGTCTGCTTTTTCCTTTCCATTGCTTTTCTTTCCTCCTCCAAATATCAGCTAGGCCTTTCTGCTGGCCAGCATGGTGGGTAGTGCTGGCTGGGACAGACTTCCCATATGTAAAGCCAATTGTCTTTTCATCATTCCTGGAATTAAAAAGTCTCCTTCTCTCTCTCCACAAGCCCAATTATTACCATTAATTAATTCTTTCAGCCTTGCCAGCTGGAGTAACTCTGGTTTGGCTTTTGAGAAATCACCTCTGTGTATATTATACATTAAACCATTATAATGTGGAAGTTTGCTTTGCTCTGGGCATGTAATAATTCTGGATAGCTGTTATAGAGGTGTCTTTGCCAAAGTGGAGGTCTGCAATATTTTTGTTGTTCTCCCAGTTGCCAGACTGGAGGAAATGTGGATATAAGATGGAGGCACTGTTGAAGGTGAGGTTTGAGGTTCCTTTGCAAACAAAATCCAGTGCAGATAGAGTAAATAAATGTGCATTTGCTCTGGATCATTTCTTGATTGTATTTCCCAATTACACTTCCACATTGCAGAAGTTGCTTCAGTCAGGAACTTTACACTGATCTTAGAGACCTTTGGTATCTCAGCAGTAAACGATGAAAGGGAAAGCATGCAGCTAACACCCAGTCCACCCTAGAGCTTTATCTGCTTTCCACGTGGCTAACATGTAAAGAAGTAGGGCTCAGTGTTTATTCCTCTACTTGTTCCGTTCTCAGCTGCCTCCATTCTGAAGGGTGGTGCTGGACTCTCTTAGCTTCTAGCACAACAGCAAAGTGGATCTTAATTTATGCCATATATTTGTAAAACACTTTTAGCACCTCCATGATGGTTTTTGCCAATTTTCTCTTGGGAAAGTGGCAGTGAAGTGGTACTGAGTTCACTCTTCAACACAGTGATAAAACTCATTTATTTTTAAAGAGCTGTTTCAACATGTACAATGCAGAAATCTGTCTTGGGATGACACTGCATATAAATCAGAGCAGAGTGTGTCTAGTTCTTTTGGCACACAATGAAATTTAGTAAGTACTCAATCAATAATCAAAACAATGATCAAAACAGTAACAGTAAAAATAATAGCAATGATACTGATGCATTTGTGGCTGGTAGTTATTATGTTTGACATAAATTACTTATCAAACAAAATACTATAAAAGCAAAGCTGAAAAGCGTGTACAAAACAGCTGAGGCTTCAGTGTGGATCTATAACCCTGAGCAACAGTTTCAGACAGTGTTTGATATGCTTATGAACAGGATTGTAAAGCACTGGCTATGTTTACATGGACAAGGTATGTGGCATGGTCTGCTCTGAGAAGCAAAAGAGCTTGTGCTGAGGACCCCGTACCCACCCCATACACATTTCATGGGGAGGCGATAACTTCAGTTAGCTGTAGCCATTTGCCAGTGACTGGGTGCTCATTGATGGTTGATGTGCACTGATTGTGCACTGCAGGGGCATTAAGCCGTGTGGTGTCATCTGAAAGGTATCCAATTTGGGTGCTCTCAGACAGCTGCACAGTGAGAATGGTCGTGTTGTGAGTGGGGACCATCAAGAGACTGGGTTCACAAGCACTGGGTTCATGCTCCTGATTCAGACACGAAATGTAGGCGTGGCCCTCCATGTCAAATGCTAGACGGCCTAGGAGGTCCCTTGCAGCCCACTGGCTAAGGAGACATTGAAATCCATCACAGGTACACAGCATAAAGTTGAACCGTTTCTGTTAAACCAGTTGTCCCTGGACAATATTTGGTACACGTTTGTTATGGTGGCCTCTAGCTGCGTCAGTAACTGCATACACATTTTTGAAAAACATCAAGACATAATCTAGAGGTGAAAATTATTTATAATTATTTTCCATATGTTGGAGGAATATTTAACAATCTAAAAACAGCTTGTGAAGACAAACTATTTCCCAGTTTGAACAGGGCTTCTCAGTATATTGTGATGGCCCCATCTTGTATATACAGGAGCTGATAAAGGTTGATGAAACTTTATCTTAAACTGTGGATTTGCAGACTGTGATTTAAATTTATAGCATTGTACACAAACATAGTAAAACATTTCCCAGACAAAAAAAGTGGTTTTCTTACATTCATAACCTTCCCTGTTAACAGCATAATAGAGGTTTTCTGACAAAAAGTGTTAATGGATACATCCTAATAAAGTTCAATCACCACTGTTGCCAATATATTGCACAATAAACATTGTGGTGCTCTTTCACTGTAATATATTTCTTGTCAAGCGGGAGAAATCAGATTGCAAGCCATTTAACTGTTTGCTGGTTAGTGCTGAATCCAATAATTTCTTCAGAAACCACCTGCCTTCCTGCCACTGCATTTTGTAAGCACAGAAAGTCATGTTTCTCAGTTGGCTTTCCCTACCTGGATACTGGAAACATTCCCAAAGGTTTTTCATCTTTATTCTTCTGGACTTTTTAATTATAAATAGGGGGTAGGAAACAGGAGGAAGAGAAGTTATCCAGAGATTTTTTCCATAGTGAAGGAGGCCATAAAGGGGTGGACTCCAGCAAATTGCCTCTCTCTCCCTGGATAATCAAGAAAAATGAGCAAATGTCCTTGCAGTGCTTCTACAGAGGTCAAGAAGAAGGAGTGAAGAAACCAAGTCCTCCCTCAGGAGCAGGGTGGAGAAGAAACGAGAAGTCGATCCACTGGTGGAAAGAGCCGCAGAGACTGAAGACCTAAAGCCTTGTCTCTCAACCTCTGCAAGGTGAACAAAGTTAAGATTTCTGTGGTTGGCTTCCTTGTCATCTTATGGGATCAGGATTAACCACAGCAACAAGGCTGGAAAATAGGTCCATATGGGCAAAGTTTGAACAGAGAGTTTTAAAATTAAAAGAAGCTCATGGACGTGGGGACAAGATGAAAAGCAGGGCAATTGCAGTGAATGAAGATTTTTCAAGTTAGCATTTTGGCTGGACAGAGGCGATTGTACCTGCTGCACAGCCCATTCCTCCCACTCCCAGGAGAAAACTAGACAGAAAGTTTCAGCACAAGTCAGAGGCATTAGGCAGTCTCCCTGCATCTCCAAGGGTATCAGCTTCAAATTTGATCCCTTCTGTTCTGTATGTAAAAAGTTACAATTTTAAATGATTTGAGAAATTAAGGGAGACTTTGTATCACAGGTTTTGTTTCCTTGGAAGTCCTTGCCCTTGGACTCTACCAGGTACAAAGCCTGAAACACCTGGTGGGTCTCATTGTAAAAGGTGACCACAGAAAATCACTTAGGTCAGCTATTGGCTATTCAAACTCTTTGAATTAGAAACTAATGCAAAACTTTCACAGAAGATAAATGTTGCCCAGCAATTGCACTGATCAATTCACAACATGAACAAAAGATTTGGCAAATCATCTTAGGGAGAGGTGATACCTCAGCGAAGAAGGAGGGCGAAAAAAAGGCGAGACATTTAAAAAATGATGAATATCGAACTAAATTATTGAGCTGAGGAAAAAATTACCAGCTGCTGGAAGAGGAGGCCAGAAGCATCAGTCAGAGGTGCTGGAAGGTCTTCATTCTGATTACATTAGCCAAGAAAAGGTCAAATGGAGAGTAGAGTTACAGGCTTCTGTTTAATTGCATATTTTGTTACTGTCAGCTACAGGAGGAGAGTGATCCTTGCTCCTACTCCCGGAGCTGAGCTGCAAGCCAAATGGGTGTTAGGGACCAGGGTCCCATCTGAGGGGCTATTTCTCGTGCCCTGACCCATTGCTCAGAGCTCCTTTCAAAACCCAAGTGCAATGAGAGGGATCCCTTACCTTGGCTCTAGCAGATTTTGGGGCAGTCCCACAGACAGGTTAGCCTGAACAAGGGCCACAGGGCCAGTTCTACCAGGTCCCGAGTGCCACCTCCAAGGAACTGCATTTTTTCAAGTCTCACTGGTACAATAGGAGCTCTAAGGGCTCAGCATCTTGCAAGACTGGACAGTCTCCTACACAAGCTTCATAATTAGTCCCTTAATGTGCCATAAATGTCTCTATGATAAATCAGAAGATCATTTCATAAGAGGGAGTGAGTGCTCATTTATAGTAGGCCAGATTCATCCCTGGTGTAATTCAGTTGACTTCAGCACAGCTACAGGAGGCTTGCACTTGCCACCACAGCCACACTCCTCCTCTCCAATCCAGAGTGAGTCATGGCTCCATTAATGGGGAAGGATCTATTTTTCTTCTTAACTACTCCAAATGACACTCTATAAACTGGAAATATTATTTAGTTGTGGTTGTGGTTTTATACTGGGAAGGAAATGAATGATGATTTGTAGCTCCACTTATTGCACTGTATATAACTGCTCTGACTCTGAGGTTTGTTTGAAAAGAAAATTCAAGCTATCAAAATGGAATTAAAAGGTCAATAAAGTTAAAATATAAACCAATGACAGCAAATAATTTTACCCTCACTGATGAAATGTACTATAGAGCATGTCATGTTATGACATTCATTGGTCAGCATATCTTGATTGAGAGAGTAATAAATATTGATGATACAGATATAGAAAAGGCAGGTGCAGTTCACAGTATAATTTTTCCAACTGTCTGTGGAAGGAGGAGAGGAGTGAAGTTTTGTGCGTGGGATTAACCCATGAAGAAATGAGAAGGAATTTCCAGGCTGTATGTCTATTGATGGACAGGGAAATGTGCTGAGTGTACAAAAAGTTGACATGATGGAACTGGTTTGCTCTTTGGAGCAATAGTGTATCTGAATTATTTTGAGGGTATCTAGAACTCTTAGGTGGGTGTTTTCCCTTAAATGAAGTGAATTTGAAGTGAAAATTAAAAACTGAGGGCAGGGCGAGAAATAACCTTCAAAAACAGAAAGCTGTGACTCCCTGATTTTTTGTTCTAAGTTAGCCAAATGTGTGATGCATGCAGACACATTTGGAAGTACTCCTACCACATTAATTTCAGCAAATTCTTCTAATGCAGTTAGACTTGGGTGTTTTTGGCTGGCTAATAGCAGACAAAGCCTTCAGTTTATCACACATTTCCACAGCGTCAGTGTCTGAGAAGCTGCCGTCTGCCAAATCAATTTAAAGATCAGAGCCCTGTTTCATAATGCCAGATGCGTGTTCATCATTCATATCATTGATGTCGTATGGGTTGCAGAAATGACTACAACATGCTTGTAATAGCAGAAGTCCTTCTGTCACTGACTGAAGATCAGTATTCAAAACATCACTGAAGGATTCAACCCTGAAATCAGCTGATACAGTCATTTTACCTTCTGATTCATCCATGTATTGCTAGCTCTCTTTTTGTCTGGCTGAAGAGCTGGAAGAGTTGGAAAGATTTGGCCATCTGTTTCTCCAACCAAACCAACAAACTATGCAAAGCTTTTCCCAGTATAATAGTCTCTTTATAGTAATATCTATGAAAAGGCATCCAGGGCAGATGATAAGTCAACAGGCAGGCTTTGAAACATGTGACTGTCAAATATCCATGGTTAACTAGATGCCAAGCGGACAGTACAAAGAGATTTAAAACTATGTAAAATAAATGCTGACAATATTGCATCCTTACTGATAGAGGGGACCACCTTAGAAACTCGCTCCTGTAATGTTGGGCTGTGCAGCAAACCACTAGCGCTGTCTTATTTCCCTTCAATGTGTAGGATGTAATAAATAATGAAACCTTTTTTTTCTCAGACTAGGACTGACAGGACTAGTGGACTATGGAATTAATCTGAAGAAGAAACAACTTTGAAATCAAAACCAAGCAGAGGCTCTAGCAGCTGTAGCGTATCAGGGTTTAAATATGAAATAGTTGTTGTGGTCCTACTCCTCTGCATTTTGTATTTGTAATGTGTTGTATGAGATCTTCTGTAGCATCAGAAAATTAGTTTTAGGTCACTGACCAGCAGCCAGCAACCTCCATTTCAGTGAAGTTATACCCAGTGAACTGCAACCTCAGTGAGGCTATGGTACTTCAGAGAAATCTCCACAGAAAATGGGCCAATACATAGCATGAGTTGATTGAAATTATTCATTAATTGATATCAGAGCACAGTGAGAATAAAATATTAGTAACCCAGAGCATTTGCTCTAAAGCAAATAAATATGAAAGACGTAGCAGGGCAGAGGCGAACCATCATGGGCACAGTCCCCACCCCAGGAGGAAATTTGCTTCTTGATTCCTCCTTTGGTGGTGAGGAGAAATGGCATGATGAGGTAGGGACTGGATGGCTCATTCTTGCAGTTGAGATTTTTAAGGCAAAGAGGCATGCTTGGGTTACATTTTCCCCAGTGCTGTCAGGGAAGAATGGGACAGTCCGCATCCAGATGGTGCGAGTCCTCTGTCTGTCTCCTATTAAAAATCACACGCAACCCAAAATCTTCTGTAGTATTGCCTACTAATGGCCATAAACACTGCCTCTTTTGACAACATTACTTGATGAACTTTCTGACTAATGCCTTTTTTCCTCTAGTAAATCTGGGTGTATTACAGTATTTTTGTGCAACAAATTCTGGGAAATATTCCCACCCCAGTATTTTGCTAAACATGGGATTCAAATAATGACCTATTTCAGGAAGTTTCAGAGACAGTGTTCAGTGACGTGCTCTTGGACCCCCTCTGAAACTTTCTGGTTACTCAGCATGCTAACTAGTTCAGTATACTTTATACTCAAAGGATAGTCCACAATATCTGGGAACACTTGCTTTCCACAAATATAACGCTTGCCTTCAGCTTTTTTCAGATGTTTCTTTCCATTCTACTTGTAAATTTGCTATTTTTGGGGGGAGCAATAGTAGAGAGCTTCTCAAGACCTCTGTACGAGTGAGAAAGCCTGCTATAACAAACCTGTAATTGAATGATCAGGAAATACCAAATAACTGTTCTGCCATAAATGGAGCAAATCTTATCATATATTAATCTCCAGGGTAACACAGACCAGAGGAAACCCCTGATGTGCTCTGGAAATGAATGAGTGATGTCTCTGTTGAGAACCAGTAGGTCTTTGGGCTGAACTGCAAGAAATTAAGTGCAGCAGAGAGGTCTTGGAAAAGGTCTCTTAAGCAGAGACAGGCAATGCTGTTACTTCCCAGAGCACTTCTCCTCTCTGCAGAAATAAACAGTAAAGAAGGGTAAATTTAGAAAACAGCAGTATGTTCTAGCAACAAAAAGGGAGGGGGAGGGGGGAAGAAAGAGAGCTGTGTTTAAAACAGAAGGCAGCTGTCTTATGAAATGTTTCTAGGATAGTTATATTTGTCCCATGGTTTTCCTTGAGGTGCTGGGACTTATTAAATACCAGAGAAATGTTGTCCACATTTGTTATCTAACATTTTCCTCTATGGCTTGTTCAATAATGTATATGTACCAAATGCATTATTTAAGATGTTTAATACTGGAAGAATACCAAGGCAATACAGACTGTACATGACTAACGCTCCAGAAACAAACCATAAGAAGATTGTTCAATAGTTAGGAACCAAGTTGGGCTTGATAAAAAATTCCACTGGGAAGAACAGTGAAATTTCCAGGGGCTTGAGACCAGGTGGAGAAGTTGCAAGGAACAGTAACCAGCAGATGCCATCTACTTGGAGACAGATAAAACCAACACTGGGGCTGGCCACAGCAAACCATTCCACTGTAGTGTTTCATTTAGGAAGCTACATGAAGATATATGTTTATACTTTGGAAGAAATTTCATTCCTTAGAGTTATTTTGTAATTATCTATGTGAGGTCTCACTACTACATTTAAATATCCAAAGTGTATGTTTCTTGAATGCATTTGAGAATGAATTTGTCTTTTCCTCTGCAACGATATTTTGTAAAAGCGCATAAGTAATTAGAACTGGAAATCCACTGCACTGATTTCAAATGAGGACAGGGTTTTCAAAACTGCTGAGCATTTGCCCTGCAGTGATACTACTGGGGTCAGTTTGAAAACAGGCTGCTGTTGGTGGAAGGGGAATCATACCAGTCTTGGGAACTTTAAAAAAAGCCTTCCTTGAATAAACACTGAGATGTTGAGAGTGGTCTTTCAGATACATGAAATACTGGCATGCTTATTGTTGCAATTTCTAACGTATTTGGAAAGCAATGTCAGATGTTAAGTTTTTCTTACAGCTTAATGGGTAGTTTTTTTAAGAGAACCAGGGGAGAAACGCCCAACATCATGTTTTGCTTAAAAGAATACAGACTGCAGAGTCCACAAGAAGTTCTCAGATAGCATAAGATCAGTTAATGAATTCCCAGAACTGCCATCAGTGTGTTGCATGTGAAGCCTTTGTTTTGTTCTGCTGTTCATCCTTTCTTTTGTATTCAGATTTTGAGTGTGTTGCTGATGATGATAGATTTCATTTTGGTATAATGCTTTGGGGTGAGGGTTTGACAGGTAACCTGCCGAGGACCCTTGCGGGATGGCTTTTCTAGGATTTCTTTCAATTCTCTAACTGCTTTGACTCTCCCATAGGTGCGACCTCAAAGACGTACAGATTATCTGATCAGCCCGAAGAAAATTAGAAATGTGACACTTGTTTAGGATGTACTTCTCCAGGAAATTTGTCTATATCAGTTGCATTTTACATGTTTGGATGGCTTCCTGCAACAGAGAAAGGTTAACACCAGTTCTCTCAGTTTAAGCTATAAGTTATTTTTCTTTTTTTCCTCATGTAATGAAATAAAATTGCAATCTTTATAATGTAGCATATAATATCTCAGCAAAATAATAGACATAAATGACAGCCTTAACTTCAGAGACAATGCATTTGATGGGACTCTACAAGAACAAGAATCTGTGCTTTGGGTCCCAAGGAAATCAGCAAAACTCCTATCAGACGGAATATTACGTTATCCACAGCAAGATCAAGGACTGGAACTGCAAGAGATTTATTAGTTCAGAAGAACTGCTTAATAATAGTACCGGTTAATACGATATCCACTGCTTTTTGTATGTACTTTATGTACAGCTGATCATCTTGAGCTTACAGATCAACAACATTTTTCAATTTCTGCTCTGTAATAAAATGAAGGGAAGTTTTCATGAGGACCGTTTCAAAATTTATAACAAAATTATCTTTGGATCACAAATGAATTTGTTTCATTTCAATACATTCCTTTGTTAAAGGTATTTGTCTTAAATCCGATGTTCTAGTTTCAAATAAAAAAACTGTGCCAAAAAGAATCCTGTTTTGATTGAAATGCAAAAATCTTAAGCTAAAAAACATGGATTTGAAATTCATGACTTTTAAGAGTTGTTGCTTGAATGCTTTATCTCTCTGTTCTACTTGTGGGCCAAGTTTGGCAGTCAAATTACTTGAGTCACAGCAAATGGTGGCTGATGGTATTCCTGCTGGACCCTGTTGTTTCTTCAAGGATAGAGCTGATTGATAATGACCATGGGAAATGCACTTTAGCTAGGCAATCTTGTCAGTAGAGCAGTCCTGGCACATGGACCCTATATGTGCCTTCAGAATCTAAAAACTATGATTTCTAGCTGAAATGTTTTGTCTGAAATTTTGCATTTCATGATAAGAAGTTCAAGCTTATTAGTTTTTTATAAAAAAGGCAAATTTCTTCCAGAAAAACAAGCTATTTTCAGTGTACTCGTCTTTCTACTCACTCAAAGCATTCTGAATTATTCAGTGTTTTTCATGTTAATCTTTTGTCTAAACCAACGCAGGTACTCTTTGAGTGCTGAAAGAAGCCGCTACATAGATTATTACTTTCAGTGATAATCTGTGCAACAAAAATAAGAAATTTGAAACCTGATCTCAGGAAAAAGTTGTTTTGCATGTTTAGCATTTGGCATCTCATTAAATTGTGACAGATTTTACACTGCTAGTTGCATTTCCAGTCAGTCTGTCAGAACAAATGCTGAGACCAATTCACGCCTGCCATGTGCAATTGTATACAAAGCTGTTTCAAATTCTGACCATCTACACTCTTTCTGTCTTGTTTGGTTAAGGAGGAGCTTTGAAATGCATTCCCATTGAATGCAATTGTACCAACAGCATGGTATGTAAATAGCTATAGTGTTATACAGAGAAAATATAAGCAATTTACATTGTGGAATATCTATGTTTTTTCCTTGAAATAACCATGCACTGAGAGAAACGTCTGCCGTATTCTGATACAAGTGTTGCTATTGCTGACATCTCCTAGTAGCGACTGTAGCCTATTGCAATCTAAACACAAACAAACATCCACCTTATTAGAGGAATGTCCACTGCATGAGAGAGAGAGGCCCAGGGTAACACCAGCCTGGGACTTGGGGATCAAAACCATGGACCTTTGGCTTTCTGTGTACGTGCGTGGTTAGCAGGCCTTCTGGTTGTCAGAAAAGTAACCCTGCAGTACAAAAATGAAAACTGCATGTAGGCAGTAGCTTCCCAACAGAAAATGCTGATTCATTAGATTGTATTTTAAAAAGGAATCAAACTATACTGTGGTGTTTATCTCAAAGCCCTTGATTTTGAGCTTAGCTTCGATATTATTTGGTATCATATTGAAGCAGACAACCTAGAACTGAAGAAAACCTTTTCTCCAGTTAATCTACATCCTTCCACATTAATCAAAAACATTGTTGTGTTGAGGCCATGGGCAAGAGGACGCATGTTCTGAGCCAAAAGACGGACTCCTGGTGTCAGCAATATAGCACCTTCCATGCTGGGGAGTCCCCACTGAGATTTCCACCCTGTGCTACCTGGTGCTTGAGGCTCTTCAGAGGACACCAGCAGTGCTTCCCAAATTGGCTTTCAGGCTGTGGTTGGGCAAAAGCACCTCCCAGCACTGCTGTTAAATGAATGAGCTGATGTGAGACCCCTAATCTGAGAATGGTGTGGGAGTCCGCTTCCCTGCTGACAGCTGTAGCGGTCAAACATCAGGGGCCTGAGCCAGGTCACTCTCCAGCTGTGCACTTTGCCTGGGAGCAGGAAAGTGCTCCAGCATGCCACACTTACCTCAGGGACCATTTGCCAGCAGATGATTGCCAGTGAACAACACAGAGGAGCAATAGGAATTACACCCCACTGACTGCACACCCCACTGCCTCAAACAAACAAAGGGTTTTTTGCACAAATAGGTACCACAACCATGTAAACGTGTACATTAACCAGAGTCTGGAGCTATTTTCCTTCCTATCAGCTACAAGAATGCATCCCACACAGCTATGGTATTCTCTTAACAGCATTAGCATGAGATTAAAAATTCTTATCATGTCCTTGAAATTTATAGTTGGGGGCATTTGTATGCTTCCAGATTTGTTTTCCTCAGTCATGTTATACAGCCTGTATATCATCTCCATACTAGCTGTTACTTACGTTTGCAAATAGAGTTCCACAAACAACAATACATAAAACACAGAGACAACTTTTAGCACACAGGGAATATAAAATATGCAGGCACTTTCAGAAGACACAGTAGACTAAAAATATTGAATTTCAGGCACTTTATGGAGACACCAGTCTTCTGTACACATGCATATTGATTTATAATTATGACTTGAGGGACATTTTAGTAATCTAGAAGTATCTAGTTGTTTACTACTCACAGGCTGTGCACAGTTTGATATTATAAAACCCTTCCATGTTTCCTTACAAAATGTTCTGATTTGAATTCCATATATGTATATGTGGGAAAAATGCATTGGAGATAAACAGTATTTCGTTCTACAGTAACATTTCCTAAAGTTGTCTCACCAGTTTTATATTTCACAGAAAATTTCAGTCTACCTTTAATACAAAGCCACTTAAAAATAACACTGGCTTCATGTGGATGTTTCTTTTTACAGTAAAAAAGCACATTAGAATCAACAGATGAATGCTTACTGAAAGGTACTCACAATATTGACTAAACGTTTGGTTTCTTACTGATTTGATTAAACAGAAACTCTATTTTCAATATTTATTTGGTAGAATATATAATACGTGGTGCTGCTAACCTAAAATACACCATTCTCAAGTATTTGGGTCTCCCAGTGACAGAGATGGGAACTTCTTGGTTACTGGCCTCACTACCTCTTTCCTCAAAAGATTCCTGCATGAGGCAGGAAGGACACAGATTCCTACAAGCTTCTCCAGCAGAAAGTCCTGTAAAACCAGATGATGGTCCCCTCAAAGTGTTGCAGATAACTCATTATCCTTTCCTCTCCACCCAAATAGATTCTACCCATCTAAAATGGGGCCCACACCCAACTCTACCCCCTGAATTTCTCTAAATCCCACACCTACATTCCCAGAAATACAATAAAATTAATCCTGTGGCCTCATGGTAACTGTGTAATTAAAACGAAGCAATCAGTATGCATCAAAATGGTCTCATATGGTCAAGCTATTATAAAAAAAAAACCCTAGTTGCCAATAGTGGAACATTTCTCCCAAAACACCTTTGGCATCTTAATACTTTTTTTCAGAACAACCTCTAAAAACCCTTTCTAAAGATGAGGTTGGAATTGAAATTCACAAAGCCACTTGATATGGAGGAGCTGACTTTTATGATTAGACTCTCCTCCTACTCACCACGATCGACTCTTGTTCCCCAGGCTATAAACTACCTGTCTCTTCTTCCCCCTAGGTGACAAGCAGCTTCATTTAACTAACTTTTTCTGTCTCTTGCTTTCCTTCCACTTTACCATCCTTTCTTCTCCACAGCTACCAAATATCTTTCTTTAAACAAGGGCCTAATTGATACATACCTAATTAATATCTGAGCATTAGTTCTCAGCTTGCATTTAGCTCTGAAAATTGCTGCTTCTATTTCAGACCTGAATAAGGGCTTGCATACCTGAAAGTTTGCCTAATATTTCCAGCAATACCAGCTGATCCAATAAAACATACTACCTCCACCTGCAAACTTTCTCCGGCTTATGCACACACACTGATGGCTGCTTATTTCGACCATCCCACCCACCGGGACTTCAGGAGGACACTGTGCAAATCTCAGCTGACCTTCCTGAACTGCTGTTGGGAAAAATTGGAGAAAGGAAGAGAAGCTGAGCCAAGTCCACACTAACATGTCTGCACCAAACATCCTGCGACAGTGGAAAAGTTAGCCGTGTCATTGTGAAGGTGGGATTGGATAGGAGTGCTCTGCATTGCTGCAGTCTGTAGCTCTGAATGAGGCTGCTGCCCTTCTGCCCTGGGGAATTCAGCTTTCTCCCACCCTGCTCTCTGTTCTTTGGGAGGTGCAGGTTGGTAACAAATCCTTTACATTATCCCAGAAAACATGGATTACTTATGCTAGATTAGCACAGATAGTTATTTAAATTAATATACATATTTGCTGGCTCAGAGGAATATTGCAATAGGCTATTCCTTTTCAGCTCAGAGAATTAATGTCTGGGAGCTTCCAGCATCATTTGGCATTAGCTCTCATAGCAGAACACACGTCACACAGATGTTATCTACATTGTTTATTTTCTACTGTGGTATGATCACTCCCTCAAATGAGGCTTACACTAAGTGCTTTCTTTTTTTAAATCATGTTCCAGCAAAACTCTCTGTTTGTTTTTTGTTTTGGGGAAAGAATGCCAAAATCCAGGGAAAACAATACTGAGATGTTTTTATTAGAGAAGCCAATCAGATTCATCTCAGCTCTGCTTCCAACTCATTAGCTTCCCATCACAAAAAGATGAGGGGTTGCTCTGACCTTGGATTAGCTCATCTGTGCTATTGATCTGCTCAGTCCTAATCACCTTCCAGTCAGATGCTGATGCTGTGGTCTCAGCTCTGCTCTCTTGGACCATGTGTTCATGCACCCTGGGTCTCTCTGTGGCAAACACCAGTGTGGCTACCACGCATTTTAGACCTACTGTGAAAGGATGAAGGGAGACTCATGGGTCAGACCTCCTTCCCCACAGCTGACTGTCTTTCAGAGATGGTGGCAGATTGTATTTTTTTTTTCCCAGCAGAGTAAGGATTCACAAAGTGCTACGAGCTGCCAAGATGCTGGGACTCTTCCATACCACTCTTCAGAGATATAGAGTTTCATTTAGTTGTTACCTTACTGTCCTTCCAAAGGACAGGCAATGAATCCCCCTTGATGAGGCAATACATTTATTTGGTTTTACTACAAAGGCATACAATTTGTTAAAATGAACATTATGCCCTTTAGGTTTGTCTCAGCACTTCTTTTGCATGTTGCAGCACGTATGCAGAAGCCAGTAATTTTCATGATGATTGCTGGTCCACACTGAAAGAGTGGTGGGACAGCAATTCCTCCTTGAAAATTAGCTTTATGTACTCTGGATTGCATTAATTTTCAGTACAGAGCAGTCAGACACACTCAAACCATGCAAACCAGAGACTGTTGTGTTAAAATACAAGTAAATTTAGCAGCCATTTTTGTGGAGATCTGCGTCTTGGAAATTTGCAAGGCTGCTCCCTGATCCTCTAAAGACATCCTCATTAAGATCTACATGATCAGCCAAGCCATTCCATGCTGCCTGTGAGGAGGCGGTACCTCAGCCTGAGCTCAGAAACGACTTTACATTTGATTAAGGCTTCATAGACTCCATTTGCGAAATGACCAACTCACTCAAGAGGACGAAGAGAGATGCAGTGTCTATGCCAAGCCATCAAAATTCATTGGGAGATATCTGAGCTGGCAGAGGAACAGTTACTTTCCCCTATTCCTTTTATCCATTGCCAGAGCAAGGGACAAACACAGAGGAGTGACAAGGATGGGACCGCTGGGTGGGGGGCAGTGTGCTGCTCCCCAAACAGAACGAAGCAATATACTTTGAAGAATAGTGGTAACTGCAAAACAGGTTAAAGTAAAATTAACCCCTTTTTTTCACCTAAAATTATATGTGATGGTTACATCATGGATTCTGTCATAATGGGGCTATAGCTGAATAGTGCAATGCTTAAAAGCATGAGGCAAGGTTTTACTATGGCACTGTGCTCCTGTGGCATGGTATCATAGTGTTTTGGTGAAGAAACATCACCTGAGTGTCATCTACTGAAATATCAGCAATATGAACATAAAACCTAATTATTGATTACCTTTCACCTTAAGATCCCAAAAAGAATTGTGACATTCTATGTTGTGTTCTGCAACCAAATTTGAGGAAATTTTATAACTTTGTATTAAATCACAAGTCAGGATTCTGTTCCCTTTGTTCATGCAAAATCTTTGCCGATTTCAGTGGGGTAAGTCTATTTTAAAATTAAAGGACCTTTCTTATTGGGTAGGACTATCCAGAGTTACAAATAAACACAGTCCATCCAAAGCTTCCATATTTTACTTTTTTTTTTCCTCAACGTATAAAGATCAGCTGTGGGTATTAAACGTGTTTACAAGATGCATGTACTAAAGATGATGGAACATTGGGAGGTGCAAGGGCTGGAAAGTACAAGGTAAAGGAGGAGGAGGCTGTGGTAGCACACATCTATTTCCATTGCTCTGAGCTGATACCTAATAGCTGCAGTCTTGGGACATCTAATGAAACAACAGCTTTCATATGCAATTTTGATAGCATTCATAAGAAACTTGTCAGGGCCCTGAGTATGTCCACTACATACAGACTCTGTAGCTATCTTTCTCTGCAATCCTCCTCTGCAGCCTCTTCCACCCCACACATCTAAGGGTTTAGCTGCCTGTGTTTGTGTTCTCCTCCAATACGATGATGCTGCGTAACCATCAATCACGCTTCTGTGTAAACAGCCGAGTTGTGAGACAGAGCCCCAAGAAGCCTCATCAGGGCCTGTGCTCGTGCACCCCGTGCTCCCTGGCCCGGGAGCTGCAGCATCGCCCCGCAGGCAGGCAGGCAGGCACGCTGCCCAGCCCTCGCACCTCGCTGGCCCTGCCCGGGCCTCCCTTGCTGGCTGAACCTCGAACCAGCCTGTCGCTACGGAGTTGTGTGGTCACCTGGGCTTTTGGCTGACCCGGTGATGGCTGCTGGAGCTGCTCTGCGCTTTTTCCCTGGGTCCCACAGGGCTGTGCCCCTCCTTGTGAGGACCTGGCCCCTGCCTGCCCCGCTGTCCCCGGCAGCTCGCAGCCTGCCTGCCTGGTGGAGCAGCCCCACACTGCTGCTCCTGACACCGTGTGCTGATGCCGGGCCCATTCTGGGCCGCGTAGAAGCCTTCAGTTTCCTGGCAAACAGCTGTAGGGTCTCCTCAGGTTGCAAGAAAGATTATTTTGAGGGCAGATTTAAAAGTTATTTTTACAGACGACACAAACTAAGCGGCTAGAACGCCTTCTGTAGTTTCCCACTGGCTGCACATTACAAGAAGTAGCCTCCGTCCACCCATTTAGGAACAGAGTTACTTCCAGATTTAAGCGCAGTCCCACCATGAGGCAGGAGGCACAGCATCGCCCTTGAGCAGTCCTGCCACAGGGGCTTTTTCTGCAACTACCACAGGGCGGCTGCTGCCCTGCATCACTCCCAGGACACAGGTGGGAGCATCCTTTCCCAAACGGAGAAGCCGGGCAGCCGCTCACTTTGTCACATAACACGGGAGCCCAAACAGCCCACCAAGTGGTCATACAGGGAAGAGTGAGAAAAGCCATTTTTATTTATTAATCTGTGCACATCAGTACAAGAAGGCCAGAGCCACTCACTCCTGTTGCACCATGGTACTGCCCCTAAGCAGATGCCTAAAGAAAATTTTCTCTGTGTCCAGAAACGTTTTTGGTACAAGTGCTTTCCTGCTGAGCAGCTGCAACAAAGTCACGTCTGAGCTATGCATACCTAAGCTGCACTACTGCAAATAAAGTTTCATTCCCTCCAGAAAAGTTTTCTTTTTCCCCTTCTTTGCAGATGCTTCTTTTCTCCCCCTCTGCCCTCAGTTTGTTGTCACCTCTCATAGTTTTACTTGTTTAATCAGGAACCCAAATGCCTCAGAGAAGGAGCCTTGACTCCTCAGCTGGCTGTGAAGCTCTGTGAGCAGCCACGTGGCACTGCAGAAATAATAAGGAAGGAAATCTATAACCCTTTACCCTCAGTGGCCAGACTGCTGACAAAATCTGCCCTGCATTGCAGATGTGATACAATTATTGCAATGAAGCCAATCAGAAGTAATTAATGAAGACTTTCTAATGCATGTTGGGAAGATCATCCACCAAACCAGGGAGGTTTTCTTTCTTCTCTTACAGTATTGCTACACTCAGCAGCTTCACAGCTAAGCAGTTACAAAGCCTTACTTTCCCTAATTTCAGCTGCTAATCCCTTTTGATAAGGCAGAGGTAGACACAATTAATGTCAGGTGAATATGAAGTCATTGACGGTGCTCTGAAATGGAAACTGTAAGAAGAGCCAAGGAGCTATGGTTACCAATGTCACATTGCTTAAGTCACTCCTTTGCTTGTATTTGTTAATTTTGCCTCTGGGTAAGATTTGCTTAGCAGACATCTATGTCCTTTGTGCCCTTTGTAGCTGCTTAATGATAAAAGTTCGCAGTGGGCGAGTGAGTGACAGCACAGCCACCTCTCATTTTCTGTGTGTTTATCTCCCAGGGAAGCACTGCCTTCAGACACGCTCGAGGGTCATTGACCAAGTTAATTCAAAACATCAACTAAATGGCCTGTAATTGCACCGATTCACATGTAAGTGCTAGGCTGTAACTATACTGTTTTTCCTACCACAGGTGCGCAGTGCAGAGTGTTTAGCTCAGGCTGCCTAAGTTGATGTTATGCTGGAGACCTCATAGGTAAGAGTTCATTGAACTCAGTTTGCTCCTTTTGCTGTGTTTTCTGCTTCACAGACACAGTTGTCAAATGAATATAATTGCTAGCACAGGGTTGTTGTCTTTTTCCTCTCAGGGAGCAAGAGGATTTTATGAAGGCTTAAAGATCTAACTAAAAGGTCAATTGGCATAATCAACAATTTAAGTAATAAATCTATTATCAAGATTTCAATTCCATTATGCAATTAATGATTCCTTCACCTGGGTTGGAATTGGCATTTCAGTGTACAGAGCATGGCGATTCTCAAAAGCCAGGTACATTTTTAAATGTACTTTATGGCCAAGATAATTTATAACACAAGAACTCCAAAGGACATAATGGTTACTTTGTTCTCTAGGCATCAGTCATGTCCTTCTTTAAATTAACAATGTGTATAATGGAACAAGGGGAATAAACATCTAATATGGAAATGGACTTGAGTTGGAATGTTTATGTGCTTGCAATTCCTTTTGCGTGATATTAATTGAAACTAGCAAGAAACATATTCTGGCAATGCTCTTGGTCACAGTCCCCAAACAGTTTCCCCTCTTTTGCAGCAGTGATGGAGGAAGGAGAACAGGGACAGGGAGGGAAAGGCACATTTCAGCAGCAGAAAGAAGGTGACTCTCATGTCTTCTCTGCTGTTGTAAACCAAATCTCATTCATTTGAAACGATTTTGTTCAGAGAGACTACACTGAAGATCCTCTGGAGTGACTGAGACAAAATACTGGCCTATTCTGCTAACAGCTTTCCCAAGAGTCAATAATGCATTACTTGTTTTCCAGTTTTATACTAATCATAATTGCATTTTCCCACTGAACCCCATATATTGCTGATATACGGTGCATATGTTAGCGATAGTATTTTGCCACTGCTTTTTAATACGGCATTTAAATGTGGTCTAAGCAGATAAGTAGCAAACTGTTTACAGATGAAGAACTGAAAGTATAATTAACCATACTGCTTAATGAGGTATTAGTGGGTATCACCCAAGAGCCTGAGGATATGTATAAAAATATGCTTTCACCTACTTCTCAGTCCTTGCCCTGATCAGTGCCTCATCAAATTGAGCTCTCAAGAACAAGTAAAACTTCAGAATTCATTAAAGATCCTGAGGCACCCATACAGGCTAGTGCAAGACTGGCAGGGTTTTCCTCCTGCACCAGGGTAAGAGAGGTCCAACTTTAGGCAGGCCTCGCCCTCAGGCCCTGGATTTGAAGATTTTCTGCCTCCCATAGAACTTGGGCATCCTTCAAAGCTCAAGAAGTGCTGAGGCCTCTAGAGGTGCACCACTAAGAGGCACATGCAGGGGGAGATTGTCACAGACATGTTCTGATATAACTCCACAACCAAGTAACTACACAGGCTACTTCTCCACCCAAGGAACAACTTGTGACCAGATCGCAGCAGGGACCCTGATAATGTGCATTAGGACTGCTGAGATATTCCTGCAGAGACAGAAAATGTGCTGGGGATAGGAACTACAGTGAGTTTATTGTATACATGGAAGCCCTATTTACTCAACTGAAATTTGTACACAAATATTTTTACATATCTAATTCCATGCCACCTGGCAAAATAAGAATGCATTATTGACAAAGATAATACACACACATTAAAAAAAACTCCAGGGTCTAAGTCAGATCTCTTGCACATGGTGTCCAGAAATGTATATCAAATGCTTGCACTATGCTTCCTCATGTGGGCTGTATTTCATAGCTGCTCCTGGGGCAGCATAAGGCTCCCACTGATGCTCAGCCTGCACTGAACTGGGGAACCTGATGACCTCCAGAGACCCCTTTTGACCTAAATTATTCTTTGATTCTATGAATATCTTTGAAACAAGGTAGATAAATACTCATCAAAATGGCAATGTCCTCTGTAAAAGAAATCAGCAAGTTTTTGGCCTTTCCTGGATAAGAGGTATGTTATTTAATACCCTTCCCTTTCTAAATATCAGGTAAACTCATCAGTTTACAGTTGCATAACATCATTAAAGTTTCAGCTTCTGAAACTTTAAATACAAAGAGATGATAAACTAAATACTTAAGAGAACCTGGGATTAGATTCCACTGACCTTCACAAACTCCTTCGAGTAATTTATATAAATGAACCTACTTATTATTCATAAAAACAAAATGCCTGAAAAAATGTAGATCCAGGACTGCTACTGAATTTTGCAGCTGAGAGCAGAGCTAGTCTGTTAGGGCCATAGCCAGTACTTCATCATGCTGCCAAGTCCACTGTAGTGCTTGAACTGCTTCTAACTGTCTGAAGAAGATTTTCTTTCTGATCATTTGAGGGAGTACTGGACTTTTGTTTTAGTCAAGTCATAGTGCACCAGGGTAAATGCTAGGCCCCTCCATGCTTCATTGCACTAGAGCTGCACAGGGACAAACCAACTACACAAGAATGCATTAAATCTAACTGTGCTTTTTTTCTAGTCCCAAGTAACATGATGCAGCTATTTTTATTTTCTGCGCAGCAGCGTTAAATAAGCTCCATGTGACCTAGCTTGCATTTTAAAGAAAGAGGATAAGAAGAAAAATTTGTAATAGCTGCACAGTGCCAGACACACAGACTGTGAGGCTGGAATTGAGTGATCCCGCGGCTTGGCCTTGTTCTCACCCTCCCCCATTGCCATCCATAGAAATTGCCATCTTTTAGGGGAAGGGTTTCTGCACCAGCCCTTACGGGTATATTCACAATGGCTAAAAAACAGCCTAGGGTGCCTTCCTACCTTCCTCCCCCTCACCTCACTAGAAAATTAAAGGTGGGGTGGCGGGGAGAGAAAGAGATAGAGGGAGATGTTCTGCCAGGACACAAATCAGGGTGGTCAGTGATGTCCTGAAATTCCCTCAAGGGAAACTTGTCCTTTCGTGGTCCGCAGAGAGATCCCCAAGAGTCCAGCCCCTCCAAGCTCACCTTCTGAGGGTGCTTTGGAAATACCACCAAGGAAAACTCTTGTGATGAATAAAATGGCAATGCAGTGAGTCAGGACAGAGAATCACATCTCTTGTGTTCATGAATCTGTTTTAGAGTTATGTTGACCTTTACAAGAACCTTTACTTAATACCACCTCAATTAAAGATACTGGGTCAGAGAGAGAGCACTTTCTAGCAAGGACAGAAGGTGGACAGGGTCCTCGGAAAAGTCATCAACCATTAAACTGAAATGTCACCATAAGCGCATAGAAAATGGCTAAATGAGGTGTTATTTTTGGTAACACAGACATTGTAGAAGAAAGATGAAGGAAACAGAACTAAGCATTTCTTCTCTGTTAAAAGTAGATGCTTTTAGTGAGGTGTCATCCATTCCCATCAGTCAGCTGGGAGTTGCTTTTATTTCCATCTCCATTTTATAATTTCTTAACAGAAAAAATGCAAATAATGTCATTAAAAAAGATTCAGCCAAATTAGCTATACCTATTCATCAGCTTAGGTCTTTAGATACTGAACACACATAGCTGTTTTTTTCTTCCATACTTTATGTCTCTTTGCCTTTCCACACCTCATACTCCTCTCAGCAAACTAACCATTGCTAAAAGGAGAGATTTAACTCAGTGGCACAGAACACGCTGTGTTAAAGTGCCTGGTTTTGGGTCTCTGAGCATGCCCATCACAAATTGGTATTTCTACAAACCAGCACACTCTGTTTCAGTCTGTTGTTGCGCTTCATGGCTCAGAAACTAAAAAGTGCTGATCTTACATTTTCTTTGACTAACTCAATTTCTGAATGTTAAGTAAACATCTTTACAATGATAAGTGGAACAGATCCCGTTTTGTGAATAAACTGAATGTAGGAAATAGGCCTAGAAGGGACCTCTTGAAGCATCAAGTCCATATCGTGCTTCCTACCTCCAGCCAACGTTATATACAACGTTGATGTCAACCACCTCCATTTAAAACCCAGGTATGTAAGGGTCAAAAGGCCCCAGAAGCTGAGGCTGAGAACTCCAAAGCTTCACATATCGATCCGCAAATATATTTCAAAAAGACGCTTAGCAATAGAGACAAATTCTTCTTCTTTTTATTGACCTTCCTATGTGTGAGTCCTAGCATTAATAAAGTTCTCCCTCTCCAGCTAACTGCTTGGTCTTGATCCATCCACCCTGTGCAGCAGAGGCAGTCTCCTGCCCTCTGAGAAAGTGAAGAACCCCAATATGCATTTGCATGAGGGAAGAGCAGAGGTGAAGTACGTTTGCACTGGTATCCTCGTTTTGGCAGCTGCTAATTATGGATCACTTGACCTGGCAACTTTAACTTCCTTTTACTGGAATATGTTATGTGCAATTACTACCAATAGAGCGCTAAAAATGTTTTGAGGGTAAGTGGAAAGAGAGGGTTTGAATGCCTTGACTTTTTCTTTTTTTCCTGTAAAATGTCTAGCAAAATTTGGGAGTGTTACAACACAAAGATCAGAGGTTTTTTTGAAGCCTCTGCTCTGTCTAAAGATGAAAACCAAACAGGGCAGAAACCCTTCTGAACTTCAGTTTTATGCTGTTATAGAGATCAAGAAAAAAAAATCTAGCAGCTCCAGCAGTCACAGCAGCAGTGCTGGGTGGTGCACAGTGGAAGGGGTCTTGTAGCACTACCCTTCATTTTTGGTCAAACCAGCTTTCTGCAGCTGGAGTAGGAGAGAACACTATGATCCATGAGCTTCATGCAGAGGTGAATACTGGCAGTGATGTTACCTTTGCAATACACTTCAGCCCTTTTGATGCTGGGAGCCTTCTAGATCCGTCCTCTGAGCTGAATAAGGATTTAGGGAGCACACAAAGGGGAAAAGGCTCCTTGACCCCTGACTCCTCTGCAATGGTCAAGACCCAATGAGGGCCTCCTAGAAGTCTTATTTCACCCTGACATACGCACCATACATATATACATAAATACACACACATACATATATATGCAGCACCTAATCCTCTCAGCTTGTACTGGAAATAAATTCTTTATTTCTGTAAGATGTCACTGAGAATTTTTGGGGAAAAAGAGTTTGATTTTTCCTTTGCTTGTTTAATCCAAAGGGCGCAGAAAGAGATGCTGAGCATGGAGAATTCGCCCTTAATGTTAATTTCCCCAAAGTTACTGAAGTAAAATAAGGGAAGGAGTATACTTCAAACTTCCTTATTTCTCCATACTGCAAGTTGTAATTGTTGTGAATCTTTTTAATCACATTAATTTCTTTGTCTGTACAGAGATTGAAAATTGTTAACTGATAATTATTATGTCTTTTTACCTTTTAATTAAAAAGTTAACTGCCATGGGTAAGTGCCAAGTAACATATGAATGCTATACATTTTCACATCCTCTGGCTTCTGCAAAACAGAGCCAATCAAAGAGTCAAAACCCGTAACACTCTTCAGGCTTTGAAAGGTTTAGGGAATTTGGCTTAAACTGAGAATGGCTTTCTTCACACCAAAGTTAAGGACGCATCTGTGAAAGACATCCTTCAAAATTCTTTGGCCAGACTGAAGAATCATAGAATCATAGGATGGTTTGGGTTGGAAAGGACCTTAAAGATCATCTAGTTCCAACCCCCCTGCCATGGGCAGGAATTAACATTTATATTTGGGTGGGTTTTTTTTTTTAAGATAGAAGATGACTCACACTGTACAGTAAGTCATGTCATGCAACTCTCTGGAGAAAAGACTAAATTTTTCCAAATTATATTTGATATTTTTGTGACATAGACAGCAATAAGATCTTCTTGGAACCCGTAACTCATTCCTCTTGCATGGGAACAAAGGTTAGATTGTAACAGAGACCCTAAAGCCCAGATCTTCAAAGGTATTTTGTTGCTTAACTACCCACAGCCATTAGCTTCTTAATTACAAATAAAAATGTACACTAATGGGAGTTAAGCCTGTGGAAACTGCATTTTTTCTATATTTTAAATTTTTCACTTGGGCAAATTAGCTGATATGTATGAATGACCAGTCACACATCACACAGTGTCCAGGGCTATGCTTGTTAAATCTATTACTATCAAGGAGCAAACCAAAGTCTATAATTACGACGTTGTCTGCAATTAAGGTCATGTTCCAGATCCTCTTCTGTTTTCCAGTGTTCAAAGGCACACATCTTTCTGAAACAAAAGCTTCCTGTTTGAAATCAACATCCTTGATTTCAGCTGCAACATGGACTTTTTTTTTCCAGAAAGTTGGTGTGAAATTGTTCCTTCTCTTTAAAGATTCACAGACTGTAAAACCAGGAAGAGGTGTAGGGTTCACTTCAGTGTACTGATCTCAAGTGCTGGGAAACTTCAGTTTTTGCAGTCATAGTGAAAATTCAAATATATTCTACAACAGAGTGTCTCTGCTCTGATGGAATATGGAACACCTTTCAAGGCACAGTCACATTTTCATTTTGATTTTTTTGGGTTTGATTTTATTTGAATCAAATTTTGACTGAAAAATATAGCAGCTTAAGCTGTCATCTTCCCTATACTCTGTGTTACTGTCTCTTCTGGAGCGATTCTGCAGCTAACCATACTTCTAATAAAACCACTTTGCTTAGTAGATGCCTTCAATGGCGGGATTTAAAGTGAAGCAAGACTGTGCAGTTGTGTGTCATTGCCAGCTACAGAGTGACTATACAATTAGTTCTTTCATTACACATCTGCAACACATGGTTCTCCAATAATGCACTGCTCAGTTTTGCAGAGAAGAGCCATCTTCAGTCCCCTTGCACAGGTGAAACTCCTTGGAAGTCCATGGTGCTTTCTGCTTCAGGATCCAGCTCAGATATTCTCCTCTCTGCTGAGTCTTTCAGGTAAGTGGGAGTAAAAGGCAGTAAAATTGCAGTCATATATCAGCAGACAAGATTGAACACACACCAAGTGTAGACATGATGAATAAGAAGGTGGTATTTTAATAGTCAATTTTCAGAATATAACAGCTCTTGAAAATAGATTAGCTTAGAACATTTTCTCTATTTAGAAGTGTCACTACTTAGCTGTGCACTTAAGTAAAATCTGAGCTTTAGGGCGTCTTTAAGTTACAGAACTGCCATAGGTTAGAAAGTCTGCCAGCAAAGGCATACCTCAAAACTAAAACCTGGTGCCATCAGACAGCATAAATGACAGAATACAAATAAAACAAATATTAGGGTTACCTTTATTCTAAGTTTCTTCTGAAAAATTCAAGTTGCTGCTGCATTTCCAGAACTCAAGATATATCAAACTAATCTGGCTCATAAATTAAAATGTCAAAGCTCAGGTTGCACCCAAGACTAGGATATATCTGTGTGTCTCTGTGTGTTTATATTCAAGAGTTATTAAGTTCAGTAGGACCACACAAAGAAGTGGGAGAGGCACATAGACATTTCAGTCCCTGGTTTATGTCTACATTGCTTTGGTCGGCTATGAAAGTTTTCTCCAGTGTATGATATGCAAACCTGGGAAGCAGGTAACAAGTTTTGTTCAGAGGGAGAGGGAGAGAGGGAACAGATGTGTCTCTGCAGGTCAAGGGCTTTCACTGGGGAGAGGGGAGTCCTGTTCTCACTCAGGAACCTCCCTGAGGGCAGCTTATGCATCTTATACTGCGACTACATACTGCAATACATGGAAGTTGTCCCCAGAGCAGAGAGTCATTGCACGGAGGGCACTGCCATCACCATCAGCATCACTGCTTTGGAAGAAGAGACCATACCGTATTTGAAAAGAGTGGCACCTGGCTATGAACTTGAATTTAACATAGGGCCTCAAAAAGGGAGAGATTTCCACCCTCCTCTACCTCTCCCACTAGCTAATCTGGGCAGCTCATTCCTCAAAACGCCATCTCACATCAATCCTGTGCACAGATATTGAACCAGGACTTCAGGGATGTCCTGCAGCGGGTGAGCACTGCAGTGAGTGCATGGGGCTGAGCACCATGGGACCTCTGGACTCCCCAGATGCAGCTCAGTGTGCTCTCCAGTGTGCCTCTCTTGAAAGCTGTGAACTCCTCAAAACAGGTCAGAAAATGAAAACATTATCTGTTCCCCTGCTGAATCTAGCACAAAGAGCCCTCTCTGCTAACATGCTTCTCTGTGCACAGTGGAGTACAGCCTGAATTATCATCAGGAGATTTTCTGCTTGAATTTGACACATTTATTTTGATGATGAAGAGCGAGACCAATAGGACTCCTATCAGTGTCAATAGGAACCGAAAAGATTTTCTCTTAGCAGTCTGTATCACTTACCATGTGATTGTGAGCCCTTTGGTCAGAAATACCCCTTTAATGATTTGTGTTAGCATTGTTCTTTGTACCCATAAGCTGACAGACCAATGGCACTCCTGTCAGAATATGAATTCTAATGCAATGTACCCACAACTACTTTTCACTGGAAAATGTTGTCACATAATACAAAGCTTCTTCAGGGGCTGAACTTCATCATAGTTACTTTTGGTCCTTACAGTGTACTGACACTCCTGCAGCTGCAGAACAAACTGCTACTCATGCAATGAACTCCTACTGTGCTTATTGCCCACTTGGTCCACTCACAACAAGATCTGGGACAACTAATGTCAATTTAATAAAATGCCAGATGCCGGTGGAGGTCCTGGGAATATTGATATAATGAAAGGGGACCAAAGATGATATTTTAAATGGAGTCTTCCCCCTCTTTTGTTATCACTAGTAACCTGGAGAAGCCTCAAAAAAAAAAAAAGCTTCAAATTCATAAAAAATAGAGTCCCTGCAGTGTTGAGATCCCCAGTTGTGAATGGTAGGATTCATACTTAATCTACACTTTTAAATCATACATCCATGCAATCCATGCATTTTGTGAGATGATTCTTCTTCAACAACCTCATGCTGTGTACTCTTTTTTAAAGAGACTATGCATATCAGCAAACATGGCACTGGCTCAGGGTAAATAAGATCAAATACTAGTTGAATAATGTCACAAACTGCAAATATGCCGCTGTGTTTAACAGGGTAAAACAAAGTCCTCCTGCTGCTGCTGATTGAACGCTGCATGGGTTCACATAACGCTGCCACCTCTGTACTTCCTGCAAGACTGGGATCCCAGATATCCTTGGTGAAAATCAAGACTGTGAAAATCCTAGTGTCTGGCTTAGACTAGTAGTCACATCAGCGACTGAGAAGAACCGCACTGGCTCTTACCTTGTCAGGAGCCAGCAAGTTTCTCCAGAACAAGGATAAATCATGATGTAGCATTATATTCCTGCCCAGAAGTCCGGGCAGCAAGTTTCTGAGCTGATACAATAACATATTTATCAGTCCAAGTAAATGGATACGAATGGATTTACAAAGGTAGGCAGGTCAGGTCTTGCCATCCTGGGAGCCCAAGTGAAAATAAAATCATAGAATCATAGAATGGTTTGTGTTGGAAGGGACCTTAAAGATCATCTAGTCCAACCCCCTGCTATCGGCAGGGAAACCTTCCACCAGACCAGCTTGCTCAAAGCCCCATCCAACCTGGCCTTGGGCACTTCCAGGGAAGGGGCATCCACAACTTCTCTGGGCAACCCGGTCCAGTGTCTCACTACCCTCACAGTCAAGAAATTCTTCCTAAGATCTAATCTAATTCTACCATCTTTCAATTTAAAACTGTTACCCCTCATCCTATCACTACATGTCCTTGTAAAAAGTCCCTCTCCAGCTCTCCTGTAGGCCTCCTCCAGGTACTGGGAGGCTGCTATAAAGTCTCCCCGGAGCCTTCTCTTCTCCAGGCTGAAGAAGTCCAACTCTCTCAGCCTGTCTTCATAGGAGAGGTGCTCCAGGCCTCTGATCATCTTCGTGGCCCTCCTCTGGACCCGCTCCAACAGGTCCATGACTTTCTCGTGCTGGGGACCCCAGAACAGGATGCAGTACTCCAGGTGTGGTCTCATGACAGCAGAGTAGAGGGGGAGAATCACCTCCCTTGATCTGCTGGCCACGCATTTTTTATGCAGCCCAGGATATGGTTTGCTTTCTGGGCTGCGAGTGCACATTGCTGGCTCACATCCAATTTTTCATCCACCAGTACTCTCAAGTCCTTCTCCACAGGACTGCTTTCAATCCATTGCCCAGCCTGTATTGATACCAGGGGTTGCCCTGACTCAGGTGCAGGACCTTGCATTTGGCCTTGTTGGACTTCATGAGGTTCACATGGGACTGCTCCTCAAGCCTGTCAAGGCCCCTCTGATTGGCAACCCTTCTTCATCAAATCAACTGCACCACTCAGCTTGGTGTCATCTGCAAACTTGCTGAGGGTGCCCTCAATCCCACTATGTCATTGATAAAGATATTAAATAGTACTGGTCTGTGGAAGACCCTCAGCCTGCAAAGAGCTGTGCTTTACTTGGGGAGCATAAGATTTGCTTGGGAACACTGCACTGAGAATAGTTTTTGCTCGCTTCTAAGATAAAGGAGCCGAGACCAGTTCACAGGGCTTTTTGAGGCATGAAAGAACTAAACATGTGTTGAAGGTCAGTTCTGAACACAGAGCTGAAAACAAGGAATGGTTGTTGATGTTTTGAGCCCAGGACACTGTGGCTCTTGTCAGAATGGGTGATGAGTGCTTAGCATGTGAATGTTGATGTTATCTTGAACCGCCTAGTCTGGCTCCTGCATTGTAGCAGTTAAATAGGGTAGTAGCATAACAATAAAAAGCCTTAGGCCTTTCGGCTTCAGGCCCTTGCATCCTTGATCTCAGAGTCTGTGCCTTCCTTGCCGCCCGCCGCACGGGTCCCAGTACAGACTCCCAAGGGACACCACTCATTACTGGTTTCCACCTGGACATTGAGCCATTGACTGTAAGTCTTTAGATGCAGACATCCAGCCAACTCCTTATCCATCTAAGAGTCCATCCATCAAACCCATGTTTCTCCGATTTCGCAGCAAGAATGTTGTGAGGGACCATATCAAAGGCCTTACACAAGTCTAGATAGATGACATCTGTAGCTCTTCCCTTGTCCACTGATGCAGCCACTCTGTTGTAGAAGGCCACTAGATTAGTCGGGCATGATTTGCCCTTGGTGAAGCCATGTTGGCTGTCTAATCATCTCCCTGTGTTCCACATATTTTGTCATGCCTTCCAGGAGGATTTGGTCCATGATCTTACTGGGTACAGAGGTAAGGCTTACTGGTTGGTAGTTCCCAGGGTCCTCTTTTTTACCCTTTTTAGAAATGGGTGGAATGTTTCTCCTTCTCCAGTCACCGGGGACTTCGCCTGACTGCCATGACTTTTCAAATATGATGGAGAGTGGCTTGGCAACTACATCAGCCAATTCCCTCAGGACCGGGGATGCATCTTGTCAGGTCCCGTGGACTTGTGTATGTTCAGGTTCTTCAGGGGCTCTCGAACCTGATCTTTACTTTTGATGCAAGGGACTTCATTCCACTAGTCCCTGCCTTGAGGTTCAGGGGCTTGAGAGATGCGGGAAGAGAGATTACCATTGAAAACTGAGGCAAATAATTTGTTGAGTACCTCAGCCTTCTCCATGTTGGTTGTCACTGGCTCTCCCATTTTGTTGGTTGTCAACAGCTCTCCCGTTTTACTTACCGGGCGAAACATTTTCTTTAATCTTCTTTTTCTGGCCAACACATGTGTAGAAGCCCTTATTATTCTTTGCATCCCTTACCAAATTCAGCTCCAGCTGTGTCTTAGCTTTCCTGATCTCATCCCTACACATCTGGGCAGTGTCCCTATATTGTTCCCAGGATACACATCCCTGGTTCACAGAATCACAGAATCACAGAATGTTAGGGATTGGAAGGGACCTCAAAAGATCATCTAGTCCAATCCCCCTGCCGGAGCAGGATTGCCTAGACCATATCACACAGGAACCCGTCCAGGCGGGTTTTGAATGTCTCCAGAGAAGACGACTCCACAACCTCTCTGGGCAGCTTGTTCCAGTGTTCGGTCACCCTCACCGTAAAGAAGTTTTTCCTCATATTTATGTGGAACCTCCTGTGTTCCAGCTTGCACCCATTGCCCCTTGTCCTGTCAAGGGATGTCACTGAGAAGAGCCTGGCTCCATCCTCATGACACTTGCCCTTTACATATTTAAAAACATTAATGAGGTCACCCCTCAGTCTCCTCTTCTCCAAGCTAAAGAGACCCAGCTCCCTCAGCCTCTCCTCATAAGGGAGATGTTCCACTCCCTTAATCATCTTCGTGGCTCTGCGCTGGACTCGTTCCACTGCCTGTGGAGCCTCCTCATCCTCAGGTGGAAGAGCCCAGCCCACTCCTGCTGGGGAAGAGCGCTGGAAGGCGCAGACAGCCAGGCATGGGCCAGGCAGGCATTCAGGCAGGAGCAGACTGAAAGCCGTGGCAGCAGTGACTGCAGTAGGAAGGCTCCATGTGCCCCTCCGCCACAGTGCATCTACTGATGGGTGGCATAGAAAGGTGAAGCTGCAGTGCCTGGGCCTCTGCAACTCATGAGGGGAAAGGCGTTTTCCAGAAAGGTCTCACAAAATTTATTTCACTGTCTCTATTAAGGCTGGCCCTGGACATAGATTTTGATGAAGAGCCTTCTGCAAGGTAGTCCCTGGAAGTGGAAAGGTTTGGCAAGCTTCTTGGGCTCTCCAAAATAATGCATTAACTTTTTTACTGATCTGAGAAAAATTTGAGGGAGTTAAATGCGTTCCCAGAGCAAATTGAATCTATATTTCTTCACAGATACATGAGTCAGAGCATCTGAATTGCCAAATATAGTAATTGTGCTCCATCAAAAGATGGATGTGGGAGTGTAACAGCATACTTTCCAAAGTTTTAATTATTCATTCAGAAAAATTATCAAAAGGATACATGTGAAAGCAGCTAAATGAAGGAATGCTGTATATTTTAACAGAAACGGCAGTGAGCCCCACATCATGATGACTCGCTGAGCAAGGCAGAGCACAGCCAGGGAGAGCCGTGAAACTCCGACTGTGTCACCCCAGTCGTGCGCGGTAATTCGCGTTCTCAGGCTCCCTCCGGCACGTACCGCTGGAGGGGCCGCTCTCACCCCGAACCGGGCGGCAGCCCGTCCCCAGGTCCCGAGCTGAAGCGTTTGCCTCCCTCCGTGATGGTCTCTTTTCTCTGCAGCGGTGCCCCGGGACACCACCCCCCCTCCGGGGAGCGCTCCTTGCGCCGGGCATTTGGGGAAAGCAGCAGTCCCGGTACCGTGTTGTCTGAGGAGGAGCGTGCCCCGGGGCTCCTGCAGCAGGACCTCCGCCCCACCCGCTCCACCGAGGAGGAGAAGAAGGAGAAGGAGGCGGGGGCGGGTTCCCGGCGGGTGCGGGGGACAGGGACCCCCGGGGACCGTGCAACCCGCTGCCGCGCGTGAGCCGCCGCCACCGCCGCCAGGGGGCGCCGCGCCCTCTCGGATGGGGGCGCGGAGGGCTCGGCGCGGGCGCGGCGCTCATTGGTTGGCGCGGGCCGGGCTGGGCGCGGGGCGCCGCTTCTTAACGGGCGGCGCGGGGTGGCGGGAGCGCTGTGCCGGGCGGGCTGCCGCGAGCCGGGCTGCTGTGAGCCGGGCTGCCGCGCGACATGAGCGAGGTGAGCGGCCGTTGGGGCGGCGGCGGGCTCTGGGGGAGCGCCAGCGGGGGCTTGGGGAGGGGGGAACGGCCGCAGCCCCTCGGGAAGCGGCCCCGGGAGGCTGGAGCGTGGGCAGCACTTGGCGTCGAGCGTAGCCTGTCGCTTTCCGAAGGGCAGCTGGGCAGGGCCGGGTGATTCCCGGGCTGGGAACCTGGTGAGGCTCTGCTGTGCTTCCCGGCAGAGGTGGTGGCCCGGAGAGGTGTCCCTTTGCTGGGTGGGGAGTCTGAAACATACAGCCTCTGTCAAACCCTGCTCTTCCGATGAATAGCTCTCCACAGGTGTGTGTGCTCCTTCAAGACATAAAACAAGGCAGTATTTTGCCCTTTGAAGGACTTTGTGCAGCAGTGGAGAATCACTTGTTTAAAAAACCTTATTATTTAAAGATGTATTTAATGCTTTGTCCTGCAGATTTAATGAGTTGTGTGAAAGTTATCTGCTGGAGCTCATGGAAAAAAATGCCCTGTTTGTAGTTGGTTGCTGATGTAAACTTTATAAATAGTGCCCTGGGAAGGATTACAATTAAGGAAAAAATGTAAATATTGCCAAACCTGTAAGGATCACTTGTACCCTTGTAAATAAATAAGCTGAATATTTTCACTTTTTTTTTTTTTGCAGTGGAAAAGTTCTCTGGGGCAAACTAGTATTTTTGTTGTGTTGTCAGGCATGATGACTGATAGTGTAGTCAGTCAAATGCTGGGCAGGGTCAGCTGACAGATGCCATGTTCTCTAGTGCAACTTGTTCTCTGGGTATCAGTAGAGATACCTGAACTTATGCCTTACCCAGTACCTATTTTTGGAGGCTGTTTCCTATTATAAAAGACCTCCTGCTTCATTAACAAATGGGTGTTCCCTTCATAGCAGCAAGAGTAAAACTAAGAGTGACACCAAATAAGTTTTGACTAGTTGTTGTGCAGGTGTTGCACTCTGCTGTATCTTTAGATGAGGTGTAAACCTGAGACAGAGTAATATAGTACCATGGTCTCTGGCTCAGGGATTTATGAGCAAAAGCTTGCATCTTGGCTTGCAGATCAAGCTAAATGGGGAAAGCAGATGAAATCCTCATCGTGCTTTTCTGCTGCTTGCAGAGATCAGGCAGTTCAGGTGTAATGCACCAGGCTGTCTGTGCCCTCTCCTCAGCTGCTGCCTGTATTTGTATCAACTGGATAGAGTTCATGCAGTGTGGGTTTTTTTTTTTGCAGTCACTGTCCCTTTGCCACCCAGGCTGGCTGAAGTGTTCTGTGAAAGGCAGCAATGCTAATCTACTCCTTAAAGATAGCATTTTGGGGGGAAAAAAAAAATTTTCTTGTGAGGAGTAACGACTGGGTGATACTGCTGTACTTACTGTAACTATGCAAGGCACTCTTATTAAAGCCCTGTGCTGGGTTGTATTTGCCTAGTAATTACTCCTTCATAGTTTGAATTAGATTGCTTGCCTTGTGGATTTTAAGTCCCGATGAACACCAAGATCATCCCTAACACCAGCATAGGAGTTGTCTATTTATAATACATTTCCTTGTGCCTTCACAGAACAGTATTCCTAGCAAACCCCCTGAGCTGGAAATGATGTCTCTCTGGTGTGGCACTAAGTCCTGTTTGTATAACAATATTGGAGAGTTTATCACTCAGAGCTCCAATGAAGAGAAGCTTCCTTGCTGCTACTTGCCTGTCAGCTGTTATTCAAAAGATGATTCTTCTTCCAAAATGCAGACTGGACCACCCCAAACCACCTCATTGCAAAAGACCCTTGTTAAAAACCCTTGAGGCAGAAAGCAAACTCTTAGACATCTGTTTGCTGTATTTGGATGGGGGTCTTGGTGGATTTCACTTGTAACTCTGTAACTGAAAAATATTTTTATTTTCTTTGTTTTAGTCTGCTAGAAAATCTGAGGACAGGGTGATTGAAAAGAGGCTCATCTAGAGCTACCAAAAGATTATCCTGAATAGAATGGTGTTGGGAGGGTGGGAAGGTTTTTTACTTCATGTTAACAATTGTCAGGATTTGTGTGGAGCTTGAAATGCAGTTGCAGAAATCTGAAGGGAGCTTTCATATCCCTCAAGTTGTTTGCTGAGACTTTGCATGGATTCTTATTTTACTGCTTCAAGCAAAATTAACTTATTCCCTGTTTATGGTCAGTGATTACCAACATACTGGTGGAGAAAGCTGAACAGGAAGCAGCCATTCATCTCACTACAGTACTTTTCTATTTTCTAGCAGCTAACTTATTTTTTTCAGGAAGGATAAAGAACTTTTCTACAGAAAAACTCTACACTTCTTCCTCTGCAGTATTTGTCTGAAAATGTGCTTAAGATGCTCTGTCTGTTGGGCCAGGTCTGGCCCTGTAACTAGTTACAGGGAAGCTGAGGTATAAGAGTTTACCTAGTAGCATTGCAAAACATGGGTTGGTGCTTCCTGCTGCTTGGTTTTGGTGGCAGATAGATCACTTAGGTGCTGTATGGTGAACTTCTCAGAAACATCACTATATACTGAAATGCATTTTTAAGTGTTGAAGTAGCTTTGAAAATCTGTCCTCAAATAACTGAGGTCTGTAGCTGTGTTCTGTTATTTTTCATGAACCTAGGGAGAAGGGCCATGCTGGAAAATATCAGCTACTGTCAGTGAGCACCCATGAGATGCTGCCCTTCTTCCATCAAAGGTCTCTGTTCACATAGGATGAACTGGGGGAGGTAACTTTGGGTAATGGGCTTATAGACTAATGCCCAATCGCTACTCACAGCCAGCAGTTTTACCAGTGAGACTCTAGACTCACAATGGGCATGAACTTGATTCACCACAGGGAATCCTGTCATCTTATCAGTTGTTTAACTATCTGATATGTTGCAGATGATGTCTGGTCATGGTGACAGTATTCCCCTGGCATAAAGGTTCACAAGAAGCATTTTGTCACGCAAACGTGTTTGCAACAATCACTGCCACTCTTGGTTCCTGTGTTGAATGATTCTGGCTGTCATCAGGAATTGGGTCTGGATTTGGGAAGGGACACAGTATGGTGTTACAGCCCTGGACGCTGGTCCGGTGGTTCAGGGATGAAGCACATGTGTAAGGAGTCAGAGTTTAAAATAGCCGTAGCAGAGATTGCCTTGTTGGATGCAGTTGTTTCCTTTTGGTATTAAAGGGTCAGAGTGGTATTGCTGGAGTAGGGGAGGAGTTCAGCTTTGACTGACTTTAGGAGAGTTGTTCAGGAAAACTACCTAATCAGCCCACATACCTGAGGCACCAGTGATTTAAGAACTTGCCTTGGAAGGGCCTTGCACAATGTAAGTGAAGTGCTGTACTGATTGCCAAGGTGCTGATGAGCACCACCTAAGGATTTGAGCAAGCAGCTTTATATATTTGAGGACCAGCCTAGACAGTAGCAAGAATATTCTAGCTTTCCTTTTGTAACGGGCACCAAACAACCAGGCACATAAAATTCATTAGACAGAAGAGGTGAGCTGTTAGGGGATTGACTGTGTAGAGTGCTTGGGTCTATTAGCTGGGGAGGTTAAGAGCTGGGGAATTCATCTCTGTGTAAATGTAGGGTTTTTTTGTCAGGCTTTGAATACAAAGAACACCAGGTCTTTTTTCTTCCTTGAGCTACAGCAAGCTCTTTCCCTTTACCTTATGTTGCATCTGGGCTCTTGAATCCTGCAGCAACTGCTATGTTGTGTCTACCTTCAAAAGGATCATGAAGGGTGCCCATGTGTCCTGTAACGGGTGTGCAGGGCATTCATGGGCATGAGCTGCAGGCAGTTCTCCTCTGCAGCCTGGAATACTGCATCTTTGTTTTGGAGCTCAAATCATCCTGAAACTTTGTTTTGGAGTTAGATCACCTTCAGTGGAGGTACTCTGGCAGCCAACTCAGCAAGGATGGAGGCTTCACTGGAAAGGTGACATGGCCTGACACTGGGGTGAAAGACTTTTCTGAAATTTGAGCTTTACCAGCCCTTTGGGGGGGTGTGCGTGTGTAAAACTCTGATCACCAAGGCAGGCTCTGCTATGGCTATGTTCAAAACTGGTAATACCACCTGGCCTGGTGGTCTGGGCATGCCCCTAAGCTGGCAGAGTCACAGAGGGTGTCTGCTTCCTTCCAGGTTGAGGGAGAACCTGGAATATGTCTCTCTCACTCTGGATGAGTGTGGTCACCATGGCCAAGTGTGAAACATTAGGCGTATGTGGAGGCTTCTGCCTGATACTGTACCTGCTTCAGGTAGTTAAATGGGAAAACTGGGATTCTTTCATGGATTGCTCACCTGAGTTCAGTTGAATCTGTTCCACTGAAATAGTATTTAGGGTCTTAGAACTACATGTATTTAAACACTGAAGTGAGGACCAATCATCCTGATAGTAGTAAATCAAAGAGATGGTGTTTGTAGGGGGGGAACATGCAGTGTTTATTTAAAGGAGCTACTGTTCTCTTGTGGTGCTTGCAGTCCTGGCAGGTGTCTGAGCCAGCCAGTTGTCTTAGGGGGGGGCCTTTCTGGATGCATTTTTCAGATACTGCCATGACCCCTAACTGTTAACTATTGGCCTCGCTGAGGTTATAATCACAATAGGTGCAAAACTGTATAAATCTAAAATGTGCAGCAAGAACATGGCAGGTTGGAGGAGGAAATTCTGCAGCCGTTATAGGATGGGAGTGGGACACATAAGGCACATGAACATCAGTTTTTAATTTTAACTCAATCTATTTATTAGCTGAGTGATAAATTGCAGCTCAAAATAGGAGGAAAAAGGGAGAACAGTAAGTTTTAGATCTGTCACTTTGCCTACTCCTTCGATCAGTGTGGTTTTGGTGGGATCAAGCATCTTCCAACATCACTTCTAAGTGCTTTTTTAAGAAACTGATCTTGATTTGGTATAGCTGGCAGGCATTCAGTTCAGAAGGAAGCACACTGTTTCTCTTGCAATGTATAGAATGCCAATGGATTCAAACAACACAACACTTTTTATTAAAGGATAGTTAACTTTAGTAGTATGCTTCAGATACCATGTTTCCCTGTAAAGGAAACTTAAAGCAAAACCTCTTGCATTTGTAAAACAGGAAAACTCTAACCTTCATACTGCAGTACTTGAGAATAGAATATCATTTTGGGTTGTAAAGGCATATTAGTTTCTATTCCTAAATTTATAATGCATTGGCAAGTTTATAAGAGTAATCTTCCAACAGTTTCCACATTAACTAGATCATGCTCATGATGAAATGTAGTGTGTAGTAGCAGTTAACTTCAACAGGAACAGTGGTGTTCTTTTCATCAAAGGTTTCTGTGTGGTTGTTTATTGATTTGAATAAAATATTTTATTTCCAGGCTACTATTTGCTATTGTCTCTCTTGCTTTTTTTTTAGGGATGACTTTGGAAAATGTCTCAGTGTTTGTGTTTTCTGTAACTTTGCTACAGAAGAACTTGTAATAGAGTGTCTAGGCCTAGACACTGGGTATGCAAATCATGAGACACCCACTTCTTGGCTGAAGAGGATTGGGAGAAGGCAGCTGCATGCATCAGTGAAAAGCTATGCCTTTCTTCAGCCTGTCAGTTGCAACAGAGCCTTGAATTCACTGAGCCATGCAAAGCATAGTATCTTCTAATGAAGATGAATAACGTACATTCTCCTTTCTAAGAAAAGGTGTTCTGTTTCTTTTTTTTGCAGTTGTTTGGACATTGAGGTTCTAAATAAAAAAAGACATAGTAGATAAGTAAAAACTACATCAAATCATAACTAACAAACCCTTTTCCCCTTCTACTTTTAATTAAGAAAAACAGTATTTATTTCTCTTATATAGGCTACCTTTCTCTTAACAGGAAATGAATGTCAACCTTAATGGAATAAGCCCAGAGCAAGCAACTGCAAAAGAGTTGCAATTGGGAAACTTATTACTGATAGGATTTGAGGTTGCAATTTATCCCCACTCTCCATGTCTGCTCCCTCTGAGACCAGACTAGTCTACTTGTAGGTAAATTGGGCAAGTGTTACATAGCACCAGTCAAAGGCCTGTCCTGTCTCATCTGATCAATTCATACCAAGTGGGATATAGCCTTATTTATTCACTAACATGGGATTTGGAAGAAAAAACACAAGTTTAGTCAGAGAAGTAATGAAAATTGTCTGCCTACATGCCTTGAATATTAGTTACAGCTGAACTGTCTTTCCTCTTAAAGAGAAAAGTATTATTTTACAGGCACTGAATGTTCTTACATTATCACATTAGTATATAGTGCATGAAATGTGACCCAAAACGGTGGTGCAGCTGATACTGTGAGTACTGTGCCAGTAGACAGAATGATGTTAGAGATCTCTTTTCTTAGAGCTGAAAGTAAGAAATGTAAGGGGGGAAAAATAAAAAATAAAAAAAAAAAAAAATCAAACTGTGAAAGGTGATCTCCTTTTCTGACTTTGGAGACTTCAAAGATTCCTGGACTGAGACAGCAAGCTGATAAGGGTGGCACCAGGTATGAGGGCTTCAGGTTTTCTAATGTGTGGAGAGACAGAGCTATAACTATGGCAAAATGTATGCGTGTATTTAGTGTCCTTAAGAGAGTCTTAGTGTCCAAATCCCTGACAGAAAGGTCTGAACTGTTCTGTCACCAGCCTTATTTGCTGCTTCTTGGTTGGCAGGTTTGATTCTAGCTATGCTGTGGAGCCAGCTGCTGGTTAGTGCCAGCAGGACTAGAAAGCTGCAATAGTAGAACCAGAGGAACCTGAACCAAATTTTCAGGTTATAATGGTTTAAACTCTGAAGGGGCATGCACTGCTGTGCACTTGAGCAGGGGAAGGTTGTGTTGGATCACAGTACAACATGAGTGTCCTAAAAGTGAACAAGAGAGACCTGTAGGGATCCTGCCTAGCTGTACACACTGGTGTAGATGTATTTGTAGGGATTTTAGGTGCACCTTTTCTGGGAATGATGGAGCACAGTTCAGAAATGCTCAAGCTAGCACTGACTAGGGCTATCCTTGGAAACGGGACAACTCCATGTTATGCTAAAGCTTGTTCATCTTGAGAGTTAGCAGGCTTTTCTGGAGTGAATCAGTGAGACAGCTGGAACAGTCCTGTTAAGTCAGCATCTCCAGTAGGAACTAGTAGAATTATACATGAGAAGCAGTTTTTCACAGAAAGTGCCTTAGTTTTTTTTAGGGGATGGAGGAGAGCTTTCAAGGAAATCAGGGATCTGCACAGCTTCAGAATCACCGGGCAGAGTGCTAGAAAGTGGACAGCACCTGTTGCTAATGCCTAGGGATGCTTTGCATCTCTGACCTACAAAATAAGCATTGCTACCCAGGAGGTACCACTGGTGAGGGCACCTGGCAGTCAATCTGCATTGGTGATGCTTTGCTCTTTATAAATCTAACACTAGAGGGATTACCAGGCATTGAAGTAGTAGTTGGCAGCATTCTGACTACAGGAGAAGATACATTTCAAGGAAAAGGCTATCAAGATCATAACTAACTCTTAAACTGGTGCAAGTGGGTAACTAAGCAGATGAGGAAAAGCTGAATAGATCTGAAGACATCTTTGATTTCTCAAGAATTTTGGTAATATTGGACCTTTTCCTAGTAACACTTGGGATACAAAGGAAGCCCAGTGATTTGTGGGGATGTTTTCATAGACATCATAACACTTTCCCACAAATAGTTTGGCTTTAGTGAGCTGATATTTCTGAGCCAGATGTAGTCAACCGATCTGTCCTCACTGGTGCTGCTACCCACATACTGCTGTAGCTTCGCCTGTCTATGAGGAAGTTGTGTGTGTTTCAGCAAAGCCCTCAATAGGCAGTAGGGTGAGGTTGGGTTGATCAGAGGAGAGTGTGCCCTATTCTTCAAGGGGATGGGGGAGTTGGGCTTTGGATGTCCAAGGTGGACTTCTCTTTAAAAGGGACCAAACAATTCCAAACAAGGTAAGTGCAGACTTAATCAGACAGATGCAACATAATCTGGTGAAGGAGAGAAGCCTGCCTGAGATGAACCAGAGTATAATGCCTAGCTAAATGTGAAAACACATTTGAAAATGCTGAAGTCCCAGTTTGAGTGGGGCTGTAGGAGAGAGGTAGAGAGACAGAAAAATAATTCTCATAAAAATCACGAGCATGTCTTTCATTTGAATTCTAGGGCTTTTCATTCCCAAGCTTGAATGTTTTGAGTAATGGGATTCTTGCTGTCTCTCATTTTCTCTTGTAGAAAATATGCTTCTCTTTCAAACCCCCAGAATTCAATTATTTTTGTTTTTAAGATACTGAATACTCTGGATGTTGACTTTTTCAATCAGTGTTAAAATCATGTGCTTAAAATACTCTGAAGAATGCCTTTTATTTGAACTTAAGAGATACTATGTGGTGTTCAGGAAAAAAATCAGAATAACATTCAAATCTGGTTCCTTGAATTCCAAACATGTATTAGTAAAATGTGAGGTAAAAAGGAGACAGAAGTTGGAAACTGCTACAAATCAGAAGCATTAACTTGGTAGGAATGATGAGGAGAAAGAGCATACAAGGCAAAAGGGGATGACTAGGCAGGCAGCTTTCTACAGATGACATGGTGGAAAAATCTGTGGCTTCATAGTTGCTTCATACATATCACTACTCCACTCAGATCTGACAGATACACACTTACCACTGGAAAAGAGAGCAAACGCACTGTTGGCTTGGCACACTTTAAAATGCATGTGCCAGCACACATGTGCCACAGTTTAAGTGGGGCAGCCAAATGCCTAAGGCATGCCAGCTTCATGCTAATTTTCATTTGCCAGTCAGACTTGGCTAGCTATCACTTCTTTCCTTCAGCATATTTTGCAAGCTACTGGACAGCACTAACATCCAAGCCAAGCTAAATGAACCTCTCAAGTAAGATTACAGGAGACCCTGTGTTTCACAGGGCTTTTATTCCGAGTGCTGCCTTGTATTCTTTGCTTGGACTAAAAGCTTGGTGCATTTCCATCCTGGAACTGGATTTACAGGATGGATCTGCAGATGCAGAAACATTGGTAGCAAAGGATCTAGCATTAATATTGTAAACTGAAAAAAAAAAACCCCCAAGTTGCAGATCATCTGAATTCTAGCAATATCTGTTGCGGTCATGCTATTTAAGCCTTTAATAGATGTTTTTGTCTGACTGTGCTGTGTCAGGCAGCACACAGCTGTATCTAAGCAAATGTTACCTGCTCTCTGCATGAAACTTCTAAGGAACCTATTTTCTGTCTAGTCATGGGATGAGTGTGTTGGAATATTAACAAAATGAATGCATGACTGTTTTCTGGAGAAGCACAATAGAGTTTTTTTAAATGGCATTGAATGATGGTTTGCCATGTTCGTGTCTGAATAAGGTGAAAAATCTAGTTGAGTAACTTTTTTCTTTTGCTTCATATGCAAGGTGCAAAGTGCAGAATGGAGCCTAGTACATAATGGGAGACTGAAGGTGGAAGCAATGACTAATGACTACTTGGAGTGGAGAAACTTGCAAGTTTTCATTGAACTTCAATTGAAAAACACAGTTCTGTGGACGGAGAGTGTTTGAAACAATGTGGGGAAGCTTTTGCTACATCTGCCTGACCACATATCCCCTGGATTTATTCCATGGCTACAGCACTGCAGGAACTGTAGAGCATTTAGTCTTAGGGCAGGTAACCTGGTGGGTCTGTCCTGGGGCTGGGGACCCCTGGGAACTACCTGCAGCTGCTCAGTGAAAATTGCTTTCTTCTCTGGTGCTAGTGACAATGAAGCTGATAGCAGCATTAATTTTACTGAGCAGCTGCAGGGTCCTGGAAGCTTATGATTTGTGGAAAACCCTATTTTTTGTTCAGCTCTTGGACAGAGCTAGTGACCTGGCTTTCCTTCTGCTTGCTGTATGTGAGTTATTTTATTGCTGTCCCTGATTTCTGGGGCAATCAAGGTGACCTTGTGCATCACTCTGTCCATTTTCCTTTTTAGTATGGCAGGGTTGTTTTTAACAGCTTGGCTGCTGTTTAGACTCACGGTACCAGGAGACAGCTTTCCTCTGAACTGCATCACTCTTCAAACACAGCAGCTCCTCAAAGTCTCAGCGGGTCAGTTCTGATACAGATTTGAACAATGTGGGACAAATCCTCTGTCAAGTGAGACCCCATTTTGAGGCAGCTTCAGCAGCCAATTCAGGGTTCCCCTTGCATGAATCTCCTTGCGGCACAGAGCCAGAGATAATAGGTTTGCGTCATCTCTGTGCAGCCCCTGGGGAGGGTGTGTTGCCAAGGCTGCATGCAGCGTGCTCTCAATCCAGTGATTCCCCTGCTACTGGAATAGCCCTAAAGAAGTTACTGTCATAACTGCGGATGGCTGGGAGGCTGCTCGGAGTTGCTCTCTGTGAGCAGACTGGCTGCCTGGGGATTTGAGGAGTAAAGTAAGTGACACATAAACATCCTTGCAGCTTCGTGTTGCTGTTGTCTTAAAAATCAGAAGGCTTTGCCTTAGGGTGAAGGCAGAAAGTTCCTTCGCATGGCAACTTGAAACTGACATAATTAATACCTTTTAAAAACCTGGCTGGCCAGTTACTAGTGCAGTCTAACAGACTGTAATAACATCCATTTACCTCTGAAATATGTAGGGAAATAGGAAGAAAGTGAGAACAATTTTTTTAATTTTACATCTAGAAATAAGCAAAAAAGCCAACAGAAAAAATCCCAGAGTTTTTGCAGTCTGGGAAGAAGCAGTCTGTTTTAATAATGATAGCCAATATGATCAGCTATGAAGCAATTTGTCAGTGCAGACTTTTGCCATTAATAACCCAAGCTGTCCCTTGAAGACAGCCTCTAACTCAATTACAGCTGGTTTTGTAGCTCAGCAAATTAAATTACTCTAAACTTCAGAAGGGTTTGGAAGAATGAAATATAAAGTAAATATTTGTTACAAAACCACCATCCATATTCAGTTATATCATGCCTAGGCAAGGATCCCAACCCCTTAATTGGCTTAGTGCACTCTTCCTATCTGGGGATGCTAATATTAAAGGATACCCAAGACACCACATAAATCCAAATGCTTTTCCGAGATCCCCAAGGCTCTGATTTGCTCCTAATCTGATGCCACACTCAGTTGCCATCAGCTGTCTGTTTTGCCTGTGCAGGTGGCCAAGGCTTATAATTTAGCCTGCAGGGATGTACCAGTGTTGCTCCATGTTTTGCTCATTGCAGAGTAAAGATTGCTAGGAGGTAATGCAACATCCCAGGGAGATAAGCATGCTTTGTTTTGTGGTATGAAGCACTGTCTCGCTCAGATTTTCAGTTCCCAAAATTGCAGTGCCTTCTCCCCATGGTACCATCTGCTATCTGTTCCATTGCCATTGTACAACTGTTTGTGCATCAGAGATGTCAACTACATTACTGATCAACAGAAAGAATTAAAATATGTATTTTTTTTTTAGCTGGATCACTTCAATGATTGTCTTCAACATGGCTCTGCCGAAGGATTATTTTTAACTTGAATAATTTTAGTACTTCTGTTTTCTGTATGTCCTTGCAAACAATTGTATCCAAACAAACAAGGTCTTGGGGATGGGAAGGTGTGGCTGGACTGGGCTAGACTGGGAAGTAGGAGTTGTTAAGGAAGGTTTCCTGCCCAAAAATGCCCTTTTTGGAACTGTAGTGCCAGGTCTGATGCTACCAATAAATAAGAAATAATAGGAGAGAAAAGAGACCACCTTAAGAACCTCAGTAATTTCTCATTTATACCATCTAGCTTAATCAATGTTTTTCATGTAATTGAAATATTCCTCTATGGTCACCTTGATGTTTCTTCTTTATCAGTTTCCAGTGTAATTAGAATATGGGCTGTATCACCCATCTCCAAATGAGAGCTGAGGTAAATTTTTGGCAAATGATGTGAGAAGGCTTATTCTGTAGTTGATTTTACCCTCTTTGCCCTTTGCTAAACAAAACCTAACATGCAGTTTAGAGAAATTCTACAGTACCACATTGATGTTTCAACTCTACTCATGCGAGTAATTTTGCTGAATTGAAGACAACTAGTTTTCCACATATGAGTTACCCCTGTAAATAAGCCTTGCAGGATCAAATCCTCCTGCAGAAAAAAGGATTACTTCTCATGGCTGGCATGGTCATTAACAGGATTTGGGAAATACATTCTTGCAGCTGCTTTCAAAATTAACTTCAAAGATTCCGTTAATCCCTGCCTCAGGAAAAAAAAAAATTGATTACAATGTCTTTGGAGAAGTATATGCTTAATGTTTTAATTCGAAATATGCTAATAACCTAAATATTAAGCAAGCTACTGTTTGTGCTAATTATGTTGATTACATTTGGTGTTGGTGTAAATATTCTGTTTAGAACATTATATTGAATCTGAATACAAAATCAGCAGGTTATCACTGTGCTGATTTATGTTACAGCCCAGCATTGGCAAAAGTGGGGCACAGTGAAAGTTCTCTATTATAATATTTAAAAACAGTATTGTAAGTGGGTTCTTATGTCTCAGACAGTGATTCTCTCTGCCCATTTTCATCAGGTGCCTCCTTATTTAACCTGGAAGTGTGCTGGGTACTGAAGCTCTGTCTGTGTACATTCTGAAGTGCCTGTTCTGAGGATTTACCTCAAGCCAAAAGCTCTGGACGAAAATGAACAAATCACACCTCTTAAATCATGGCAAGTGCCCTAACTCTGCTAACATCCAGATTAAGGCACTCTGCCCATTGGTGGAGTATGCATTTTGCATAGGCATGTAAATAAAATGTGTTTTACATGGACAGTGACCACACTGCAAACAAAATCACCCAGGAACAGGGTCTGCAACCCTGTCTTTCAACTATCTGGAGAAGCTCCAGCTTCAAGGTTACTCCTTCAGTTCTGATTGCTCTTTCTGTGCCTGCTTGTCCAGTGGATCAACAGGAGAGCCAGGGCTTTCCACCAGCATGCTTCCCTGTGCTGTCTCATGGGAGCTGTGGGTTCACAGTAAACAGTACCTAAACCTGTGTGTCATCCTTCCTGGAGAAATGCAGCAACTAGTACATCAGCAGTCAACTTGGTAAATTGTCTGCTTTTCATGCAGGCTGCAGCTTCTGTGGACTGCTATACCCTGAATGTAGTGTTTTCCTTCTGTATTTGAAAGCAGTGTTTGAGACTTAATTTCCACCAGTGTACATGGCTGTCAAAGATGTAAGGATATGAATGCTGAGGTCCAGGTTGTGGCCTTTATAGAAAGATGAAAGGAAATTGTGAAGAGATTCTATCTTTCCGGAATCATTGCAATAGCAGGAGCCAGGCACTGGTCCACAGTGTCTAGAAGGAAAATAATCTGTAGTTATCCACAGCCTTTTTGTTAATTTCTGACAAATATTACTGTGGTTTCTAGGATGACAATGTGCATGTGTGCGCATACTCATGTGCCTTCAGTGTACAAAAAACATAGAAAAACCAGTGCTGGTCACTGTGCCAACTTTTAGCTGTTGCAGTTTGAATCCCATCTGTTCATCTCAGCCCACCTGTGGAGTCTTAATTTATTAAAATAGCTATAGGAGAGCCTTAATAAAATTAAGGACAATCAAGAGCTAGTCAAGTAGAACACTGCTTGACCCATGAAGGTAATTACAGAAATCATTGGAGTGCCAGGGATCGTTTAGTTTTGACAGCCGGTATTGAAAGATAGATTCTGGCACTCTTGTTCTGGCAATATTATGCTGCCCTGGCAACACAAGACAGCCAGAAAACTGGCTATAGAAAACTCCCCTTGCATAAAGAAGGATGCAGAGGAGGTGCTGCATAGGCAAGGGTAGAAGCTGTATCCTAATGAACTGAGATCCTAGGGTGAGAGCAGCTAGGGAAAAGTGGTAGCCTCCATAAAGTCACTTCTACCAGAAATGTATGGTGATAACCAGGAGTGAACTGCTTTGTACTGAAGTATATGTTGATAAATATTTTTCCTTTCTGTCAGGTGCCCAGAAAATGTGGTCTGTGATTTCTTAGAACGATGTGTAAGACAGAAGTAACAGACACATTGTCAGATTTCCCCATCACTCTGACAAAATAGTGGCTAGATGTCTGTACTTGATGCAATTACCTTAAATGTGGGCTTTGAAGGACACTTTCATCTCATAAATACTCAGTACCACGTCTATAAAAGCATGGGGAAGAACACACAGGAACTTGTAAAGGAGGCACAAATAGACCAGTGAGGAAGTTTACTTATGTTGCTTCTAATGCAATTTTCATAACTATATTCAAGCTTCTCTCTGGGATTCTTCAGTTCTGTCTGCACATGTTCTTTAGGTGACTAGCTGTTACTGATGGGAATGAACCTGTACGTTACAGGAGTTGGTTTGGGATTTACCATCTGGCTGTATTGCAGACCAGTTTTGAGAAGACTTATAATAGGAGACAACAAGTGAAATGTCAGAATTTGTGCATGGCTTGCCAGTGGTACACCTTATCTCTCCCAACTGTCCATCTTCAAGCTTTTGATACATAATTCCAAAAAATGCAGTGGTGCTAATATTCCAGTCACAATTATTTGGAGGCCAGGTATCCCTTGGCAGCTTCAGTAAACAAAATCTTCCTGTCACAGCAACATCATTTTTCCTGCTCTTAACTTTTTATCTTAAATATGGTAATATTTTTTGTCTTTCTAATTACCAAATTAACTGTTGTGGTCAAGAGTAATGTTTTTTACACCTAAATGTGTGAAATGACCAGTGATATAGTTTCAAGTCAATGCATGACATTAGAAAGAGGTTGTCAAACATAGTGAAACAGAAATCTCCAGTAAAGAAGAGTTTAACCTGATTAATCACATTCAAATCCTGAATTCTAGAGAGTGTATCCACTCATTCCAGGTCATAGATGCTTGATTCTTGCCCCTACTTAGATTTTGGATCTTCATTTAATTTGACATACAGCTTGTGTTCTTTACTAGAGTACGAAAGAAAAGCAATTGCAAAACTCCTGTTGATTGCAGTAGGTTCAGGATATCACCTCATCACATAATTATTTTCAAGTGGCATGTATGCATAGTGTATTGATCTAGTGGCAAAAGCTGATGTTTGCCTCAATGCCCACTGCTTGTTTTTAAATTGAATGTGTTTTCTTCCTGGTGTTTTTCAATAGCAAATTTATACCTGGTGTTAAAAAGCAGGGAGAACTCTGGATTCTTAGAACCAGAGGACTTGACTATAATATGGCTGGACAAGAGGTACAGGGAAGAGGAGGCTATGTGAAGTATGTAGGTTCTACATTTGATAGGGTCTTCTGTTCTGTGTTTTTAATCCAGATTTCTCTAATTAATTCTTTAGTGTGTAGGAAGTGTGCATGCTAATGTAATGTCCTCAAAATTCTACCTAGGGGAAACTAAAAAACATACTATGAACCTTCAGGCAGTAATGGTTATGTACTAAGTATGCTTTGGGATCTACCTATGTATACAGTCTAATGAACTTCAACTGGGGCTTACTTCACTAGTCTAAAACTGCCAGTATCTTCAAAGATCAACCAACACTAAGTAAAGATCATCCTGTAAGAACTGTTTCTTATGTTGTTCCTGGATAAAGTCAACCCTAATTGTCCTAATTTGAGGAACTGTACAGGAAGTATTTAGTCCTGAAAAGCAGCAGGTAGAAACTGCTGTATATCCTGGTCATTCTGCTGTTGACTAGGAAGCTTTCCTTACTTGGAAAACATAAAGTCCTTAAGCAGACATTTACAGTGACATTTTTATTTGCAGGAAGATTATAAATTTGTAAAAGGTATTTTTTCAGTACTTTTTTATTTTAAGGCTAAAGCAGATGAACTCTTTAATTAAAGCAGAAGGCTATGAAAAATATAAGGGACGATAAAAATAGTTTGATTCAATTTATCTCATACAGAGAAAATTTTTTATGGAGAACAGATGGTAGTGCAGAATAAAGGCTTGCTTGGCACACAGCTGGCTGACCCACACCCATTTTTGTGCTTCATTGTGCCACATGTATTTCCTTCTGTCACACATGTAGTGCCATTTGTTAGGGGTGAACCAGGTAGCAAAACAAGGCTTAAGAAAAGCTTAGGATATGCCCAGACTTCATTGCTGTTTCTCTTGTCAATGAGTACAGAACATCCTAATAACATTTCATATGTGTCAATTAAATTATTTTTTGTCCGGAGTCAAGTCTACACTGACTTTCTGCTATTCACTTTACAAAAACTTCCCACTGTTTCTGTTCTCTTAATTCTACCCTTGGGTGCTCTTTCTTTCTTTCATGTAGAAAAAAAATGCACTTTTGAAAATCTGCAGCCACTGCTTTACTGGGATACAGCCTGCTGTACCTTGTTGGCCCTGCACTGAGATGAACGAGTGGAACAATGTTATTACTGTAAGGGCTCATTTGTCAGAGAACTTTCTGGCAGTTTCATGTCCCTGATCTTGTGCTTTCTGTGGCTCATCAAAAACCAAACAACCCCTCTGCCCCCAAAAATTCTATAATCAACACCTGGCTACAATCCCCAACACTGAGGTGCTAATTGGAAGCATAACTGAAAAGGTCAGGCTATTTCAAGACAAGAGAATGTAAGATTCAAGGCAATAATTGGGCTTGCGGTGCAGCAGGGGCTAGAAGAATGAGTGTTAAATTACTGCAGCAGATTTTCTGTTCTTCTTGAAAAGTCCTCTGGGCTCTAAGTTCACTTTTGACCTTAGTTTGTACACCTAGGGGACTAATTTAGTACAGTTTTTCATACCACATTAACTAGCTGCTGTGTATAGCACTGAGAATTTAACAGAAAAGTAAACCTGTTCTTTTCTTACTGGGATTTTGGGCATATGGCAGTAGTCCTTTTTCCTTCCTCTTCTGACAAATTGGGAGCGACTTTGATTTTAGAGACATTTTTAATGATGTGCCTTTGTTTTCTAAAACTACGGAGTTAAAAATTAATATAGCCCCAAGCAGTCATAAACTATGTTTCCTCCTATGCAACATAGCAACAAAACTGTTTATCCTGTTTTACTGTGTAGTTATTACAGTTTTCCACTCATGTTCACTTTGGCTCTGATGTTTCTTCTTCAATGCCTAGTGGAAAGCTTATTCAATGCTTCTGCCCTGGTGCTTGCCTTAGAAAATGCTGGGGGGTTTTAGAAGTAATCTTTGAATGAAGGAAGCTGGCTACAAGTTATAGGAAACAGAAAACATTAGACTGCTTTTATCTTTTAAAATATAGTCAACAACTCGGGGATTTTCTGTTTAAAAACAAACCCTAGAAGTTAATATTGTTTTTCTTGTATTTCATTGATTTTAATTTGATTTGTTGCATCTGAGGACAATATCTGTTATACCAGCTTTTGGAGGGCTTTCATCCATTGCTTCTTGAAAATACTCTTGTAACTCCTCCTCATGTTTAGTCTTTTTGTGTTCTGAAGGACACAAAAATGCTAAGCTTTGTTTTGCAGCCTGTGATAGCATTATGAAAGGTGGTGAAAAAAACAAATAGCTCCAGTTGCTAATAATACCAGCATCTTGAAAATGTTTTAAAAAATCAGTCCACTGAATGTATTGAAATAAAAGGCTAAAGGCTTTGCAGGTGGATGATCACATTGTGTATGGCTTTTTCATACGTTTCAATGCCTAGTTAAAGAAACTGATTTTCACTTTCAAATCCATTGCACTCACTTGGAAGACAGCACAGTGCTTATAGATCAAAATATGTATATAACTGAAGGAAAGGCTCTCAGAAGCTTGTTTGGCAGACTTTCAGGCTTCATTCTGTGTATGCCCAGTGGTCACCAATCAAATGAATGGCTGTAGAATACTTAGACTGATTTTAGACTTCAAGAAAAATCTTGACCTCGTGAACAGAAAAACCTTCATTCACAAAAGCCAAGCTTTTATTCATTTTCCTTGACAACTTTCCCCTTTCCCTAAGGGGAAATCCTGAGACACGAAATAAATGTGTGGATCCATATTCCAGCACTCCATCAATAGCAGACCAAACCTGACAGGTATAGCCTAGGGAGGAAAGAAAGGTTTCATAACAGCTAAGTAGCACAGCCTGAAACACTCAGGAAATAAGACAACTTGAAAAAGCATTTAAAAATAAACAGGGGAGAAAAAAGCAATATAGCTACCATTTTATAGATAAGAAAAATCCAGTACTTTGGGTTTTTTTGGGAGGTCCCAGTAAATTAACACTAAAATCTAGTTTCAAATGTGGATTGAAATTGAAATATGGAAATATTAACCAACCTTTAAATGGAGGCATAAAGGTTAATATCTAGCAAAACAGGTTGTTGGGTGGATTTATTGATTTCTGGCTGTTGGTAACGTATGCTTTTGTAGAAGATGTTTATCCCTTTAGAATCCCATTTTTTGACATTATTGGCCAAGTTTTCTCTCCTGTCTTGGCTCTGAGGTTCCAGGGAGAAACAAATATATTTCCATCATATGGGGAGACTGTAGCGGTGGTTATAGACTGAGTCGTTTTCTCTAGGGATTGTCTGTCTTATTGCATGGAGTGAGAGATGAGGCAGAGCCAGTAGACCAGAGATATATGCACTGAAGTCTGCCACGGAGAAGAGGGTGAGAAACCTCATCACTGGCATGTGGATGCATGATAGACCATATGTAGCTCTTTTGTATTCTTCTGAGGGATTTGAAGAGCTTTCTTTGCCCCTTTGTCTTCTATAATAAAAGCTAAGAGTACACATGAAGGTTTTGTACTTAGGTTGTGATTAGCTCTGTATACACAGAATACCCTGAAAATACCACCGCTATGGGAGATGAAGGACAGAAACCAGAGCAGTAGAGAAGGTTTTAACCAGATATTCTAGAGTAAATACCTTCAGATAAGTATGCCTGTATGAATTTTCATAAGAGAATTGATATAACTGTCCATATTTTGGTACAAACCATTTGGCTTGCAGTGTGACTGCAGCTGTTAACTTTCCTGATGCATGAGGATGTGTTGCCTCTGGCTGAATGCAACTGGATTTATTCAGTGAATTTAATACTCCTAGTTTTTTGTGTACAACCCTAGAGGATGAATTGTTTAGTCTATTTCAGTAATATACACAAGTATGAATAATTTTACATAAGAAATGCAAGTTTTGCCATACTTGCCAAAGTACCTTAATTCCACCTGTGAGATGCTTTCTCTGGGAGATGCAGCATAATTTTCATAAAGTGACCATTCTTAAGCTAGAAAGTTACCTAGCAGTGTAACTACACTAATACAGCTCTGCCACTGTGAATATTTATTTGGACTGCACTGGTGTTTGCCACATGTTACTTAGTAGAGTGACTTGAATCAGTTTGTTTCGTGGAAAGTCATGAGGCTATTCCTTGGACAGAGTGAAATGAAGTGGGAAGTTCCATCTACGCTTGTGGCCGAAGTGGAAAGATGAGTCAGTCTTCTGGCCAAAGTCAGGTCAGAAGAATCATGGAAATAGAGGCACAGCAGGGACCTGAAGAGAGGTCCTACTGTAGCTCATACCCTTGCACTGCTGGAAACTTGATTACACATATCCTGTCACTAACATAATTATATACAGTTGCACACATAGTTACACAGCTGTACCTGAACGGTACTGAGCATTCCTCTTCTGACTGGTAGTGTTTCAAAGCAACATTGCTTGAGGGTGAATGACTGTCCAAGATATTGAGGAGAAATCAGGCTGTAACTGCTAGTAATTCCAAGGGGAAAATGCACATTCAAGTTTGTTTTAACCACTTTTTCTTTTTTTTCTTTCCCCTAACAGAGACAGGGAACCGGAGCTACTAATGGAAAAGACAAGACATCTGGTGAGAATGGTAAGGGTAGACTGTATTTCTTGATGGAGATTATTGAGTCAAATTGAGCCAAAATATTTTTTACTGTAATGTCAGGTAGCAATGGCCTTGGTTTCATATCTTTTGAATGTGTTTTGAAAAGTGGAAGGGCTTCAGTGGGATTGTTTTCTTTATATTTGTATGTTCAAATCATCTGCTACAGTAGAGATCTGATTCTGAGCTCGTACTATGGTAAACCAAAGGACTCTGTAGAAGGCAGTGCAAATACAAATGAGGCTAGAACAAGACAGTGTTAAGTATGTGTGAAAAGAACACCAAGAGACTAAGTTAAGTATTATGAGTGGCTGCTATGTGAATGGGGAAGGTGAACAAACATAAACTAATTACAAAGAACTTGCTCATAAACATAGTTTCTGTGGTCTGGTTCATCTCACCTAATTTTAGGCCCATAACTTAAGATACCAAAGTGAGAAGCCACTTGCATAGAACTCATTTGAGTGTTGCTAGAGACAGATAGGCTACGGATGGAGCAGCTCACATGGAAGGACCATATGACAATAGGCTCTGAACTTCAGCACTGTACATGAGCAAATCTGGACTCATGCTCCACTGCTCTAAGGGGTGAGTCATTGTTTTTTTCAAACTTTAACAAAGAGGTTGGCAGGAACAAGTTTCAACCTCTTAAGTGGCACAAACAATTCTAATTGGAAAATGTTGATTTTATATTTTTTTTTTTGCCCCCAAAGACAGTCAAACTGAATTTTCAGTGAAAACAGCAATTGTTTTTTAGTTGAAATCTCATTTTATTTCCTATAGGAGGAAGAAATGCTTTACACACAAATGATCACCTGGTTAAAATGCAGTTACCATCAGAAATGTTTTTCACAGGAAAACATTTTGATCAGCTTTATATACCCAGCTGAATATGAGGCAGAATCAGTGTGTAGACATTCATGGACAGGAGGAGGATTGAACTATATAAATATGCTGTCTGCTTCTGTTTGGTCATCTAGTTCTAACTGAAAGAATATGTTCTGGTAGTCCATCCCATCTACTGAAAAGCAGGAAGAATATAAGTCTCTTCTCTGAAAAGCCAAAGGTTTTCAGAGATGGGATATTTGAGCAGTTATTTTGGATATGCATTTTGGCCTTTATGTGTTGGTCTGAACAGGATTTTTGGGGCCTTTGAGGCAACACATCCTAAAACATTAAGAGACTTCTTTATGCTTAGTTTTTGTATTACAGAGAGGTGACTTTCCCATAAGGGCTGTTTGCATAATGTTACAGTAAATGAAATCCATAGATGATGTTCCCAATACGATAAAACACAAATTAGAGTGGAAAAAAGAAATAAATATTTTGGCTTGTTATGGTGTCTTGAATTAGTAGGAACAAATGTACCTTGACAGCAAAGCCATTTGTATTCTCAACTTAACAGGAAAGGAAAGCAAGCAAAATTGTCAGCCATTCGGGCAGCACGAGAAGCATGTTTTTCTCTTTACTGTTTGAGCATGTTATGAACTGAACTCATTTGCCTTGATTCTTCCCAAGTAAAATTGTCCTGTTATCAAGTTCAGCTTAGATTTACTGATCCCTCAACCTTTTAAAAAGCAAATTCTTTTTTTCTCAAAGGGAATTTTGAGGGGAAAAAGGACTGCATCATTAATTCACAAATATGATTCTAGTTGTAGCATAGGTTTAGGTATAATGTAAACAGATAGATGCGCAGTTAATCTTAGACAAATAAATACCAATTATTTGTTGTAATGAAACTATAACAAAAAACTGTTACCTATGTAAAATAGAAGAGCAGCGGGGGAGATGGAATAGTCCTCTAATCTCCCCAGTCCACATGCTTGTGTGAAAATAAAGCAGAATTATGTTCAGTATTACAAATAACTGAATAATCACTTGTGTTGAAGTAACTTTTACTCACACTAAGAGTTTTGCTGTTAACCTTCAATGATCTCACTGGATGCTAGTCAAGCCCTAGATGACATTTGTCTATCTTGACCTTTTAAACAAGTTGTAGTTTGTCCTTTAGCAGGTTATGATCAAATTCAGATGGTGATTCATGTCTTTGTAAGGGAGAGTAACTATTTTATTACAATGTGCTCTCATGGTACATCAGTGGCTAGTGAAGTCAATGGAAGAGCTCCTGATAGCTTCAGTGGGCACTGCATAATGCTGAGTAGCTTTTCCATCCAAAACATACTATATTGCTGTGAAGGAAGTCTATGTAATTTCATTCTGTTGTTGGAGTGGGAAGAAGAAAAATATTATTGGAAGTAAATTACATAAACTTGTTTCCTGGGTGAAAAGTGGTCAAAGGACTATCTTTAAAGAAAAACCACCTTGTTAGCAGTAATACTATGCATACAGAAGCACCTGTATAAAAACAAGTTGTTGGACATAAGAGCCATGTAACTGTAGCTGTCATAACCTCATTGGGTCTTGAAGGACCTCAGTCTACCTGAAAGCCAAGACATATTTGTGTATGCCATTACGAACTTATAAATTGTATTATATAATGCTGTTCTCTATGGTATAAAATCCAAAGGGAAGACAGCAGTAGTATACCCATGCACCCCCTCCTATATGAATCTGACTTGGTCTAATAGTCAGTGTGGGCTAAGAAGCTGTAATTTCCTTTTTTGCTCACTTGGTTTGATTAATCTGGCCTATCATGTTTGCAAATACATCTTAAATGAAAAGAGGATGTTCCTACCTTACTATTACTACTTTGGCAATGTCACAAAGTTCCTTTGTAGGTTAACACTTGTCACTTCTCATTGTTTCACATTACCCTACATCTTTTTGCTATGTAATTTGCAAGCTGGTATCATACAATCTAGTTTTTACAGCCTAGCACAACTGGCAAGGAAGTAATTGCGTCAGAACCAATTATTTCTATCTGCAAATTTAGAATCACTCTTTCTTATTAATAGATCTCACCCTTTCTTCTGAAAGTACATAAGGCATGTGATTATTAATTGGTATTTGTTAATAATTTTCTCAGAATATCAGATTTATCATTCAGCAATGTGAATATTTATAATAACAAAATACATGTTTTAATGTGATGAATTCTATAACTTCCTGAGTCTGAGTGAAGAGAAAATGAATAGGTTTTGCCTGAATGTAGATGTCATGGTGGATTAGGCCTACACAATCACAGCAAGATGGTCAGTTGAACTGAAGTGAAGCCCTTTTCAGTTTTTACTCATTCTCAAGCATTTGTCTTGTCAGTGTTATGACCTCTGCTTTGAGGTGGTCAGAAAACTATAAATGAATAAATGCTCTGCATTTCCTCCTCTGTGCAATACACTGTGGGATGCTTCTACATAAGGATAAAGAAACAGTAGAGTTAATAAAGTAAATTGCTATCTCTTACATCTAAAATGGAGTCATCTAAACTCACTTAAATCTGAATGCTTCTAGGAAACATTAACAGTAACGGTAAAGAATTGTAAAACAATCATGCATGGTAGAACAGAGACACCTCTTCAGTAAGCTTTCATGGTAGGGGGATATGCATCTTGCACTGTGATCAGCAATCCGTTCATCCGCTTCATCTACTCAAGGAATTCAGGAAAGTCTGCACACTGCACTCAGGAGTAAAGAATCTTGCTAGGTTCTGGCAGAGTGAATAATCATCTCGTAGTTATTTATGTAGAGTGCTTAGCTTAATAGAGCTTTAATGCCTGGCTAGAGGCCAGGATCATTATTGTAGTATGGTCTAATATAAATATTTGTTTAAGAACTTGAAATTAATTTTCCACTAATTCTCCAACGACTATGTAAAAATATACTGGTTTTGGGAACAGCCCTACAAATAAACTTGTGGAAAAATTATTTTGAAAAGGGAGGGAACACAACGCTATTTTGTATAAATATTCAAAGGATCTCATGGAACATGGTTTGCTGTATCTGCCCAGGTCTAGAGGTCACATTCTTTAGTCACAGTGAAGGACAGTGACTGAGCTGTAGCATTACAATGCCTTGTACATTTTGTCTTTCCCACAAAACATTGCTTGTGTGGCAAAAGATGAAGTAGGGCTGGCAAGCAACTGCTGAATCAATGTAACAAAATACGCTACCCTTTCAGACTGCTTCTCTGGTATTTTACCCCCACAGCACTAATCAGAAGTTAGAACAGTGGGTATTGTATGAAACTAATTAATACTGAGTTTTCCTGGGTATTAGGTTGAGTGTTGGGAGGAAAAGGCCTTACCCTCTTTTCTCTTTTCACTATGGTGTTCTACTTAAATTCTCTTGTCCCTTGAAAGTGGTCCTTCAGGGAATATGATCTCCCAGACAGTAATGCAGTCTCTATCTTCCACTTCTTTCAATCTATGTCCAGAGCCAAATTCTGTCCTATCTCATACAACCTAGCTGGTACTAGTGGGGATTTAGGAAGTGAGATGAGAATTATTTACTGTACCTCATCCCCCCTCTCTTAAAATAGGAAGTCTGTGTCTCAGCAGCATTCCTAGACATATATGCAACAATCAAACAACATAATGCCTAAGTACAAAAGTGAGTGAACCCTCAGCATAATTACATAAGTTGCATTTGGTTGTGTACAGATGCAGCAGGTCGCCCAGGCCCAGAGGAAGGTGTAAAAATCCTGTGTGAACTTAACACCATGATCTGTAGCTGAGAGTGGTTTAGGTAAGAGTTAAGAGAAAAATTCAAAATAAATAGTTCTAGAAGAATCCCATCGCAAGGCATAGCTATGCATGGCAAAAACACTGCAGGCAACCTTATCTGCTGAGTTTCATTTCAGGCACTTTCTTGGGGACAGCTACACATAAAGCTTACACAGAACCAAACCAAATATGCCTCAGGTCCTCTCCTGGCCTGTATCTCATGCTTTGCCCAGTCTGGTCTGTTTATCAAGGAGTCTGTTCATCTCTTCAGGAACCAACATGTCTCAGCTAAAGACAGATTGAGCCTTTAATAGCAAGGCTCTTAGATTGTTCACTGATCTTCCCTAGAGAGGACGCTGAAAGGAAGAGAGAGGAATTGTACATGAACTTCCCTTCCTCTCCTAGGTGAATTTCCATTTCTTGAGGCTGGGGATAAGTATAAGTCCTCTCCAGAGGAATACTGTGTGCTTATTCATTTGAGGCAATGATGACAAGGATTGCTCACAGAAATTTTCTTAACAACTTTTGATGTTTATCTAGCAACAAAAACTTTTAAAGCAACAATTTTTATGTGTGTTTGAGATAAAGTAGACCTTCTGTACTGAAACTTCACCTACCCCCAAGCATGTCTGTGTGTGGGGGGGGTACATGTGCAGTGGCCATCTGGTTTCATGGAGAGGATCCTCTGATGGAGTTTAAAGTAATGAATACACCTAATTTAAACTTAAGTATTACTTGTAAGAGAGCAGATACTGTTCTTCTGTTACCTGACAAGTCAGGTTTGATACTGTGCATTACTGCTGCACTTCTGGTAATGAGATGCTTTCTTTTTTAAATGTTTAGGCAGAAGCATCTTTTTTTTTTTTTTAAAAAAAGGCATTTTATTAAAAGTTTCATGAATTAGCAGAGCCAGCAGTGCTCATATAGTCTGGTCAATGTACTGTCTTTGGAATTCCCTGCAAGCTTTCATTTTGGCTATCACTTATAACTACTCCCATGAGTACCAAATAAGTCCATCTACTGACACAAAGAATATAGCATATGCACATGAAGGGTGTCTGTGTGTGTGTTGATAATGTTAATTATGCAGCTTTTTCTTGCATGTTGTTTTGGGGTTTTTTCCTCCCTGGGCCTGCACTGGAGGGGAAAAAAATGGTTTCCTATCTGATGGAAGAGTACCAGGAGAGCAAATTAAATGCAGAAGTCACACAGGGGGAAAAACAAAGCAAAACAGCACAACCATAGAAAAACTATTTCAGCTTTTAAACTTGCTTTTTTAAGGACTTAAAAATATGAAATGATTTCAAAATATTTCTCCTTTTTTTTTTTCCCCTTAGAGCAAAAGGTCCCAGCTAGCTGGCACCTTTGAGATGGAAAAACCCTCACGCTTAACACTCCTGTTACAAATGTGTCTGTCTAGGTACTTATATGGTCCTCACCACTACAGTAACTGAGTGTCTTCCAAGTATTTAAAAATAGAGATAACAATAACAATTTTTGCCCCAGTCCATCTCTTTCTTTCCAACTTGCTACAGGAATAACTTAATTTATGGGATCTTTGTTTTGCACACAATGCCTGCGTACAGCTTGAGAGGCTTGTGTGACTGCTTACATGTGATGCTCTCGAACTGAGTGTGCCCAAAAATTCAGCTGCATTTATAAAATGTGAGAAAAGAACACGTGTGTGTGTGTAATATATACTTACATATGGTCAGTCATACAGTCTGCTCCTTTGCAGGAGGTAGAAATTAGTACAGCTGCAGCATTCCTGCAGTGTTAAGTTTAGAAGCAGCAGAAGGAAATCATCATGAATTATGCTCACTTGTAACTTAGTTTCACTAGTTAATAGAGGATCACAGCCCTGTGGTGTTAGATGGTGCACACTTGCCCCCCCTGACCCCCCCCCCCAAAAAGAAAAAAAAAATTACTGTATTGTGAGGCAAACCAGTTTCAGTGAGAACATGGAAGAGCAGTGAAATTGCCTGAAAGAATGGAGTCTGTAAAACTAAAAGTAGAAAGAGCACCATTTAAGTCTGAGACCCAAGCCTCTTCACGATACCCATGAGGATCTTGACATGCTACTTTCTCCTTGGGTTTTTTGATATTTGCATTGACTGTGGCCTGTTACACTCTGGGTTTGGCCTTTCTGACTCCTAGTTTCTGCCCTTAGTTGACAGCTGCTACTTCCCTATTTGGTAAGATTTTGTCTCAGTTTCTTTGTCCTTTCAACAACAATGTGACTGGGATCTAGCTTCTTGCAGCACTGGGATCCTGGCACTTAGGAGGTGCATAATTCAGTGGGTGTTTGAGCACCTGAAAGGTGATAGGAGCCCTAATCCTTTCTGAGAAGCTGGTCTGTCAAGATCAGGCTAGGTTATTAGGAAAAAAGTCATTGTAAATTAAGAAAAAAATAATAATAAAGCTTTGATGACATTGGTGGTTTTTGCATTTAGATGACTCAAATATGCTGGGGTTCTGGTCAAGTGTTAATGAGGAAAGGCAGAACTGAAATTATGCCTTTGACAAGTGCCATATTTCTTTTGGAAATCAGTCTGTAATTATTCATGTGCTGCCTGACTATGCACGAGGGAGAATGAGACTTCTTTCCAGGGTTGGCACATAGCTGACATGCACTGGCTTGCTTCCACAAATGTGCACTCACTTGAAACCATGCTGTCATCAATACTCTGAGAAGAGGAACATTTAGATCTGCTTTGCTGCTGGTAGGAACCCAAATGAAGGACCTGGGTCAAGCCAGTCCCTAGATAACCCTAGTAAAACCAATAATGTTACCTCTGAAATGAATCTGTCCCTCCATCATCAAGGATGGTTTGGGGCTGTATCAGGACTAGAGTCAATGGCATATGTAAGCTAGCATATTTACACTGGAAGTCCATGGAGCTGGACTGACTTGCATAAGCTGCAGATCTATCTCTACATGTTCCCAGACTCTAACAACAGATGATTAAAAGTCTACAAGAGGTGGATATAGCTCAGCAGCCTGTTTTTTAATTTAGTGGAAGTGAAAAATGAAAAGGAACATAATCAATGCACACAGTGGTTACCAGGATTTACTGTTGCAGAAACATTGCTTTTTTTGACTGTACACACTATCTGCCTTACTTCGTATGATAGACTTTTGTTTTGTTCTGTTATTCTTCTTTTCCAGAAGACTTGGTTTTGTAAATGAAATGAAAATGCTCTTCCACTTATGAGTTCCTTGTCTGTTAGTTATTTGGTAAATGATTAATCATTTTTTTCTGAAGGTTTTTAAGATTTTAGTTTATAGCACATAGCTGTATTAATGTACTTAGCTCGATGCTCCAAAATTAGCTTGTAATTTGGTGTTACCAGGCTTGCTTGTGTAAGCAGGCACAAGAATTTAGAACAGCAGGAGTGTTACAGACATGATTAAATTTTGGTCCTTAGCTGAAGTAGTGACCAGAACAAAAAGCAGTTAAGAGTGTAAAAAGGAATGAGATGCTACAACATGAATCATAGAATAATCATAGAATCATTTTGATTGTAGAAGACCTTTAAGATCGTCAAGTCCAACCATTAACCTAACACTGCCAAGTCCACCACTAAGCCATGTCCCTAAGTACCACATCTACTCGTCTTTTAAATACCTCCAGGGATGGTGTCTCAACCACTTCCCTGGGCAGCCTCTTCCAATGCTTGACAACCGTTTCGGTGAAGATGATTTTCCTAATATCTAATATAAACCTCCCCTGGTGCAAATTGAGGCCATTCCATATTGTTCTATTGCTTGTTATGTGGGAGAAGAGACTGACACCCACTCCACTACAACCTCCTCTCAGGTAGTTGTAGAGAGCGATAAGGTCTCCCCTGAGCCTCCTTTTCTCCAGACTAAACAGCTCCAGTTCCCTCAGCTGCTCCTCACAAGACTTGTGCTCTAGACCCTTCACCACCTTCATTGCCCTTCTTCGGACACACTCCAGCATCTCAATGTCTTTTGTAGTGAGGGACCCAAAACTGAACACAGTATTCAAGGTGCGGCCTCACCAGTGCAGAGTACAGGGGGACAAACACTTCCCTAGTCCTGCTGGCCACACTATTTCTGGTACAAGCCAGGATGCTGTTGGCCTTCTTGGCCACCTGGGCACACTGCTGGCTCATATTCAACTGGCCATCAATAAACACCCCCAGGTCCTTTTCTGCCAGGCAGCTTTCCAGCCACTCTTCCTCAAGCCTGTAGCATTGCATGGGGTTGTTGTGACCCAAGTGGAGGATCCGACACTTGGCCTTGTTGAACCTCATTCAGTTGGCCTTGGCCCATTGATACAGCCTGTCGAGATCCCTCTGCAGAGCCTTCCTACCCTCAAGCAGATCAACACTCCCACCCAACTTGGTGTCATCTGCAAACTTACTGAGAGTGCACTTGATCACCTCATCCAGATGATTGATAAAGATATTGAAGAGAACTAGCCCCAATACTGCACCCTGGGGAACACCACTTGTGACTGGCCACCAACTGGATTTAACTCCATTCAACAGAGCTCTTTGGGCTTGGTCATCCAGCCGGTTTTTTACCCAGCGAAGCGTATGGCCGTCCAAGCCATGAGCAGCCAGTTTGTCTAGGAGAATGCTGTTGGAAATGGTGTCAAAGGCTTTACTAAAGTCTAGGTACACAACATCCACAGGCTTTCCCTCATCCAGGAAGCGGGTCACCTTGTCATAGAAGGAGATCAGGTTAGTCAAGCAGGACCTCCCTTTCATAAGGCCGTGCTGACTGAGCCTGATCACCTGGTTGTCCTGTACGTGTCACGTGATGGCATTCAAGATGATCTGCTCCATAACCTTGCCTGGCACTGAGGTCAGACTGACAGGCCTGTAGTTCCCTGTATCCTCCTTCCGGCCCTTCTTGTAGATGGGTGTCACATTTGCTAATTTCCAGTCATCTGGGACCTCCCTGGTTAGCCAGGACTGCTGATAAATGATGGAAAGTGGCTTGGTGAGCACTTCCTCCAGCTCCCTCAGTACCCTTGGATGGATCCCATCTGGCCCCATAGACTTGTACGTGTCTAAGTGGCATAGCAAGTCGCTAACCATTTCCCCTTGGATTATGGGGGCTTCATTCTGCTCCCTGTCTTCCAGCTCAAGAGGCTGAATACCCAGAGAACTACTGGTTTTACTACTAAAGACTGAGGCAAAGAAGGCATTAAGCACCTCAGCCTTTTCCTCATCATTTGTCACTATGTTTCCCCCCACATCCAATAAAATATAGAGATTCTTCTTAGTCCTCCTTTTGTTGCTGATGTACTTATAGAAACATTTTTTATTGTCTTTTATGGCAGTAGCCAGATTAAGTTCTAGTTGGGCTTTGGCTCTTTTAATTTTCTCCTTGCATAGCCTCACGACATCTTTGTAGCCTGTTCTTCCAAAGATCATCATCTCTCCTTTTTTTCCTGAGTGAACCAGCACAACACCTCACCTTCTGTCTTGGTGCTCAAAGTGGATTTCAGGACTGTATGTAAAGTGCCTAGGTTGCTCGTACAATGCAAGAGAAGGGTGTTTCAAAGTGGGACTTTAGCCCATGTGTGTCTTGGGTTCCTATGCTGAACAGGAGCTATTAGGATTAATAATAGTAAACTCTGTCTCTCTATATAGGTTAGGGGTGAAATTCCTCTTGCCTGGCTGTATTAGTGTACACGTGCATGAGAGACCTAAAGCTTCATTTATTGTCAACAGAGAGAAATGTATTCTTCTGTGACGTGATACCTATCACAATGAGCTTCTCTGGAGAGCTTGGTGTTTATAGCTCCTAGTTTGATTTAGGTATAAAATGGCTTCTGATTTGCTCAACTCTATCAAGGCTGAGGAATTTGTGGGTAATACTAAAATAAGTCCTATAGAGCCTGTGTATCTCTGGAGTTAAGTGGATGCTCAACAGAGTTTTTTAGAATGTTGGAATTGGACCTGGACATTTAATTTCTCCTTAATCCCATCTCAAGCAACTCCATCCTTATTTAGATCTGGCTGAGCCTGGCCACCTCATGTCAGCTCTTCCAGCCATTTTCTCAATGGAAATCTGGATGTGAAAACTTCCAGATGTTTCCTGGCTTGAGATCTTTGTTCGCTAGGATGCTCGATCTGATGAAAGCATTTGCTTTGATTAAGCACACTTAGTATTGGTTTATTTTTTTTCCGTAGACCACAGTGGGTTACGAATAGGAAGGACTGAGAAAAATATATATTTTCCAAGGAGGAGTTCTCAAGAAAAGAAGAAACTTGGATAGCACCAGATATGGAAAAGGCATTTCAAGAGTCACAGTGGAAAACAGGGCAGGGTGCTCTGTCAACTCCTGGGAGATATTGTGGGTAGTCCAGAGACTGGAACTCAGCTCTCAGCGATTCTCCAGGGTCTCACAGTAACATTATTTAATTGCGGTTGATGAATGAGTAGTCTAACTGCATTTTGAGTATCTCATCTTTCATTCTAACTTATACCTAAAAACCCCCAAGACTGCTGGCTGACTCTAGATGGGGAAAGCATTAATTATTTGTTAGGTTTTAGTGAAAACTGGCACTTCACAGTGACCAATTTACTAGCTCCTCTAAAAGCTGCCAGTAAAAAATGGACATGTACAAATGTATTCTTTAGCGCAAACTAATTAAAATCCAGGCTAATAGCCAGAAAAACAATACATTGTTGTAGGATTTTGGAATTCATTATGTGTCTGTACTAATCCAACAGTAACTATCCTGGCTCTGCAGTTTCTAATCTGAGTTCCAGATCTCATACTGATAGCCAGACAGCTGAGAGTTAGCCTTTTGGATTGCTAAGGGCATTTTTACTCTACTTTCATAGGTTTTCCGGAAATGCTCCTTTCTGAGAATGTGTTGCAACAACTATCTCTCTCTCTCTTTCAAACACAACGTATAGGACAGAGTCCCTCACCTGACCATCTTTAGATTTATTGCATAATGGTGGTGTATTAACTTCCAATGCATTGTGACCTTGATATGCTGTAGTTTGAAGCTTAAATTAGCCTTGAGCAGCCCTTTCCTTTACTTCTGTAGGTTTTTTAAGGGCTTGTTCTGTTCGTTCTGTCTGCTCTAGGTAAGCACTGTTTTTTCCAGCTAAACAATGCTGCACTATTGTATGTAAATGATTTTTACTAATGATTTTCTATTTCAGTGTTCATAAAATAATTTTTCATTAAAATTGGTAGCACCTTAAGAATTTGGGGCTGTCTCTATAGACACTGAAGGGAGTTTCTAACCTGTTTCTGACAGGAAGCAAGAATTAGCTATGGAGAAAATTCTGGGCTGATTCTTTGTTTGTGGCAGATGTGGTACAGCTAAACAGAAGGGTAGGAGGGGGGAGATTAATAAAGCTTGAAGATATGTTTATTCTTCTGGCCTTACTGATTTCACTGAGTTGAGTGTAGGTTATCAGGTGTGGTAACTTTGAGAAAAGATGTGGGTGCACACGTAATACTGTTATGTTTGGGCCCCATCTTGGGGTATGATGGGAGTGCATATATCCCCATCCTGGCTTGTACAGATGGCTATTTATACAGCACAGATGAGAATCAAATACCCCCCCTTTTTTTCACCTCAAATAACCAGGAGCCAGAATCCACACAGGGAAGGACATCTAGACAGAGCTGAGGCAGCTGGATTCAAGGCTGTTTGGCATCCTGAAGCAGCTACTTCTTGGTCTAGCAGCCAGCAGACTAATTACTAGCAGACAGTGCAAAGCACAGGTGTATTATGATCTCATCTAATGATTTTGTTCATAAAGCAGACAGCTGTATTTTTCACTAGCAGAAATTTCTTGGTGACCTTTACAATGAATCTATTCATAACTGAACTCTGCATCTCTCTTGTGAGGTCTGCCTCTTGGGTTGTACTGCTTAGGAGAAGGTGGAAAAAAAGCATTCCTGGCTTCTTTTAGCCAAGAAGATAAGAAGACAAATGGAAGATGTGTGGTTTTGGACCTTTTATCAAGAGGTGATAGATGCTGTCAGCAGAGGGCACAGACACAGGCTTTGCCAATCAGTCATGAGTCATCATTCTATCCACCAACACTGCTTTGTCTCATCTCAGACAAACTTAAGACTTTGGATTAAGTTCCTTTCTCTGTCAAACTCAAGAGAAAGAAATAGCTCTGCTAGACTCCAGCGGAAAGAAATCTAGAGATTAAGGATCCATAAGCAATACTATATATGCTTAGCACACCGGCAGACAGGCCTGTGTCATATGCCCAGTGGGACCAGGTGCAAGACTTGGAGATGTTCTGTCCATGTGCAGGAGGTTTGATGGACCTAGTCTGCACTGACTGTTGGACCTCTTTGAAACTGTGGCCCTATGCCAGAGAAAAGTATCACAACTGTTGTTTCAGTATTTATGTTTTTTAAATGAGGGACTACATAAATAAAAAGTGAGACTGAGTCATAAGATGGAGTACTCTGGAGGTCTCTCAGCTAAAAACCATTCCATTATGGAAGAACATCAAAAAGAAACTGTAATTTTTGGCTATTCCCTCCATTCCTCCTATGCCACAGGCAGACCTTGTGAACAATGCAATCTAGAGGCTGTTCTCAGATGCAGCAGAATTAGTGTAGATTTTTGGTCTTTATTCATCATCTTAAGGAGATTACTGCTGCTAACATTAGCATTTTCTCTATTACATGGTGGACTGGCTGAGGTCCAGAGTGAGTTGGAATTAGAATACTTATTTTCTTCCTTTTATTAGTTCTTTTTCTTCTTGCAGTAGAAGATGCTGCACACAAAAAAATCAGTGAAGAAAGCTGCATCAAGGGATACTGGTGCTTCTTTGTAGTTTCTCCCTTGTATATCTGTTTGTGTGAGCTTGTAACTCCCACTCCATTTAGTTCCAAGTTTCAGGTTTTAATGAACCTAAATGTAAGCGCATCAACAACTGCCATTATTTTTGGAGTGGGTACTATGCAAGATCACTAAGAAGTTGTTGTTTTCTTCTCCAAAGTATGAATAAATCCAAATTTACTTGAAATTTGGCATGGAAAGGTTTCATAACTACAATAAATCTGACCCTAGTTTCAAGCTTCACACAACTCTTAGGACATCACAGTAATTTTCTGTGCCTGTAAGTAGTTTTCTGCAGGATTATGTAGTACCATGAATCATATTTAGGGGCAGATCTCTTGACTGAACTTGCAGAATAGAAACTAGCGTCTAATTAACCTGAGCTGAGATAGAGAGCAGCTGCTTCTATTCTGCTGTGTGTTTGTGAGGTTTTTGGCCTAACAGCAAGAGGCTGAGTACAGCTTCCACTTTTGTTTGTCACAGCTTAACATTTCAGTATAATTGCTGAGATAGTGAGTGATCCAGCCTAGAGCTGCCAGCCTCCTCTTTCAGTGTCAGGGATACCTTTTGTTGTTGTAAGTGATGCTGTCTGAGTGTGACTAAACAGTTGATAAGCTTGACCAAGTGTGCCAGAAAGCAAAACAAAACAAAACAAAAAACAATGTAGACTTTCAGTTCAGGCAGTTCTAAAAAAGGTCTTCCGCCCCCCCAGTGGCTTGTTTCAGGAGAAAGTCTGATTTGGTTAAAAAAAAAAAAAAATTGTTCTGGTTATTTCTAGTCAGAAGAGGTTGCACAGATTAAGGCAAGCACCAGAAAAGAGAGACTTAGATCCTCAGTTGGTGCAAATTGCCATAGCTATTCTGGCAGTGATTTCTGCCGGTTTATGCAAGGCCCAAGAGGCGTTCACTATACTGAAACTTTTAACCAGTCATTGTCTTGTATAAGTAGATAGTTTTCTGCCAGTGAGACCCCTTATTCTCACAGGTAACAAGTGAGTGTGCCCATGAGAGTGCGATGAAGCACGTGATGCAGTGGGATGCTCCCAGGTGATTCCAAGCTAGTGGTCCTCTCTGCCAGGCAGGCCAGGCTGCTGCAATGGGTCAAGTAAGTTATTCCTTACTTTCTTCCCATCTTCATAAAACCTGAAGTTTTCCTTTCATCTTTTCCACAAGTAGTTTCTTCTCTGGCTTGCTTTCTTACTGTCTCCCTCATGCTGTGTTTCTGTTTTATTCCTCATTCTTTCTCCTCCCTGAGAGAACTTCATGTCTCTTCAGCACAGCTAGGTCAAGTGCTACTTCTCCCTCTAACTGCCTGATTTTCCTTCTTCTTATTTTCCCAGGCACAGTTTTGTTCTGGGTCTTTAGTAGTACACATTCACCAAAAGAAGGTTACTGACTAATGCTCTGATTTGGAGTCATGGTTGACCCTCACACAAAGTCTTTCATTTCTCTCCAGTCTCACAAAACATTTACTGTTTCCTAGACTAGATTTAAGCAAGGGCCAGGTGAATAGGCAGCAAAGAAACATCTGGAAGAAGAGCATCACATTTAAGAAAGAGACAAAGCAGTCTTTAAAATAGTGGGATTGGAAACAGGAAGGCTTTTAATTGTTCACTCTGTCTGCTTTATTTGCTTAGGAATGAAGAAAGGAGTAAATACTGAGTTTCCTGAGCAAAAGATAAAGAAAAAATATTTAATTGGTTCTGTTTACATTCAGGTCTAGAATTCAAACAGTGAAGAAAATGAAGTGAGTTTTAGTGCAAAAAGGACTAGTTCTGGGGTGTGCAGAACCTACTGTGCATTTTGCATATGCCAACACTTGTGGTGTTGGTTAGGGATTTAAGTGCTAAATTAAATCCTTCATTGCACTAACCCAGCTTGTGTTTTCTGATTCAGAGGAAATGCATGAAATTTCTAGTCCTTCTTCTAAGTGCTAACCTTATAAGCTCATGAGGCTTGTAATCCTCAGGAACAGGGGAAGGAAAAATGAATCTATATAGATTAGAAGGCATGGGCTGGAGTAATGATCTGAGGTTGGTCAGCCATGTGTGTCAGCTAAGATGCTGTTTCTGATCAGCTTTATTGACAATCTGACATGTCTGTAAATCCAAATAGAACTTAAAATGTTCCTGTCAAAGCTTAAATTCACAGAGGGGAAAATGTTTTCTAGAGCAGTTTTAAATGAGTAGCAGAGTTAAGTGCTAGAGAAATCTCCAAGCACAGACTGTATAAGGGAGAGCTTTGATTAATTTTTGTCTTCTGTATAATCATTTTAAGTGGCTCAACTATTTTCTGGTTTTGTTTTGTTTTGTTTTTTTTTCTGAGGTTATAACTTCAAGAAATTATTGGCAACTCTCAAAACACCAGCACAGGAATATTTACACTCTGTTTTTGACCCCTTTTAAAGATTTTCCAGCTATCCATAACTTTTATTTCATTTAGTTTACATTCTTTTGCTCATATTATATACTCATATTTTGTTTATTACAATCTGGACTAGTGACAAGGCCAATTAACAGAGCTGCTGAACTCTGCTGGTTAAAAGCTTCCTTTTCAGTTGTATGTAGCCTTGCCAAAATCCAATTTCTTAGGCTGAAATTTGTCATGTTGATTGCTTGCCTCAAGCAGAATTATTTTGGAAGGGTTCAGTAAAGTCATTCCAGTTGTTTCCAAAAATGAGGCTTGAACAAAATGCTAACATGTCTAGCAATTAAAAACAACTTCTGGTGGCCTTTTTTTTGACTGTTTTGAGCCTTTGTCATTTTGAACAGAAATGTAAGATTTGCCATCTGGGATGCAACTTTTCTGTCTTCAAATTGGCCAAGTTATAAATGTTTAGAAAGACAAGTCTTACACTTGCATGTGTTCAGTGAAGCAGTTAATTATTTTCTTTGATGAAAACTCAACATCACTGAGACAAATAGTAAGCACTAGAACAACTAAACCAACACTGTCTTTGCAAGGCTTAAGGAAATTACAGTTTTCCCTAATTGCTGCTACATGCTTCTGTAAGCTACACTTTGGCCAGGAACTGAAACTAAGAGCATGGCGGTGCCCCTTCTGTGTTTCCAAGACACCACAGTTGCTTAGGAGGAAGTGTACCTCCTTCCTTGGAACCAGATGGTCACAAAAGCTGGAGCAGGAAGGTCAAAGGGTGGAATGACAGAGGAGTTCAGTAAGTCTCATCAGGAAACTAGAACCCCAAAGTATTAGGGAGGTTTTGATACTTTTGAATGGAAACTGGGACTGAGAGGGAGGAATATGAATTGGGATGCAAGAACTGGAGGATGCCAGGAGCCAGCTAGTGTGGAAAGGGGCTGGGGTGGAGTTCTGAGGTTGGGGAATGCCCTGGTACAGTTTTGGGAACTAGGACTAGCCAAATAAAGAAACAGCATTGCTGAGGTCTACTGGGAACCATGATGAGGATCTAGGCTGGGGAAGACATGGGGCTAGCCCTGAGTTTATACAGGTGAGGTGGAACAGAAATAGCTACCATATCTGAAGGCACTAATGAACGATGAAGTCCCCAAGCCTGCAGCCCATACCTTCCATTGTCTCATTGTTCCTTTCCTGTCAGCTGTATGAAACCCACTGGCAAAATACGCAACTCATGCCATTTCCTGCTGATTCAAGTAGAGGACAACAGCCTACTACCACTATCAGTCTCTTCATTAAAAGAAGAGGTCTATGTGGTGGATCTAACAGTTCCAAGCAGTCATGCTGAGGAACCATGTGGGTGTCCATATGTTGTAGCAGAATAATTTTTTTTCTTTAAATCTAGGAAACGCAACATGCTCCTAAGACTATGAAAGTTGCAAAGCCAAGAATTTGAAACAGGATTTTCTGGAATTAAAGTTGTCTATGCAAAATTAACTGAATTAATTGCGTAGTGGTATCAGTGTGGTTTGTCGTGTTTTTCATGCTCAACTTTGCAACCTTAATATTCTTTTAAGATAGCTTTTACGTGTGCAATAAACATACAACTGAAGCAGGAGGAAAACCTTTATTCCCTGGCCTCAGTTAGATTTTGATGTCAATTAGAATATCTGGCACAGGGTTTAATAACTCTCTAATTGCTATTGCAGCACTTAGCTAAATCAATGCCCATCCTTCCTGATAAAATTGTTTTTAAATAGCAGTTGTTAAAAGGCACCAGGTGAAAACTTAGTGAGGTGAAAATGAAGATAGAATGAATAGGAACTCTTCTTTTCTTCCAGACAACATCACATCAATAAAGCTTGTGTTTTGTTTTAAAATGTTTTTACATTTTTTGTATTTAAAACATTTTATATGGAGCAAACCACTGCAACAGCTTCCGAGTTTCAGGGAGACCTTGTGAATCTGCAAGGATACAAAGCATTTACCATATATTTATAGCAAAGAATTTCTTTTTGAACCTTCCTGATGTTTGCTGTGCTAGCACTTCCTAGTTCATTGCCTGGAAGTTGTGTGGTTTTTTTTTTTGTAGTTGTGCTTGAGATAAATGATCAACACCCACTCCTAATTTTTTAATTAAAAATCCAAAATAAAAAAACAACTGACAAATGAATGAACGTGTAGTGACCACCTGCCAAAATCCCTGCACAGCTTAATGCTGTTTCTCTCTCTTTCACTGTCACTAAGTTTTTTCAGCACAGAGCAGAGATGTACAGGGGCACAAAGCCAGTCACAGACATAGAGAGGAACATGCTGCATATGGCTCACTGTTGCTGTCTTGCTGTCCTTTTCCTCAATCTTGAAGCCATGTATATTTTAAAGGTGAATGGGGCTGCACTAAGGATACTTCAGTAGGGGGGGTCATGCGTGAACCCTGTCAGGTGGGATTGCCAAGCAAAAGGAGGTGCTGCTGGACCAGGATGGGAAGGAGAAAAGGGATGACAGACCCTTCCAGAGAGGAATGAGGCAGGGAATGCTCCAAGTGACAAAAATAATTTGTTACATCTCTGAGAGCTGAAAGGTAGCTTGGGTGGTGGGCCAGTGTGGTACTTCATGAGTGCGGTACTTTTATGAGGACATAACCCGGTGGATAGATGATGGTAAAGCTGTGGATGTGGTCTATCTTGATTTCAGTAAAGCGTTTGACACTGTCTCCCACAGCATCCTCGCAGCTAAACTGAGGAAGCGTGGTCTGGATGATCGGGTAGTGAGGTGGATTGTGAACTGGCTGAAGGAAAGAAGCCAGAGAGTGGTGGTCAATGGGACAGAGTCCAGTTGGAGGCCTGTGTCTAGCGGAGTCCCTCAAGGGTCGGTACTGGGACCAGTTCTATTCAATACATTCATTAATGACTTGGATGAGGGAATAGAGTGCACTGTCAGCAAGTTCGCTGATGACACAAAACTGGGAGGAGTGGCTGACGCGCCGGAAGGCTGCACAGCCATTCAGAGAGACCTGGACAGGCTGGAGAGTTGGGCGGGGAGAAACTTAATGAAATATAACAAGGGCAAGTGTAGAGTCCTGCATCTGGGCAAGAACAACCCCATGTACCAGTACAAGTTGTGGACAGAGCTGTTGGAGAGCAGCGTAGGGGAAAGGGACCTGGGGGTCCTAGTGGACAGCAGGATGACCATGAGCCAGCAGTGTGCCCTTGTGGCCAAGAAGGCCAATGGCATCCTGGGGTGTATTAGAAGGGGTGTGGTTAGCAGGTCAAGAGAGGTTCTCCTCCCCCTCTACTCTGCCCTGGAGAGGCCGCATCTGGAGTATTGTGTCCAGTTCTGGGCCCCTCAGTTCAAGAAGGACAGGGAACTGCTAGAGAGAGTCCAGCGCAGAGCCACAAAGATGATTAAGGGGTGGAACATCTCCTTTATGAGGAGAGGCTGAGGGAGCTGGGTCTCTTTAGCTTGGAGAAGAGGAGACTGAGGGGTGACCTCATTAATGTTTATAAATATGTAAAGGGCAAGTGTCATGAGGATGGAGCCAGGCTCTTCTCAGTGACATCCCTTGACAGGACAAGGGGCAATGGGTGCAAGCCGGAACACAGGAGGTTCCGCATAAATATGAGGAAAAACTTCTTTACGGTGAGGGTGACCGAACACTGGAACAGGCTGCACAGAGAGGTTGTGGAGTCTCCTTCTCTGGAGACATTCAAAACCCGCCTGGACGCGTTCCTGTGTGATATGGTCTAGGTAATCCTGCTCCGGCAGGGGGATTGGACTAGATGATCTTTCGAGGTCCCTTCCAATCCCTAACATTCTGTGATTCTGTGATTCATAGCCACCACTTTCATTGGCAGCTCAGAAATGCACTGCGCTTCAAGCATGTACAACCTTTCTGTGTGTCCTCAGTGTGCTGTGTGGGTCTGTTAAGTGCACCATCTGTCAGGATGATGAGACCATTTTCATTTTCCTGCTCCATAACCTCCTGATATAGATAAAGAGCTAGGAATATTGGCCTACCTTTTCCTTTCACTGAGACTTTATTGGAAAACCATGCTTGCTTTTACCAACATTTTTTAAAAAAAAGATATGTAGCTGTGATTAATCAATACATAGTCTATAAAAAGGTCGATGCTCCTTCTCCTTGCTACACACCTGAGAATAAGCCTACTGCAACCCAGCCTTAATGATCTATACTTCAGTCAGGTGCTTGTTAGATGCTTGTCAGAACATGTAACTGCATTCTTATGGGAGAACAACCCCTCCACCCTTTATCTGAAATAGCATCAAGTTCAAAAGAGGATGTTGCTCAGTCAGTGCCTGGGATCTAGAAGGTTTGGAATTTTATTTTTTTATGAGATGAGGAAAAGGAAAAAAAATGTAGAAGCAGGAATTGAAGCATTGTCTCCTGCCTTTGGTGCCGGACCTTGCTCATTAATCTCTGCTACTTTGAAAAGGCTTAGAAAATTACATTGCCCTATACATCAGTCCTCACTCAATAAATACAGATACTAAAGTCAGGGATGAGAAATCCCACAGAGCTTTGCTATTGACTTGTTAGAATTCCAGGCTTTAGCCTCAAAATATAGTAATTGTCCTCAAGTAATGAACAAGCTGCTGAGAAGGACACCTTGCCCTTCTGGATTCATTCCCCACTCTTTTAGAGAATCTATTCATTGCCTTTTTTTACTCCCTTATGCCAAACAGTAAATTGTCCTATGTGCCAATAAGATCTTTTCTATTACTCCATGAGAGTAAATTTGTGGAAGAGCAGAACTGTGCTCACATTCTGTCTCAGAGCCAATAGTCATATTAAGCTTAGCTTCAGTTTCTAGAAGAGGAGGGGAAAGAAAAAAAGATGATGACAAGGACATATGGGGGGTTTGTATTTCTTCCATTAAGGAATGATGAAGCAGTAACTTGTGTGCTTTGGCATTTAAAGACCATGTGTGTGTACTTGTCCTGTAAAATAAGAATTCTCTATTGAGTGCACATCAGCTAAGATTACAGTGCAGGAGCCGTGCCTCCTCCTTACCCACAGGTGCTTCACAGGACTCAGGAAGGAAGGAGAGGGGATTTGTGCTGGGGAACTGTACTAGGAGGTGGTCACTATGGTTTTCTGTGCACTTCATGCAGACTATAATCTCATGTCAGTGGGGTCCTTCCTTGGCTTGGATCAGCAATGAGAAGCATGGCTAGCAATACCTTTTAAAAGGTACTTGTCTTCTCCAGCACATCCAGTACATCTGACTTACCCATTTTATTTTCTCTCTTTTATGTAGTCTCAGTCCTGCAGTCAAGTAATGGCTGCCTTTGACACGTGCTAGGTGCAACAAGGTTCCTTTGAGCATCTCCACTCTTCAGCAGAATGGCAGCAGCCATCACCTGATTCATTATTAGCTAAATAGCAGAGCAGAGATTAGGTGTTTGCAATAGCTTGCAAATTCAATTATAGTTCTCACAGCAACTGTCATTTGGCTGCTTGTTTGTGTGAAGCATTTGATATTGCTTGTCATGGTGTTAACTGTAATCCCTTATTAGGGAAATATAAGAAGTCTTACTGATGTACACTTAAAAAAATGCTTTTGAGCATGAAATATTCTCTCCATAGCATGCAGACACACATGCATGCACAAAAACTCACTATGCTTGAAATAAATTGAAAGGTTAGCAAGAGGTGCTGATACAGGTTTTTTGACTGTTCAATTATATATCTATAAAAAGAGGAATGTAGGCAGACTGTTCAGTCAGCTCCTGAGGGAACATGAGAAGATCCAGATCAACTGCACAACTGGTGGCTTCACTAGCAATATCAGCAGAGGGAACAAATGTTCATTTTGACCATCTATTGAAGGTGAGCTGTTCTCTCCTTGCTAGCAATGGGATGGAAGCACACAGATGGAGTAGTGAGAGAAGGTATGCCTCTCTTTATTTTATTTTCTTCCTTCCTGAAGCAAGCAAGATTTCTTAGCTGCCTTTCATAAGGGCTAAATAATTTATTGATGAGAAAGAATTTCACATGAAATAGCAGATAAGTGTGTTCATATGAAATTCTACAATGTGTAGTTCAGGCACCACTCAGGCTCAGGGGATGTTATTCATTTGATTAAGTATCAATATCTACATCTGAACTAGTCACCCTGAGGTCCCGTTATAGCTAATAGGAAACTAGCCAATATAGGAAGGGGATTCAAGGGTGAGATTCATGCTATCCTAAAACGTCTGCCTAAAGTACATCAGATGAATTGCACCCTCAGATTGCCTGTTTTTCTCCATTAGTTTCTTTCTGAAGTGAGCTGCTGCTGAGCTCCGATGTAAACACCTGCAAGTGGTTTTTTTTTTTTCTATGGTTGGACTTGATGATTTTAAAGATCTTTTCCAGCCTAAATGATTCTATGATTCTAAGTTAGGTTAGGTGATTTTTTTCTCAGGAATTGGACATAGCTTTTTGTCTAGAACCCAGTTTTTAAATGTTCAGCCTAACAAGCTTCTGCACAACGTGTTAACATGGCTTTCCAAATGGCTGTTGGGCAAGACAGCCTGGAATACACTGACAACACCCTCCAGCATATAGAATCATAGAATTGTGTTTGTTGGAAAGGACCTTTAAGATCATCAAATCCAACCATTAACCTAGCACTGCCAAGTCTACCACTAAACCATTTCAGAGCCATATTGCCACAGGATCTTCATTTGTCTCCACGTTACTGCTATTTCAGTGCTATCGTGCATTCTCCTGAGGTGCCTCTCTTTTCCTAAGAAAGTTAAGCAAACCAGCCTGCAGGGGAAATAAACATATAATGTGGGTTTTTCTGTTCAATGGAGACATGGTAAACTCAAATTAATGATTCTGTTTGGATAACAGCCCAAGCAAAAAAAAAAAAAACAGTGGAAATTTCCTAGAACACTCTTACACCAGAATTTCTTTGCCTTCTGGTGGAAAACTACAGCTGGGTAACTGCTTTCAGGAGTCAGGGACATTAAAGTTCTGTACCTTTTGTGAGAGAATTTCACTATCCAGAACATTCAGTAAAACTACTGGCCAGACTGCATCAATCCAGCACTACATCTGGTTGCACTTGTGGATGCTGGAGCAGAAGTTACAAAGCCAGTTAATGCAGTAAAATCTACTGGCCGGCCAAGTCTCACGGTAAATCGATGTCTGTCAGAGTATGCTGGTCTTTCCTCAGACTGTGACTGAACTACCTTGGAGCTGCTCCAGAAACTTAGGGTTTATATCCATTGCATCTCTGGGGCTCTGCTGATGGGATATGTTTGGTTTTATGGAGGGATGACAAACTTTCTTTTGCCAAATGCACTCCCAAAAGAATCTCTTAGAACACAATTGTTCAACTAAGTCTGTGGGCAGGATCAGGTACCCCGTGACAATTTTGTTCTGTCTTCAAAGGACTCCAGATGCTTCCTTGGGCATCTTTAACCTTACAAGCTCCACTTCTGTCTGCAAGACTTTGAGAATAGCCCAGCTGCCTCCACAAGCACCCCCAAGCTGGCACTTAGTGCAAGATGTTAAGAAAACATGGTACATACCTGTATTAAAGCAGTGGCTTTCTCATGGTGGGATTGTGCCAAAATAATTATCCTATTACCAGCACAGAACGGTGCCCATGTTCATGCAAATAAAAGTGGCAGTGTTTGGACATAATTTAAGTTGTTTCTTTTTTGCATGTAATCTATGCAGGAAAGTAAATGCTTCTTACAGATAATCTTATTTACAAGTTGTTTTTTGATAGCATGTGTTAAGGCATAGAAGATACTGAAATGACTCCTTTGCTTAAGAGTGTAATGTTGAATGGCAAAGCTCAGTTCCTGTACCTTACTCTGTCCACTACTGAGTGTGTGGTTAAATACTTTGTAATTAAAACCTGGTGATGTATTTTACAAGAGGAGAATGTCTTCTCACTGTGACTTTCCAAGCTCTCATGTAACAGTTTTTATTAAAGTTACTGTGAAAACTTAAAATAGTGCTCTCATTAGTTGTAACAGAGATCTGCTGGTATACAATGACGCCTAGAAACTGCCCTTATTTTTCCTTATTTTTCACTTTGAAGATGAGCAGGGCAAAATCTCACTCTTCATTTTCTTCATTTTGTGTGTGAAGAGAAACAACTTCTGACTCCATACCGCAGTTCTTTTGATTGCCCTCCTTTTTCTAATTGACAGGTTTTCCTCTGTAACCTATGCCATCTTCCCCAGCTGATCTCTCTGTGTCAGTGCATGAATTTGAGCCCCCTTTTCTGCTACTTCTGTGTGGCATATTGTGCATCACTACCATTTCTCTGAGCTATTCCCCAGCTACTCTTGTAAACTATAAAGAGAGAGGGGCAGGTGGGGAAGCATTCCTGGAAAGCGAGGCAGTATCACGTTGGAAGATGAACATCTCGCTTTTGCATTTTCCTTGCAAGGGCTCTCAGGTACTGTTGGTCATCATATAATTAATAGCAAGTGCCAACTTTTTTTGAGTCAGTTCCCCAGCAGTCTAGAGCTACAAAGTGTTTTGAAGTGCTAGAGGCTACATCTCTATTAGAAAATAAAATACGCTAAAGCCTTTTCTCTGACTTTGATGCAAAGTGGCACAGCATGGCTTGCATCAATAGGGCTAAACTCGCTTTATTCACTCAAAAATGCAGGGTGTTCTCATCAACCATGCCTGCAAGGTAGGGTCCCAGCCATACTATGTGGCCAGAGTAGCCAGGCAGGAACAGTCCCAGCCATGCCAGTGGCTGCGCCGAGTATTACATGCTCTAGAGAAGCTGTGGATGGTGCCTGAGCCATACAGTGGCCTTGGGTAATGTGCTGGTGTAGCACAGGCTAGGAGGTAGCCTTGAGGAAGTTCTCCTGTTGTTATTTTAAACTTTATTGCTGAAGACACTTTTGCAAAGGTCATAGCACTGAGGGATGGCGAAGGAGGGAGAATTTATTGTTCTGCATTTGTAACCACATTAGGGTTCCCAGCTGTGACTTGGAGTGCCTGAATGCTACCATAATAGGAAAGTAACTGATCATGTATTAATCATGCAGTTGACTAGCAAGGCAAGAGGGCGGCTTGCTTCACGCGCTGCTGAAATGCAGCTCTTTTCACAGCTGAACAGCAAGGCTGTTTAAAGGCACAGTGTTTACTGAGGAAGTGCGAACTGGAAATTGCACAGGAAATTAAGATCACATCATAAAATTCCCCTTTAAAACTTGGCTGCGACATTGGAGATCACATGACTGCAGCTGCAGAAAGAGACTCCCATAACTTTGGACTGAATTTGTAAGGAGGATGATGGCACTCTCTCCTGGAGAAGGGGACTCAGGGCTAAGTGTATTATCCCTGCTGATGGGGCATCATTCTGCAGTGACAGAGGGACATGGCTCTGCCAGCACTTGATCACCAGCACCACTTTGTTTTAGCTCCCAGAGGCTTCCTTTGCATTTGCCAGTCAGTCTAGCATGCCTCAGTAAGAGATGAGATTGTACAGCTCAGATAGCCATTTTAATTTGCTATGTTCCTAGTTAAATTTCCACAAAGTTTGGTCTCCATGTAAGGATGTGAATTATGGCCTCTAGTTTCATGCCCAGAATACCTTGTAGATCCCCATTAACACTTACGTACCTGTCTATGCATGTTATGCATTGCAAGCCATTTTAAAAGTCTGTAAGTGATACATTAATTATTTTGAAGATGAAGAATGATTGCCTAAATAATATTAGCATTTAAAGAAAACCAATATTTATCTCTGTATTAATTGTTGAGCAAAATCAATTCATCTGTAGTTGGCTACGAATTAGTTGAAAATACAATTTTTGTAAACAGAATTTTATTACTATTCCTTTCTGTTTCATTATGTTACCGCAGTATACATAATTTTGTGCTACTTCATTTATCTTATGTCAGAAATAGTACTGCTGCTCTCTGACATTATTACAACCAGGAAAAAAAAGATTAACCAGACACTTCAAAAGCCTCATTCTGAAATAGCATTTTTAAAATTATAAAAGAGCAACCACTATTTTCTACAGCAAAACTAATTTTTCAAATTCAAGATAACAACACTGCATTACAAAAGTAAAGGTCAATTTGAAGAAGAAAGGATTCTGGTTGCCTAATGAAGTCATCTTCTTTATACCAAATTGTAATTTACAGTGGAATCGAAAGTTGTTAATTCTTTTCTGGCTTGTTTTGACTGATATTAAGGGGTCAGTTGGTGTGGTTCAGATAAAAATAGCTGTCACTTTTAATCTGATCACTAATGATAACCTTTATTTGCCTTCACATTTTGCTTTTGAAGTCACAGAAGACTGCGGAGCTCCAGGGTTTACTCTTCAGTTTCAGAGATGGTTGCCATGTGGATATTACACTTCTCCAGCACCTACCACTTTCAAATAACTGATCATGGAAAATGAACACCCTTGTATAAACCCATAACCTCCCCCACCATTGAGTGCCTACCTACTGACACTCAAACAGAACAGGCAGCCCTTGACTTTGGAAGGTGGCCCTTGAATGTCTGAGTTCATTATGGAGTGAAGAAACAAGAACAAATGTAATGATGTAGTCCTTGTCACAAAATGAGTATTTCACCCTGCAGCATTTTTAACGAGTAGGAAGAAAAATTATTGTGTTATTCCTAAGCTAATTAGAGAAAATTTCTGTCCTTAAAAAGGAAGTAGCTGAGTTGGATTATCTATGTAGCAGTCAGATAAGTGATACCCCATTGTGCAGATATGAATAGGAAGGGGAAGAAGACAGAGCTTCTGTCTTGCATAGTCCCATGGTCACTGCTCAGAGGACTGAAGGGATTGTGCGTCTTGTGGCTGAGGAGGTCACAGGACCACAAGACTGTCACACTGAGGTAATTCCATGCAGGCCTGACACTGCGTTAACATTATGCTAGCGTGTTGGTAAAGCAAGTAATTACAAGGCTCCCAGGGATTCAGGTCTTTTGCAGATGACCACCAAACTGGAAATTAACCAGTAATATCACAAGAACCAATGGCTTTAAATTAGTGCGTCAATCTAGGAAAGTTAGACCAAAATTTCATAGTTTTGTGTAGTGACATCAGGAACATGCATGTGAAAAAAGTAATCTCCAAGAGGTTTGTGCCTAGACACTAACTCAGGAGCCAGACAGAGCTAACAGAAAAGCCAATAATATCCTGATGCAGTAAGTTCATTCTAGACAATGGGAATATTGCATCACACCAGCAGTACCATGGAGTCTGTCCCTCAAAATGCACAGGTACTGTGCTAATGAGCTTCCATCAGCCCACTGTGCTATAACAGGCTCCTCATATAAATAATTCTCTTTGGATCATCCCATCACTGGAGGGGTGCTGAGGCAAAGTCCTCACAGCAGCCTGTCTCCCCAGACCACAGGTGCAAGCCATATACACTAAGCTAGTGAGGTCACAAAACCAGTGCAATGCTCAAGGCTCTGCGAGTTGTTTGTTCCTGATACCACAGAGAGCAACAAACTATAGTTGCTGAGCTGGTGATCTCAGAGAGGCCTCTACTTGACATTTCATTCAGCAAAATAAAAGGCTAGGAAATAAATAAAAGGAGGCAAGGTCAGATTAAGGCTCTCTCCTGCATGCCAGTATTACCTTCCTTTCTTCTCTTGGGCTTGGGCAATGCCCACTCCCCCAGCACTGCCATCTTTTCAGCTGCCTTCTGAAGTGAGAGTCTGCTGGGGAGCAGCAGGGTGACCAGAACAAAGGCTCAGAGCCAGCCTGCTGAGTAATGTGGTGCTGGCAGCTGACTGGAGAGTTTTTGTTGTTGAGAAGTAGACTGTCTTCTTTCTTCAGCCTTCCTTCAGAAGGAAAAGGCTAGACTGACTCCCCTAGAAGAAGATGAGACCCTGTCTTTACACAGAATCACAGAATCACAGAATGTTAGGGATTGGAAGGGACCTCGAAAGATCATCTAGTCCAATCCCCCTGCCGGAGCAGGATTGCCTAGACCATATCACACAGGAACGCGTCCAGACGGGTTTTGAATGTCTCCAGAGAAGGAGACTCCACAACCTCTCTGTGCAGCCTGTTCCAGTGTTCGGTCACCCTCACCGTAAAGAAGTTTTTCCTCATATTTATGTGGAACCTCCTGTGTTCCAGCTTGCACCCATTGCCCCTTGTCCTGTCAAGGGATGTCACTGAGAAGAGCCTGGCTCCATCCTCATGACACTTGCCCTTTACATATTTAAAAACATTAATGAGGTCACCCCTCAGTCTCCTCTTCTCTAAGCTAAAGAGACCCAGCTCCCTCAGCCTCTCCTCATAAGGGAGATGTTCCACTCCCTTAATCATCTTCATGGCTCTGCGCTGGACGCTCTCTAGCAGTTCCCTGTCCTTCTTGAACTGAGGGGCCCAGAACTGGACACAATACTCCAGATGCGGCCTCACCAGGGCAGAGTAGAGGGGGAGGAGAACCTCTCTTGACCTGCTGACCACACCCCTTCTAATACACCCCAGGATGCCATTGGCCTTCTTGGCCACAAGGGCACACTGCTGGCTCATGGTCATCCTGCTGTCCACTAGGACCCCCAGGTCCCTTTCCCCTCCGCTGCTCTCCAACAGCTCTGTCCACAACTTGTACTGGTACATGGGGTTGTTCTTGCCCAGATGCAGGACTCTACACTTGCCCTTGTTATATTTCATTAAGTTTCTCCCCGCCCAACTCTCCAGCCTGTCCAGGTCTCTCTGAATGGCTGTGCAGCCTTCCGGTGTGTCAGCTACTCCTCCCAGTTTTGTGTCATCAGCGAACTTGCTGACAGTGCACTCTATTCCCTCATCCAAGTCATTAATGAATGTATTGAATAGAACTGGTCCCAGTACCGACCCCTGAGGGACTCCGCTAGACACAGGCCTCCAACTGGACTCTGTCCCATTGACCACCACCCTCTGGCTTCTTTCGTTCAGCCAGTTCACAATCCACCTCACTACCCGATCATCCAGACCACACTTCCTCAGTTTAGCTGCGAGGATGCTGTGGGAGACAGTGTCAAACGCTTTACTGAAATGGAGATAGACCACATCCACAGCTTTACCATCATCTATCCACCGGGTTACGTCCTCATAAAAGGCTATCAAGTTGGTTAAGCATGACTTCCCCTTGGTGAAGCCATGCTGAGTGCCCCTAATTATCCTCCTATCCTTGATGTGCCTAGAGACAGCACCAAGGACAAGTTGTTCCATCACCTTTCCGGGGATGGAGGTGAGGCTGACCGGTCTATAGTTACGCGGGTCCTCCTTCTTGCCCTTTTTGAAGACTGGAGTGACATTCGCTTTCCTCCAGTCCTCAGGCACCTCTCCCGTTGCCCACAACTTAGCAAAGATGATGGAGAGTGGCCTAGCAATGACTTCCGCCAGCTCCCTCAGCACCCGTGGGTGCATCCCATCAGGGCCCATGGATTTATGGACATCCAGATTGCTTAATTGGTCCCTGACCCAGCCCTCATCAACCAAGACAGATTCCTCCTCTATCCTGACTTCTTCTGGGGCCTCAGGGGTCCGGGGCTCCTCAGGACAGCCTCCAGCAGTATAGACAGAGGCAAAGAAGGCATTCAGTAACTCTACCTTCTTTTTATCCTCTGTCTCCAGGGCCCCCACCTCATTCATCAGTGGGCCTACATTGCCTCTAGTGTTGGTTTTACCTGCAATGTATTTGAAGAAGCCCTTTCTGTTGTCCTTGACCTCTCTTGCAAGGTTTAATTCCAAGGAGGCCTTAGCTTTCCTAGTTGCCTCCCTACATCCTCTGACAACAGACTTCTATTCCTCCCAAGTGGCCAGCCCCTCCTTCCACGATCTGTACACCCTCTTCTTCCACTTGAGTTTGCCCAGCAGTTCCCTGTTTAACCATGCAGGTCTCCTGGTACTCTTCCTTGACTTCCTACCTGCTGGGATGCTCTGATCTTGAGCTCGGAAGAAGCAGTCCTTGAATGCTAACCAACTATCTTGGGCCCCCTTACCGTCTAGTACCCTGTCCCATGGGATTTCCCCTAGCAATTGCTTGAAAAGGCCAAAGTTGGCCCTCCTGAAGTCCAGGATTGTGATTCTGCTAGCTATTCTGTTCCTGCCACATGAGATCCTGAACTCTACCATCTCATGGTCACTACAACCAAGGCTGCCCTCAACCTTCACCGCTTCAACCAGACCCTCCTTGTTAGTGAGGATAAGATCCAGCAGCGCTCCTCTCCTAGCTGGCTCATCCACCATTTGCATCAGAAAGTTATCATCAATGCACTGGAGGAACCTCCTGGACTGAGGATGGCTGGCTGAGTAGGCCTCCCAGCAAATATCAGGGTAGTTGAAATCCCCCACAACAACCAGGCCCTGTAATTGCGAGACTGCTCTCAGCTGCCTGTAGAAGGCCTCCTCACCCTCCTCATCCTGATCTGTGGCCTGTAATAGACACCCACAACAGTATCACTCCTGCCAGCCTGCCCCTTAATTCGCACCCACAAACTCTCAACTCGCTCCTGATCCGCCCCTGGACAGAACTCAATACATTCTAGCTGCTCACTCACATAAAGAGCAACTCCACCACCTCTCCTTAGTGAGGGGTGAGGAAGTCTTTCACTTCCTCACCCCTCAATTGAATACAGAGTGGGAAGAATGGTCACATAAACTCTTGGCTTTCAAAACTGGTACTTGTAAGGAGTTAAATCTGTCCTCTGTAGACCTAAGCACCCATATGTTTTGTTTTGCTGGCTGGTTGCTTTGTGGAGTCTAGTCAGATAAAATGACTCTTCCCATCGCATAAAGATAATGTTCCACATGAATGTCAACATCCGTGAGATTCCTGCCCATTTTGCTCCTCTTTAATTAGGGACTGTTCTGCCTCATTGGACAGACTGGTGTAATAGCTTGGGATCAGAGTAGCATAAAGATTGTCACAGCTTGAATGATCTTTTGAGCAGTGGGAGGTAATGATGCTGCCTGAGGCAAAATACAGCTTCTGGCATGTTATGGGACACTGTGATTCTGTCCCACAGTTCATTTAGCCTTTTTCCAAATGCTGCAGTTTAGCCCCTGAAAAATACAGTATTTTTATGAGTGTATTCCATCTTCAGTATAGTCCTATATAATTCCTGTTGGATGTGGGCTGGGTCAGCAGAGGCGGAGGATAGCACTTAAGATGTGAAATGCCAGTTAGAGGCTCCGGACCATGCAAGTTTTTGTGCTGAATGTTCTTCCAGAAGGTGACAAGTAATCTCTATTTCATCTGGAGGACGGAGTAATTCTGAGAATAAAGAGTGAGTCCCCTCTTCCCCCAAGTCCGTCCCACCAGATTTACCCTTCCATGTACACTTTTAGAAAAGACTAGTCTCTTTAGCCTGTGTTCAAAGGTCTCAAAAGACTGCTTTATGGAATAAGCAGTGTTTTCTTTTTCCAGTGTTGTCACAATTCATTTTGCTTTGTAGTTGAAAAGTAAATGAAAGAAATAGCTGAAGGCATATTTGTGAATAATTACACTTTCACCATATTTCTTGAGTTTGCTGGGTAGATTTGTGTGTAAGATTTGATTGTTTTCCTTGCTACAGGCAGCTTCATTATCCATCCAGTGTTTGCAATGGATTATGAGGCACTGTAGCAGATGACGGAGACAGCATTCTAATGTTTCATTTGGAACTGGAATAAATAGATCTTTTTCAATTGCAAGGATGTGAAATGAGCTTTCAGGATGTTAGATTTGGAAAATTACATGCTGTTTCAGGCTCTTCTGCTGGGATGACTATTGCATATACTGAAGTAAAATCTGCACCCTGCAAGTTGACTCAGTCTTTAGTCCTGCAAAGTAGTATGTAGTGCCAGACTGCTGCTGGAACATGGGGTGCTCCTTATGATGGTGGGACTCATCAAGCACTTGATGTGCTCCAAGGAGTTTGTTTCACCACAACTCAGATTTGCCTGAATTGACACATGAGCAGAGTCAGTCCACACTAAACACATGATTTTGAAAAACTCATCAGGTACTACTTCTGTTATGGCCAACCCATGACTGTTGGCATGGGACTGTTCCATTCACCTCCCCTGTTGAAGGTGATCAGGACTCAGCAGGGACACGTACTGACTCCCCTGGCTTGTTATGGCATGTTCAGAAGAAGAGTGTGGGAGTCACGATCTAGGAGAGGGAATTTGGACTGAGTATGAAGAAATCTCTTAGGGAAAGCCTTGAAACAGCTGAGTGTAGTGAGAAAGGTTAGGGATTTTATTTTTTTTATGGTGCTAATGAAACCAAATCCCCTCGGAAAGCAGAAAGTGCAGGCCACCTTTTTTGTTTCTGGATCCCTCAAAATCACAAGTAGGTTGTGAATTGAATTCTACTGATAACAGTCTTGTTCCTTCTAGTTTCCTCATGTGGGCCTGTGGTAGTCCAGGGGTCCTCACATATCCATGTGGAAGAAACATCTACATACTCTAGAAAGTGTAGATATCAACAAAAGTGTGTGTGTGTGAGTGAGGATGGGAAGGAAATCCAGATCTACCTTTATTGCTACATAAAAGTAGCTTAGAAAGAGGTGGCTTGTTATCAAACAGAATGGTTGGCCCCCACCAGTAGGAAAGAAAAAGGCAAGTCCAAGAGTAAAGCCTGTGCAAGTGCTTATCTATGCTCTGGCCTGTTGAGAGTGAAAATTTCCTGGGTTTTCAGATCGCTTCCAAGCTAGTGATCCCGTGTGAAAGGAGAAGTAGGAGTGGGAGACAATGAAAGAGGGACATTTCTATGGGGTTGCTTTCACTTTTCAGCATAAATTTCAAAAGGCGTGTAGATGTCACGCTTAGGAACATGGTTTAGTGGTGGACTTGGCAGTGCTAGGTTAACAGTTGGACTTGATGATCTTAAAGGTCTTTTCCAACCAAAATGATTCTATGATTCTGAGATTCTATGTTTGAGATATGTGAGCAACTACTGACAGGTAAAAGCTAGTGTGGTGCATATATAGTAGGAAGGGTACAAAAACGCTTTCAGCGCTTTCGGTCACTCATATTGGTGCAGTGAGGTCATCTCTAGTCTGTGCAGGTCCCGAACACAAGCTGGATTTTCACTATAATTAAGAGGGTCAATTCTTAATTCATAGACTCATAGAATCATAGAATGGTTTGGGTTGGAAGGGACCTTAAAGATCATCTAGTTCCAACCCCCCTGCCACAGGGGGTTGAAACTCAAGCTCTTTAACCAACCAGTAAAACAAAAACAGTGTAGTTAGCGGGGTGTGATATATTTTAAATCATTAGGCTACTTTTAGTAAAGGAACTCAAGGTAAAAGCTATAATCTTTTTCCCTTAGTATAGACAAAGCCAGAGAAGGCACACCACTTCATTCTCCCTCCAGACTCACAATCCATCTGTTAAAGTATCTGTGTTGTGACAGTCATCAATAGAAAATATTTTGGGGAGATTTCCAAGAAAATCCACTCCCAGAATTTAGGAAATACCCCATCCAGCTCTTTTGAGTTTAACACAGGACTTAAAACGCTTCAAGCAAATATGTGTGTGTATTTCTACATATATTCTCTATATATTCAAATGTGGATATACCATATATGTATATAGAAAGAGAAAGATGGGCATAGGGAGAAAGAAAACACCTCATATACATTATATATAGATGATATACTTGTTTTATAATGTACATTATACATATATGTGTAATCCTTATATATGTATTTCTATACCATCTGTAAGCTAACAGTGAATTTCTTCATTACTCATATAAATGTCTTGGCCCTTTTGAACACTTCTAATTTCTTAATCTGCAAGTCTAATCATGACTGAAAACTTCTCATCCTGCCGTTTCTCCTTAGTGGTAGGAAAAAGAAATACAGAAAGAGTTCATAAGGAATTTTGGTTTTGATTTCAACAAGAATGGGTCAAAAAATAAAAGGAAGTCAGGCAGATCTTAAGGTATGGTAAATTATTGTAGTACAATTGATTTTAAGGCAGTGATGATGATATACATCAAGCAAAGGTTAACTGGCCTGGAAATTCTAGAGAAAAATTATACTAAATGCTGTGTTTTCTTAAGTCTATAAAATCTTAATGTAAGATTGCTGAGTCACTACTGCAAGTAGGAAATGAGTTGTACGAGCCAGATTTCATCAGGAGGTATGAAACCAATTGTGTCTACTCATCCATCTATCTAACTTTCCCTATTGACATTTCCAAGGGACAGTAATTTATATACTGAAAAGCTAAAATCGATGCTTAAACTCCACTATTGTTTTCTACTGTTGAGACTGACAGCTGTGTCTAGTGAGTGGCTAGGGAGGAACCTAAAACTCAGAATGTTACAACAAAAATGAAAACCATCAAGCAATAAGGAGACATTAGTCTCATCAATTTCAAAGCTGATTAAATGCTTATTACATTACTAGTATAAACAATTTGATAAAATATTTCTCCATAAGAAATAAGGGTATTTCTTCATAAGTGATACTCTTCTCTTTAGAATAAGTTAATAGGACCCTATCAATAGAGGAGAGATTCTGATATATGGACAAGTAAAACAGTTTTTATTTTCTTATTACTGACATCACAAAGTGGTTACTCTTAGAGCTAGCTGAGCAGGCTATTGATTTTTTTTCACTCAAAAATTTCAAATGAAAAGTCTATATTTACGTGTTCTGACTGAAAATTCGTAGGTTTTTACAGGATGATTTAAAGTCCTTTTTTTGGTTTGTTTCCATATAAAATGTTGTGATTTCTTGTCTTAGTTCACTTTAACCCATAAATACCAGATCAAAAACAGCCCCCAAAAATACCAACAAAATGGTACTAAGTCATTATGAAAATGAAAATTCCTTTTGAAATTTGATTAAACAAATAATCTGTTTCTCTGGTGTGTACACAGCAACGTGGAGGAGACGGTATCTGGCAACAGGAAAATTTTCACAACGTGTTGTTGTGTTAATAGTTGTTAGTTTAGGGACTGGTACAGGCATTTCTGTTTCTTTAACGAGCCACTCTAAGTTTCAGTGTATAACATGGCTTTAATGGGAGAGTTCAGTTTCTCCTTTGCTGTGTCAACAACCTGTGAGCATAAGGAAGTCACTTCTGACCTTCACCTCCCTTTTCCCATGAAAAATAAGGCAATAATTGTATTTCTGTGCTTAAGGTGGTTGTGTTGCTTGAATAGTTACACAAACTGTGCAGATTTTTGTATTTAATGGCTGTGGAAGTGTGATGTAATGTTAGTATGATTCATTTTCTTCCATAAAATCTTCATTTTGATAACCTAACTTTTCATTATACTGTATAATCAAAGTTTTGGTAAGCTCTCAAGCTATTCTTCCTCCCCAGACTTTCTCTTTCTTCTTACATTTTCATCTTTCTTCTGAAATGTTCTTCTAAGTAAAACAAAATATTAAGTGAACACTTCTTTTATGTTAACATAGCTGCATTTCTTTGGTTATTGTAGTTAAAATAAAATTAGTATGGAATATGCCAAAACCTTCCCTTTAAATATTTGCCCGGTTTAGAGTGGATTCTGGTCATGGAAAATGGACACAAAAATTGAGTTCTGAATAAGAACAAGAAGTAAAGGCAAGAAATACTGCAAGACTCATGCTAAAATCATGAAATGGTATCCCTGTTTTCTGCTGGAAAGGAGAGAGAGAGTGGGGAATAAGTTTCTTTTCATTTTAATAATAAATTGAAAATGTTTCCCTTGATTTGCATTAACAGTACTTGGGGATAAGCATCCCAGAGGTATTAATCTCAAGAATAAAAAGCAAAGTGGTTCAAAATGGGTGAACTCCCACAGCTGTTTTAAGTAGAGCTGTCTGCAGACTCCTGTCATGACGTTCACTGCAGGACTGGGATACAACAATTGCATAAGGGAGTTTAACAAACGAGTTTATAGAGAAAAGAAACTCAGTGGTATGATGAGGTTAGTGGAGTGAATGTGTGTTCTCACTTTGTTAGTCCAGGCAGATTAGGGTTATCTTTGCAATGGGGGCAGGAGTTTTCCCAGGGCTGCACTTTTAACACATAGGTGGATGAAGCAAGATTCAGCCAAGTCAGCTGGGTTGTCCATGCGGAGGCCGAATGCAGTTGAACCAAAAGTTGAGGACTGGGAATAAAGGAAGGCAAAAAGCCAAGGATCAAGGCTGAATGGCAACAACAGAGAGCTCAGAGAGATGTGAGGGAAGCAGCACAGTGACAGAGAGATTGAACATAAATTATCCAAAGGGGAAGAGCGGTATGTGTTGAAAGGGATGAGGCCAGAAACAAATGAAAAGGATGGAAATTTGCCTTAGGAAGTATTATCTCTTCCTCTAATGCAGGAAGAGATAATAGCAACAAGGTGTGATAGGAAAAAGGTCTTAATCCCTACTTTAAGATATTTTAAGGTGCCTTCGTTTTAGAGTAAACATGGGGATATGAGTAACTTCTACCTGCAGGGTGGCACAGGAGGGTCCCTCTGCCCCTCGCTGTTGGCTCCCCGGGCAGGACGGGACTTGCGCAGACGTCAGAGTGATGCCCGGTGACTGCCGAGCACCATTTGGATGTCACTCCTCGGTGCCTAGCTACCAACGGGCTGTCACAGGCTCTGTCGTTGGGAGGGGGTGGGGGATTTGATCAGCCATGTTTGCCGAAACTGGTCCCAGGTTTTTTTATGAATATGCTCTCCATCGTCCTGGCTGTGTCTGTGAAGGAGAGAGGGGCTGGGATTTTCACCTGTGCTGTCCAGTGATTATCACTGTTTGAAAAAGCTGTTGATGTTTTGTTTTGTTTTCTTTGAGCAGATGGGCAGAAGAAGGTTCAAGAGGAATTTGACATAGACATGGACGCTCCAGAGACAGAGCGGGCGGCCGTGGCGATACAGTCCCAGTTCAGAAAATTCCAGAAGAAAAAAGCGGGGTCTCAGTCTTAGTAGCTACCTCACAGCTTAAAACAAAGTAATGCTGAAATGATTTATCAAGAAAATCAAAAATAACACAAAGATGCATGTACAGAAATTATCAATATTTAAAACCCCATTGGCAGATAACAAACCATGAGCTTGTGTGTGACTTTGTCCCAGATGTTTCACGCCCATTATTCTCTGTAACTCACCATTTTACTTGATGTTGTAATAAAAAGTTAGGGTGAAGTAATTAAAGTGTCTGACTTCATCTGTCTTTTCATATTAATCCAGCAACCACAGCGTTACAAATGAACCCAGCCCAGATGCCTGTTTTCCTCTTCACGTAAAGCTTAGAGACATAACAGCACCATGTTACAAGGTTTTTGCTGAGACATGACAGCATGCATCTCAACCCTGCTTACCTCATTTAGTGAATTCCAGCTGCCAGCCAAATGTGACGATAAAATTACTTTCTCGTAATGAGCTGAAAGTAAAAAGTTGCAGATAGAAGCTGGCATGAGGGGAAGAGGGTAAGAAGCAGTGAGTAGTTTATTTTTGTCTTGCAATTATGCCAATGAAGTGGCTTAAGTGGGGAAATTGCCCCCGTCCTTCCTTTTTGCTTGATAACGTTCAGAATTACTGAGCTTGGACCACATTGACTGTTATGAAAAAAAATAATAAATCAGACACAAAGTACAAATTCCAGAAACCTTTGGAAGGTTTTTAAAAATTATTTGTAAAAATAGAAACTGACTCTCTACGCTCTTTTTTTTTGATGCAGCTTTTCGCTCTCTACATAATCAGTAACTATTTCTATGCCATCTCTCTCTTTTCATATTATTTTCAGTATTTGGTGAGTAAATCATAACAGTCTCCCTGTCTCCATTTGCACTGTTCTGTATTCAACTTTATATAAGCCCCTTACTTTATCACTGTATTAACCCAGTTTTTGATTAACAAAAAGCAGCCACAACATCTGTCTTAAATTGGGAAGTATTTTTATTTTCTCCCTGTTGTAAAACAGTAACAGACCTGTTTCATGCTGGATCAAAGTAAGGATCTTTCTTGCCTTCAGATCTGATCAGGAATTGGCTGCCTGTATAGTGCATGAGGAAGGTTCAGAAAAGGTTTAAACAAGTACCTTGTACTCAGAAAAAGGAGCTATTTAGACTGAGCAAGTGGGATACGCACTACACAGAGGTGTGTAAGAAAAATGTCATCCTCTTCTTGGCTCCATCAACAGATTTAGGGGTTACAGTAGGCATCTTTGTCTCTAGGGAAATCAGAGACAGAAGCGTTTTCTGAAGGACTGGTGTTTGCAGTGGTTCTCCAAGAAGGCAGCGTGAGCCTCACCTCCAGGCTGACAGAGGTGGGTGTGCCAAATGGTGACAGCTTGCCTACTTCTAACTGAACAGCCTGGAGTTGGGGCTCCTTCAGGTGTGAGAGATCCAGGTATAATTCCCAGCTCTGTGATTCATTTCCTCCTCTCCCACCTCCTGCAGGAGTATTCTGATCACCAGGGCAAAGGACACGTATATCATTAGTCCCCTCAGGTAAAGAGAAAGCTGTGACCAAGGGGTAGGAATAGAGGAAAAGGAAGGATCTCTCACGCTGATGGCAATCGCTTCTCATGAGAGCCCACCATAGCAGCAATACTGAAGGGGTGCAGAGCTGTGCCTGAAAGGCAAGCTATGGGACTGCAAAGGGAAAGCCCTCAGCCTTAGGCAGATTAAGGCACTTACGGTGCTGGGCAACAATTTAGTGAGGAGCCCAAACCTGATGGTGGGTGATAGGAGGTCTGGGACTGTGCTGGTTAGGAGGAACCCCCAGAGATACTGAGCAGAGGAAGCCTTATGGATCCTGTGGGTAATGAAAAAGGCATGTGCAGAGATGATGTGTGAAGTGCTTAATAAGCACAGCAAGACTGAGTGGGAATGGACAGGGCTTTTGAAGTGTTAGTTTGGGGATAAACATCTAGGTGCTGCCCAGACCCTGCCTTAGGCACCTCTGTCTGTGTCAGGTCCTGACCCTACGCATGTCTTACCTACCTGCACATGTACCCTACCTTACAACGTACCCTACCTGCACATCGGTGGCAAAGTCAGAGTTCTCCAAGCTGCAGCTCACTGCTTTCACTCTAGGAGCATATTTTAACAGCACTGTTTCTCTGCATTTAGGAATTTCACAAATAAACCTCAAGTAGCACTGCTGCTGTGCTCAGAGTGTTGTTTGTGGAGGCCACGGATTCCCCACTTGTCTTTCACAGAGACTGCTCACCATATAATAATCACCTTAGCATAATAATTTTAAAATTGTAATGGGTCTGGATTGTGTTGGTGCCATTTTGTTTAGATGAACGTATATCTGTAATAAAGGACTGCATTTGTGTTCTGCATTATGTTGTTTGAAATGGCATGAGCTCTGTAATGGCTACTTAATTGAATAAAAACTATGGGTAAGCACTAGGCTTTTATATTCGATCTGACATTCCTTGGACTTAAATTTCCTACACAACAGGAATAATCCTATGGTTGGGACACAGAGAAAGCGATTACATTATTGAAGCACAGCAACAAGGGCTGTTAGTAAATAAATTATGGCTCTTTCAGCAGCAGGGCTATTTAATGTGGAGTTCAGAGTGCATCTTACAAATACAGGCTTAATATACAGTGAAACATAATGAGGAAATAGTGAACTGGCATGAAATTTGGATTAATTGTGGCTGCCCCTGTCAGACAATTTCCTTTTTATGAAAATGTGTTTGCATCATAGGTTCAGTTCATATTCCCAGGAGAGGAGAGCTTTCTCGCTCCTAGGTCTTGCTTTTCATTGATCCTTTGTTCATATCCAAGGTGGCAGTTTTTAATTTCCTTTCTTACCACTGACTCATACTTTTCAAAGACCTATCTGAATATTGCTGAGGTGAGGAAAGGAGTTTGATTCAACCAGGCACTTCACTAAGATGGGCGAAAGAGGACACTTAAACATTCCAGGTGTTATATGGGTTTTTTAACTTCCAGACACCCACTGAGCTCTGCAGTTAACTGGCGCTACCTAGCTGAAAGTAACCAAGTCATGGAAAGCAAAATTTAAATTAGGTGGATGTCTCTGCTGATAAACCAAAAGTTCCCATAGGTAACATGAAAGATCGTTCAGAGCAGTAGGTTTGGCAGGAAACAGAATTATCACTCCCACCACATACACCCACACTCTCCCTAGACACATCCATACCGCTTCTGCTCCAAATTGCTGTCACATTGTCCCAAAAGAGAATAACCTACAGTTGAACGATCAGAACAATTGAGCCTTAGAAATCCTTTGTTCACATTGTTGCCTGAACTGTAAAATAGCCTGTAGAGGTAAACAGCAAAGGAAACTCCATCAGAAAGCACAAGAATGCCCAAATGAGGAAAACAGCAAAGGATGTGATTTCTATTAAGTTAAACACAGAAAGGCAAGCCAAAGCCAACCTGTGGCTCACTGAAGGTACAGAGTTATAAATAAAACTTTTTTCAAACACTCCTCAGGCTGATAGCCTACTGGAGAATTGTGGGGATATGGAAAAGCGGAGGTCTTCCAGAAAGTAGAAATGAATCTTGCATTATCGCTCAGAGCGGAGGCTCCCACAACAGGGGTCTTTTTTGTAGTACATCAACCTGAGGAATTCATCGCCAAGCTGAAATGTCAATAGAAGACAGTTTGGATTAACCTGGCAAAATTAGTAGCAACAGATCGCCAAGACTGAATGAGGTTCACCCATGTCTTGTAGAGGGGCTCATATACACAGTGGCCACCTTGTTCAACCCATTGCTCATGCTGGCCTCGGTTCCAGGGGAATAGGTGATGATGAATTAATAACAGATTTTAGAAAGGGCTCTGGGAGGATTCAGAGATTTACAAAGACTGTCTTCAGTACGTAGCTTGAGAGAAACTATGATGTGATGTAATAACACTGTGATATGCCAACACGAGCCTGACAGCAGCTGTGATTCACAAATCTGCTGGTGGTCACCGATGGAGTGAACAGGTGGGTAATGGTAATCCAGGTGCACCTGGATTTTCAAGAAGTTTTGATGGGACTCTCGTGAATGCCTCTTAGAGAAGTTAAGTGGTTTGGGAACAAATGGTCAAGTCCTCTTGCAGAAAAACAACTGGTTAAGGGACAGGAGCCGAAAGGGTGGAATGGCATCTCCAGTTCTCACAGGAGTGAGGTGTTGCCAGTGGGACTCAAATGGCATCTATGTTGTGCGACGTTCTTAAAAATCACCTGAAGAGAGGGATGACGAAACCTGAGGTGACAAATTGTTATATCAGTGCTTCTATATGAAAAATCCTGTTCTTTGCTCCTTAGTTTTACAGAAGGCTCACTGAGACCCACAAGGAGAGGACGGTCATGTCAGGGCCATAAGGGCAACGACATTCCTGACTACCCCTTCCCACCCCTGGGGCTCCCCCCACCCTAACCGTGGCCAGGACCCCATTTAAGACCCCTCAGTCTCCCCTACCCTGCCTAGGGCCCATGTCATCTCCCCAGGGCCATCAGCCCCTGCCCCAGTGACGCTGCAGCAGTGCCAGTCTCCATCTCCCCATAGCCCTGCCCTGCCCAGCCATGGCCCCACCAAGCCAACCCCAGGAGGCCATGTCCTGGCCTTGTCCCATCCCAAGGGAGGTGTCCAGTGCCTGGGGCTGGAGCTGCCCTGGTGCTTCCTGGCTGCCCTGCTCCTTGTTGAAGGTCCCATAGTCCTTCCTCCTCCCCAGGGAGCTGCCAGTGCTACTGTGCCTTGCAGTCTCCCTGTCCATATTAGGTGTCTGTCCCTCCACATACACCAGTGTCCCTTCCCAGGGAGGAGAGAGGGATGTAGATAGCTTTTGGTCATATGTATGAAGGTCAAAGGTCCCATGGAAACAGCTGACATTTCCCTCCCCTGGCTTATTTGCCCTCAGTCACCCGAGATGCAACACAACACAGCTCAATGCCGTGCTTCGAGCCCAGGAAGTTGGCAGGATCCCCCAGGCAGGTGCAGGGCGGGTGCAGCAGGGTCCCAGCTGGGTTCCGTGGGGCAGAGCATGCCCACCAGCCCACTCACTGAAACGGGCGTCAGCAGCGGCTCCGTCATCTGCTCCAGCCCCAGCGCAATGCCTCAGCTTGCAGCTGGCTTGAAATTGCTCCAAAGTATGTCGGCCGAGCACAGCAGCCACAATATGTCAGTGAAAGCATCTGCCTGCATGTGCAATGGAGGCAGGTGGGTGGAAGGGAATCCTCTGAGCAGCAAAGGAGCACAGCTGGGAAAGGAGAAGAGGGAAAGCACTGCCGAAACTTACTGAGCCATCTGAAGGTGATTTCTCTTCAGGTCAGGTAATTGACTCCCCGCATCTGGTCTGTTTCAAGGCTGATGCCTCAAAGGAGCACAGGATCTCCAGCACAAAGCTGGCTGCTGCCAGGAGGTGTCTATGCAGCCTGGTGAATCCTACCTGCCACCTGGCACTTCCCAAACACCCATCTGAAGCCCACTGGATCCCGAGGAACTGCGCAGCAGAGTGGGGGTGTTCCCACGTGAGATGGTGAGCGTTGTCGATGAAAATGGTCCCTGCTCCTCCACCTCAGAAAAATCAGCTGGAGTGTGTCACAGTTTCTCCTTCATAAAAACCAAAGCTTGAGGGGGGGGTGTGGAGGAGGGAGGACATGGTACTCACCCAGGCAGTATACCAGCTCATGTTTGGGACATGGCTGTGGTGCACATCTAGCCCTCAGTGGTGGTGCTCTCGTGTAGATGTAACCAGAGGCCTCTGCATCTGAGGGGCATCTGAGGTGCCCTCTGCTACCCTCAATCATTACCTGCCAGCTCCCATTTCAGACCTAGCAGCTGACTGTGGAAACTTCCAAAATAAAGTCCCAGCGGTTCAGCTGAGTTGCTGCTGAAGGCCATTTGGGCTGGGTTGCTTAATGTTTCCTTAAGCCCCACAAGCCAGCAGATGCCTTGCAGCTTCCTAAGGTGTCTCCTGACAGTCAGCAGTTTGCTGTGAGGCTGCAGGAGATGCTCATGCCCCAGTGTCATCTCAGTGCCATGGTTGCACAGCAATGCAGAAACACCTTTATATCCATTACTGACCATTTACCACTCACCTCATTTTTTTTACCTGATCTGAAATCTGTTTGAATGTGGTTATCACAAGCCCCACTGGATAGACCTGGGCTGGCCCATTATTTACTTGCAATACTAAGGAATATGACCAACCTCAGATTTTAATTATGGTTTAACCTAAATTAAATAGTCTTTTTTTCAGTATCAGCTCTATACACGTGTTCAAAGCCTGATGGGAAAAAAAGGAGAGCGTATTATTGATATGATTAAGTTAATATTTAGACATCTATCTCCTGTAAATATTTACATGCAGATATCCTTCCCAATCTGAAATCAGCGAATTGACTTGTGTTTGTTTATACGATCAAGACAATCTTCACAGGGAAAAGATGTAGGAACTTATCCTAAAAAAGAGAAGCCAAGCCACTTCTAGTCCATTAAAGTCTAGTCATGAATGGGTTATTTAGCTCAACTCTTAAATTGTGGCAGCACTTTTTTTTTCTTTTTTTTAATCCCTAAACTCTCCCTGACAGATGGTCTCCTGCCTTTTAGTATCTCCAGTGATGGTGAGGCTAAAACCTTCCTTGGCAGCTTGTTCCATGCCTGAACTTTTCTTAAAGCTATAAAGGTTGGTTTGTACTTAACCTAAATCCTCCCTCCCAGCATTTAGATTAATTTGTTCCAGACCAGCTATACCCAGTTTCCCTAACCTTATCTGGTAGGTCTCGTTTTTCTAACCCTTTTCGTAATTTTTTTGTTATTCTCCTTTGAACTCTGCAAATTTATCTGCGTGCCTGAAATGAAATGCAGCCATCCAAACGAAACGTAACCAGTGCCAAGCACAGCAGCATAATTATCTTGACTATTTTACAAGTGACGATCCCCCTGCCACAAATTTACATGGCTTTTGGCATTTTTTGTGACAGCATTATTTTGTTGGCTTATAGTCAGAACATCATTTCCCATGAATATGGAGCCTCTCTGCGGTCTCTCTGTCTAGTCAGGATTTTCTCCTTCTTTTCTTCAAGAGACTATATCGGCTGTAAAACACCTTTTTTAATTTTATAGTCCCACTGCACCTCTGCAATACTGGGTTGATACAGAAATCCAGGTAAATGTCTTTATCTGCAGTTCTTTGGCCTTCAAATCAGACAGGAATTGTAATTGGTTCAGATATTTTTTTGTGCTTTCCCCTTTCCTATTACTAAATTATTGCAGTCAGGTGCAGAAGCTCCAATGATCTCTAAATCAGCCATTTTTGGAAGCTCAGAAAAGGTTTAAATGACTTCCTATTTTATTCTCAAAAGCTATCTTGCCTTTACTTGTGATGACTAATTATTTGATAAGAAAAGTCTGAATATCCATATCTAAAAACAGCTCTTGAAATAAGCCTGAGGACTCTTGCTCCTTCTCAGTGTGTTGTGACAATGCTCTTTCACAAAGGCCAAACCGATACTATCACTCACATTCAGTAGTAGTTTCCACCATAAATATTCCCACTGAAGTCTGCAGGACCAATGTGACAGAGTGAGGGTGCATGAGGGGATGACCTGTTGGCATCCTCAAGTGCACAAAGTATAGTGACTTTCTGTACTTAGTTTGCAGCTGTTGGCAAAATCATATCACTTTTTTCTGTAACCATTGTCATTTCTTCTTGCGAGCCAAGTCCACATTTAATATAGTGAATAACACAAAAAAATAAGCACAAGATGGTGGCAATGATTAATAACAACAACAACAACAATAATAACTACAGCAAGAGGAAAATTGACACACCTGCAGAAGACTGGCATCTCTCCCAAACACATTAAAATAGTTCAGATCACACACACAAGCCACAGTGACACATTTCTTTTTGTGGCATAGGCATACCTATAATCCTCCTCCTGGTGTGGCCAGACTCAGTTGTTGTGATGGCAGCAAATTGTCTCCTTTCTCAGCAGCAGGGACCTTGCTGGTCATGTCCCTGATTTGCTGTGCCCCTGCCCAGGGTCGGTGCAGTCCCACTTTCCCCATTTCTGCACAGGTGATGCAGTGCTGCCCGCAAGCCAGAGGCGGGAAATGTGTCTGGTTCCCACTTTAATATCACATGGAGGTACAGGGATTCCCTTTGTAGGACTATGTTTTGTTTGTTTGTTTTAAATCTCTGATTATCAGATATTTAGACAAAACTCAGCCTGGTCCTGCACAGCCCTGAGGTGGGGCTTGCTTGCAGGGTAATTCATTAGCTGAAGGGAACACACATCTACCTTGCTGGCTGGGCAGCTGGCTGACCTGAACAGGCAAGCCTCACTGCCAAAACACCAGGCAGGCCAAAAACAAGCACCAGCATTAGACCTTTTTGCTGAGCAGACACAGGGCTGGGGAGCCCATACACGCCCCTAAAGCCCAGAGTAGTCCTAGCATCGGGCGCCGCTTGTTGGGCCCCAGCAACTCGGGAAGAGGGCAAAGTAGACACACTGTTAGGAGATGGTAGCAGGGGTGAGTAAAGGTGATTGCTGTAGTGGAAAGGGAAGGGTTATGGGAAAGGAGAAAGGGACATACCTAATGACTGCATTAAGGAGGTGGGTAGAGAATTACATCAGAAAGGGTGGGTGGAGGGGGAACGGTGGAGGGGAAGGGAGGTGATTGCCTAATGTTGAAGAGCTGGAGCATTTAATTTCCCACTCACTCTTTTGCTGATATAATGAATTACTTAGATATTTCCCATTCAGTTATGTAAAACTAAACAGAATAATGTTGTCTTTAGGGGATACCTGCGCAATATTGTAAGCGCTGAGGCATTGCGACATGTTCAGGTTACGCAAGGCAATTGGCAGGCATTTAGGGACCACAGCTGTGCTGTGTAAATTCTGTCTTCAAGTCAAAAATAAAAATCTCACTATTTGATCAGTTATCCTGTAGTTTGCCCTCTAGACTTTCCCCTGACATATGGTACCTACAGTCTCTGGAGAACGCCCGAAACATCTCTTGCATCTAGGGCTTAAAAAGTGAATTGGGAGACACCATATTTGGAGAAATTAAAATCATTGTTCAGAGGGAAAGCAATTTTATTCTGCTAGAGTTCTGCCATCAATATTCCCCTGATCATAGAGGCTTTTTCTTTACAAAGGATAAGTTAAAGGCAATCAATTGTTTTTATCTGGTAAATGAAAATGCATAAAATACAATTTGGAAGCAGGTAAACACAGAAGTCATTTTCCACTCAGCATCAGCTCACATCTCAATGGATATTAGACCTGCATTTATTGAAAGATAGGTTATTGCCTGGGACACTGGGATTTTAATAGAATGGAAGACAAACTCCAGTTTATTGACATCTGCTGCGTAGCAAAAAGATGGATGATTAGCTCCTCTATTTCTGCTCTTTTTCAGTATTGCTGTGCAGATGCGCACAAGGGAAAAGCATGCATTATGCATCATATTCTATATACTTTTATACAAAAGAAGTAAATGGTTGTTTCATAGTTAAAGAAGTGCTTTCCATTAATGTAAGTCGTTCTTGGCATTAGAGAGCTACCTACGTTTGCTCTGTTCTTACACATGTACATGAGTTAATGCCCATCATCTAAATTAAAAGTCCATTATCTTGATTCTGTACTGCACATTGAAATTGTAATCCTGCAAGCTTTGTAGTCAGTAAGAGTAATTTAAGTAAGTAATTTTCAATAGTATTCATATTTTATAGATGCCAAATCTTCAAGGTTAGGACTAGCAACAAAGAAAAATTGAGAGAGTAAAAGTAAAAAGAGTAAAGGAAATCCTGAAAGTATCCAGTGAGAAAGGGAATTCTCTTGATGATGTTTTTTGCCTGCATAGAAGCAGACAATTCTCCTTTGATGAAACAAACACAAAAGGATAAACATCCCTTTTTCATCTGCACAGCATTCCTTCAGTGCCAATGCACAGTCAGAGCTCTGGCTCAAATGTACACCAGCGATGTTCAGCTGCTACACAGGAAAGCAGGCACTGGAGAACAGCCCTGGGTGCACCAGCATGACTTACACTTTGTTTCTGCCCTTGAATTTTATTTGCATTGTGTGCCACCTCACTGCACAAGCAGCCCAGCAGCTTGGTGCAGGGGGCTGGGCTGCAGGACTGCAGCACAAGTGAGGATGTGCTGCATAAAGGTGAAATAAAACTTGGATCTGCTTCCCCACTGCTAGTAGTGAAAGTTATCACCTCAAAATTTATCTACTCCATGTCTGTCTGACCGCCTCCTAAAACTCAGCCTCCCCATAGCCTGCTCTTGCTGGTGGATGCAGCGTGTCTGCAGGCACGGGTGGGCAGCCCATGGGTAGCTTTGGTGAGGTATATTGTGTTCCCACACAACAAGACCTAAATGATAACAAAACAGGTTGCAAAGTGTGTGTGTGGGGAGGAAGAGACTGCTTCATTCAAAAGGGTATTCATCAGAAAACCTTGAAGACATCACCCAGTGCCCTTTGCAATTCCCATCGCTGCAGAGCAGCAATCTTCTTGCCAGTTCTGGGGTGTCCTTCTAACTCTCTGCCTTGGAAATAGCTGGTGATATGCAGGTGACGGATCTAAGACTTGCAAAACACCACCGAAAAATGTTTTGCATCTCAGGAGTATGAAACCACGTGGCCAAGGAAGACACATTTACACAGAAAGTTAATTTCTCAGCTGCTGTGAGTCTTCCAGGGAGCGCCTTAGCTATTGTGGCATGAACAGGCACACACATGTGTTGCTTTTTCTTTGTCCTAGTGTCACGGTTTAAAGCTGGGCCAGCTATTAACCAGGTGGCAGATGCTCTCTGTTAACCCTCCCCCCCCCCACCAAGGGAAAGGGAAAAGGGAGAGAGACTTATGGGTTGGAAAGTTAAAACAGTTTTAATAAACTATAATAATGAAAAAGAATATAATAACAATAATAATAGAAATAACCAAATATATACAAATATGTACAAAACCAAGATCAAGAGCTTGGAAATCCTCCTCAGGCAGAGTTGCTCCCCCCAGCACAGGCAGAGGGGAAAAGGCAGTACCTCCCCCCAGCACAGACAGAAGGGAAAATGCAGTAGCTCCACCCAGCACGGGCAGAGGGCAAAATGCAATAGCTCCCCCTGCCATCACACCTGCAGGCTTTTAACTGGAAAATTGGCAAAGCTGGTACCAATCAGTGGGAGACAGGAGGGCCCCTCCCTCCTGGGCCCCACCTCCAGGAGGCAGTGGGTTAGTGATAAATAGGAAAGTGAGAATGACGTGTGTGGGATGGAATATCTCGTTGGTCAATCTTGGGTCACCTGCCCTGTCTGCTCCCCCTGCAGCTGCGACCCCCCTTTGGCTCTTCACTCGTAAGCAGTGAGGAATTTAGCAGTGACCTTGGTTTCTCTAAGACTAATTGGCCTGGTTTGGGCCAAACCAGAACACCTAGCAACCAAATTTCACTCTCTTGATTTTCCTGCTGCTTCTTGCTAAAACACTCCCAGCTGCATAGCTTTTCTGTTGATACACTACTGATAAGGCTTCATTGGGTTGCTGGAGTCAACATTATTATTTTTAGACAGTAGGCTGAGGCCTCTGATGCAAATCAACTTTAAAAGGTTACTTTTGTTTGTGCGCTTTAGGCTACATTATTCCCTCTTGTGGATCCATTTTCATTCCACTCTGTCAGCAGTGGTATTCTTTAGGTGAGATGATTAGTCAAGGCCAGTTAATTCCCTTTGCTTGTCTCTTCTCTGACATAAACTAACCTGTTGATTTCCACTGAAAAACATCTTATCTGTTGGGTTTTATAAAGGCTACTTCCCAGTCTGATGATTTCTGAAAAAGCAGTCATTTTTGTTTTCTCCTTACAACATCAGTCAAATTAAAACAAAAGGAAGACTTGCCAAGCTTATGTAAAGCTACATTGCACTTCAGACTGTATTTTTGTGCGTGATTAAGTTATCTGAAGTCTCAGGGGATGAAATTTGCAAAAGCAAGTACCATTTTAAGTCATTGGCACTTATGCACTTTAATCTCCTGGGTGTTTTTGCAAATCTTTCACAGACTGTGTAAATGTGCTATATTCAACTGCAGCAATTCCATGATGGATAAGGTTTCTGCCAAGCAGGGAGGTTTAGCAGCACCTCTCTTCATAGTGCATTTCACTGTTATTAACAAGCTCTCACCTAAAGCAAAATAAATCTGACTTAATTTGCACCAGCTTCCAGTTGTTACCCGTCAGTTTATAAACATAGCCGCAGTGATATCTGATTGTTTTTTAATATGTCTGTTGCATCAAAAAGAAACAAATTCTGTCTTGTTATGGAACTGCATCTATTAGCAGTTGTGCAAGATTTGCCTGCAAGGAGAGTTTTGAGAAAGAACCAATGTTATGGAACAAGTATTTTCCTCACTACTCTTTGAATTAATCTCAAACCTGCTCTGTGCCTTGGAAGCTCAGAGCAGTGGGGCCTGTAATTCCTGGCAGGTGCAATAGTATTGCTGAGGTACAGCTACTACAGACATCTTCCCAGGACTGCAAAGTACAAGATGAATGTGAGGTGTCTGCATTCATCAGGGGAAGAGTACAGCAGCCTGGTAACCTTCGTGCCTGTGAATGTGCCCTTGTGAGCTCCTTGCTGCCGTCTCTGCTGTACTAGAAAAGGCTGAGCTCGATGAGGGAAAATGTCCTTCTCAGCTTCTGCAGTGACACATCTGCTCAGTAGAGTCCAGCTTTAAAGCTGTACTCTGGAGGAACAGGACCTTTTCCTGGCACTGAAATTCCCTTCTCTGGAGGGCAAACCAAGCTGACCTGTTGCCTATTTAGGTCCTGCCACAGGCTTCAGTGGCTGCAGCAAGCTGCCTACTGACACAGCCTTGAAAGTATCCAGCCTTTTTCTCCAGCGAGAAGCTCACCTTGGTTTGGTCCTATGGAAAGAGCTCCTGCCTGAGACAGAGAAGAATTTATCCCGTTTCCAGATGGAGTTGATCCAATCCATTACTCCTTCATTATTTATATAGCATCGACATTCACTACAGCAGTGCTTATGTTAGAAATGCTTATGTGATACCAGATGTAAATAGTTAATAGACTGGAAAGTCACAGTTAATGGACACTTGGAAACACATCTAATAAATCCCTCAACAACAGAGACCAGGCAGTGGAGGTGGACTACTTGCAAACCAGTTTTCACCAAACTTGGAAAAAATGAGAAATTAGTAAACGATACTGAAGCCATCACTTTTAATGAGGATATGAGGCCGTTATTATATAACCCAGGATATTTATGACTTCACTTCGTAGCAGTTTAGGGATTTTTCTTCTACAGTCAAAAATCAGTTGGGAATCATCAGTGAGAAATCGATAATTTTTACAGAATCTTTTTTCCTTTAACCTGGAAAGAAAGAAGGAAAAAGAGCTCATTGCTACAGCCTGACACTGTGCTTCTCTGATTAACCAGGACCAAATATTTTAGAGAAATCTGGTTCTCGCCTACATACAATCAATGAAATTAATTGATCTAAGAGAGATTTCTTTCTAAATACCCTGTTCAGCAGAATAACCATATTATTTTCTCACTTAGTGCAACGTGAGAGGCTCTGCGTTCAGCTGAAGTTTTAGAAAAGTGTACTGCATCTCTGCTGCATACCTTGGTAACAGCTGCATTGCTAAAATAAGAAGCAAGTTTCAGTCTCTGGGGTTAAAAGTTTTTTTTTGGTTTTTTTTATGTTTTTTTTCTATTTTTTTAGCATAGTTTCCAGAGTCATGTAGAAAGCACTATTTCTCCTGGAAAAAATCAGGAGCCACCTTTTAAAACTTTGTTGACATGTTGATGGATGGTTGTCTTTGTACTTCAGTAATGGAACGATTTAAGTAGTTTGGATTTTTTCTGGGTGCTGGGCTATAGCCCTTGTCTTTTTTTCTTGGAACTGTTACACTTAGTGAAGTCAGAATGAGAAGAAAAACAGGAGTAATTAATACCTTTTCTTAGCTATGGTATTTAACCTCAGACCTTACGGGATTATCTAGTTAAGTTCATTAACTAAACTGTCAGTCAGAGAACAGGTTATTTTGCAGCTCTTTTCTGTGGACAAACAATCAATTTAAAAAGATGCTAGATGTGAGATATTTAGATATGAGTTCCTGGCCAGTACATCCAACTGTCATGTTTAGCTATACATATTGTCCATGTGGGTACAAACACACGTACGTTTTCAAAAATTCTGGAAAACAAAAGCATTTAGATTTGATATTTTGATGCGTATAAAATCCGGATTTCACATAAGAGCTCTAATAATTCCTCTTGTGAAGGTGTTCAGTTCTTTCAGAAGTGTGTGCATGACCTTTAGAAGAAATTACTCTTTGGAGAACCCTCCTGAGTGGGTTATTTCTGCTTTACAAATGAAGCTTTGTTGAAGGTCCAGGGGAAGCTAATGGGAAGTATAGTCACCAAGCAGTCATTTTCTCTAATTGAATTCCTGGGGAGGAATAGCTGGAGGAACTGGTGGCTGATCTGTTTGCCTTGGCATCTGGCTAAGGAGAAATGAGTGACAGAGATCTTTGGTAAGAGAGGTACTGCCTTTCTTGGGTGAAAATAAGAGACAACATGAAAAATAGGGGATCCTTTAGAGAAGTATGTTTCCCTTGGCATCCTAGGATTTTTTTTTTCTGAATTTTCCTATGGCTGTGACATATAAAATTCAGTTATTATAAACTTTTACTTTCTTGTTGAGATATTATGTAAGTTCAGTGTAACTGTAACGCATATTTGTATTTCATAATCATTTCTTGAAACTTCTTTGCATGTGTGAGCGAAGCCTAAGCCTTAAGGGATTTAATATTTAGCATATTTCTGCAATCTGGCAAGGTCATCTTTCTGCTGATATATTTAAGTTAGAAATTTACACAGCAAATGCCATAATTATTAAGTGTGAGAGAAAGCTAGAATTCTGAAAAATTAAGACATTTGAAAATAGAACCTGACTTTCTCTAATACAGGATTCCTGATGCCCTCCCCAGCATACATACAAGCTTTACTTAATATTTCAGTTCACACATATATGGTAAAACAAATACAAATCAATCAGAAGTTTCACCCTTGTGCACATCTATAGTTTTCAAAGTCACGTTTTTCCTTCCTTCAGAAAATTTAGTTCAAATAGTGAATAAAAATTTTCCTCTCAGAAATCAGAATGTGAATTCTGCTATTTGAGAACAAATGTGTGGCAGTGAATTAAATAACTTTGCATATTTTTTTAGAGAAGCGTTACTCTTATGAACAAGTAATCTGTCATCTGTTCTTTGTTGTAATTTAACCTCGAGCTAATGCATCATGTCAAACTTCAGCACATACACGATGAGATTGTTCTAATTTTAAGATTATAATAGTTTTTAGTATTAAAAAAGCAGCATTCACCCATCTGCATCTTCACCATCTTTAAGAGGCTTAAGAATTACAATTTAGCAAATATAAACTAATATTAAAAAGTCACTTGTTGTATCTGCAGAACATTTTCTGTTCCTTTGTGCTTTCGTGTGCAGAGCTGAGTACTCTCTGCCTCAAAAATTCCCGGTTGTCAAGGCTGGCATGAACAGTCTACTGGCAGAGAGGGAAATGTGATGGAAAACTCCTGTTCTATAGGCTTTAAAGTTAAACTGGTGTCTTAGAGAGAGCAGGCTTTGCTCTTTCTGCTGTGTATGAGCTAAATGAGCATTCAGTAATTCCTTTTCCTATTAATTATTTTGAAGGCAGAGTGATTTCTTCCAAAGTGAACTTCAGCGTTACCAGCTGCACATCATGATGTGTTGTCAAACTATAGACAGTTTTATAGTAATATACTGATTATATTTATGAACACTGCTAACAATTCACTTCAATCCTGAAAATATGCAGACTTGTTCCCCTTTCAACTAATTGTATACGAAGAGACAAACTTTAGAAACATTTTGATATTGCTTTAGCTTGAGTCGTCAGAAAAACAAGCTCCGCTTTTTTCAGCAAGTCTTTGCTTACTTCCTCAGCTGAAAAAGGAACAGATATATTGCTGATAATGCATGAAATGCACTTGCTATCAAGGTCTGTCTTTTTAAGGTGTGAAAATTCTTGGAAAATAACATTTTGTCATTGTCTAATTACTGATGAGAGCAAGCATGGACTATACCATGCTGTATTTTTATGCTACAGCAGTCATATTGCCTTCTGTATTTCCAAATTTCTAAGCAACAAAAATGGTTTTTAAATTGTTGTTCCCACAACCTATGCTAGATTGGTATTGATGAACTGCTCTGCAGGCTGCCTTGCAATTAGCCCCTCTGGTTCCATGGAGAGGATCTGGAAATGGCTTCTGCTGAAGCTGTACTGAATCTCCTGGCTATTCTCTCCTCTGCTATGCAAAATCATCTACGTATTCATTGCAGAAAGTGCATTGCCTTTTCTTCTTTTTGGAGGTGCAGTTCGCCTTATTGATGGATCATTACTACTGCAGTTACTTTTACAATCACACTGCATGAAAGGATGTAGTTTGACCAGCTGACATAAACAAAACCTAGCCTCAAAATTAGACCATGGTCATGCTGACTATTCTGCTTCCCTTGTGTGTTGGACTAACAAATGGCTCCAGATGCTTTGCCACATATGGCAAGTATTTATTGCCTGAAAAAATTTTGTGGAATAAACTGGTCATCAAACACTAAGCTGCAGTAAAATACCAGAGCAATCCTAGCCTAGCCTGCCAGGATAAAGCTAACAGGTATTCGAGTGACCTGCAGTCTTCTGGTACAGAATTAAAACTTTTGCTCTTTTGAGTTGCAGTTCTTGTGGTGGCTGAAGGCACATTTATATAAATGACATGGAAAACTGAAGACCCTTTGGTAGTAAGGTGCATATGTGCAAACTTTTTGTGATAACATCTTAGTATTGGCTCTCAACCCATGACTTAATTTGGGGGAAATGAAGCAGCATGTGGCAGCCAGCTCAGCCACTCAGGATGTGGTGGCAGGGGGAAAAAAGCTCTCACCATCACTCCCTGGGTAGTCCCAGGTCTCTGCCCCTCTCTGTCTGGTTTTCAAGTCCTCCATCAGCTACGGGCTTAGCAGTAGGGCACAGCAGAGGTTCCAGCAGCTTGGTCTCCATGCTTCAAGGTGGTGGAGCCTGGGAGGCAGTCTGCAAAGCTCTGGGCTGGGCCTTTGCTGAGGAGCCCACTAGAAGGATGACACCATGGATGAAAGCCCAGGTCTTGGAATATAGTATAGGCTGAACCATTGCAGCAGGGAGTTCATGGTTGATTTAGTCTTCCCCTTGGTACCTGAATAAAATAAAGTGTGGTCCTTTAAAGCAAGGTAGGTATAGTCACTCCATACAGTGTTCCTGGGAAAAAAAACAGATTTTAAGTGTCTTTTGTTTTCTTTTGAGGAACTTCTGTTGACTAGAAGTGTTTTCCCACCTTGGACAATTTTTTCTTTTGTCAAATGTGCCACTCACAGGCAATAGAGAGCCATACACACCATGACCCCTGTCACATGCTCCCTTCCACTAGAGGACTTTTTGTCAGGGGCAAACTTACTCCCTATTCATCTGAAATCAAATCTGGGGCAGGAAATCTGCTTCAACCAGAGCAGAAACCAGCTCCCTTCCCTCCACACTACCCCTAGTGTGGAACTCCAATACACAATTGCTGAGTGAGCATATAGTTCACCTGTTGAAATAACTCCATTTTGACCTTTTATCCTGCTACAATACTTTAGTCCCAATACTTGAAGCAATCCATGTTCCTCAAAAAAAAAAAAAAGGAAGACACAATTAGACCCAAAATGACAGCAATTCAACACAAAATGACAGCAATTCAACACAGTTTTGACTTCCAGAAAGGTGAGATTTTTCTTTTTTCCCCTCTTCTCTCCCCTCATCAGACCCCATCTCAGCTCAGCTTTTGGCACCGTTTTGTCCTGCCAGAGTAGCTCCTCCATCACTTCTGTGCCTGCTGCCAGCTCTGCACTGTCCCTTTCCTTACTGTGCCATCACTCAATAAAGTCACAACATTAATAGCTGGGTGAAATCATGTTTCTCACCATGATGGATTGTTTCTAGAAGAGCCACTTTCAATCAGTACCAAATGGCCTTCCATGGGGAGGACTGCTGGGTGCTCAGCACTTTTGAAAGTATAATCACTTACATCCCTGCCTGTCTGTGGCTCTAGGAAGCCAGCTTGAGGGAGTGGTTAAAGTCATACTTCAGCTGTATTTTATATGTGCTGCTCCAGGTACTTAAAAGCATTTTTGCTTCCAACAGTGGTGGAAAGAGTAGGATGATATGAGAAAACATAGGCGTGACAGTACCTCTTCTGAATTTCACCAGAACTCCTAACAGAGATTGTCTCGCTCTCCCTACAGCCTGTATTTCACATGAGCTGTTTGTTGAAGGGCGGCTGGAGGGAGAAACGTTTAATCACAATCCACACTGGCTGGTTTTCAATCAGCAAAACTCCATCACTTCAGTCAGTAACCTGAGAGAGAGACGCTGCATCCCGAGCTACTCCTTCCATCAGCTTATTCAAAGCAAGTTTTCTATGATGTCCATCCCCCATTTTACCTTCCTTTGTTCTACTTTCCACTTTTAACCCTCTCTTGGAGAGCAAGGTACTTTAAGACCGCAGTTAAGGTTCTCAAAACCTGTCAGAAAAAAAAAGTGTCTGATGAGAAGCGGCAATCAGCCTTCAGCCATCAGACACCCTTCTGTCTGCATAAGCAGGAAACTTCACAATTCAAGTTTGTTTATTGCTTGAGCTAGCTAAAGGCCATGAAATGCTAATGTTAATGCTACGAGCACAATACTGCCTCTTTAATTTATTTCAGCTAACTTCTGTTGATGGCATTTGGGTAAGCTAAACTGCCAGTTGAACTGAATTTGTTGTGTAGTTCGACGTAAAAAACCATGCTGGAAATAGATCTGTATTCAGAGGCATCTAATTAGGAAAACATCATGTAGTCGATGCAAATGTTTTCCAAGGCACTGCATCTGTGCAGTATGTATCAATTGCATACTGAGATTGCAATATCCATTTTCCAAGTCATAAAAGCCATCTAACGAGAAAAACACACGCTTTCGGTCTACCTGACAGAAAGAGCAAACCTCAGGTTTTGGTGCTTAAGCCTCTGTGTGTAAATTTCCTCAGTGAAAAAAATAAGAAGGAAATAAAGAAATAAGAAGGAAAATTTGCAGGGCAGGGTATAACAGAAATCTGTGCAATGTTTATTTGCTAGAGTTGTAGCTGAGAAATGTCTGCTCCTCTAGCATTAGGCTGCATACACACACAGTTTGATATGCATGGTATCAACCCAAATGGATCATTTCTGCAGGCCCAGATACCGTGAACTACTCTAAGCATGCTGACCTGTGGCCCCCTCTTTCTTCTCTTGTTTAAACGTGTGTTTATGTATTAAAGTACACGTACACATGTGTATATATGCACATGTATGTATATACATACACCAAAAAAGTTCTGGTCCTTCCTGAGCAGTATGCAGGAATCAAGGGCTTGGGGTTCCATTTTGAGATAGAGCAAAAATAAGACTGAAAATGGATCAGATTATCCATCAGTTACATTAAGCACAGTCTTTCTCACAAATCCATAGTACACCCATTTTTTTTTTTTCCTTCTTTGACCTCACTATGGAGAAAAATGAAGGCATTTGCTTGACTGGGCATGCTTCCAGATGTGAGATCAGCTTCTTTGTGATCTGATCTCTTAGACCTGGTGCAAGTTACACGTGGGGTAGGCTGAGCATGTTAGCGGTATGAGGGAGAGTCTCCCCTATATATAAAGTTACTTAGTCTGTTATGTACTTCTTCACTGTCTTTCTGCATCTTGCTACTGAAGGGAATGAATTTTCTGCAAAAGATGAAAAAAACTATTAGGAACATCATTAGCCATTAAAAGCCTTATTGCAAAATAAAACAAAAAAAGAAAAACCATTTACTGTCTTTTTTCTTATATATGCCAATATTGATAGCTACTGACATACAATAAAAATTGGCTGAATTATTTTGTAGTCTATGAAAGTGAAGTACCAGATTTTGGATAAACTAGCAAAAAAAATTATTTCAGTAACTGGGCTAAAATCATACAAGTGTTAGTATTCTTACATGTATAACATTGTTTCTTGGCAAGATTTTGTGAAGTTTTTCATGAAAGCATTTAAAATACTTTGAAAGCATCAGAAGTGCTGTAGAGTGTTTTTCCTATGCTTCTGAAGTGTTATAAAACCCCTTAGGGATCTGTGCAAACTCTCTCTACAAAAAAAAGAGCTTGCTTCTAGTGACTAAGCCTGACTAAAAATAACTAGTCCGTCAAACTCAAAAGAACAAGTAATTTTATTCAAGTTCATTTGGGGACATGATTATTCTTTTGAAAATGGTAAACAACAGCAATCCCAAAAATCCAGGCAGAAAATTAGATTGATCTCCTAGGTCTGTTTAGTTGCTCTCCTTCAAAATAATAGATACTTCCCCTTTTCTTAGAGTAAGTACATAATTTCTGTCCTCTTACATGTGTAGAAAACTGCTTTACAGGAGGAACTTATTCAAAAAGTCACCACAGTTTTATTTGTAGAACAAATGTGTCTTTAATGGATCACGGTCTTATTTGAACATTCATGCTAATGTGCATTTTTTTCCATTTAGGAAATAATTGTGTGGCAACCAAGCACTCCATCCGATTAGCTCCAAAATGCAGTTCTTTTAGGAAAGTAGTTTACACTGATTCTTGACAAGATTGAGGAAACTACCATCTTCATTAGGGAAATTAAAAACACCAATTTTAACACCAGTAAAAACACCACTCACCAAGTGAGTGGTGAGGTTGACACGCCTGGGGGACGGGATGCCATCCAGAGGGACCTTTACAAGCTCAAGAAGTGGGCCCATATGAACCTCATGAGGTTCAACAAGGTCAAGTGTAAGGTCCTCCACCTAGGTCAGGGCAACCTCTGGTATCAATAGAGGCTGAGGGATGAAGGGATTGAGAGCAGCTCTGCAGAGAAGGACTTGGGGGTACTGGTGGATGAAAAGCCGGAAATGAGCCAGCAATGTGTGCTTGCAGCCCAGAAAGCCAGCCATATCCTGGGCTGCATCAAAAGCAGAGTCGCCAGCAGGTCAAGGGAGGTGATTCTCCCCCTCTACTCCGCTCTTGTGAGATCCCATCTGGAGTACTGCGTCCAGCTCTGGGGGCCCCAATATAAGAAGGACATGGAGCTGTTGGAGTGAGTCCAGAGGAGGGCCACAAAAATGATCAGAGATCTATGAAGAAAGGCTGATAGAGTTGGGGTTGTTCAGCCTGGAGAAGAGAAAGCTCCGGGAGACCTTATTGCAGCCTTTCAGTACTTAAAGGTGGCCTATAAGAAAGATGGGAACAAACTTTTTAGTGGGGCCTGTAGAGATATGACAAGAGGTAATGGTTTTAAACTAAAAGGGGGTAGATTCAGACTAAATATAAGGAAGACATTTTTTACGATGAGGGTGGAGAAACACTGGAACGGGTTGTCCAGAGAGGTGGTATATCCCTGGCAACATTCAAGGTCAGGTTGGACGGGGCTCTGAGCAACCTGATCTAGTTGAGAATGTCCCTGATCACTGCAGAGGGGTTGGACTAGATGACCTTTAAAGGTCCCTTCCAACCCAAACTAATCTATGATTGCATGATTCTATGAACACCACCATGCATGTTATTGCACAGTCAGCTCCTAAGGCAGATGCTGAAATATGACTCACTGACCAGGGCAGAAGAGGGTCAAAAGAGAGGGTGAATCACCTCTCCTGACTCTAGAGTGCACAGATGACCTATGGCGGCTGGCTGTACACACACACCTATGTTGTCACATTAAGTACATTTTTACCTTATGTATAGAACATATGCATGATCCCAAATGTAGACCTTTATGCCCCACAGGCATTGGTATATCACAGGACTGTCAGAGCACATTTTTCTTTATTGAGTCACTTAAAACTATAGGAGTTCAAGTTTTTTTTTGCACCAGGAGCTTTCACTTAACTATTTTCCCTCTCCAAAGCTCATTTTGCTTTGTGTTAGGTTTCTTCCAGCAGATATTTTTGCTGATGAACTCACATTTTTGTCCTCTAATAGGACACTTAGGGAAATCAATAAGATTTGGGAAACCACTTTGCCCTGTCTGTACTTAAGCCAGATAACAGTGATGTTAAATGAACTCCTTTTAATAATTCATTGCAGCAGAATCTGGTTTACTTTTAGCTAGCTCTTACAGAAGAAAAAAGGCTTTGAGTTTCTGAGCTTCATCTTGCAGAGCTGAGGAATGGCTCCCAGGCTGCTGTCCAGATGGTGCTTCAAACTGGACTGCCAAAGAAAATCCCCATCTTCCCTCCCCTTTTCCTCCTGACACCCGAGTACAATACTTCCATGCCTTGTGCCAGCAGCCCTGATACAGGAGGTGATAAATCGAAAAGGCAATTACCTGTGTATCTTCCCATTATAAAAAAAAAAAGGAAGCCTTTCACCTACAGATGAACAGATTTAATTAAGCCTTCTCTCCTCAGTCACCGCAGAGAGTAGCAGATCTCAAGCGCCTGTGTATTCACCGAACAGAGGAGCTGTGTTATGCATTGCAGTGTTTGGGATTGTGATAGGACAAAAAACCCAAACACAACCCAGAAAAATATCAGTGGTTTTCCACACATAGATGTGATGGTTTTGGCTGGGATGGAGTTAATTTTCTTCACAGTAGCTAGTATGGGGCCATGTTTTGGATTTGTGCTGAAAACAGTGTTGATTGATAAACAGAGATGTTTTCCTTGCTGCTGAGCAGTGCTTACACAGAGCCAAGGGCTTTTCTGCTTCTCACACCACCCCACCAGCGAGGAGGCTGGGGGTGCACAAGAAGCTGGAAGGGGCACAGCCAGGACAGCTGACCCCAACTGACCCCAGGGATATTCCACACCATATGGCGTCATGCTCAGCATATAAACTGGGGGAAGAAGGAGGAAGGGGGGATGTTCGGAGTGATGGTGTTTGTCTTCGCAAGTACCTGTTACGTGTGATGGAGCCCTGCTTTCCTGGAGATGGCTGAACACCTGCCTGCCCATGGGAAGTGGTGAATGAATTCTTTGTTCTGCGGCTTTTGCTTTACCTATTAAACTGTCTTTATCTCAACCCACAAATTTTCACACTTTTACTCTTCCGATTCCCTCCCCCATCCCACCGTGAGGGGAGTGAGCGAGTGTCTGTGTGGGGCTTAGTTGCCGGCCTGGGTTAAACCATGACAATAGGAAACGGGGGCTGCTTCAGGCCTGGGCAGCATGATGTGTCCATGAGAAAGCAGCAGTTTGTGTTCAGCTAACAACACCAGCACAGTCGTAGCTGCAATGGGCTAGGGCTATCAGGTGAAGCAAGGTTTGCAGGGAAGGATACAATTATGTGTTAGCGTAGCTGGTATAAAAAAGGGAAGAAAGACAAGTATGGGGTACATGAGCCCTGAAAATGACCTGGAAAAGAATACATCTGCCTGAAAGAATGTCTGTTTTTCCAACCTTTGATCTAACAACAGTTACCATACACTTTACCTCAATTATGTTTATGTATAAAGTAATATATTACCTAATATCTCTACTTGAATTGAAGGCACACCAGTTATATTACTAGCATACATTAATTTAAACGTGTGTGCATGCATAGGTGCCTGTAACTTAAACAGTGTGTGTTATATATAGAGATGCAAAACCATGTCTGTATCTGTAGACAGACTCCCCCGTAGCCAAACAAAAAAAAAAAATGGAGGGAGAACAATTTTATTAGTAGTGTAAATCAATATAATGTTATCAGCTGGAAAAGGAGTGGTATTCAATTTTACTAGCTGGGGACATGGCCCATAGCATGAGTTCCCATTATATGGGACCCAGGGAAGGGAAGCAGGGATCTCTCTCTGCAGGAGCTGTTCGGTGAAAGAGCCTTCTTGCAGAAGTTGTAGCTTCTTTGGAGGTTAATTTTAGGACAGACAAGCTCTGAACAGCTCCCCGGAAGTGTAATGACAATTAAAAAAGTTTTCAGAAAACATGGAAATTGACATCAATTAGGATTAGTCTCATGGGATATTCTTTGGTGATATATGCTCAAATAGCTTTAAAAGCTGTACCTAGCACCCTTATAGTCATACTACTCTTCCATTTGTCAGTCAGGAGCTGGTTTTTGCCATCTGACAGATGCTGTTTGGGTTGACTGGGGTGAAATTCAGCATTCAGAAGCACTTATGAGCAGCCACATGAACACTGCCCAGGTCTCAGAGGTAGCCAAGAAAAGAAAACAGAGGACTTCAGTGAACAGTTATTTGGATTACACTTTGGCTTCAATTTGTCAGCTGTGCCACCACCAGCAAGCAAAGAGAAATGGAAATGTCACAAAAGATCATAACCTTTAAAATGTATGTGCATTTTTTTAAAAAAAAGACCCCAAACCCATGTGCATGCACCAGCCTGCAGCAGGGTTTGCAGCCCTCAATGACTTCACCATTGCAGCCTGCAATCCTGCTGCTCTGTATTGGTGCCTGACGTTGGTAGCCCGTGTGTGCAGGGCAGCATCAGTCACTGCTCCTGGAGTGTCCCCAGAAGGGACCAGTGGGTGCCGCAAGGAGCGGGTTTGTACCACTGCCCTTGCCACCATCTTTGGAGCACAGTACACAGGAAAACCCATCACAGCCCACCCCACACCCATCAGCTAACAGCATGACCACACCGTCGGTTTTTAATGATAGAAGTGCACCACAAATACAGTTTTGTCTTTGCAACTGGAAAGCGTTTTGGTTGCATGTATCAAAGAAATTTCTGTGTTTGTCCTTTGAATCTTCTTTTAAGGGGATTGCTTAACAGTTTTAAAGAATTAAGGTTATACCTGACATCTTCTGATGTGGCCAATAATCTTAGTTTGTGAAAATCCTAGGATGTTTTCTCTATACCTGAAAATGCTATTTTGAGAATGAAGAGTGTTGGAATAAAGGTGTCTTGGAGTAAAAACCTACTGACATTCTAGACATATTCAAATAGCATAAGAAATTACCTGCATAAGGAAAATAATGTCTGTAGAAATCAGGTAGGAAATACAGCAGTAGAAAAAGAGGGATAAATAGCAATATTTTGCTAAAAGTATAGGAAATATTTGAATTTTTTATAAATCAGTCAACTTTGCAATTTTTTCTCCAGAGTAACATACTTTGTTATAATTATTGTCTTTTTAATTTTCTTTTTTTTGAACAAATGTGTGTGTATATATACGTATTGATTCAGCAGATACTTTCAAGCACTCTGAGGAATGTTGAGATGTAATTGACATCCTTCATTGTAAATGTGTAAAGGATTTTTTTTTTTTAAATTGATACTTCTTCAGACAGATTATATTTAGGCTGGGACCCAAGAGTATCCTGCTGGTTGAAAATATCAGCTATAAAAGTTGTCTGAAAGTCATTAAGATACCATAGATGCTCTTTTCAAACAAGGTCATTGGTTAGCAAAACATCAGAAAGTTTCTGCACACTATATTGCACATCAAAAATAACTAGGTTGCAAAGTCAACCATCTGAAGTTGGAAATGCCAGAATTAGATACCCCTGCAGTACTAATGATACTTGTTCTTCTGTGATGAAATGTGTTATGACACGGCTTTTGACTTCATAAGCGTATACCCCCACCTTACCCAGCCCTCTCCTGTTTCTATGAATGGGAAATTGCTCCTTATTTTCCTTTATGCTACCTGTATTTTATTTAGAATTCACTCTTCAGAGGCTGAACTGAACATAAAACTATTCATTGGCTCCCTGGAGATTTCATGATTCTAATTTCATTTCATGAACACTGTCACCAGTGTCCAAGTGCTCCACAAGCATTTCTGAGTTTCTCTGCATGAGGTCACGCTGAGATGAAGTAGCAACTACCTGCACACTTTGTCGCAGGAAACTAAGGTATAGGGAGATGGAGGCCAAACTTTCACTTGGTTTTTGGGACCTCACATTATGACCATATTTGGAACATATTTATAGCATTATATATATGCAAAGCCGAGGTGAAACGTTATAGGTGGCTGGATAGTAGCAGGTGTTAAACCTAAAGCCAGAAGTTTTCCCATGACCCCTAGCAAGGTGTGCAACCGAAGAACTGGGGAAAAGAGATTTCTTTTTCAAATATGGAAGTATTTGTCTCCTTTCCAAGGGTCAGGAGAGAAAAACTTCAGCGTTTTTCTATTAACAACAAAGTGGAAAGCGGGTCCTTACAGCTGAAGCACTCCAGGTGCGATTCTGCTCCCATGGGAAATTCTGTTTTGAAATCACAGAAAAATTTAATCCAGAGGAGACCTTGGGGATTATCCCTCCCCTGCTCAGAGCAGGGTCAGCATACCTCAGGTGATGCAGGGCTTGTCCACTTGAATTTGGAGTACCTCCAAGGATGGAAACCCCACAACTTCTCTGGGCAACTTGCCACAGAGCTCGGTTGAGCAGAATCGAGCCCTGCATGAAAACCAATGAAGGAAAGTCTTGTGTCTACAGAATAACCTTGAAGAAAGCATCTGATCCCTGCAGCCATCCCTTCCTCATAGGTATGACGGGGGGTGGATAAAGCATTCAGGCTTTTGAGTTATTTGGTTACCCTCCTGATATGTGCTGTAGAAGTGCCAACAAAAGACTATACCAGTAGCTTTCCCCCCATAAGATATACAGCTCCCGAGTCTTTAGTACTAAAAATGTTGCTGTACCCTATTAGAGAGGAGAGTCTTATCTTCTCAGTGCAAATAAGATTAAATTAAACGCTCAGAGACATCTGACCTTGATATTCTGCCATTTTTGAGGCGACATCATGTCACTGTCAGAGCCACAACAATATTTGACACTGCCAGTATTAAAAAATGCTGAAGTTTTCAATTTTGATTAAAACTGCAAAAGGTAGAAACTGTACTGTCAAGCATCGTCTTGACACAGACAACAGCTGTGCATAACTTTGTCTACATGGCAAGAGCTGGTGAATTTAAAGTTGTGGTGAATTTTGCCAAGGTCTTAGGTCTTGGTTTCTGTCATTTTTCTTCTCCAAGCGGACCACTTACTTTATTACATACTTATGTGCCTGCTTCTCTTACCCTAAACCTCTACGAAAGTCTTTGGGACTTCAGAGACTGTAAAAATAGGGAAGACTTTGTGCTGTCAGACCTGTGAGTGTATTTTAGTGGGATTATGCAGGCTTTGGAAATGAGTTTCTATTATTGAACCATGCAAGAAACAAGCCAATATATTGCTAGGTAAATGGTCAAGACTTGATCTTTTCTCATGTGGTCCAGGCTGATGTTCTTGTCTGCTTTATCGAGCTCTAAAGACTGCTTCAGAGCTCACACGCTGGAAATGGTTTCATTCGCATACAGGTAACATGCTGTTTTCCTTCAGGAAGTGTGCTTTTTGTTGGTGTGTTTGGAATTTGCCCCAGGAGCTGGGATATACCCTAGTTTCCATGTATTTTGAGATCTCTGGTAAGTTCAAACATGTCAGCACCAGCTGATTGCTCTGCTGGTTCAGCTGCCTGGTCAGTTGAGCAATCGCTAATTTGCGTGGCAAAATTTCAAGCCTCTTTCAAGCCCTGCACACACAGCTAAACAAGTGCTGCATGGGGACCCTCACTGAAGCACTAGGCAAGTTGTTTTTACCCTGGGCTCAGTATTGGCTAATTCCATCAAGCCTGCAGAGACCCAGTCCTTGTGCAGCCTTGTCCTGGTTGCTCCATTTTTCAGGCAATGCAACCCAGAGAAAACATGTCAGTGTGATAATCATTGAATGTGGCCAAAAATGCTTTCTGTTCTTCAGATAACGTGAGTGTTGGAAACACTTTCATTTCCATCCCAGAGCGGATAAGGGAAATGTGTATCTTGCCAGAAGAATGGAAATTCTGAAAGTTGCCTTTCTTTATTTTATAAGGAAAAAAAATTCCAAATGTTTGCTTTCTATTTCCAGCCTGTTGTGGCTGTAGAGGGTGGCTTGGGCTGCTACCAGGCAATTAAGGGTTTCCCAAAGTATGGAAATCTGCCCTGGTGTCGGGAAGAGACTCTCGAAGCTCCACCTAGAAGCTGAGTCCTCACAAATCTCTGCTGGACCATGAATCCAAGAGAAAGAGGCTACCAAGAGGCAGACACCATGGAACATCCAGGCCTGATTCAGTAGATGGTTTGTTGGCCTCAGGTAACTCTCATTTATCTAGAACCAACTGACTGAATTGGCAGGAGACCAAGCTGTTTTCATGCTGGACGTTACTGAAAATGAGGCACTGTCATGAAACTTTGGCTTCTACTGAGTGGTCTTTTCCAGTGAGAACCCTGATCATCAGGCTATGTGGAAACAAGTCTATTGAGAATAACCATAATTAGCAGCAGAAGTCTTTTGAAAAAACATATTCTTAATGACATTATCAGCTTTGGTATTAAGTTTTCTGCATGTTTCTGAGGAGGCAAACACTGACCATCTCCATATCTGCTCTGGGTGCCACCTATGGAAACAGATGTGGTTTTGCTGTGCTGTGTTAGGAGGGGATGGGACAGCACTGAATACATCTCCCAGGGATCTCCTGTGTCCATCAGTGTCTGAAAAGTGGTTCACAGACTATAAAGGGGGATCATGGGCTTGCTGTACCTTCATGGTTGATGCAGAGAACTTTCTAGCACTCGAACTGCATCCAATCTTTTTTCTTTTCTTCTAGTCCTAGTCAGTGTAAATGACACCCTTCACCCTGACCTAAGCATTTGCCCCTAAAAGTCTCTGACTTGTATTCTTGTGCGAATGGATTAAGAAGCTCAACTTCTTGCTGTGAGGAATAAAGAATAAAATATGAGGTTATAAAAATAACCAGGAGACATTGTCTCCTGGGTAGGACAATGTTTGCTAAAGAGTGGGTCATGAATAGTTAAGATCTGCCTCTGCACCTACGCACAGCCAAGACAAACACTTGAGAGTGATGTGACTGGAAGTGGCTGATTGCTGTGGTTTCATGGTGCTATAGCATCTTCCCTGCTCCCTTCCACAAAGCTCAATGCAGTGGTAGCGATAGGGTGGTGATGATAGCTTTCACGTTGATCTTGACATTCTCTGTGTAGATGACGAAGAGCGTATGTGCGTGTGGGCACGCACGTGTGTGTCTGCGTGCTGTAATCACATATAATCTACTCACGGCGCAGGTGACAGCTGGCTCTGTAAAGCCAGATTGACCAGAAATAACCTGCAATCCCACCTGTTCCCAGTGCACCAACTCCTTATGTTTGGTCTGGCAAACCATGTTCAGCTATGCTGTACTCCTGCCCCAGGCCAGTGAAGAGCAGCCTAAATCCCAAACATACCCAGCGTGTTGCAAGCCACCTACGGGAGCAAATGCACAATCGGGTGGTCGCATCTACTGTTTTTTAGCTGCAACACACCAAGTCTTCCTCAAAAAATGTCTGCCCTGAAACCAGCTTCACTGCCTCTCTAAAGTTTTGCCTTGGCTGTCTTTGAAATGACGGGAAAACTGCAGAGTTATTTTTAACAGCAATTCATCAGTTCCGTGTTGCCTGTTGCTTTGGTTCACAGCTCCTCCACCTGAGGTGATTCTGCTTATAAATACTGTAAAGGGTTCACCTTCAAGGATGACGATTTAATTAGAAGTGCAAAGAACTATGGCCCAACATGTCAGAGACTAATGAATGAGCTTTTGTGGTTGGTGGAGAGCAGCTTGCCAAGTTACCCATTCATTTCTGTACATGTAATATGAAATGCAACTGAAGCTGTCGTCATTTTAAAAGAAAATGTTATTAGAGACCAGGCAAAGATAGCAGAATAAAATAAATGGCTTTTGGTGCTTAATCTGTTTATATGTAGGTTCAGGTGTGATTATGTAGTCTGCTATCAACTTTAATTAAGCTTTCCCTTTGCTCCTCACCTTGGGGCTTAAAAATAATTTGTTCTATAGGAAAGGCAGGTGGTATGAGTGTTTTAAAGTTCAAATTGATTTAGGTTACATTTAATTTAGATTTCCTCATGGAAGCATATAATTTTACTACTACTAACATTGGAGCAATTACATAGAGGTGAAGAAACTGGCACAAAGAGCCTTACAGCCCTTTCATGCTTTTCTTCAGGAACAAAAGTATCCCTGCCTTGAGCTTTTGGGATAATCTTATTTAAATCTAACCCCATCCCAATGAGCTCCCACTTCCCTGCGAGTCTCTGGCTGCCCAGACAGACAGGAGGAGACAGTTGGACATCAACCACCAACACACTGGTGTGCAAAGGCACAGATGGGCTCCAGCAGACCTGCATCCACCTGGGAATAGAGGTGAGGTCCTTAATGCTACCGGCCTATTTATCCTCTCCAGTATGACAGGAGCTCCTTTCTCAGCACGGGGGTGATGTGAGCCCCCTGGGAGGGCTGGGAGCTGCAGCCCTTGGTACGGCAGGTATGCCGGGCACCATAGGCAGGATGGCCATCTGATTTCAAGCCTCTGGACTGAGCCTTATCCATTGGAGCTGAGCTCTCTGTCCTTGAGGCACTGCAATGTTTGGCAATGTCATGCACTGGAACATCTCTTGGGCACAGGGGAGTCCCCGGTTCCACTTTTCTGGCTTTACAGAAGCAGGGTGGAGGCTGCCTCAGGAAGGGGCAAATCCTACAGGGGTGTGAGAACTTGGCATGGGGCAGCAGCGGCGGCCAGGGCAGCGTGGGAGCCATGGCACGAGAAGGACCAGGAGATGCGGGAGATGCTGCCAGGCAGCGGAGATGAAGAGAAGGAGAAGATGTTCCCTAGGATCCAGAGGCAGCTGCATCAAGTTTCTGCAACCTCGAAAGCCTCTGAAAATTGAGGACAAGACAGGATGGGAGGAAAGAATGTGGCCTGCGAGGGGATGGGAGGAAAGAGCATTTTCAAGCCCTCCATGAATCTGGCATGCTTTCTTTACGGAAAAGGTGGAGGATCATCCATAGCCAGACTCTAGCTGATGGAAGATCTGTCATAATACACGTTTCAATGCATGCTTGGTATTTCCAAGCCCCTGGCTGCACTGCTCCCTTCCCTCCCCATGAACCCCCAAGGCCTCCATTGCACTAAAAATAGCACTGAAACCACTACTTTCTCTATTAAACTGTTGATTCATGTTAATTTTGTTGTCCACCAGGACTGGAACTGTTAAAGAAAGCATACTGGAAAAACTTTGGGTGAAAAGATGTAGCTTAACTTGAGCAATATTCTAAAATCATATTACTGTATGTTACAGTTTTGATGACAAGTTTCCTTAATGACTGCATTTCTCAGGGTTTTTCATCCTGTTCTCATATTGTGTTGTGGATTTCCCTACTATTTCACCATTATGTAATGTACTTTTATGAAACACGTATCTTACTTTCAATTAAATAAGAGTCCAAAGGTTTGAACTGGGGCAGAGGAGGGGTTGTTTTCTGACTGAGACTCAGATAACGAAAACTTGGCAGTTTGAACGTAAAACCTGTAACTTCCACAGTTCATCTCAAAGCAAAACTTTTTGTTTCAGTACTCTGGGAAATCAGTTTTGGCACTACTTTTCCATGGGCAAGGGTAGGGATTGGTTTTTTCACATTTGGTGCCAAAGATTTCGAAATCTTATATATGTATGTATTTTTCATAAAAAAAACCCCAAACATGAAAACCCAGAAAACATTAAAAAGTCGCTGGCTAGAAATTCTGTGTTCATTTCTAATCCAGCAGCATCAGAACAAATACCTGCAGCAGCCTTCCTCCTGACAAGCACTTCCCAGAGAGACAAGTCTTCATTTTAAGCTTGACCGATTGTTTCAACAGGCAGGAAAGCTGACCCCTCTCGCTGTGGCTGTGTCTGGCCAGCTCTGTGCTCAGAGTCATCTGTGGCACTTGTCCCCTTGCCTACTGTCAGGCCTGAAAAGCATCAAACACCTGTGAGGGGGGAAATCATGTACCCCAGAGGGCAGAGGTGCCTAAAGCAGAGCCAGGAGGAGGTTGCTGTGGGGTGGGGAGCTGGCCGACCAAGTGCTCCCATGCTGAAGACCTGCTGGGAAGTTTACACGGCCCTTGTCAACCCTGAAAATAGTTACAGATCTCTTTTGGGTCAATTCTAGCACCTTCCTGCCCTGAAACCCTGAAACAAAGGAGCATAACATTCATTGTGAAAACAGGAGGAATAGTTCAGAAAGCATAAAAAACCCCAGGGAATTTCACTGTATGACCCGCCCCAGCAGTGTTAGCGGTCTGAGCTGGGTTGGTGCACTTCCTACAGAGGCATTTTGTTTCTGGGAAGGTGGTGAGGTTCCCCTTGGGAGGCTCAGGCAAGCCCAGAGAAAATTAATGATGAAAAGCACTCTCTTTTCCCTGCTGGAATGCCTCATATTTGACTGTGAGAGCCCATTAAGCAACTGCTGTGACCTAAAATAACCTAACTAACACTAAAAATATGAACGGGCTGTCCAAACTGTGTGCTTATTTTTCTCTTTACTTTTCCTTTCTTTTAAAAGAGAGCTTCCTTCTCTGGGAGAGCTTTCTAGCCTATTCAGGAAAATTATGTGCTGGAGGAATTTGCCTTTCCAGGTGCCCACTTTATCCCACCTCTTCACTGTTCATGTCTTCAGAAAAAGAAAGACTCCCCCCTCAAAAAAAACCCCACAAGCCCAACCAACCAAAAAGCTTTCTTCATACATATTTGGCTGTGCAGGCAAAGGATATTGAGTGTCAAACTCTGAAGACATTTACCCCAATTACTTAATGCAAGGAATCAGGTAGAGACCTACTGCCATTCACCCACCTGCAAGGCAGGGATGGGTATCATCCCCCCAGCTGCCTGGGAAAGTGGGAAACCTGGTTGTACAAAGCTCCTCTGTTTGTCCCAAAGAGTAGCCCAGGGTTGCTTTTGTTTGGTTTTCAACTATGTTATTTGGGGTAATAATACCTCACCTTGTTTATAACTCCTAACTCCTCTTAGCTATGGTAACACTGGTATAGAGCTCACCAGGTTAAAAAAATAATCGACCAAAAGAAAACTTTTAAACAGTCAAAATGTCTTTGGTTATGAATAGGAAAAGCAAGCTCCAACCTAAAAACACAGAGAGGGAAAAACTGTACTGAGTTTAATGTAATTGTGTTAATCAGACAATTTAAGTGAAACGGTAATGGAATAAAGAAGGATAAAAGGATTCTTAGAAAAAGCAGGAGTGAGGGAGTTGCTAACTCATTTGAAACAAAAGGGAGAGTTAATTACTATCTGTGAATCATTAAAGGGTTAGCTGAGGTTGGGGCATGGGGAAAAGTATAATGTGAAAAAGAATGAGTCTCTCTAAGGAGTTATGATTTTTAGTAGACAGAAGACAGATAAGAACTTTAGCTCTTAAATTCATCTTTTGAAGTAGAGTCTCCTATCACCCTCAGGACTAAGATGGAGTCACAGTTCTGTGCAAGGTGTGCTTGCTTGATACCTAGATGTCCTGGTACTTTAGGGAGTGTCTTTTGAGATCACATGCTGGTGTCAACCATATTGTTCACTTACGTGAATATTTTCCAAGAGGGCATTTGGTGCAATGGGGGAATTATATCACATGCTGGGATGCAGACTTATAGGATCAATGGATTTTGATAGTTCTGTTACAGGGAAGTGTTTAATATGATGCTGGCAGGGACACATCAGCACATTTTCCCTTATCTTGGTCCTACAAACCTGCAGGGACTTGACTGCTCCCAGCTGTATTGATCTGAGAAAAGAGATTACTTCTACCTCCAAACCTTGACTAGATGAAAGTAGGACAGGTATTTCCTTAAAGCTTCTGTTACATGTTTAACTAACTCTACCCCTCCAGTTCTGTTTGGAAAATTAAAAGCCAATAAAACCCCCAAGCCAAAGGGACTGTACACATGTTTACAGTTATGCATGCTGAATAGCTGGCTGGATCCAGGGCACAAAGCCAGGCAACCTGCAGGTCTGAGCCTCCGTGTGCTAAGCAACAGCCCATTCCACTCTGATTTTAACCAGCAGGAGACTTGCCATGAATTTCTTTGAATATGGGTCTCCCAAAGGCATCTTCACTTCAGAAGGAACATGAATATTACCAGGCATATTGAATACAGATGAGGAGGAAGTCTCCTTAAGTCAAGGACAGTTGGCACTTTCCAGATTGTCAGCCAAATCTACATTTAGGGAGATATTGGAATATTTCCACTATAAGCAGTCACCAGGAGCTTAAAATGTGAACATTTCCTCCCTCCATCTCATGCTTATTCTCGTCTGTCACTGAAGGTGAGTTTTGGTGGGGAGCGCTGCTGTGGGACCTGCCATCCCTGTGCTTGAGGAGAGCCCAGAGCCATGGGAAAAAATGGATCAAGCCTCGATTTTGCCCAAAAGCTTTTTGCCTTTTTTTCAGAGGACAAAAAGGAAGCTTGAATGGAAGCTGAAAGTGGCCTGAGACTCAAAAGTCCTGAATGCTACTGAGAAAATCAATTTTTCTTTGTAAATGCAGTACTAATGCCCCATCCAGCTCCAGCTCCCACAAGACTCTTGTGGGAATCAAAAAGCACTGGATTGCCCAAAAATGAAATCTCCAACAAAAGATTAGTTTTCTGTGGAGTTTTTCAATGGGAAATAGTAAAAGAAATTTGTTTCTGCATGTTTAAATTAGGTTTATGTTAGCAAAATGTTTCTATATGGAAAAAAAGATCTCCAAAGCAAATGCATAAATTAATCTTTTTTCCACACATAGTATTTTCACTCTACTTGGAAATACTTAATGGGTAATTCTTAATTTTTGATTTATTTTTATTTTTCTCAGAGGCAAAATGTTGCAGTATTTTTGTTTTCTGTTTTGGATTTTTGTTTTGGTTTTTGATGTGCTTTATCACCGTATTGGTCAAATAGGCAGGTTAGATGGGAAAAGGTTCCTTATCTGAGTGATATCTCAGCGCTTCTCTGTAGGTCTGTAAAGAAGTACATACCCCAAGGATGTCTTAATTTGTCTTCTTCTGTAGGACTTTCCAGGACAGTAGCACTTGGGCTTGACAGAGCTAAGGATGAAAGTGCAACTTGATTCAGTTCAAGACACGTAAGTACTTTGCTAACTTAGTGCTCTTATAACAAGATAATGACATTAATAATAGTAGTGAAACAATTATATGTAACTGCATTTTTCTATTTTAAGACAACTTGAATTGAGCATGGTGCAGAAATGTTTGCATTAGCAGTGCCCACACTGTCACCAGCCAGGGAAAGTGCAGGAGTTTCTCAGCCTGCTCAAACTCACTGAGTTTTATTGCTTTCAGACCCCACTTAATATTTCCAGCCAGCGCTGAACAGCATGCTTGTATTAGCGCTAATCTGGGATGCTCTGCACCACATTCTGTTGGTCCGGGCACACAAAGGTAGCCAGAACACACACAAGGAGGCACTTAGCGAGGTGGCTCAAATGTTGTTGTGTTAAACCCACCAACTGTAGTATTCAATCATTTACGCTTTGTATAAAACAAGCAATATTACTTCTCATGTAATCAAAAGATGCAACAAAGTAATATGAGCTGACAGCTCCCCCGTAAAAAGATTTTTTTCATCTAAAGAAAGCCATGTTGGTCTTAGACCTGGAATAACTTTTTCCTCTCCTTTCTCCTATTACAGGAAAAGCTGTTGTTTTTTTAACCCAGTCCTTATGTAAGCGACTAATTTCTGTGAGTCCTGCTCCCAAATGGACTAAAGATCCATTCCTAGGGAGTAAGTAAAGTAACGCCAGCACATTTCTTCTGATCCAAAAAATATTGAAGCAGAACAAAAGCCTCCCGGTGGCAGCTGAAGCGCATGCAGAGCGTCCCCGGGTGAGCTTGATTCAGAGCACTCGGGACTTGCGCTGTTCTGGCTTTCTGCCCCTTGGTAGCAAAAAAGCTGTGGGCAAGTGAACCCCATTTTTTTCCAAAGGTATGACCCCCACTTTCCTTTTCTGCCCAAGGTACAAGAAGACATTATTCAGAGTATGGTACTGACATGGCTATTATGCTTAGGGAAAACCAAGTACAGCAGAAGGCAATGGAAGCAGACGTCACGAATAAAGGCAGAAGATCCTTTTATTTCGCATAGACAAAATGCAAAGAGTGTCTCATTAAATTAATATTAAAAAAAAAAAGAAATCAATCCCCCCCACTGACATCACTCATCCTAATTAACAACAAAAAAGAACAATCAAGGATCCATTTTCTAATTTAAAAAAAAAAGTGCAAACATGACAAAAGACTTTTTGTTTTTCCAAATCAATGTTCCTCTTGAATTCACAAATAAGGTGATTTTTTTTTGTGATTTTTTTCCCTTTTAAATCTTGTCTGATGGAACTTCCAGTTAAAATGTTTTAGTTAAGTCTTCATGCACTTTGTAGAAAATCAGTAAAAACACAAACGCTTGTGAAGATCAGAAAACTGGACTCTTTTACCCAAAAACTCAGATGTCCAGTCAGATGAAGCTCACACTCAGACAGAAAAAAAGCAAGAGAGTCTTTGCACTGTCTGTTGTTCATATTATTATTTTTTTTTGTCAAATATTTTGGCAATCTTCTTCTTTAATTATAAATATTGGAATTCAATAAAAAAAAGGTAGCTTTCATTGGATTTTTTTTCAGTGTAAATATTTACAGCCACTGTCCAGCCATGCTCTTTTTGTTATACCAGGGTGTAAGATTTTGCGTAGGGATTGTTCCCTTTCAAGTGGCCCCGGGAGTCCAGCAGTGATTCTTGGGAGCTGCTCATTTTTGCTGCCTGTCCTAGCTCAGCTCCTTCTCGCTGAGGTAACGTTGCCACAGCACCAGGTTGCCATGACTGTACTTCTCTTGTGGAGGATGTCTCCATGGGTATCGGCTCCAGGACGGTGGGGCGCTTCAAGGTTCGGCTTTTCTGCGGCTCCAAGCAGGCTTGCCCCAAACCCAGGTCTCTGCTCGTGCCCTGCGCACCACGGTTCAATAAAAAGTCCATCCTAAGGTAGGGTGGCAAATGCATGAGATCACCTGGAGGGGGAAAAGTGAAAAACAAATCCTTAGTTATGGTCATGCGCTGTGTTACGCTCACCTGCTGGCTGGGGGAGTCAAGCTGATGGATCTGGCCACCAAAGCGGAGTATCTGTAATCAATCCAGCTGCAGCATTTGTAATTGATATGTTGTCTGTCAGCCATTTACCATGCTATGATTACAGAATCAAGGGTCAATGAACTCCTTTTCATCAGATCCATAAGAATTGACTATTAATATTTGTTTTCATAATAGAGTGACTATAATGAGAAGGGCAATGTGTTTTACGTGCACTCACAGAATGAAGTGCATGTAGGAGTGAATGAAAAGTCCAGGAAGTTTTTCTCAAAATCCTAAAAGAAAAGGTCTTGGTTTTCATTTGTCAGAACTTGGAAAATGTGGAGGCTCAGGAGATTTCCATTTCTTATTTTACATTTTAAATGAAAACCTTCACAATTACAATTAATGACCCCCAATCTAGAGGTGAATGACCAAATTATTTAAAATGTATGCGTGGGTGTTAAGGCTATAGATATAAAGAGATTTCTGAATAAAACAGAAAGGCATTCTTGTCCTAATATAACGTTTACCTGCCATCTATCATCTTTGTGTTTAAACCACTATTGATTTTCTACCGCTACAATCATCAATATGCTGCTGTTTCGTGGCAACAATATATATTGGGGCTGGCACCCAAGCTCTTGCGTCAACCTTCCTTTCTGTTCTGTATTGTGGAAGAAACTTCTTATTCGTTATTTCCCCTCATTCCTGGGAATTTCCATGTGAGCTTGGTGATGGCAGCCTGCTCAGTCCAGAGGATTTGCCTTTGCAAAGCTACTAACAGGTGCCTTGGACCTGCTGTCTGGAATTAGGCAGGGGTGAGTGTTACCTTCCACACATCTGTACGTGTATTAAACCTGCTACAGAAATCAGATTGGCTTATTTATATGTATATATATAAAAAAAGCACTGTTATAGGTGCATTCAAGAATAGTATTTCCCCTTCTTTACAGACCTCTGCGGGCATATAGCTTCCTTCTTATGGCTAATATAAAAAACACAGTCTAATCTACAGATGGGATGCATCCTGAATGTTTTAAGTAGAAGACTCTTGGCACTACTACACCTGTGTCTGCACGAGCTATTTACAGCAGTAGAAATTAAGGCTGACCTGTGCCAGTGGCATAAACAGTAGACCGGGAAAGCACTTCTTCATAATAAAACCATGTATAACAGTGTCGTTTTTCCTAACCAAGCTAAAAGCTGCCCAGTGATCTAAAATAAAACAGGTTCTTTGCTTTCTCATATAAGTCAAGGCACTGCAAATCTTACCTAAAAGACTAACAGCATCTGCTCTATCCGTAATTTCAGGTCACGGACAGAGAATTGCTGAGAAGTTACATTTGGGCAGAATCACTGTTTATTCCTATAGAAATCCCTTAGGCACTGTCTGACACCATATGTTTTATTCTAGCTACATCTCCAACAGGGATGCATGGTACATGGTATTTAACCCCCATAGAATAAGATGTGCGTATCTCAAGATGAGGCCGATATATGCACCACGGCAACACTTAAGTAAGGTTGGAGAGAGAGGGGGAGGTTTGTGGTTATAATCATACTGATTGCCACTTGAAAAATTAAATGTAGTAACATTAATTGGTTTTACTAATTTACCTTATTTTCCTACCGTACCTTTCGTGCAAAACACATTCTGCGTATGAGACCTATTTCAGCTGAGACAGCAATGTACCTGCCACTGGGGTAAAGCACATCAGGATACAGACACACGAACTGGCAGGCACAGGCAGGCGCTGGCTCACTCCACTTAACGACAGGCATCAAACTGAGCTGCCTGTGGGTACGTCCATGCTGCCCAACAGCTTGGCACCCAGACTCCGATCCCCTGGCCACCCACACTGCACCCCAGTTATTTTGCTTCTGGGTTCCCTTTTGGACCAAGTCCTTCCAAAACACAGTTGCAGGGGTAGTTTTCTTCAAACACCATTCCCCATGGGCTGCAGGGAGGAGACGTCCTGGATGGGAAACTCTTGTATCACTTGCTCCCTGTGTCTCTGTCTTTTGCAGGATCCTAAATAAGAAGCCCTATTGCTACCCACTCCTCTCCAGTGGGGGGAGAGAGAGCACCTCCAGAGTGTGGGAGCGGGTGGAGCTGCCTCCATGCACCCATCTCTGCTAATGAAGACCCACTAACGAAGGTGGTGAGGGCCTTTGTTTGGCTGCCTCGGGCATGGGTTATTGCTGTGCAGGGCCCCAGTGAAGGCAGGCAGAACAGCACACCTCTGAGATGGCAATAGTTTCAGTAGGCAGGAAAACTTTGTGACTAATTATAACACCGAAGTAGTATCATCCCTTTTGTCAGGAATGTTTAGAGACTAATGGGGTGAGAAAGCAGGGTTTCTCTCACACTCCCACTCCCCATGTGACATAGCGGTCTCTCAGCCCTGGCAGAAGAGGACCAGTTTCCTGTGCTGAACCTCCATGCCTATTTCCCCGCAACAACGGGCCTTTTCCCAAAGATGTCTGTCACCCTGACACCAGCCATGACGGGCTGCTGCCAAGTGGCATGACACCCACTGCTTTATTAAGACCAGCCAGGTCATTTCCCTTTTACTGCTTCATTTTCTGTTTTACGGTTGACTTTCTGGGAAGGAGCCGGCGTGGAGCAGAAACCGGAGCACGGCTCATTGGCAGTCCCCCGCCATTGCTTCGGAGAGATGCTTCTGTATCTTAACACATCGCTACTTCTTGAGAGCAACAGATATGCACGGACTATAAAAAAGATGAGTGTTGAACCTTACAGAGATGAAGGTTGGTTTTCAAGCTGCTGTCTAGATATTTCTCACACGTATAGAAGAGCTTCAGGCTATATAAAAAAGACCTTTTTTTCCTTCCTAAATCTACATAAGAAAGCACAGTCAATAATCTGTGTAAACAATACACAGTCATTTTACTGTCATTTTCTAAATGTCTAGGGGTGAAGTTTCAACAGGATTGCAATAATGAGAAACCAGAGAGTGTAACTTGTTCTCCAAAGCTGGATACATAACACACAATCTCTGACATGGCTTACAGAGAGCACTCATTATTTGATATGATGTACACATTTTCCTATCATAAAAAGTGCCAGTGGTCCTTCTTATCTGCAAGAAGCAACCTTCCCTGCAACTGCTTATAAAACAAAGAAGATTATTAAAATCACGGGAAAAGAAAAATTTGGGGAATGTAACTTTTTCGTCATTTCTAGGATTGAAACGGTCTGACAAGATGAAAAAAAGTCTTTGATTTATAAGAACTAACGTGTTTCTGACTTAAAAACACAGTCTCTGAAATATAACCACAGGGTTTCACTTTTGCCATTCCTACATCAATTCTGAAGGTATTTTTGAGAAGATTAAAAGCCCCTGCCATATCTATGGAGTTACTTGGAAAGACTTTGGTTCTCATCTTTCTGAACACAACAGTATAGGCAGTTTTTGCTTTCTTGCTATTCAGCTGAATGATAATTTTTTTCAGGCAAAGCATTATGAAGTTTCAGGATGGTTCATTGCCTTTGATGCTCTAATTACCTCTTTTCAGTGGTGTGTGTGTGCCTTATTAGTAATGAAAGCAAACCTTTCAAGTGCATGAGCACTGCAAATGAGCATGTTTAATAATTCATGCATTTTGGCTTAATTAGTACAAAAGACATTCTAAAACTACAGTTTTCTGATGCATTTTTAAAAAAGGAAAATTTGCTGTATTTAGAAACACTGAGTTTGTACACAAACGATAAACATCCAGTCAAACTGAATGTGTCAATTTAAGCCAGAGCTACCTCAATCTTTTTTTTCCTGAGTGGCCAGCCATCTAATGAATTATTTAGTATACTACATTTAAGAAAATGTTAGCTTCAATAAATATTTGTAAACAAATGCTAAAAATAACTTACTATGATATTTACCGTGAACAACACATTCTACAAAAAAAGGAGTATTTTCTGAATTAATGCAGCACTCGGCAAAAATTATTTACCCTTATTTCAGTACATCTAAGCTGATATAAAATGTTTTGCAAAAACAATAGATATTTTTATCCTTCTGAAGGTCACCTTCAGGTATGGGAAGGGTTAGGATGATTTTGACAGGTTACATGGAGGGAAAAGTATCACTGCTCAACTTTTCTGGGATTTTATTCAAAATAAATAATTTTTGAGAAGTCGTGGCAGTCTGGTGAAGTTCCCACTGACTGGAAAAGGGGAAACATAACCCCCATTTTCAAAAAGGGAAAAAAGGAAGACCCGGGAAAATACAGGCCAGTCAGTCTCACCTCTGTGCCTGGCAAGATCATGGAGCAGATCCTCCTGGAAACTATGCTAGGGCACATGGGAAATAAGGAGGTGACTTGTAACAGCCAACATGGCTTCACTAAGGGCAAATTGTGCCTAAACAAATTTGGTGGCCTTCTACGACAAGGTTACAGCACTGGTGGATAGGGAAGAGCGACTGATGTAATTTCCCTGGACTTGTGCAAAGCATTTGATACTGTCCCGCATGACATCCTTGTCTCTAAATTGGAGAGACATGGATTTGACGGATGGACCACTCCATGGATAAAGAATTGGCTGGATGGTCGCACTCAAAGAGTTGCAGTTAACAGCTCGATGTCCAAGTGGAGACTAGTGACGAGTGGCATTCTTCAGGGATCAATATTGGGACCAGCACTGTTTAACATCTTTGTCGGTGACATGGACTGTGGGATTGAGTGCACCCTCAGCAAGTCTGCCAACAACACCAAGCTGTGTGGTGCAGTCGACATGCTGGAGGAAGGAGATATGATCCAGAGGGACCTTGACAGGCTTGAGAAGTAGGTCTGTGCAAACTGTATAAATGTCAACAAGGCCAAGTGCAAGGTCCTGCACTTGAGTCGGGGCAATCCCAAACACAAATACAGGCTGGGCAGAGAACAGATTGAGAGCAGCCCTGAAGAGAAGGACTTGGGGTGATAGTTGATGAGAATCTCAACATGAGCCAGTGATGTGCACTTGCAGCCCAGAAAGCCAACAGTATGCTGGGCTGCATCAAAAGAAGCATGGCCAGCAGGTCAAGGGTGGTGATTCTCCCTCTCTACTCCGCTCTTGTGAGACCCCACTTGGAGTACTGCATCCAGCTCTGGGGCCCCCAACATAAGAAGGACATGGAGCTGTTGGAGCAAGTCCAGAGGAGGGCCATGAACATGATCAGAGTGCTGGAGCACCTCTCCTATGAAGACAGGCTGAGAGAGTTGGGCTTGTTCAGCCTGGAGAAGAGAAGGCTCTGGGGACACCTTATAGCAGCCTTCCAGTACCTGAAGGGGGCCTATAAGAAAGCTGGAGAGGGACTTTTTACAAGGGCATGTAGTGATAGGATGAGGGGTAACGGTTTTAAACTGAGAGAGGGTAGAATTAGATCAGATCTTAGGAAGAAATTCTTTACTGTGGCAGTGGTGAGACACTGGACCAGGTTGCCCAGAGAAGCTTTGGATGCCCCCTCCCTGGAAGCATTCAAGGCCAGGTTGGATGGGGCTTTGGGCAAGCTAGTCTAGTGGGAAGGTGTCCCTGCCCATGGCAGGGTGGTTGGAACTAGATGATCTTTACGGTCCTTTCCAAGCCAAACCATTCTATGATTCTATGATAGCTATCTTGTTTGCAGAACTAAACCAAGCTGAGATGCACTCCTTTCTCTTCAAAGATTTACCTCATACCTCTTTCAAATGCCAGAGAGCTTGCATGTATTTTTGCTTTCTTCTGCTCTAGAAAAATCTAAGGATTTGTGCTATATTCAATACACAGATCAGCACAGACTGCAAAAAATACGGTCTTACCAAGTTGTCACATGATAGCTATATGCATTTTCTTATGAATCGTAACTCCACTAGAACAAAAGCAATTTGTCTTCACAACGCTCCATCACAGATACCCTCAGTGATGATGACTGCCTGATAATTTTCAAGTCTTTGTTGCCATGTTAAGGAAATTCCATGCTATTTGAAAGATTATTTTAGAAAAGTTTATAAAGTAGGACTGGTGACTATGACAGGATATTTTATTTAACAAAGGTAAGAATAAGTCTGGGTGAACAGGGCATTCAAACAGCTTGCCAGAATAGGCAAGTGGGTAAAAAAAGCTCTTAAAGATCTCTCCGGCATGATCTCATGGGTTCAGACATCATGTCAGAACAGAATCCATACAGCTCTGTTAGCACAAATAAGGTGCCTTGCTGACATAGTTACGTTGATTTGGGACCTGAGTATACAACTCTTCATGACACTGTGCAGTGCTGGGATGTGTACAAGTGCTGGTGAAGATGGAGTGCCACTGCGCTGGGCATCTCTTGGCTTGTCCTGAGTTTGGGAGGGGAAGCACTGATGGGATATTGTGTTTCCTTTGAAAGGAAGCAAGGGAGACAGAGCTGCTGACAGATAGCTTTAAGTTCAGGTTTGTGCTGATTGAGAAGTTCAGTGGGGTTTTCCAGCTCACTAGCAGAGTAAATAAATCAGTGAAGTCTTTGCTGATATTCATAGGCTGTTTTTCAGGAAAAAGACTGCCTATAGGAAAACCTTATATTAGAAACGAGGAAAGGGTGGAGGGTTTGCAAGGCCAAGCTGAGAGGTTTGATGAAAAAAGAGCACAAGCGATGTTCAGAGGTCTTTGTCACTTCAAAAACTGACACACCAAAAGCCAGCAAGCAAAGCTTGCTTAGACTGAAGCAGCTTGATCTGAAGCCGGACTGATAGCAGCAATAACATTTCTTACAATTGCTGCTGTCAGTGTTTGAAACTGGCTGGTGGTCCCTCACTGTGCATCTCCTGTCCGTGTATCCTGCACTGAACCCACAGAACAGTCTGCACTGCACAGCAATCACTCCCACACTAACAAGCTAAGAGTCAGACCTACAAGGCTTGCAGCATGCTGCAACATCAGGTATAAATACATTTAATGAGCAATAAAGTCAACTCTCTGGTTACCTTGATCCTGCATCCTGCTCAGCCAACCAGGCAGGTAAAGAGGACCAGTCCTGCACCTCCTTGCTTGGCTGGTACAGGTCTCAGCCTGGTGGTGCCTCAGTGAAGAGCTCAGCACCGGCTCTGTCCTCCTGCCTCATTAGCTGAGGAAAGTGACTGACCGCAAAGGGAAGCAAGGGGATTCCTTCCAGAAGCAGTCATTCCTGCCCCAAAGTGGGGAGGTGAGCAGATGCTCCCAGCACCCAGATGAACTTTGTGGTGCCTCCCTTGACTCAGCACCCAGTCGAAGGGTCAGGTGGATACTTGTTGGAAACTTGGAGGATAATGAAATGAAAAAAACCAAAGCAGTAAGCAGGCTTTAACTTATGCCTGTGTTTGTTTGTTTGTTTGTTTGTTTTCTTTTTTTTCCTAGAATCTGTTCAATGTGGAACTGCCTTCCCAATGCTTTTTGTTTAATAGTTATTATTTTTTTGTGAATGTTGCGGTAAAATGCTAGAACTGAACAATAAAAAAGTTCTGAAGGATGCTTTGAATATCAGAGCTCCACTCTCTGGAGCCAGTATTGATCAGTAATGGAAATACAGGTGAAATTTTCCCATGCAAATTACTGACTGCTCGAATGAATGGGAACCTCAGCTCACTCTCAGTCAACAGGAGCACACTATTAGCAAATTCAGGAGCTCACAGACTCATTCTGAGCCCACTTTTTCAAAACAAAAACTGGATTTAATAATTCTGCAGCCTCTAAGGTGATCCAGAATTGAAGGCAAAAGGTCTTAATGTACAGTCTTAGTGAGCAGCCAAGTGGCAAAAGGGGAGAGGAAGGCGGGGAGGCGGCAGGGCACAGCTTTCTCATTAGCAAAGAAGCTTCTGTGAGAGCAGGCAGGAGCTCTTCCCTTCTTCAGAATAACTTCAACCTCTGCTCAGCTGCCCAAGAAAAACGATCAAAGTGCTCAGCGTTTGGGGAACACTTTTAAACTGACTGAATACATAAGTTTGAACAAGGCCAACAAGGTGTCTGGGTGCATTTCAGCTTCTAACCTGCCCTTCGTGGCTTTGTGACTCACGCTATTACATCTTTTGGGCTTCTCACAGTGTTTTGGCAGATGAATAAAATCACATCTTTATGCTGTTCGTGTTTGTGATAACATAGACAGGAAACAGCCAAAACACTTTAGAAAAATATGTCAAGTTTCCCATTTCTAGACAGAGAAATCAGAGTTCCCTATCACCCTACAAGGCTGTACTTCATAACCAGAGTTTCATTTTTCTTTCTCCATGAAAACTGCACCCTCATAGATAATTTGAAGATCTATAACAGCTAATTAAACATTGCATGTTGCAGTCTGCTAAAACAGACATTTTCATAAAAGCATTAAAAATACCAGCTATGTTTCACACAACAAAATAAAACCAACAGTTGCTGTTGACTACAATCACTGGAGTTATCTCTTAAGAACCACCAGGGTATCAGTAAAACTGTAGCTCAGGAGCCAAATTTGCTGCTGGTATAAATCAGAGTAGCTATATTGATTTCAGCAAGACTATAAATTGATTTATTATACTTACTGAAGATTAGGTTTAAGTGACTGAAAATGAGGATTCCAACTAATGTGGATCATTTTTTTTAAAGATGATTCATTTTATTATTTAGATTTAAGCCTTCTAATTCCAAGAAAAAGTCCTTAATCAATGTGTCTTAAAGCAAAAGCATGACTACCATAGTTTAACTGAGATCATACATCTGTAATACATCAACGTAACACACTCTGCATCTGTCTAACTGAATGCCAGGAGACTTGATTATCACATTGTTGCCTACTCCTGAAAGGAGTAATGAAAAAGGAATTGAAGTGCATTTTTAGTTTGCATTTCTCTAAGCAGAACTTTGGTCTTTCTTTTTCAGTGCTGCACTTTTAAAAGACCTGTCAGATGCTTTGTACCTTTCAGAAGTAACTTTAGGGGATAACTGATATATTTTTAAGGGCCTCTCTGATGCTGAGCTGGTGGTGTAAGGAAGGAAAAACTGATTAACTCCAGGGCCAGATAGATTTAGACTCTATGGAGATGCCATGTGGACGTTCAGCCTCACAGGGCCAGTACACCTGCAGAAGTGAGGTCTTCCTCTTTCGATTTAATGCAATGTCTAAGTTATAAAAACTTGCAAAAGGGACCTCACTAAGTAAATCAATATGCACTCCAAAACTAAAGTCGGAAAAGTTGTCAATAAATAATGAAATGTTGATAGAAAAGTAAAGTATGGGAGCTCTCCGTTGCCATCTTCACCTTGTCACGCAAGCTGCTGCATACATTTTTAAGGATGCTTTGAGACAGCCCTCTCCTGCCCGCTGGCTGAGCCAGGAAAGCTGTGCCAAAGCCCTCGCTCAGGTGCCTCTGGTTAGCAATGCTGAAGTTTTAAGACTCGTTTGCTCATCCTGGGTGCAGTGAACAGAAACTGTTCAATTATACATCACTTCAGTTGAGGGTTAAATCGATGGTGACTCCATGGAAACTGGCATCTTTCATGGGTTTATTCCTGGGATATCTTGGGAGCCCAGATTCCGCACAGAGGCTGGAGAGGTGAGGAGTTCGAACTGTACTTATGGTTCACTGAAATCAATGGGAGCCTCTCTGTTGACCTCAACAAGCTCTACACCATGCCCATGAACTCATGGCTAAACCTGAACATGCTGAGGCGATGGGTAAGCATAATGCTCTACTAATAGTTATGGGGAGGTCAGGCTACAACAAGGAAACCAATATCAGCGCTGCCCTGCTGCTCTGCTGAAGATATATTCATGGATGAATTACTGTAACTCAGTCTCCACATGTCCATCAGTTTGAATCATCTGAGTGATGCTGACAAGTTGCATCACTGCATTTTTGTTAATTAATCCATTGGGATCAGAAGTTCAGCTCTCACATTTAAATTAAGGATGCTGGCACGAAAAGGTGAACAATACTGAAATACATCCATATGTACATACAGCTGTGCTTTAAAGGCCAGCGTATAAAGAAGCTCTTACATGGATGGCAAAGACTATCACTACAGTCAGATTAAGAATATACTGTTAAAACAAAAGTTTATATCTCTAGTGATACCAGTTTCTACTTTACTTTCAAAAAATAGCACAAGCGTGGCCTTTCTTGCAGGTAAGATTTAGTTTACATTTTCAGATGCCTATAGATCTCAAATTACATTAAGGTCCTGTGGCATGGGGGAAGTTAGCAGAACCTGCTGTGTGTGAAGTCAGTCAAAGCAGTAACAGCTGTAAATGACCGCAAGGACCTTAAAGCAAGGCTAGATCAGTTCTTGTCTGTGTGGAAACAGCTGCATCTGGTTACCCTGGGCTGACTGAAAGCCCACCTTAAAATCACACACACTGTGTCTCAATGCTATCAAGGTGAAATGCTTTGATATTTCAAAATTAAAATGGCATAAGCAGGCCAAATCTTGTTTTTGTAGAAGTGAGGTTTAAAATATGGAGTCTTAACAGAACTGCTCTAAAAATCTATTATTTTAATTGAAGTGGACACAGCATCTTTGGTTTGATTTAGAACATTTTCTCGTAGTTTTAGAAATTTAACATTGTAGCTATGACTGTAAGAACATGAAAGTAGCTGAAAATTTACTGACAAATGTAATCCTTGCTTTAGGCATAAAACTCCTCACTAAACAGACTTGAAACCAATGTCTCCAAACCTACAGAATACATGTGTAGTCTATTTTAATAGCTGCAGCTGATGAAAAAAAAGACCATGAAGAAAATCATCAGCTTTAGAAAAACGAAATTAAATTCAAATTTTTAACAAGAAAGATTTTGTTGGCAATAAAAAGATAGGAAATGGGCATTCTTGAAAGGGGTTTTCCCTTAACATGCAACTTTTAATCTAGAAGAAAGCAAAAAAACTCCAATACTATTGCAAGCCAACACAGTATGTGATACTGTATTTTTCTAAAGTCAGTGTTACTTTTCAAATCAAAATAACAAATAAATTAGCAACAGAAAAAGATAATTGTGTTGCTACAAACTCCTAGTAGAGTCCTTGAGGAACTGGTACCTGTTGTTTCTCTCCTTTAACAACAAAAAAATCAAATAAATCTTCCTAACACCAGTAGGTGATTCATAGATGACAGTTGTAAAAATAATTTAAATCACTTTTCTCATCAATGAATTGAATTTAGCTTTTCAGGCATCTTGTACAGTACCTAAAATGGAATTTTCACATTATAATTGCACAGAAACTTTGTATTTGTAACCAACCAGCTGCCCTATTTAAACTCATGATTCACACCGATATAGTCTTCCTTTCTGATCTCATAACATTTTACCTTCTGATCTGAATTTGTTTTTATTGTACATTTTTATTGTACTGGCAGGGTTAAAAAACTTGCAGTGTGAACCTTCCTCTCTGTACATCCAACAGAAAAATAATGCAACGCAATGATTTCAAGTATGTAGTGATGTCAACTTAAATGCGGAATTAAATTATTTTCATCCCTGCAGAACATTCAGCTTTTCACAGCAGAAGGAGAAAAAGCTCCTGATACTCTGCAGAAATAAAACTTGAGACAGGATAAAGACAATTTACTCTCATCATTGATGTGCCATTTCTATGATAAGAAGCAAATGGCACAGTCTGTTGCTTTGTGACGTGTTCCTAGTTTTCCAACAGAGCAACAGAAAATAAAAAGAATGTGTTCCAGGCACAGGAGGATTTAATATGGAAACATTAGAGATGCTCATCTAGGGGAGTAATTTCAGAATATCTCACATACGTGTAAGTAAGTATACATACAAGTAAATTAACATACATGTTACTACAGTTAAAAACGTAGGCAAGAAGTTATTTTTCCCACTTAGAACTGTTCTGCCTATCTTGCTGTTTTCCCATCTGCCTATTTTGATTTGTCTCCTTATGTAGTTTTCTCAGAACTGGTCCTTGGTCGCCAGTTGTGGAGTCAGGATGATGATTTCTTCATTCTACATACACACTATATATGTTTTCTGTATATACATATGTATTTACATGTATGTATTATGTTGTATTTGAAACCAGACAGTGCAAGTGTGGAACTAAAAAAGAAAACAATCCATACGTTATCCTTTTCTCACTTTGCTGCAGGATTTCTGATCAAAACAGGTCAAACATAGATTCCCCCATATCTTCAAGGAATTAAGTTTTGGATCTGGAAAATGTTGAACTGTACAATTCTATTTTCAGTCAATGCAGAATAATATAACAGGCATGAGAAAAGGAGGCAAAAGGTGAGCTGGAGGCCCTGGGTCAAGAGTCCCAGCCATTACTGAATCCCCAGTGGCCAAATTTGTATCGGATTCAGTTACTGCTGCAGCTCATAGAGCGCTGTCAGCAACTTTTCAATAGAAAGCAAGTCTCTAGATAGACTCCATCAGTATGTCACACTTGTCTGCATCGGGTATAAGAGGGAAATAACTCCTTCACCCTTGATCAGTGGAAAAGAGTTCACGTCTTTTTAGCTCAGGTTACAGGGCTGACATTGTAAATAAACTGTTTTCTGTTGCTGCGTCCTTCGTATTTTCCTTATTGTGCTAAGCAGCTTATTTTTCACTGTAGTGACTGAATACTAGAAAGAAGTTTTGTTTCTTGACTTGGGTATTTAAAACAACACTTTGCACTGCAGGTGATGTCCAGCCTCTATTTTAAGGGACATTTGTAAACAATTATTTAATAAAGTACTCACATTCTGTAGCTTAAGGCTTGTCTACAAGCTAAGACTTTGCTGTTCAGGTCTGCAGAATTAGTCAAAGCAGCAAGACATTTGTAAACTGGGTCAAGAATGCTAATTAAGGCATCCTAAATACTGGAAGAACTTGATCATTCAGCAAAGCTGGAGAGGGTAGATCAGTGTTCATGTCTTTTCTAGTAAATATGCAGTAGGCTTAGAGCTAGACTCAGGCTGCTTGACTTAGGTGCTCAACTGTAAAAACTCAGACCAAAGAAGTGTCCGTACTTGCTTACTGAGAGCTTGAGTGAGAGCAGGCATGTCCTGTCCTCCCACTGATGTGAGAAGGCTGTGGCTGCTGGACAAATCTCCTCTTCTGGGATGGAGAGGCTGAGCAGGAGGGCTGGCAGACTGAGGATGGAGCTCTGCCCTCGTGCATCAACCAACAGTGCAAGAACAGCAGGAAGAAAATGCTTCCAGTGGAGCAGGGGCTTAGCAAACTAGTACTCCTGCTTTGTGCAGGCGCAAGGACCCAGGAAAGCACTCGGATTCCCTATAGAGGAATGAGGTGTTCTTGCCGTCTTCATGGCTGTGAAATCAGTCTCTGGAAAATCTTTCTTATCAGAGTCAGCCTGGCTGCAACTGCCTTTTCTCCCCACCCACATGCAGGTTTCATTCCAAACTGGTTCCTTTCATCAGCTGAAAGTTTGTAGAGGAGGTTCTGAGATATAAAACCTTGGGATGTTTTAAATGGATTTCAAAATCTCCTAGTCTGGTATACCCAGTGAATGATATGTCTTCTCTGGAAGTATATCTGAGATGCTGTTAGTCCTTCAGGGTTTATATATCAATGTGATCTCCAAAGAGGCAAGGAAGTGGGGTGGTGAAAATGAGCTTACGCTTGTTTTGTGACATCACGTAGACAAGTTTCTGCCTGGTCCAAGTCAAGCTAACCCTTAAGGATAATATCATATATTTGAAGAGGTTCTTTTTAGTGCTGATTAGCATCAGAGAAAGACATAATCTGGGGGTGTGAGTTTTGCAATACCCCTGTGAAAGGGAGTTTTCTGCAAAAAGCAAGAAACCTGATGAAAACTGTCTAGATATTTCCTGTTCAAGCACTGGTCAGATATTATTTCTTCCAAACATGAATTCCATTGCCAGAGGATGCAAGTAAGTGATCTGTCCACAAAAAAGACATAAATAGCACTTGGGAAGCACAGAAATATCAAATTATTTTCCAGTTAATAGCTGTTCTTCTCTCAAGCACAATAATTCAAGAGTAAAGAGAGGAAAAAAACCCCAAGAGGCTTCTTGGCTGAGGCTATTACTGAGATTTAAAATTATAATAACAGGAATCTATTTTTAATAAACTGTTACTGCAATGTTTATTGCAGTTAAAAATAATTGTTATGATAACTCAATTTGTGGTTAATATTTTTAAAACAGAAAAGAGAAACATTATTATACAACTTTTTCAACCTCTACAATTATCTTCCACTTCTTTACATTACAGACTGATGGCACAGTGGGAGGTAGGAAGAGGATATTTCTTTCCAGTTTCTGTCCCACCCAGTTTCTGAATGCAAGATTTGAATGACATCTTTGGAGGACGAAGGACTGATTCATTTGTCAGCTTTCCAGGTAAATTTTGGGTAACAATTGCTGAAATTTCTGAATGTTAATATGAAAAAGTGACTCATTTTTGATATGGAAGGACCTAGTATACTGTTGAGATGATGTCCCAGTATGCCTATTCCTTAAGGACCCGATCTTGCTAACCAAACTTCTAGTTAATGACAATTGTGGGAAGGAGAATAGTAATCATAATCTCAAACTTCTGGGAGTTTTGATACTGAGAAAGATGCAATGCTAACAATGTATTGACATTGACAATGTATTGACCATTTAAGGAACCTGAAGTTACACAAGTTCATGGGACCTGATGAGGTGCATCTGTGGCTTGTGAGGGAACCGGCAGATTAAGCTGCTAAGCCTCTATCCATCATCTTTGAGAAGTCATGGCAGTCTGGTGAAATTCCCACTGACTGGAAAAGGGGAATAACCCCCATTCTTAAAGGGAAAAAAGGAAGACCCAGGGGATCTACAGGCCAGTCAGTCTCACCTCTGTGCCTGGCAAGATCATGGAGCAGATCCTCCTGGAAACTATGCTAAGGCACATGGAAAATAAGGAGGTGATTTGTGACAGCCAACATGGCTTCACCAAGGACAATTCTTGCCTGACAAATTTGGTGGCCTTCTACAATAGGGTTACAGCATTGGTGGATAGGGAAGAGCGACTGATGTAATTTCCCTGGACTTGTGCAAAGCATTTGATACTGTCCCGCATGACATCCTTGTCTCTAAATTGGAGAGACATGGACTTGACGGATGGACCACTCCATGGATAAAGAATTGGCTGGATGGTCGCACTCAAAGTGTTACAGTCAATGGTTTGATGTCCAAGTGGAGACTAGTGACGAGTGGCATTCCTCAGGGGTCAGTATTTGGACAAGCACTGTTTAACATCTTTGTCGGTGACACGGACAGTGGGATCGAGTGCACCCTCAGCAAGTCTGCCAACAACACCAAGCTGTGTGGTGCAGTCGACATGCTGGAGGAAGGAGATATGATCCAGAGGGACCTTGACAGGCTTGAGAAGTAGGTCTGTGCAAACTGTATAAATGTCAACAAGGCCAAGTGCAAGGTCCTGCACTTGAGTCGGGGCAATCCCAAACACAAATACAGGCTGGGCAGAGAACAGATTGAGAGCAGCCCTGAAGAGAAGGACTTGGGGTGATAGTTGATGAGAATCTCAACATGAGCCAGTGATGTGCACTTGCAGCCCAGAAAGCCAACAGTATGCTGGGCTGCATCAAAAGAAACGTGGCCAGCAGGTCAAGGGAGGTGATTCTGCCCCTTTACTCCGCTCTCGTGAGACCCCACTTGGAGTACTGCATCCAGCTCTGGGGCCCCCAACATAAGAAGGACATGGAGCTGTTGGAGCAAGTCCAGAGGAGGGCCATGAACATGATCAGAGTGCTGGAGCACCTCTCCTATGAAGACAGGCTGAGAGAGTTGTGGCTGTTCAGCCTGGAAAAGAGAAGGCTCTGGGGACACCTTATAGCAGCCTTCCAGTACCTGAAGGGGGCCTATAAGAAAGCTGGAGAGGGACTTTTTATAAGGGCATGTAGTGATAGGACGAGGGGTAACAGTTTGAAACTGAAAGAGGGTAGATTTAGATTAGGTCTTAAGAAGAAATTCTTTCCTGTGAGGGTGATGAGACACTGGACCAGGTCACCCAGGGAAGTTGTGGATGTGTCCCACCTGGCAGTGTTCAAGGCCAGGTTGGATGGGGCTTTGAGCAACCTGGTCTAGTGGAAGGTGTCCCTGCCCATGGCAGGGAGTTTGGAACTAGATGAGCTTTAAGGTCCCTTCCAACCCAAACCATTGTATGATTCTATGAACTATCTCAGTTTGGAGCAACCTGAGGTCTCAAATGCTGCCTGTTGATTGTGGCTTGATCAGCAGGCTTGAGTATACAGGTACAAAAGAGTCCTATGAGATGCTCCGGAAAATCAAGGGAACAATCAGTGACATGAGTTTGTATGCCCTTAGAAACTCACAGGAAGGTCTTCTGAAGCCACACCTCAGGTGGTCTAACATTTTGCTTGCTCACACCAAACACTTATGGTAGCAACAAGCTAAGAAGTAGGTGCTGTAATAGCTCAGTTATGGTTGACAAAGTCTTCACCAATGAAATCCATCATTACCTTTCTTGAGTAAAGTTGCAGCCTAGCCATTGGGTAGAATTGTTTCAAAAAGTCCCATTTATCAAAATAATTTTTGTTACATTCTTTCTGAGACTGTCTTATAGTTGTTGGGGATTATTTTGAAAATTGATTATGTGATTCTGTGATTCTGTGAAAAACACTGAAGGCAGTTTGAAAAGTGAGATCAGAAATTAGGAAGGAGGAGGCATAAGTTATTTAAAGTGACATTGTACAAGAAAGAGATCAGGTTGGGGGAGAAGAAAAGCAAAGCACCATGAAAATAGGTAAAAGTTATCTTGAAAGAAAAGACTTCAAGGAAGAATAAAGATTTGCTAAAGATGCACAGTCAGTGTTACATTTTATATGTTCTCATCTACTTAATCTAAATACCTTAACTTTTTTATTTCTTCTCCATGTTCCCAAATGTAGAGTTACTTTGATTAATTATGTTTGAATTATTAATTACTTCTGCAGAATTTCTGAAGTGATGGGTGAAAGAAGAAAGATGACCCGTAAGTCTTTCTTCACTGATTTGAACAGTAAAAATATTGGTCTATCTGCTACTACTGAACATTCTTTCTGCCCATGTGTTTTGTTTAAAGCCCTTCATAAAGCAACCTTTAATAACATATCATTCAATATTTATGGGCCAACATTCAAGTTGCTCCACTGGAACATTCAATTTTTTTCAGGATACTGAATCTAATTATTAATTTCATAATACATTTCATTTCCTTACTGCAAAGGAAAGCTAAAGCCAATCATGAAAAGTAGGTACAAAGTCAAGCTATTTAAACTAACAGAGCTGAAGATGGCTACAAGTCTGTAATTCATTAGAGGGTCTCTGATGATGTTCCAACCCTGGAAGATTTTAACACAAGTACAGGGACCAAATTTTGGTGCTATGTGCCCTCAAGAAAATCAGCTTTATATGGAATATATTAGAATATTTCCAGATACTAAATATTCATAAATAATGTATTTGGAACACGAAAGGAAGAGAGTAAGCTATTTGCTAAAGAAATGATAAAAAATATTTGTTGACTGACTGGAAGGAGAGGGCTGCAATTTTGACTTAGCTGTGAATGCAGATGCTTCCCTTTAGCAAAGCAAGTACAAATATTTATCTTACTTTTTTCTGAGTTAGAAATGAAAATTATTTATATCTTTATCCATTTCTACAGCTCTTGGGTTTGTGGTTCTACTCTGTGACTACATAGAAATTGGTCATTTCTTTTACTATTTTATTTCCTGCTTACTTTCCCTCTTATCTACCTGTATGATACACCAATTTCCTGCCTTGTCTATTATAACTTCCTACCTTCTGCTTGATCTTTTTCTTCCCATGTTCTTTTTCAGCTTTCTCTTGAAAAATCCTTTATGCTTTGTTTTTTTCAGTGTCAGGTCCTGCGTTTGAATGACCTTCCTGATACCATTGGCTATCTTCTATTCTTCTGTCCTCACAACAACTTCTTTTCCATTTATGGTGTATATTAAGCAAAAGACCGTAGTTTATTCATTACTCTTTTTTACGTATGTATGCACTACTGATTACTTTCTGTGTATATAAGTAGCCCCACCCACATTGGCAAATGTATCTACTAACTAAATGTAAATATAATTGCACTAATATAATTGTGCCTTTTTCCCATTTGAATCCTCCTCCATGATGTCATGTCATGTATTCTGTAACAGACTGACAAATTTTCTGAGAAGATTTTATCATGTATTTGATCTCAGAGTATCACAAATAAACTACCTATGCTCTTGTGCAGTAGGGTATCACTAGAAACAGCATTCTTTGTGAACTGGAAATTTGACTGAGCCCAATAGATGGATGTCCCCAGGCACCTTCTGTCAGGAAGAAGTTGGAGCAGGTTTAAATTTGTCTGAAGGTAGAAGGCTCCATATCCCTTGAGCTATTGCACTGTCTTAATTTTCTCCATTTTTAATTCCCCCCCCTTTAGATAATCCTAGTTTGATATTAGGAGAAGTCAAAGAGAGAGTATAACAGCTCAAGAACATCACCGAAGGGTTATTACATCTTTGACAAGCTACAAGGCAGAAGGAATAGTACATCATCTACAATCTATCTTTATGAACTGTTTTGATAGCAAACCTTTGCTCTCAAGCACAAAGTATTGCAGTAAGACCCGCTTTACCAGTGGGTGGTTTGAGTTGGAAACAGGCATAGGTAACTCATATGGTCTTATTTATCCCAGAAGGGGATAAATATCCCCATCCCACATGGCTGCAGCTGTAGAGGAATGGATTTGATGGCCTAGATAACCCTTTTCTGTTCCTAGATTTCCAAGTTCATAATTTTTCTGTATATGGGAGAATATGCTTAAATGCTATATTAGCTGTGATGAAAAGCAATTATCTCTGTAAGTGGTTACAGGATATATTGTGCACCTTCTTTCTTCCTGATGATATGCCCTATCCTGTTAACCAGCTAGGCATGGGGTGAAATGCTCACCCCAAGGACCAAAATGTTACCTCTAATGTCTCACCTGGCCGATGAGCCTTTGGAACTGCCATGTTCATCACTCGCCCTCCATCCTGAGGTTTGGGGGGGGATGCAGTAAACCTGCAAATCCCCGACTCTGACGGCGTGCTTGAGGTCAGACTGTCTGTGTAGTCATTAGTCCCTGCCGTGAGCTGCTCTGACGATGTGTCTGATATGAAGCATTCTGTAATGGTGAACTTGGCATGTCGCAGCTGCTCTTCCATTTTTGCATGCTCATACGCTCTTGCTAGCTCTTCGTATGTTGAGGAGGCACTTTCTGTGGAGACCATGCTGCTTCTTGCTCGATCTAAACATCAGAAATATAAATAATAGGAGAAAGAAAACATTTGCACAATCCTTTTTGGAAGAAAAACGATGAACATGATAGTATTCCTTAATAAAATTCAGAGCCCTTGAAATTATCAAGGTGATTTAAATTAGTCTGCTTCACTATAAATGCACAATTTTCAGTTTTGTTAGTTACTTGATAATTACAGATAATCTAAAGTGAAGTCTCACTCTGCTAGCAGCATCTTGTGGCTTAGCATTAAATTTGTGGTTTAGAAGAAATAACCTTTAATACATGAAAAAGGTTACTTCTCTTTTTGTTTACAAAAAATAATTTGTCTAAAAGTTAAATGCTTTAAAAACATTAGAAACCCACAAAATAGATTTAGCAAAATGACAACAGCTTCTTTACATTATCTTTTTAGTGCATCTCAGGAATATTTCTGTGAGGTGATGTCTAGGTGAGGCCCAATAATATTTCTGTACCTGTTTCAATCTTATTCCTTTTTTTTTTTTTGAGAAAACCCTGAGGACAAAGGTAAAATATAAAGACAGTGTCTCTCAGACATTGTCTCTGACTGTCTCAGTCAATACCTAAAATACTAACTCACTTCATACGGAACAAAGGGCTTAAGAAAGCAATACAATTTGGTAGCTACCAGCCTGCAGTCATTCAGGTGCTTTTTCAATGCTGCTGAAGCTAGTGAGGGCTTCATATTTGACAGACAGGCTATTATGACCACAAAGCTGTTCTTTTCTGCTGATGAGTTTCTGAGAATATCAATATTTCTTAAACAAACAGTATTACTGAAGATGTAAGTGGCTACTGATCCATTAAAAAGCATTCTGGAATTACAGCGCTCATTTTTGCAGGGACAAATCACTGATCTGTTGCACCCATCACACTTCTGCTACTTCAGTGGGCTGGAAGACCAGAGGACTTTCAAAAGTTCCTTGGGCAGACGTCATGTTTCATCACAAGATCTGTACAATTTCAGACATTGTTGGTGATGTTCAATAAACAGGCACAATGTAATAGCTATTTCATAAAAATGGGACTCCTATAGCAGCCAGAGGCAACTGTTTTATTATTGCAAATCTTCATCTTTTTTATTGTGTACTAGGATCCTTGCATCAGTTTTCATTGTGCACAAAGAACAACACTCCTGCCACTTGTAAATAGGACCATATATTATTTAAAATGACAAGTACTTCTACAGTATGCTGTAACTTGCTGGATTACAGATTTTGAGCTGGCCAGAACTTAAACAAGGCTTTCTTCCCCACCCCTCACCCCTGGAAACATCATTCTGTTTTTCACATTTGATTTGTAAACCAGACCAAAATAATGTCTTTCCAAATTTCTGATCAACTGGAAACTCCTGGAAGGCTGCAGTTGTCCAGTGCCATAGAGCAGTATCTGTAAATATGATGGTCATGCAAAGGTCCCAGTTTGGTCCATGAAGATCAGGACCTGCAGCTTCCCATATCCCCTGCCTTGGGGAGACTATTCCAGGAAGAATCTGCTTGAAGACCTGCTTTAGATTTGATGAAAGTTCATCCAAGCCCAGCATGAACTTCATGAAACCTAGATTCATCAGAAAATTTCTAAAGTCCTCTAGTTAGAATATTTGGACTTAGTTACAGCTATGAACTGCTGCAATACATTTCTCCTAAGCTTAAAACCTACTGCTTTGTAAACCTGGAATTGTTTTGATAAGAAGTGCTAAATTCTGCCAAGTATCAACTGCATCAACTAGAATCAGAAATGTGAACTCCATATTGGAAAAGTGAGCAAAAGTGCACATTAGTTCAATTGATTCTTGAACACATAATTTAGCTACATCTATTATAATGTTTATTTGGAAATTTTAAATTTCTGAAGTACTTAGATTAATCTGACTCTATTCTTTTCCCAGAAACCAAGTAACATAATAGAGCTACATTTTGTCACAAGAAAACCTTTCTTCATCATGTTCTAAAGCTTGCTATCCCTTGCATAAATCACTGTGTGTTCAAGGGTAGACAGAGAGTAGGAAAGTAGCCATGTTAAAACATAGATTATGAAGTCTGGTTACAAAATTGCATGTAGTTTGTCTATTAAACCACGCAGCAAATTGAATTCTTTGCCCTTTGCCACGTGCATTGGAAAATATCCTTGGGTGACAAAATGTTGGAACACATGCAAGTGCACCCGAAATTTGGAATGCCTACAAGAAGGGTTTCTGAGATAACGTTTCCTATTTATAGTTGTTTCTGTATAGCTATCAGAGTTAATCCTTAAAGCCATATGATAATTCTACATGAAGAAATCAGGATGAAGTTTGTCAGATGGCTAGAGGTATCTATTGAGCACCATTACCCTATGGAGACAACACAGGGGTCTGCAAGTTTAAGAGGATGAATTGTGAGAACTCCAACCTATACATTACTGGATGTAAGGGAAGTCAGATGCTTCTTCATACAGAGAGAATAAAACCAGTCATACTGGTTTTCATGGTGAAAGACCAATCACACCTACTGCTTTGTAGCTCTAACACATAGCTTTTTGCGTGACAAACACTTTTCCCCTAAAATCAGGATAGAAGGTAAGCAATTCCTTCTGAGGAGGCCAGAGTAAGCCTGGATTCGCTTCTGTCAGGCATACCTTTGAATAGTATTTTACCTTTCTTCACATTCAACCTTTATTAGATTTGCTTCATGACTATTCTTCTGCTTAATAATTTACTCTTTTATATGCCTTTTTTTTGGTCACTTGTTCAGTATAGGGCAGAAGAGAAAGCTTTTTTTTTTTCAGTTACAATTGCATTTATACCATGAAGACATGAGGAACAGATGAAGACTGCAGGCAGAATATGTATTCAGTGTCTCCCCACTTATCATCTAGAGGAATAAAACCTATGCTGTTTCTCAGGAAAATCGTAGCTAGATCCTGCAGTATTCAGTGATATGAAAGGATTTTAACTTGATCTCTATTCTAGATTTTTCCCTCTAATTTTTTTCCACTTAGAATAATCTGTATGAGCATGTTACATGAATGGGAAAAGCAAAATACTAACCTCAGTGTAGCTCAAACCTTAAAATCATTCCACCTATGACTCAGGGATATTTATATTCTTGGTTGCTAATACTGCCCCTTCCTCATCAATGTAATTTCATGCAGCAAATTCTCCTACTTCTTCCTTCAGATACAGGAAGTACAGTGCTTCAGCTACAGGAAAAATTATCACCATATCTTTCAAAGGACTCCAGTATGCGGGTGTGGCATGAGAAACCATGGGCACAATATTTGTTATCATTAGCAGTATATGCATTTGAGGCACCCCTTACAAATAGCCTACAAAAACACTCTAGCAAGGCAAAAATAATGACACCTAAGCACCAAATGAAGTACATCAAGGACCAAGGTTACTGCAGCTACTGCTGTCCTGTTTTCACAATGCAGTCCTGCAGAGAGCCCCGTACCTGTGTCCTGTGAGGGGCTGACGCTGTAGCTGTCGCTTTCCTTGTCCACTGACCCTGCTGGCCTGGGGGTGGGCAGCCTCCAGTCTGTGGTGAGTGTATGAGCTGATATGGTGGGGTGAGGTCTGTTGAGGGTCCACTGACTAGCGTAGCGGTTGCGAGCTGTGGGTCCGGTTTTGGCACTCCTCCTTGTGGTAGGATCTATGATGGATAACAGAGAGGGTCTTTGCCACTAGGCTCTTGAATTGATAAGGAAACAAACCCTGTCAGAAGGGGATGGCTACTGAAATCATGTTGATTAAAAAAACCCACAAAACATTCTTTGTGGGAAAAAAGATGAACAGTGAAAGTGTTTTTCATTACCAAACTGGTAATGCTTTGTTGAAATACCCTCTTTCTAATGAAACCATACATTTTTAAAAGGGTGCAGCTGAAGAACTGAGGCCCCCACCAATGTCCCACTGATGTATTCGTTATCCCTTTACTCCAACTTAAGCAGCTCTCCAGTACCAAAACCACTCTGCGATGTGAAAGAGCACAAGGCAAGTAGATCTGATCGGTGATTTTACACCACATCTCAAGTGAAGTCTAAGGTAAATTATCAGTGTAGATGTGCCCTCAGAAACACCCTATACCAGGTACCTGCTCTCAGTTTGTAAAAACATGTGCTCAGAAATGTGGTGATATGTTTCCTATTTTGGACATTTTACTAATACTTTTATTATATTACAGTATTAATCAGCTACAGATATCCTATTTTTTTTAACACATAGTCAAGACATAGAACATAACCTGTAATAGTGTCATCAGAGTTTCAGTAGGAACAGGTTCATAAAGATTTGACTGTTTTTAAAAAAATAGTGAATAAATACAATTTCTTAAATTTTAAAAATTGTCTGCTACTTGTTTAAGGTCAGCAATGCTTTATTTTTTATTACCCTAGAGATAATATGGTGACCAAGGGAGTAGAAGCAAACTATCTGCCAAAACTGACCTCCTTAATTTTGTTAATAAATAGTACTTCTGTAAAAGTGAGGCTTTTACTCCCTAACAAAGCAAGTGGAATAGAAAAATCATTATGTGGCAAACAGAAAGTGTCTAAATCAGCACTGAAGGATTTCTCTTCTGAAAGGATATTACTAACAATAGAGAGAAAGGGTATTAGAAATGAAAAATTCAAATCTATGCAAATGTTCTTTGACATTCAAATGGTGAAGTTGTCAGTCTTTGAGGTAAAGAGACTTTAGCAGAAGCAATTTAAAGAAAAAAACAATACCCAGATAATGAATCTGAGCATTGCTTCTGCCTAAGCATTCCCAGTGAGAATTTGTATTCTGCTGCTTCAAAGAAACAAGGTTTTTATTTACAAATAAGAGCTGTGGTCTGATCCTTCTCCTATTTCACATCTTTCCCCTACTGCAGTGGAAAAATATAAACCCAGTGCCATTGATAATTGATCCTCCTGGTAGTGCAACACATAGCTGCCTCACAGGGGTAACATTCAAAAACTCACTTGGCACGATGTGACCAGCCTGTCAGTATAAACCACTGCTCATAGTAGCTGTGGAAAGTTGGCGCATGGCTCTCATGTAGCCAGAAGTGTGCCTCGTGCCTGCTTCAAGGGAAGACATGAAGGACAGAAGGAGAGTGCTGGTGAGAAAACTCTTGGCACGGTGCTGAGGCTGCTTTGTCTGGAGAAGAGAAGGATCAGGGAGATCTCATCAACATATATAAATACCTGAAGGGAAGGTGTAAAAAGGACAGAACCAGGCTCTTTTCGGTGGTGCCCAGTGACAGGACCAGAGGCAGTGGGCACAAGGTGAAACATGGGAGCTTCTCTCTGAATATCAGGAAACACTTTACTGTGAGGGTGACTGAGCACTGGGACAGGTTGCCCAGAGAGGTGGTGGAGTCTCCATCCTTGGAGATATTCAAAAGTCGTCTGGGTATGGCCCTGGGCAACTGTCTGTAGCTGACCTGGCTTTAAGCAGAGGGATTGGACTAGCCAGTGCCCAGAGGTCCTTTCCAACCTCAACTGTTCTCTGGTCTTGTGACTCAGAAGGCTTTCGTCAGCGATTTGAAGGAGGCAGGAGAGCCTGCTGCCAGCACACAGGTCAGTGCTCGTTCAGCTGAGCATGTACTGAGCAGTGGCTCTGCACCAGCTGTAGTGTGCCTGCATAAAGGACACTGTAGCACAGATGCAGCAAGCTCCAGAGCTGCCCATGTGATGGAAATAGCACACATCTGGTGCCCCTGTTGTTAAGCCATCTCTGCTGTCATATGCTGAAACATAGCTGTAGAGAGCTGAGGTGAGCAAGGTAAAGGTTCATGAAGCAAACCTCTTTTTTTAAATAAATACAGAAGAACTAGCAAACAACTTAGGTCTGTAAGGGAATATTTTCCAGTCAGTGAGTGTGAGTGTGCTCAGATGGGAGGATCCATAACCTCTGAGCCACCCAGCTGGGCACTGCACCCCTCTTCACAGAGAAAGCTGAGGGTCTAAACAAAATCTCATAGCCCAGCCTCTGTCAAAGCTATATTAGTGTCTTAAATCCAGAGAATACAACCTATAAGTCTCCGACCCAGCCCTGTGCACTGCTGCAATCAGATCTTTACTGCATAATAAAAATGATGGTGGATTTCTATTTCCAAAGCCAGGCTCACACAGATCATACTCTCATACATGAGTTAAACGCCACCTTAATTTGCAGAAAGTCTCTCCCTGACTTCAGTGGACTGAAGCACATAACTGCACCAAAAAAAAAGTATTAGAAGTGGAAGATGCTGGTGCTATAAAATGCTATGGTGTGGTACTGGTAGACAATTTTGAGGTGATGCTTCTTTCCTTATTAGAAAAGGCAGGGTTGGAAAACAATGGGTAATCCATTGTTCACTCAGATGATCTTGATCTGCCAATGTGATAAAAATTATATGATATTTTTCGCTCTCAGTGAGCAGGCTAGCCAGCATCTACGTGAACTAAAGGAGAGAGAAAAGGGTGGTATGAGAAAGGAAACAAATGTTATATATTGACTCTTCCAACTCGAATGCCAATACTCTCCATAGAGGAAAAAGGAAATCCAGATGACGGTACCAATCTAGTCCTCAAGAAATAACTAGCCATAGCTTAAAACTATCAGAGGTGCAAAAGCAACAAGGTCAGGACTAGAACAGCTATAATATATAAAGTCTGGGGCAGAAATGAGGATGAAATGAAGATTTTTCAAATAATCTGCATTTTAGGTGATGTACAACTGAGCTTTCAGCATTTATGTTCACCCAACTCACCAAGTAAACAAATTCTGAAATGATCAGGAGATAGAAATAATCAAAGATATTTTAGAAATGGCACACTGCTTGTGCACTACACTTCAGTAATATTCCTGACCCATGAGTGTTCCTTCGATCTAGTGATTTTCTTTTCCATTTGTGTAGATATGGAACACATTCATAAGAGAAAGTAAAAAGAATGGATTGCAGCAGTATATTAATTTATGATAGTATTTTAATCACTATAAGAATAACAGCATGAAAACTGGGAAAAGTAATTTACCATAATAACTAAATCTGGAAATACATTTTTTTCAGAAAAGCAATAATGAGAAATGTGTTTCTTGCCTGATGAAGAGGTAAGGAGGGAAGATGTATTTTTGAAATACAATAAAGATTGATCACTGAGAAAAAAATATATTAGACACTAAAAGCCATTAAGCTAATTTACTCAATAAATTTTAGAAATTAAAATCTAGCATGCATTTGCTTTAATGAAAGCCAGGTATGAATTATTTGAAATTACACCTACATTTCAGATGCATATGCAATTTTTGCCATATTGAATCACTAAATGCAATTGTATAAGAAATGTTCTCTGCTGACCTAAATAGATTTCTCTCAACTTTCAGACTGAAGAAAAAAAAACCATGAGGATGCAAATGCAGGAGCACAGTATTCATTCTCTTACAGCTTTTCCCTCTCCAGAAAACATATTTTCTTTTACGCTTACTTGTTCCTGGTCGGGCATCAGAAACATCCACCAGTGGTCCTGTAGCTTGTGACACAGACTGGTAATGTACTGTGTGGGTGACAGTCAGTGACTTCTGCTTAGATGTCTCTCCAAAGTCAGCATCCGTGAGCAGAACTGTTGATCTGTCATCTGTAAGTATGAAAACCCATCAGATAATGAGTAATGAATTTTGGATTTGCCTTCATAAGAGCTTTACAGCAAGTCCCCAGACATTTTCAGCTGGGCGCCACAACTGACACTGGCAGCTCCTTCTTCTCTGTAGGACTGAATATGGCTTTGAAGTGTATACCACAGCTTGGGACCCTCTGGGTTTAAACTCAAAGTTCATACAAAACTAAAGAATAAGTGTAGTTTTCATGTCTGTCTCTGTGATTTCACCTTAGAGAGGTGCCACTGAGACAGACTGTTGAGCATCTTTCCAAAGAGCTAATTTGTGTGTAATTATTTTTGGCCTTAATTCCTTTTTTCACATCTTTTGAACATTGCCCTCTCCCCCTTCATTTTCAGAGAGCTCAGCTGAGCTTTTCAGCAACATATTCAATTTCTTTTTATTAACGTAATTAGTGATGTCCTCAGTGAAATCACCCAAGTCTTCCCAAAAGGAGGTTATTACGTAATGTTGCTAACTAACCCTCTACCAGTCAGCTTTTTCTCCAGAGAGAGAATACTGCAAAAGGGATGGCCATGACCCAAGACTGTTCTTAGGGAGCTGCTTATTTTTAAGCATGAGAGTATCATAGTGAAGACAATGGAAATATATTTGCAGGGCAGCAAAGCATCCTGAAATCCAGTGTTTTACTGTTCTGGAAGCTAAGGGCTAAGTCCTACCAGCTCTCTCTGCACCAAACCTCACTACTGTAGGTTTGAAAAAGCAGCTTTGGAGAGCTTCATGTGAGTTATATAAGTTTTTTCTCAACACAGTCAGTCCAGCTGACTATGGGCTTTCCTGTAGCTGCAAAGAAAGGTGCGAGGTGAAGCTTGACCTTGGGAAGGACTGGAAGAAAAAGGTAGGCACTGAACTTTATTGCTGTATGGTTCTGCTGCCTATTGCTTCCCTGTGGGGTAGGAGATATTCACCAAATTTCTACACAGACCTTGATTCCTGCAGAAAGCCAGTGCTATACAGCACTTACTTTTTTTTTCGGTCATGAACTCTGTATTGCATTTCTTCCTCTCCAAAGAGGAATCTGGCCCGCTTGATCATGGAAGGTTTAACAGCAATAAATCTTCCACTGACTTTGTGCTTGCAGAACATCTATTTGTATGCCATCAGACTTTATTTTGCATTCTTTACAGTCTTTTTATGAATTCATAATAGTTATAAAAGCCACAAGAAGTTCCTTCTGTGCTATGCTATATAACTTTGTAATGTATTTCTAAGGGGACTGGCAGCCATGGGGCTTCCGTGCATTTACTAATCAGCAGAGGTTGATCCGCTTCTTCTAAGCATTCCTGTTTTTTGTTTTGTTTTGTTTTGTTTTTTTAACTTGACAAGACACCGTTAAGGCGAACAGCTCTGCACGATAACATAAGTAGCATTTTTTACCCAAAGAAGGCCATAAATAGAGTGATCATTACAAAATCAAATTATTCTGTCTCTGGCAAAAGATGAGCTCTTATTCAGGTTGAGAATAAAGCCTCTTGGCAGTAAACTATGTCAAAGACTGCCACTTATTCTGAGTGCTTTGTGGAGAGCTGGCTATTACTAAGGCACTGATCGCATTGCTACAGTTAAAGCACTAATGGTATTTCCACTATAACCCCCTATTGCTCAGCAACTGTAACTCAAAAGTAAAAACTGTCTTTAGGATGAAGCCTGGCACAAAAGACTGCATCACAGAGGCAAACTTTGGAAAGCTCAAATCAGGATTAAAAAAAGTCTGTGTTTCAGGTGAAGCATATGTCTAATTTTCAAATCTTCAGCGCACACTGTGAAATATCCCCTGGGGCCACCCTGCTATGCCAGACTGACAGCAAGTGTGACAGGGTGCAGGGCTAAAGCAGCTTGTCCCTCCCCAGTGCAGGGACGGACAGGAGATGTAGAGATGCAGAGATGCTGCTCCCAGCTTGTGGAGCTTTCCTCTCTGGTCACACCATCCCTGGGATGCTGTTACATTCTCAGCCATCACAGGCTGCTTCTACACAGATTTTGATCCAAAGTAGTTAGAAGTCTAACAAGATCAGTCATTCTGGAGGGTCTTACCACAGTGTATACCCATACTGTCACAAGATCAGGTTTTATTTTTGTTGTGTTGAGATTTCAAACATCTTGTGTTTAAATTATTTGGAAAAAAAAAACAACAACATCAAACCATTCTGTTTTTCATGACACTTCAGTTTTATGTGCCAGCAATGTGAGAAATCTTATATTCTATTGTGTGAAATAGTTTATATTAGAATTGTGCATAGACACACAAAAGCTAAAAACTGATCAAAATGTTGAAATATCATTTGCTACGAACAGGTGGATACAGTATGCAACATGTAAATTTTAGAAGTTGGCTCTTGCAAATCTTTAAATACTGATATTGTAGTTTCAGAATTTCATTTTCCTTATAAGTAATGCCAGTGATCCAACTGTCTAGTCAAAGCCAAAAGAGAAACCAAAATGAAAATCATAAAACTGACAGTCTTCAGTTATATTTTCTTCAAGCAGCTCTTTCCACCAGCTTAATTTTCCTAATGTCCTGCATTATTTTAGATACTGTACTGAGATTACTTAAAGTGGAAAATGATTCAACGGGGAGGAAAAAAATCAGTTCAGTTTTCGAATGTGGCAAATTAGTTTGTAGCTCTTTTTTCTTGATGCGTGCAGTGGGGAAAAGGTGTGAGGTAAAGGGAGTCCACCTAAAGTGTCTGTTACATTAACCAGTGAAAACAAGCCCAACAAGAGTTTACCAATGGTCTCCATCGTGTCCCTCTCTTCAATTAGAAGCTGTGCTCTGGGAATGTCTATGTGCATCCTCAGTGTTTGCTGCTGCTTATTAAGTGTATCTGATGTCCTGGTGTTCTTGCTAAAAACAAAGGAGAATCGAACACATTAACATTCAGCCTAAATGAAAAGCTACTTGCAAACTTCCTCATTTTAAATCTTTCCAGCTCAAACAAAAAAATAATACGACCATAATCAGCAAAATACTCATGCATCTTATTTTCCCATCTTCAGAACAAGTGCATGGTATTAATTTGTTGCACATGACAAGGAGTTAGATGAATGCACAGTGTTGAGGAGGGATTTGGTCTATTCTTTACCAGTAGGGATCTCCTGAAAATTTCATATAGTTTTCTTCAAGTGTTATTATACAACGAAATTAGTAAAAACGCTTCATAAATATGAGTAAAGAAACACACAGCTGATCAAACAGGTTGGTAGGAAAATGATGTCTTGAGTATTTCTAATTATTTTTTTAAACTTTTCATTATTTTTCATTAGATAAATTCCAAATATCACTAGAATTGATAAATGAATAAGCAAATTATTAACTAGAGATTCCATTAATAAATTGCATAAAATAAATAAAGGTTTCAGAGTTTTAGTCCCAATGATGTTCCAAGACTAAAATTGCAAATCTTGTTTACATTCATGGATTATTTCTAATTGATTGATGCAGTATTCTAAAAAAGAACATAAACCAATTATTCTATCGTCATGCAAATTGAAACAATTTCATTTTGAAGTTTGTGTACCAGAAAATGACTTCTTAAATGAGCTGTCTTCCAAAAGCAAATGAAAATGGATAGCAAAACTGAGTGCTACGATCATTTCTAGTACAGAGCTTGCACCAAGAGACCTTCAGACTGCACTTAAAACCCAGGAACTTTTTGCCTTTTTAGATGCAATTACTCTTTGGAGGAGAGGAAATTGTTGCAAATACTTCTTTACACAGGGAGGCTGAGGAAAGTTAAGACAAATCAGCCAGTAGTGCTCACACTTCAAAGAGCTTTAAAATCCAAGTGGAGGCTCACTTTCTAGTGTAAAATAGCTGTAGATCACTCGGTTTAATTTTTCTTTAGCAATGAATTATTGTTGTTAATGGAATCATCAGAGGACTGTTAAGCTGCTTGATGATAAGCTCACTTCTTTCCTGAGTGCAGGCCTCTACACAGGAGATTAATGCATGTGTGATGAGCCCCCATCTCTAGACATTTTGCCTTAACTTCCTGCTGTGTCTCCATTTGAGCAAGATCTAACTATTGCAGATTCTGAGGTCCTCCTAGAGTCCTTTTTAGGAGGAATTTCCTTGTCATGTGGTCAGTAATTCTGCTCCAAACCCAAGAGGCACATAGGTACACCTCTCTGGCTGATTCTCACCTTCTGGCTTTCCCTGCTCTTGTGGTCCCCAGCATTAACACTATCTATGCATCTTAAACTTTAATGTCTTTGTCTTTACCTGGGTGGTTAGGTGGTACTGTTGCCATCATGTACAGATGGATAGCTGAAATGCATTCAGCCTACAACTGGTGCCTCATTTAATCATTATGGAAACAAAATATCAGGAGAGCTACACAAGGGCTGCCAGACTTTTCTCCATCTATAATCAGTGGAGAATAGTATTCATAGTGTCTTATTAAGTACATAAATTTTCAAAGACATTTAGGATCCTAAAATGCAGATAAATTCCACAGTGATGTTCTCAAAGTCTCTGCAAAGTCTCTGCATGTATTAAATGCCACTCTCCTATTGGTTTCCACTCAAGTTGCTGAAATGTTAATAGAATCAGAGACTAACATATTATCTGCATGCCAAATATGCTTGAATACATGCCCTTTAAAAGTCTTTTGGCTTGTGCAAGATCGTAGAGCAAACCTGTGATCAAGTAGGAAACTGAATTTCTGAGGTCCAACTTCAATTAATAATCAATAATCCAATAGTTATAAGATACATGCAATCAGATATGTATGGAATCTGTGCAATACATAATTGAGTCTAATAAACGCATCATTGCACCCCTCCTCTGCTCACCAGGGATGCAGGAGACAAAGGGATCAAACCAAATATCTTCCTCAGAGAATGCAGAACCCAGAACTCCAGTGAGAGCTAGAAGCTCTTCTGCAGGACAAACACTCTATATTCCTACTATTGCAAAGTACTCAACCCCACAGAAAGTATTGTTTGGACAGGGAGCAGGAGGCCAGTTCCCCAGGTTTGCAGTTATATTGCTCACCTGCCAAGAGAGAATTCTGAATCTCATTCTTGGCTACAGGGATAGCTTTATACAAAATGCATGGAAGGTCCTTCGCGCCAGAACTGGAACCCAGGCCTCTCTATGTTCAGGAAAATTCCCTACCATGCTCAAGAGTTATGCCTTGTTTTGTGTGATCTCTCTTCTCCTCCTTTCTGGTCTAATTAATTCTCCTGTATGCAGCAGCATGGTGACACGGAGTGTCCAAACACAGAACAGACAATTGGCGGTAGCAAGAGGGTGGCTGCTGATTAGCATGCTATCTCTTTCTGGCTCAAGGAATTTTGGATTATTTTCTGCAGACCACAATAGCTCAACTTTCAGGCTATAAAAACCTAAAGTGCCAAGAGCAATTAAGTGCCTCTAGGACTTGGCAGCGAGGCAAAGATGTTTAGATTGCAATTTTGAAGTTCGGTGCCCAAGTATTTTCTAACCTAGAAAAATTCAGGCATCTAAGTATTATAACAGTTGAGTGGATGAGGAGTCCAATGATTAATTCTTTAAATGGAGGAAACATATCTACCTATATTTTCCTTTACCTACAGGTATAAAATTCCCAAACTTAAACATGTGCTATGGCTATTCTTTACCTGTCAGACCTTGTAAGGATCTGTGTACGACACAATTCATTCCCTCTGGTTCAGTGAATCTCTGAGATCCAAATTGTTAGAGACCAGGAGCCTGTCTGGGGAATGAGTCAGTATGCATTTGCTGGAGTTTTTTACTCTACCAAGGTGTCTGCTTTTGGCCACTATGAAAGACACATCCTTGGGTATGTGGGCCTTTAGTTCTGACTGAATACAGATTTTATGTACAGTCTGTGGATAAATGGGTATTTTTCCACAAGAAGTACAATGTATTTTGAAAGAGTATGCACAGTTAAAATAATATCCCCTTTTAAATAATCTTTCTGTATCTTTAATAAAAAAAAAATTACTTACTTGGGTGACTGAAAATATCTGTATGCACAGGAGAGGGTTAAACCTATCAAGCTAGTTATGTAAAAGTACTAAATATGGTGCTCTGCAAACCCAAACTCATTCTGGGTCCTTGGCAGAGAGTCAGGCCACCTCATGATTTCCTGATGTCTAAGCTGGTTGTTGTAAAAACAAATGGAAAACTAAATCTTGTAAGTAATCAGCCTGACAGAGGAATATTGGGGAGAAAATATTCCTCACTTTGTGTTCAAAATTAGAAAGCTCAGTCAATTGCTATACTGATTCACAGCGAACTGTTACAAAGATGTTGGCTGGACCGACATTTTCACCCAAAAGAAAAATACAAAAGCTGTGATTGTACATCAGCAGGGATTTTTATTTGCGAGTTTAAGGTATCAGCAACAAGTTGTGCAGCTCCCATTAAACTGCTAACTTCTGGGGCTTATCCTGCTCCCCAGACATTTGACTTACACAGCCAAAGCCAGTGACTTTCAAAGCAAAGACTAAAGCTCCATTCTTAACCTGCTTCACACACGCTCATAAAAATCTCCTCAAAGGAAAGATACACAAAGATCTTTCCATTCCTCATACATTCCTGCCAAGCAGGGAATCATCTTTTCTGCTCTCTATCCAATACTTAAACAGCAAAGCACTACCCATGGCATACCCTCTTTCTTGATATTTGTATCATAGCAGATTTTGGTGAAAACTAAAAGATATAAAATATCAGGAGCTTTATAATATGTGACTACTGCTTTGGAGAGGGCTTATTATCCTTTGCTTATTGACATGCTAAATCTTCAGGAACATCTAGAGATGGTGGGTAGCTCAGGTTTTAGTTAGAGGTATTTCACAGATTTATCACAAATGACAGATCATTTAGCGTGTAGAAAGCAGGCTCCTCAAACCAACATCACTTTGAGACCTCAAAGTTATGATATATCTGCAAATGTAGGCCTGTATCCCCTCCTTCCTCTAAAGTCCGGTTTTAATAGTAATTTGCCTTTGTTCACACTTTTAGAAGAGAAATATAAAATATGACTATTTAATAAAAACAAGATTGTTGGTTAATAAATGAGATGAAAGAAACTGACTTGATAATCATATTTCAATGCTGATGAAAGAAAAAGCAAAAAGAAATGGTGGCAGATGAGTTACCTAGAGAAACAGCTCTGAACTAAAGGCTGGGAAGGGACCTGACTGCTCTCTCAGTGCATCAGGTGGGGAGGGCAAAAGAAGTTCTTTTATTTGAAGGTCGACATCAGCAGAGTAAAAAATGGGTCAAAACTGGGCACTTATGTTGGCAGTTTGATAAAGTTTTCTGAGAGTCAGAGGAGTGAGACTTTGAAATGGCCTTGCAGCGGCGGCAACAAGACTAGTGAAGCTAACCAGGGTTAAGGCAGAGGTTTACCAGTTTTGCAGAGGTGTTATGTGTGGTTGTCACGGAGACTGAATATCTTCATCAGGAGTTTCTGCCAATAAGTGCTGGGTTTCTTTAGGGAACAGACTTGCTGCATATGCTAATCTGTACTGTTTTCTGCAACACCGAAAAATATCAGAGCATATCTTCCTTGAGTTGGTTAAACCTGCAATCTGCTGCTAGCAGGGGGTTCTAACTGGTAGATAGGAAAGGTATGACCTGACCTGCATGACCAGTCTTGTTAACATCAGTGGAACTATTCAGATGTATTTGCAGACTGATGGCGTAAAGGTGAGTTTACACTAAAACCATCTGTCACCATGTCTTTGGTAAGTATATTCTTACAATAGCAGGTGAAGTTTATCATGGGTGAGGAAGTCTAGAGTACAGCTCATTCTCAGATTTGTTGCTTAAAAATAAAAATATTTTCCAGCAAACCAAAACTGATATGAACTTAAAAATAATACCTTGTTAATCCCATTTTCAAATATATGCAGCAGTTTTAAAATTCAATATTTTCCCCAGACAAAACAATAAACTTTGAAGATATGAAATTTCCATCTTTGAAAGAATTGTGGTGCCAGAATAGTCATTCTGCTGCAATTCAACAACTGAATTAGATTTCTGGATGCTGAGCTGATGGAAAAAACCTGAAAAATAATAAATGGATTTACCTGCTCTTCTATAGCTTTGGGTATAGCAATAGTGAATTACATAAATATAACTGTAAAATTTAGAGATATTTGCATCCAGGCACTTACTGCCTTCAATCAGATGATCTCTGAAGAGCAATTACTTTGGTACAAGAATGTCCAAACAGACCTACATAGCTTCTATAATTTAATCTACTAACACAAGAGTTCTCAGGTTTTTACCATTGTATTCCCTTCCAGATACCCTCCACAAATTGTCTTTTTTCTCCCATTTCTAACCAACAATGTGTCCTAGTTCTTAACAAACAGTCAAATGGTCTGTTTTGAAAAGGGATTTAGGAATAGAAGGTTTACTTCTGTGTTTGCCCCTATAATAATTTCTAAATGTGATGCCATAATTGATAGACATTTTTCAATTTAAAAACATTAAATCTATTCTTACCTCATAAGCATTTCAGCCAAACTCTTTGCATCTAGAAGAAAACAGAAGAAATGTCATCGCAAATGGTAATCTATTTGATAGATGGATTATTGGAAGTGAGTGATATGAATCAGCCATGTGTAAGACCAGTATTGTTTCTCAGATCAGTGACAAGAATAAAATCATCTCTAAAAGTCCCTACTTTTGCTGAAACTTAATTTCTGCCACAGACAGACCTGTTTAGTTCCTCAGTAGCACCAAAGATGCTTAGAGAAGTACAAGCTACCATTGGCTTAACTGGAAAAAACTACAGAAACTTATTAGAAGCAGGAACAGTTTAACAAATAACAGGGATGTCTGTTCCTTCATGCCATAGTTAGCAAGTGAATAGGTGAGGAAGGAAGAAAAGGTAAGAAGACAGAAATGTTGACATCCGTCTCTGGGCAGGAGCCAAACCCAAGCTGGATGAGCAGTTGCCAACCTGCCATTTCCAAACCAAACCTGACTGCATGGAGGTCTGAGCAAGGGAGGTCTCCAAAGAGTCAACTTGTTTGGTTGCTCTCAAATATGAATGCTTTCCACTAGCAATAATTCAAAACTACTACTGGGTCTTCAGAGGACAGTCTATACACAAAACAGGAGGTGGCTTATTCCCGCATGGATCAGACCTGCAAAATGAGGTGCTGCTGAAGAAGAAATATTCCTCCTGTTGTTCATTGCTGTTATTAGCACAAAATCCTTTGGGGACATAATTATTCCGGTACTTATCAGATCAAAAGACACAGCTGAAGGTTGGTTCACCCAGTGTTCTTCAGATAGCTTTGTGTAAAACTTTATCAACATAATAATTTCTGTAGTGTTTTTTAGCAAAAATAGACAGCTATGCTTTGTTCTCCTGCAATCTGCTGCTAAACAAGCTCATTTAAAAATGCTGACTCCAGAGTCCTTAAGCATATCACACATCAACAAAGCAGCCTTTTGCGCAACCAAGTGAAGCAAATCTACGAAGAAAACTATTCCAAGTTCTAAGTCTTCAAGCAACTTTCCTATTATGTGAAACTTTAAATTTCTTCTTTTATCTGCCACTTCTAAGTCTACCAGCACCTGCCAAGACATTTACTGAATTTGTCTTTGTTTTCTCCATCTGACCTTTTTTATTCCTTAATCACCTCTTGGGTCTCCTACACCTACAACAATTTCCTTGCTTGTGATCCTGTTAAATGTCTTGCCTTTAAAATTCAGAGGATGCGGACAGAAACAAACCACCATCTCAATGCATCGCTCTGGCTACATTTGTGTTCATTTTGAAAAAGGAATGGACAAAGGGCTCTTTTTATGCATAAAAATACCTCAACAAAACCCTTTCCATCCTCTTTCTACATTCTGTTTCTCTGACGCTGTGCCAGCTTGCCTGTCTTAAGCTTTATTCCTCACCTACTACTAGAGAAGCTGAAATTCTGAACTTCCTCTAGGTCTGTTTGCTCTACTCCTTTATTTTCAACCTTCCCTTATCCCTTTTTAGCACAAAGTATGTCAGATTCCTGGTGGAGGGAAGGACTCTTCATCTGAGATGTCCCATCTAGTCCAAACAGTGCTCCATTTAGGCACTCAGACTTCTATTTTTGACTTTGTTTGGGATTGCCTTTTGCTGTTAACACTGTTATAAGTGGTACTGCATAGTAGATGACATGTCTTTATCATGTCATAAACCAAGCTACCATTGCTGCTACTCCCAAATGACATCAGAGGTAGTTTTGCTACTGACTTTCAAGCACCCAGGAAGGGGCGCAGTTCTTTTGAAGAATACAAAAAAAAAATTGTTTTCATTCAGATAGCAGCTTTTGTGAAGCAATTGCTGCCTCCTTAAGTGAAGACTGTGGATACTTGTGCAGGTAATTCACAACTCAAGAAAAGCCAAAGGGACAAAGTTGAAGGTTGCTTGGCTCAATGTCGTTCAGTTTGCTTTTTAGATATTTTTACCAGGATTAGATAACAAACAACCTCCCTCACATGTTCTCAGGTGCTGCACAGCATATAGCTGTATCCCGTGCTTCTCCTGGAAAAAAATGTTACGTTCACACCATTAAATGTATGCGGCACATATTCAAATATCATTAACATATATGCATTCTTGGTCAAAGAGATGCAAAGGAGATTGCGCATCTTCAGTCAAAAATACCATGAGGCATCATGCAAGATGATGTTACATGTGAAAAGCTGAACAAGGAAGTACTGCAGAAAAAAAAAAGTAACTCCATGAGCAGGGTTTAAATACTAATTTTTCAAGCAGATTGTTACAATGGTCAGCAGCTTTATTGTAGCTAATGCTGGCTGTACTGGGCACACAGGTTAGTGTAGGACTGGACCAAAACAAATGTCCCAAGAAGATAAGAGATCTTATGTATCTGTCAAAGCAAAAACAGTAGCCTTAAAGCAACTGAATATAGTAACAGTCTTTTCAAAACATCAGCTACAGAAGAAATGCTAGCTTCACAAATCAATGAGTATAGACTACAGATTGTAATGTGTATTTCCTACATTACACTTTTGATCAGCAAATTGAGAATACTCCATAAAATGAGTCAGTAGCCCACCAGTGTCCTATCTCCCAGCTTTCAGGTGGGGAACACAGGGCTCAGGGAGGCCATGAATGACAGAGTGAATGGGGCGATGTCCCGCTCCAGCCAAGCATCACCCCATGCCTTAGTGAAAAAGACAAACTGCTCCTCACTGTGGGTTTGACACATGCTCTGATAACAGGCACCAACCCAGCGACAGCCCTCACTTCCATTTGCAGGAGCAGCCACCTTTAAAATTCTTAACACATTTGGCTTGACCCCTGGGAAATCAGGGGCCGTGATACAGTTTTAAATTGCATGCTGCCACTTCTGAACTATCATGGCACGCTGATACTTTCTGCTTGGATTAAGGGGAATTTGATGTAAAAACAAAGCGAAAACTATTACAGTAGTAGTGGAGCTAGGTTTATAGTAAGGAGAAAGAGTGGCAAATCATCAGGTTTCTCTGTTACAATGCATGCTGACCTACTGAATGGCTGCATGAACTCCAGCAGTCAATTGACCTTCTTGTGATTTGACCTGTGGAACTACTAAACTGGGCAAAAATCAGGGCTTTGCTGAAAACTATGCTTTCTTTCTAAACAGAAGAGTCCTGGAGAAATAAATCATACTGGGCATGACACAGGAGGAAGACAAAGGTTTACCTGTCCCTACATGCTAAAACAACGAGTAAAAGGATTAAGAATAGAGAAACTGCTGTTCTTATACTACATTTGTCCCACAGAAACTGGAACCACAAACCCATTGTCTATAAGCACAGACACAAATGTTTGCATGCAGAATGTACTGCAAATAAATCTGCAATTCCCACTCCTCTTTGTCAAGCAGGGTCAGAGAAAACACATCTGGAGCCACAAAAGCAAGAATTACATTTGTAACTTGTATAAATTCTTTTAGAAGGTCCCACTGTGGAAACTGTTATTTCTGATGTAGACTAGAGAAAAGTCGATGGTGGAATAATGATTTAGGAAAAATGAGTCCTGTGCCTCAAAGAAACCCCACCAGGTGATACATATCAAGTGATAATGACAGAATTTCAATTTCAAAACTAATTCAAATGAAAGTTGAACACAACAACCACTAAAGCAAAACATTTTTTTTAGTTAGGAGATCAGAAAAACCTCCACACTGGATCTTCTTAGAGAACTTGCAAAACATTTTTTTTAGTTAGGAGATCAGAAAAACCTCCACACTGGATTTTCTTAGAGAACTTGCTGAAGAGTTCTCTGGAACAGCAATACTGATTGTCAGTAAGATATTTAGAACATGAAGTAACCTTCAGAAGAGCAGAAGATGGCTAACACAGGATCAGTCTTCATAAATAATGAACAAAAAAAATCTGAATTACTGAAGTCCTATCAATCTGATCCTGGCAATGAGCAAAATGATGAAAAAAAATGGAATGAAGCTTGATAAAATGAATTAAAGGACATGGAATAATTGAGGCCAATCAATATAGACTTGTGGTCAATCAGCCATGTTAAACAAAGCTGATTTTTTTGAATGAGATTAAAATTCAGGGAGAATTGATGACATTGAAAACACTCTCACTGAGATATGATTAAATAACATAAAAATATTATATTTATATTTCTCTAGAGCAAAGTTTTGGTACCTCAAAATATTTTAACAACAAAGATTCATGATGCAATAAATTAACACAGCAGCCATTTTACATAGGCTTCAACATATTCAAAATACAATTTTAAGAAGAGAATAATTGTTTAGTATTTCTTTTCATCATGCACCATGGGACATGACACTGTTGATACTTTTATCAGTGGTCTGCAGTAAATGAAATAACATCTGATAAAAGTTTGAAAATGACACAAGAATTAGGTAGCTAAAATATAAGAAAATACCAAGTCACTAAGGCATAATGATCTGGATCATTAGGTAGGCTAGCCACAAGTTAGCAATGTATCTGTCTTAGTATAAGGTCATATATCAAGAATACAAGCCATAGCTATACAATGGAGAATGTTATCCTATTTCACTGTAATCGGAGAATTGTCAGATGATCTCAATGGATAAGTTGTTAAATGCAAACTCTTAAAATAATCCTGTACCCAAAAAGGCGATCCTTGCAGATACAGACAGAAGACCATAAAGGGAAAGAAGAAAGGCTGTTACCTCTCTATCTGATGCTGTTATGCTGTTGCTGGAATACTATGTTAATTTCCAGCATAAACAGGTGAGGAAAGCTACCTAAAGATTGCAAAGGGACCAGATAAAAGCCTTGAAATTAATAAATGATGGGGAAACTACAGAGAAAAATTAAAGAAGATTCATCTGTTTCATTTACCAATGAAAACATTAAGAAATTACTTGGTTGCCACCGTGTAAAAGGAATATCCTCAGAGACTGAAAATATAACACAAAAAAGAACTTCAGTCCCTGTACGGCAGACAGAAGTATAACAGGACCAGATGGCTGGGATGCTGAACTGTAGCTTGACAAATTCAGATAAGAAGTGAGATGCAACTTTCACAGAAATGGTAGTTAAACACTGACAACTTTTGTCACAAGTACTGATGAATTCTTTGTCACTGCCTATGTTTAATTAAAGATTAGATATTTTTCCAAATTCCTGTATTCTGAGAGGAAATAATCCAGAGAAGTCTTATGTTATGCAAAAACCATACTGGCCAGTCATCATCAGCTTTCCTTAAGGGACTGTAACTCAAGAATCTATGAATACTTGTAAATTAACCATGAAAAACTAGTTGTGCTCAGCCATCATTTCCTGGAGCCAAGGAGCTCAAAATATCCTTCTCATTACTGGATGGAATTCTATAGTATTTCTGAGAAGATAAGATAACACTTTCTTCACCCTTAACCCACCACTTTTTTGATGAAAAAAAACTGAACGGAGGTAAATGACTTAAAAGGTTTTGAATGAGAAAGTTGTTATACAAGCTAAAGCACCCAGATGCCCTGATTTCCAGACCTGTGTATGAACCATAAGGCTACTTGTCCTCTTTGATCTATGAATTTGCCCATGCCTAAGAGCCCTGTATCTCTCTTTTTTTTGCAAAAACATCCAAAATATTGTTACAAAAGACAAAATGAGACCTAAAACATAGATGAGTAGATGCTAAGATGAAATGGAATACACAGTGTTGGCCTTGGTTTTAATATATATCATGATCATATTTTGTTTAAAATGCAAATAACTAAAAAATTTGGTGGCTCTTGGAAATTATTAGACTTGTTTTTGAAGATGATAAATCACTTTATTATTTATTCAGTGTGTGATCTGAAAGGCTTTTTCCCAAATACCTTCAGTATAAGGTCTGCTGCCATGTGCTAGTGCAAAAACTACAGGGCCAAGTGCAGAAGTGGCAGACTGCAAGGGTCAAAAACCTGGCTGTGGCTCAGCCAGGGGTATTTACTAGAAGGTTTATAAAGCTGAATGAATTCACAGATCTAAAACTTACTCACATAGCAAACACCTGAATTTGAATAAGGATTAGAGAAAAGTACAGATCAGTGGCAATGAAAGGTCAGTGAACAATGAAGAGTTGTTGTAATAGTTCTAATACATCACAGGAAGAAAGATGTGGTAACAAATCTGAGAATATCTGGTTGTGTTTTCTAGCCTACTAACATGTGGCTACTTTCATTTTATAATTTGGGAATCATGGTTTGCATCTGCTAGAAAACTGAAATCCCCCCATCTTCAGAACACCTGATCTTACCCTTCGAAAACAAATATATTTTAGGTTATTGAGACCATTCACAAGGGAAACAAACAACAACAACAACAAAAGGAAAACAAACACCAACACTTGAGAATTATTTTCCTTTCCCCCATGCAAAATAATAACAATGGATACAAAAGTAATTTTTTAGAAACTTACTACCAAATGGAAAAGAAGGAATTTCTGTAGAAAACACATATGCTTTTTTGCCTCATGTCTGTTACGTACTGCAGGAAAATGACACCAACTGGGGATTGAACATTTTGGTCACATGCAGCCCCACTTGTACTTTCATGTTCAGGGAGTACGCATATACAGAAATAAGTGCCACAGCTCTCATCTTACCTCGCAGCCTCTTCAGTCTCTGCTCCCTCCTTCTCCTCCGCAAGATCAGCAGCATCACAAAAAGCAGCAAGACCCCAACCAAGATACAGGAAATGGTCACCAGCATCTTTAGCCCTTCGTTGGTTGCCAGCCCTTCCTCACTTTGCACAACTGACTTAATGAGTGGAGGGATTGTACCTGGAAACAGTGTCATGATATTAGATGCCTATTAATGAAGACAAAAGATTGAGTTCTCAGGGAATATGGCATGTTATATGCTTCAGCTGCATGCAGAACATTAAGATGGATTTGTCACGTTCAGAGTGGATGCTATGTTTGCATCTGTAATGGCCATGCACAGGTAACCAGTCACACTGGTAACAAGGTACTGACTGCAGAGACTCATAGATTATCAGAAATCGAGAAGTGCATTCATTGATGAGAGAAACCTATGCCCATTAAACAGTCAAATACTACAATTAATTTTAAGTCATATTAAATCATTACAAAGCTGTAAGAGATCTCAGAATTCCTGCCTATGCACATTACTCCTTGCTATGGGAAAACAGCACTGCTGCGACATGTACATACTTTCTGCTGGACTTCTCTTTGTAAGCAATGTATTTGATAAAGTTCATTTTGTGCTACATACAGCAGATGAATCCTTTGCATAGAAACATTTTTATATCCCGTCTTAGGGGTGCAGCAGTGATACTGATCTGAAATTCAGATAGCCAACCTGATGCTAATTTGCTAAAGAGTGTCTGACGTTATACTCATCAGTAAAACAGGAGAGTAACACTGGTTGGAAACAATCAAATTTTGAGAGTGAAATGAGGGAAATGAATCTACAAACTACAGGCATCTGCAGGCAGCTCACTTTTTCATTTTGGGACATATTTGCATTTTGAATACACCTGGCTTCCTGGTGATATATAATACTTGAACTTTTCAATTCTTTTTTTTCTTTAATTCTAAAGAATGTGAGAAGAATGCAGCACTTTCTTTGGCAGGCTGTCTAGTCATGGAAGGCTTCTCACTCATTTCCTGATTACTATTAAAGTGCTGAATGGAACCACAAATGAAGCTATAAAACGCAGATTTGTTAGAAATGCGTAGAAACACACAAGTATTGTGAACTGTGATGACTTTTGATGGAAGCTATTCAATTTTAACCAGCTACTGAAACATAAAAGTGGCTACTTACTTGCTAAAAGGATAGGAAGGTGAGACAGCAAAACAGGCACATCCTTTTTTATGTTTTAATTGCTGCATTGAGTGATATAGTTATATCTCATTATGTACCATACAGTATTAGAAAAAAATTTGTGATATGATGCAGTACAATGTGAGTGCCATAACCACAGTGAAAACGTAGAATTCTAAGTCATGTTTTTTCAGAAAAGCTATTTGAGTTGCATCTGATGAGAAGAGTAGTTCCCTGAAGGGATGAAGATAAACAGAGAAGCTACAACCATCCAAATCTTTATCAGGTACTTCGGAAAATTTATTTTCTTACAATTGCATTTTGAATATTTTTCTATTGTTCCATTTCAGTTCTTTCCCACAATTTTCCTTCTTTTTCTAATTTTCCATTTCTTGGAATAAACACACAGCAGGATTTTTTCATATTGTCTTAACTGAAATGCAGTTTTGCGCTACTCTAAAGGCAAAGAAAATGATTAGGTGAAGAAATGGAAAGAACTGTCTCTAAATCCTTCTAAACTCTCCTGAATACTAAAGGGCCAAATTTTGCTCTGAATTAAAGTCACGCAGACCATTGGCTGAGGACTGTTGGGTTCAAGATTACCTAAAATTATGTCTTGCTCTCCTTAATACTACGATGACAATCAAATTAAGAGTGGCCTTAATTTCAGTTAAACCTTAAGTGTTTAGGTAAGTGATTATCATTTCCCATACCTCTTCCAAGTGTAAACCTCATAACACTATATACAGGCAGTACAAGCTTAATTAAAAAAACATACTGCAAGTTTATATATCCTTCACATTATCCATTTGTGGTTATTCACCAGGTGTATTAGAAATTACCAAAACCTAAACCTGCTATCCATTGAGAAAACACCATTTCAACACTTGTCATTCTAGGTCATGGCTAGCAGTGGAGTAGTCAAAGCTTTTCTCAGAAAAAAGTCCCAGACAAATTGGGAGTTTGTTTTTTTTTTTTTCCCCAGGTCAATTCACTGTTGCCCTTTGTTAACCTGCTTTACTGGTGCTTCATAGAAGTTGAAATCTGAATGTCTCTGACCCCATTTTCCCCCATGTTGCAGCCCTTCCTGCATCTCCCATTGCACCTTGTGACTTTAGGTCTACCAAGTGTTTTCCTGTGTCCTAACTGTTCTTCACGGTAGGAAGTCCCATGGTGGGCTAGAATCAATTAGCATAGTTTAGAGCAGCTACCAAGCTGATCTGATTTAATGTCAGGGCTACTGAGTAGCTGATCTCTGAGTCGGGAAGCTCCTTTGCAGTGCTACACACTACAGCTGCACATTGCTAAAAATACCTCCTTAAGTAGTGAGTGCAAATGTTCTGAAAAACAAGGGAAGGTCATAAAATCTGTAAGCTGAAAATGGTTAGCTGAAATATCTATGAACGGAAAGCAAGAAGTTGCACGTAGATCTGTCATTAACATTTTGACCTAATTCACCATGAAGAGATTTAAGGTAAAGGATTAGCCGTGGTATTTCTCAGGAGCTCCATCACAGATAACAATCAGCTACTGCAGTCCAAACAAGATGACTGAAAGACCACATAACTCAAGGATTTCTACAAACTTTACAAAGGCTTTATCTTAAGACTGCTAAAGCTCCTAAGCTTGTTCTTAGCATTTGGTATCGTAGAACTTTCATACACATATTATCTAATCTTCAAAGTACTATCCTTGTTTCTGTTTTATCCTAAGAGCAGCTGTGACCTCTAGAAGCTGGAAGGGGCTAATCTCACATCACAAGGCAAATCAATGGTAGAGGTAGGGTTAGCATTCAAAAGTGGAGCCGGCCAAGAAGTTTCCACTGGCGTGCTTTCTGTAAATGAAAAATTCACTCTCTATAAAAGCAAAAATTTCTGCGTGAAGTATTGATATAAAATGTTGATTTCTAATTAGACATTATTTTCCAATTCTGAAGCACCTTAAGCGTACACAGCTTACCAAGGAATAAATGAATGAGGAGCTGGGACTCTGTAGGGACAACTTTTGCTTTAGAAGCACTGAAATAGCTCTTCTATGAAAACTCTTATGTGGGAATAGACTATCTCAATTTTCAATAATGATAATAATAATAATCAATTTATCATTTTAGTTCTGCTTCAAATATAACAAATTCATAAAATTTGAAAACTGAAATGTGCTTTTCCATTCATGTTTTCCTCTCTTAACCTTGCAGTCAGTATTTGAGATCATGCTGCCTCTCTAAGGTACAATATAGTCCTGGCAAAGCATGCTTGACAAACAAAACCATCAATGCCATAAATGAGAAATTTTCTAGCTGACCAGAAGCAGTGGCCCAGGAAATTTACTGCTACAAATATTTTTATTGTTTCATTTTCTCACTTTTAAAGATGCCATACAGCAACAACAAAATCAAATGGCATGCAGGTCACAGTACGTGAAATCAAGGTAAGTATCAGAGTCTGAGAATGTTTCACGTCAGTTCATTGTAAGAATACATTTCATTTCACTGCTATCAGTGGGAATTTAAGGCTCTGGACCTGCATTTTCATATGATCTCATTTTAAGGTATGGCTTAAGATTTTTTGCCCCAGTCATATATGTGTAACAATAACTGTGGAGGTGAAAAAAAAAAATCAGTGAAAGTTGGATGCTGCCTGCAGAAAGATACTGGGAAGATAAGAGGATAGGCTAAGTAAAGTAGCAAGAAATTAACTCATAATATTTGAAACAGTTATTACTGACCACATCTATACTGCTTAGCAAAACAGGTCCTAAGTCTACCTGGCAAGACCTGGCAACATTTGTATAATAACTACTTGGATCTTGGTTTCCTGTAGGCCTCTAAAGCGCTGAGACAAAATCCTTCTCTTAATTTTTTTTAGACTGATTGAAATAACATGAAGACTGTGTGGCAGTTTATGAAAATAATATTTTCTCAGAAAAACAGGAGGGGTTGTGCTATTTGCAAAAGGGTGAGCCATGAGGGCATGTGTCATTAATTATCTGCAAGAACAGATGAGTACCCAGCGCAAAGACTGGGATAGCATTAGAGGATATGCAAGATGCTGAGGTTTAAGCCTTGCCTGATTCATATCCCATACTTCTGACTGGGAATGGTCCCTGTTGCTTGCTTTCCCCTGAGCCGTACATGGGTATTGTGCTGGAGAGTGCTGGTTTGTGTGGGACAAAACTGTGGCAGGGAGATGTATTACCAACACAGAGTTGTGAACAATTAGCAATTTAGTGCTGTCACTGGACAATTATCAGTTCTTGTTTGAACTTACTCACTAGTCTTGTTTAATTTGACAGTACAGATGTCGCCAAGTGGTTGCACAATAGAGCACAATATCCCTGGCAACACAACTTTACACTGGATGTCTCCAGAAATGCTCTGGCAATTCACACTAGAGCAATTCAAGAGATTGCCATCTAGAGCCATCTGTACTACCTTTTTGCCAGAACAGCCATTTCCCACTATAAAGCCAGTAGAAGCACACATGTGCCACCATCACTTTCAATAAACATGCCAGGATACGGGAGCTGGAGTGACTGACCAATTGGCACGTTTGCTCTTGCCCTCCTGTTCTGGCTTTTGCAGGGTGGGCAGTAACCCCTGGCAGAAGGGCAGGATGCAACAACTCCTTCATCCCTTGTATCCTGTTGCTGGGCATGACAAAGCCATTTGTCATGGCCATTAGTTTCACTCTCCCCTGTCTGTAAATAGGGATAATAGCATTGCCATCACTTTGCCCTTGGAGGATGTTGTCCGGAGGCTTTCCTGGAAGACAAGCTAGTTAGCTGCTCCATCGTGTCACATAATGGGTTTTGAGCTGTGTCACAAGGACATTGCACGTAATAGCAATGAGGCCAGTCACCATCGTGAATGGCTACAGGAACCAATTGTATGTGAGACAAAAATTTCATGGAAGAGATGCATGAAATACTAGCAAGTGCTTCTGTGACCACTGGAATTAATGACACCTAGTGTCCTATGGTTAAGTCTCATGGTTGATTGACTTTGGTGCTGGAGCTTTTCTTCAGTGAGGACAAATAAACAGTTCTTCTTTTCTGCCTGTCAGCCTATTGTAATGAAATCCGTAAGGATTTTACGTCTTTGAGATTGTTACCCCTCTGTCAGCATGGCTAGCAGATTCAAAAAGGGTTTTTTTTTTTTGGGAAAAAAAGAAAGACAAGCAAAAAAATCACACAAGAAACTAGAGTAAAAAGAATATCTCAGACATGTAAATAAAAAGATATACTTACTGCCATCATAATTGAGGGTTGCAAATTTGGCTTGTTTCTCTGCACAACCAGCACTGTTGCACACTCTCATTTGCAGTTCATACCAGGTTGCCTCCTGAAGGTCATACAGTATGTAGGACTTTGACAGAGATGTCCGCTGAGCGGTTGTCCAGACTGTTGTCCCAAATGGCCGGTACTCCAGGGTGAAGGAGGTAATGGGGCAGCCACCATCATTCCAGCCTATCAGGTTCAGCCTCACTCTCGTGGTGTTGATACTAGCAAAAAGCTCTTGTTCCTTCGAGAACTGTGGCTCTAGAAGCAATGATATATTTCAAGTGAAATGCTTAAGTATTACAGATATAGGACTCTCAAAAATATAAAATTCAGAAAATAATTTCTAGGACAATCTTAACTTTATCCTAATATCTATATATTCAACTTCTTTTCTCCCAGCTTCTTAAATGTTTTTTCACACTTTATGCCAGACTCACAAACCTAGATTTTCAAATCCACACATGAAAAAAATATCCATACATCTCTGCATGGGCCTGACTTGTCAGTTTGCATAGACTGGCATGACTCAACTTGTAAATCTAGTGCAGACACTTCATATCAGTAAATGACCCTGCTCACTGCTATGCAAAAAAGAAAGGGTTCAGAACACCATTTAGAAAAACACTTAAAGGTTCTCCACTGATGCTCTAGTCTACTTTTGAAGTGGAATTGAAGACATTATTTTTGAGAGTACAGAGGCTTTCTTTTGTGGAAAATGACAATTTTGAAGAACTTGCAAGTAAAAATATTTTTTAAAAAATATAAATATGTTGACATTGCACATGATATATTTGAAAATAATATATAGTTTGCATTTTGTATTTCTGAGTTAAGATGTTTCCATTCAGAAAGGGGCTGACATTTCTATTTACTTCACCTGCTTTGAGATCAAATGTTGGTTTCTGTTGATATATAAATTAAAGTTTTTTTGACAGTTCTACATAATACAGGAGTAGTGATAATAAAAATGGCACCTAAGAATTGAAATAATGACAGTAGGTGGACAAGACAGGTCATCAACAAATGTTATTTATATTAAATACTGCTGTAGCATACTTAAAAGTATTATTGCTAACTGCTTAGCAGAAACAATATCTTTACTATTGGAATATACACCTAATGTGATGAAAATTATCTATAATGTGCTATTTTATTCTACATAATACAGCATAACTTGTCCAATGGGGGTCTTTTTGCCATTCTTATGCTTTGATGAGATGTACTGAATTGTACTCTCTTTTCTATGTTCTACAGGAATCTAAACAAAACTGGTGATTCCTGGTATGTGTTTTGAACTATTTCAATTGGCTCTGTTAACAGCTTTGGATAGAGATGCTTCTGGAGCTCTCACATGAATGACAATGATCTCAGCATTCTCAATCACACAGTACCTGGTTCAGTCCGTAAATGTAACACAGGTAGTTTCCAGGCATATATATTGAGTCTCAGAGAAACTGGGAGGTTGGGAGATCTGCTTTCTCACGTTCCATTTAGATGTTACTTGAAGCGTGTGTAAACCTTACATTTCATGCAATGAAAATAAGAACACTCAACTTCTACTTCTCTAAATGTCCCTTTCTTTAAGGTCAGAAGACCATTCTCCCTGACCACCGATAATCTCAGCAAGTATGCAGCTTATATGCAGTCTCCCCTGAGCTTCAGCAAGTCATATCATTCATATCTACAGCATACCAGGTCCTCCCTATGCTACTGAGTGTCAAATGAAATGTCCATCTTTCTGTGTTGCTTGGGATGCGTGTAAGACTCTCTAAAGTGCTTCTTTAAGTGAGTCTGTTGCCAAATTTGCTCATAATTCTGACACATATTTGCAATGTGGAACTACCCTCAGCAACCAGGACCAAGGGGCCCATTGCTGAGTTAGCTAAGAATTCCACAAATTTTGGTTATTTTGCCTTGCAGAGCTTTATGCAAACTTTTCCTTTGTTTCTGACACTTATCTTGTTCAAAGGGTGCTACTTGCATGGCTCCTGCAGTACCAGCTTGGAGCAGAAATAAGACATTGGCTCCATTTCCTCTACACATAAATATACTCCCTGTCTTCTTTCAAAATCCAGACAAATAAACCCCTGAATTTTTGCAAGAAGAGAAGAAACAATTTCCTCATGGCAATAGCAGTAGTTGGAATTGCTATAGCCTATGATAGTGGAGACACACCCTTCCCAGATATCTACCAACACATCTTAGAATAAAATTATTAGAGAAATAAAGATAGCATATCAGCCAGTACGTGTTTTAAGTCCCGCAGTGAGAGCCTCTTCTGTCACAGCACGGACACGACTGGAAATGATTCCAAAGCCAACAACATTAAAATATCCAAGTCTGTCTTCTCATCAAACCAAGATCTACAGCAGAATGCAAGAGCTTTAGGTGAGCAAAGGGAATGGAAATCAACATACCTTTTCCAAGCGTTTTGGCCTCAATGATCTCGCTGATGCGTCCTGGTCCCACTCCGTTCTGAGCAGTTAAAGTAAACTTGTACCAAGTGCCACATTTCAATGTCTCTAAACGGTAGGACCTCTCACTAGGGCTAATGGGAAAACTACCCCACTGCTCACTATTATCTTCCGAGTACTGCAAAATATAACCTGGAGGAAAAGCACAGATGGCAACAATAAGCCAGACACAAACCACAAATTCTGCAGGTAATATGACAAGTCATTTTACACACTTAATAAAACTAGAAAAATCCCGTGTACAGGAAGACATACAGCTCTCCTCTGACTAAAAGATACCAGGCAATACATTTTGCCTACACTTACAACAGCTTAAATACCATTTTTATGATCACTTCAAAGGGAAAAGAAAGGGATAGACATTTCTAAATACCCTTCAATCAGCAACAAAGACTAGATGATGAACCTGGACCCTCAAAAACGAATGGTTAGAGATTACATGTCTGGAAGATCAGAGAGAGTAACTGTCATAACAGCTGAGGATATGCTGGAAGAAAGTGATTAAATCTGTGATTAAACCAACACAAAGAGAAACTGCAATTTACTGAAAGCTGTTATCACGACAATAGTGCATGTTAAGCGCTGACTGCAATACAGATTGCTTTGTTTTTCTTTTTCTCTAGCCATTCATAATTATATACTAATCCTATCAACATATGACAATTTAGTAAGAAGTTGCAGTTAACCTGAGTTATATTACCTCGGATAGAACTGCCACCATTGTCTCCAGGTATCCAGGAAAGAGTGATAGAGGAAGATGTAGTTTTGGATACAGTGAGTCTTGGCTGGTCTGGTGGAACTAGATGGGAAATAGTTAAAAATAGAAAATAGATTCAAATTATTAGATGTGATCTTAATCCCTTCTAACAGTCATTTATCAGGTAACTGTTTTGAGTTGCAAGAAATGGAAATTATTTCTGTCACAGTGCCTGTTTAGCTGACATCCTTGGTTAAGACAAGAGCAGGCAAGTTCTCATTTTTTATATTTAATTTTCTACACAATTTTGTCTTTCAGTTCTTAACCCTTTCTTTTCTCTGAATTTTTTGTATCTGTCCTGTCAGACCTAAATGGCATATGAGCTACCCAGCCATTATTTTTCATTATTTTTCATTATTTTTCATATCTGTTTTAGGGAGAAGCTGAATTTTTAATACTGGGAAACAGACGTTCACTTGCAAGTAATGCCTCACTCATGCATGAGTTTGAAGGCTTCTATGGCAAAATTAAAAATAAAAAGTGCATAACAAGTTTTTGCCAGTGTAACTGTGACTGCTAACTAGGTAGCATAGCTAGATCTGTGATCAGAGGCAGATCCATACCTCTTCCAGATCACACCATCTATTCACTGAGGCTATTGGTATAAAGAAGGCACAACTCTATCAGCAAAGGCTGAACAAACCTGGAAACACTTCAGTTTTGCTGCTCTCCATAAACGTTATGGCTGGATCTAAACTGTAGGACATAAGAACCGCACGGTTCCCAGAACCAGCTCCTGATAGAGCGCAGGAATAAGACAGAGGTCTTATCTCCCATCCTCTGCCCAGTGTCCAGTTTCCTTTGGAGGAAAATCCAGCATGAAAGGCCAGAGGAGGAGCCATGCTGTATCCTAACAAGTCTCCCAGGATGGGAAGAACTGCGACTGGGAATTGGGACTAGGAATTGGGACTGGAAATGGGACTGGGAACTGGGACAGTTTAGCCTCAGCCTAAGTAATGCCAAATTGCACAAGCGTATAGTGGCTGGGTTTCCAGAGCTCAATGCTCAGGGGCAGAAAGTGGCAAAGTAGCCAGCTTTCTTTTCACCTTGACAAATCTATCGTGAGCCAATATGATCATATGCTAGTTATAGTCTGGAAAGCTCATTTTTGACTTCTGCCTGAATCATTTAGCTAGTCCTGTTGTACAAGTGAGGTAATCAGAACCATGACACAAAAACAGTAAGGCCGTGGAGGATAGTGTTTGCTAAAATACAGAAGAATGCTAGGTGAAACTTCAAAGAGCTAGTGAAATATTTATTAGAGCCCTGAAGGGTAAATATTTACTGACATTAGACCCAAGTGTTTTACATGTGTAACTGTAAGTTCAGAAATTGAAAAGGGTAGAAAGGGAAGTTCCTGTTTCAAATCCTTTCCACAGCTCTGGTCACGCACAGCAGCACTGTGCCTGGCACGTTTTATGGATTCTTTTCTGAACAAATGTTACTAGAGGTCTCCAGGTTTCTCAGAAACATACATAAAATTGAGCTTTGCTGCCGCAAGAACAAGGAGTGAGGCATGGACAGTGTCCGTCATGGGAAGGGATCCGAGAAGCAGTGGCAAAGCTGGAATGGAAAGCCAGGGAGGAGAGACAACAGGGCAGTCACACCTCCTCTGGTCACTGCCACTGCAAGTGTGGGAAGGGGGTGGTGGTGTGGTGACCACTGCTGGCAGGAGCTGCCATTTCCCTGCTGTAGTTACTGCTTGACAGACAGCACCCCAGAAGCAAGACAGGATAGAAGTCACAAATGCTCTGTCGTGTCCAGCAGTCTGCTACCAGAGGACACTGCCTGCTTTGCCTGTGTTTAAGCAGTAGCTCCACCTGCAGAATGAAACTCCAGGAAAAGCTCCCCACTACAGCTCACATTCCAGGCATCAGATGGCAATATAATGAGTGCTGATATGAAGTGGAGGCTGCTGGTTTACGGCTATGGACTAGTTCAAAGAGAAGTTGATTTTACTGCCCTCACAGAGCTAAACAGTGCTGAAGAAAACAAAAAAGACAGTTTATATTCTAAAGGAAATTTCCCTATGTGAGATGGATTTGTTCCATTATTCTGACTGACTTGGCTGATTCGATAGAGAGAGACTGCACACACTACCCTGTGAAAGATTTATTATAAAACCTTTCATCACAGCTTCACCTGCAAAAGATGGTGGTCCCACATATTAAATGTCAGTCTTTCTTTGTCCCTCAGGGAAGTGATATTGATTTGCTATTTGTTGCTGCAGTTCAACAGCAGCAAGGATATGCAACTACAAAAGTCCTTAGTGAAACATAAATGTAAAGATTCCATTTGATAGTGTTTTCGCTCCCTACTTCCTGCTGTGGTCATGCTTCAAACGTTGCAAAAGAGCATCTTTAGGCTCTGTTGGATTGTAGGTAAGTTAATATATGCTATGGCATTTGTTTTAAGGCTTAGTGGAACAGTTTATGCAGAGAGTTGGACTGGAGCTAAAACAATCTCTTTCTGTGTTCTCATGTGTTTGCACTAGAAGTTTAGATTGCTTATCAAGGGAGAGGAGAGTTACTGACCACAGCGTGGCCCATATTCCCAGCTCAGTTATTTTCTTTCCTCGGGTACAATAATTTGCAGTCAATTGAAGCACTCTTAGTATCTACTTTAGTGTAAGTGAGCAAGGAAATCTCCTGCATAGTGAGTTCTTGGTATGTGAATACAAACACTCTGCTTCACACTACAGTTCATGTGTATTCCTATATTGTCATTACTTTTATACATATCAACACCATAATGGATACATCATATACATTTTAACACGTATATAAAAAGTAGCTAGTAATATGCACTAGCTGAAGGTGTACTGATGTTTCATTTTAAATGCTTCCTCATATTCACCATCAACAAAAGTCTGCTTTTGAGTAAGTTTTTGTCCAAGGTCTTAGTACAGAGGCAAATTTCTATTGATAGCTTTTCAGAAGCTAATGTAAAGGCCTTCAGCTCTTTCTGAATTTTGCAATATTTAAATGATACCTGTAATATTTGTAAGGAGAAAGCATAAGTTGATATTTTCTGTGTGAAGAACTAGAAGATAACTGAATGCAAACACTCAGTTGTCAATCCTACAAAAGCTTACATAGAGACCTAACTGCAAATGTGTGAATCATTCCACCAAAAGCAAAACAGTTACTATATAATAAAAAGTTGATGGATGAGTCAGAATGACCTGCATAATATATTATTTATTAATTTGGAAGAATGAAATTTGTATTAATACACATTAATACTAATATTTTACATACACCTGCAAACAGACATACCTATGCATTACCAGCACATAGTAGTTAATAGCTGTGATAACAATTATGAGATAGATCCAACAGTCTTACCTTGTACCTGCAAATTCAAAATTATTTCATCTGATCCCCAGTTGTTACTGGCCACGCAACTGTAATATCCAGAGTCTTCTGCTTTCACAGTACGAATGACAAAGCTGCCATTGCTGAAGATGCTTCTTCGCCCATCAATCATCACTAGACTGGGTGTCCCGTTACTACCTCACAGGAAACAAAGTGCATACATTAAAGAAGTTACAATCAAAATTACTCAAAATTGGATTTTTTTTTTTGAAGCAACTAAGAATGGAAAGAAAGAAGAAGGGGAGGGGGAGTGTCCTCTTTAATAAAATAATATTTTCTGTTGGGAAACACCTTCCATCTGCTTGAAGAACGCACACATCCTGGCCCCAATTTGAGTGAAAATGGGAACTCACTCCTTCCTTGACTGTCTTTCAGAAAAATGCCAAAATAAGAGTAAAAGGCAGTTCCTGGTAACAAAGTCTGTCCTTATAAAATAATAGCTATTTGTAGCAAAGCACAAGATGGTTTCATAGCACTGCATTATCACTGCTTACATAGTGCTTGGACGAAAATTATTGCCCATGTGTGTTTTCAAGTGACCCTGTCAAACTGTGAAACTAAAGATCAAAATAGAATAATGGAAAACAAAATACGTGCAAGACACATACTCTGCACTCCACAGCACAATTCAAAGCATCAGACATTTTGCTTTCTCAGACTAAAACTATTCAGTGTGTTTGAAGTTAAAACACAAAACTCCTAGGTTATAAAATTTAATGTTTACTTTTACCCCTTTGTCATAACTTTTCCTCCCTTTTGATACCTTCTTATCACCACAGCCAATTAGTTTTAGTTCAAGGAATTTCTGAACTCTTTGTCTACTGTGACTGTGTGCAGTCCCTGCAAATGGTCCTTCTCTTTCCTGGCACAGTCATCCAGGATTACCCGCATCACAACCCTCAGGATTTTAAGCAAATGGGCTTTATTTGTGCTATACATTTAGTTGCTGGTTACCTATCCTTCATCCATTTGACTGTCGGAGCTGGGTCTCCCACAGCTTTGCAAGGGAGAACAATGTCCTTCATCCAGGGTGTTGTCACTGTGCCGCTGAATGTCAAAATCCTGGCAGGAGCTGAGCAAGAGAGCAAGAAAGACTGAAATGAGGTGTTCGTTCACACAGCCCTTGGAAGGAAACAGACATCCAGGATTAAATGCGGAAAACCAAACCAGCCTGTTTCAAGCTGTGCTTTTAGGAAACGAATTCCTTTTAACTCATAATATCAGCTATTTATTCAAGAACAGATATTATAGTTTTAGTATCTGGAAGACAAGTAACTAAAAAAGAGATGAGGTGGAGGACTGGAAGAGTCCTTGGGGAGAAAAAGAGCAAAACCAGTTATTGATAATTTTTAATGATTTTTATATATTCCACAGTAGACAGGTGTCTTACAAAAGCTAAATTATTGATATATCACTGTTACAACAGCTATAGTATTAAGCGAAATAAACCTTCATATGTGTAGGTGTTAGTACATTGCAGAGTCTATCTGAAGTCCACAGATACGAACAAACTTTTAAGTCGGTTTAATTTGTGTCAGCTTCATATCGTATAAATATAGCAACAAAAATATAGCTCCTGTAGTTTCAGTTTATAATGTACAGGAACACTAGGGTTGTGTTAGAGCTTCACTGTACATTATTCCTCAAGAATGACCCTTGATAGAAACAGACTTCTTGTTGGCCTCTAAATATACATTTCAGAGGCACATACTGAATACAGATACACGAGATACTGTATTTTTAATCCTCATCTACTTCAGTCATGCACACTGATCACAATTTATACTTAATAATCCATTTTGCACCAATTAGAAAAACATGAAAATGAGAGCCAGCATCAAATATAACTGGGACTGTTCATCTGAAAATAAAATCATGCATAAAAGAACAGGCTTTGAAGAGTAAGGGAAATTACTTGAGTAGGCTGCAGTGGGACTTGAGATATTCATAGAAAGAAAAGATTTCATAGATTATACAATCAGTTTGGACTGTCTTGCCTATGTTCTCTTCAAACATTGTTGAAGACTATAATCTTCTCAAGAGATTTTTCTCTGGTCAAAATTTTAACTGAAAACACAAGAAGCAACTCTTTAAAGATTTAGGGTAACGACAAATATAAGGTTAGGTAATGGGACAACATTATTTTTCTGTCAGCCAAGGATCAACATGTCCTGCCCTGGTTAAACAGCAGCTGAAGACCCCTGGCTCCCTCCTTCTGGCAGCTCTGATGGTTAGTCCTGGCAGAAAGATGCTGTGGCATGTGCTGCCCTGGGGAGGTGGTACATCAGATTGGTGCAAAGACACTGGTCAGTAAGTAAATCTCATGATATAACCTTGTTTTCCACTGTGGCACTCCTAAGGCCATATCTTCCAGAAAAAATTTACACAGGCCTATACTGCCACAAGCCATGGGCTAATTAACCAATCTAACTGAAACAGAAAAATGCTCAGTCTACCCAGAGATGTGGTGTGAAATGCTGACTCCACTGAAGTTAGTGTTAGAAGGCTCATTTGTCTTCAGTGGTGCCAGGTTTTAGTTGCGGGAGATGCCTGGTGATACTCATGCCATTTTTAAAAAGCAGCAGGAGGTGCTGTCAGCTGTGACCATCTACAAAACATGTCTGTAAGCATCTGGACTGCTCCTCTAGCTGCAGTGCATTCTGAGCAATGGTGGTTAGAAACTCAAATCCCTGTTCCATGCAAAATTCCCTCTGTAGCATGAAGCCTGAAAACTCATTTAAAATGAACTATTAATCCTTTTCTCCCTGGCTTTCCCACCTCTTCAGTGTTTCTCAAAATATGCAGCTATTTCCAACTGCTGCCAGTTACTTTAGGACAAAGCATATGCAATGCAGGAATCCTGCTGAAGCTTTCAGCACGCCATGGCACCACTGTTAGCAAACTTTCTGAGATATCCCTTTATTTTTAATAGTTATTTCAACGTGAATTCTTCCTTAAGCCACAGGTTGGAAATCAGATCTCCAAAGCACAATATTTATGTTATAGCTTCTGGTTTTCAATATCCTGTGTGTCCCATTTTACAGTGATGCGTGAAAGTAACACAAACCTCACAGAAGCTTAAGCCAGGCTGTAACTCAGAAGTGCACATTACAAAAGCATACCTCACTGTTTTTGTGACAGTACCCACAGCTTTCTGTGGATTATCTTGTTCCTTTCATGTACCGAATGCTTTTAAAAGAGATGGTAATACAGCATGAAAACTCTTAACTCCAATTTTCTTTATAGCTTTAATTCTAATAATTTTCTGAGACTGCTAACAGGTACACAAATAAAAGAAAATTAGGAACAAAATAAATGTATAGTGAAATTCATCCGAAAGCAATAGGTTTGAAACACTAACAGGCATTCATGAGGTTAAAATACCTTGAATCTCACAGACCTCTCCCTTTTGAGCCAAGGAATGTGGGCAATTCAGCTGCAGGCCTTACCTCTTTGTTATCAAAGCTACTCACATGCCTACTGACTACCTGCCAGCCTTACGTTAGATGGCATGGCACTGGATTAGGACTGTGTCTGTTCCTATTTTTTGCAAATTACTCAATCATTAACTTAAGATAAAGAGGTGCCTTCACAGAAGAGTGCACTCTCTTGTGCTTGCTAATGCGGTTTTCTGCACATTTATTTGTTTAAATGATGAATCCTATTACCTACACTTGCGGTCATAGAATAAGAAACAGGCAGAAATTCTTTGCAAGAGACCACAACATACTTCTTTTTTTTTCCTCTAGAGGACACAACTGAGTTTTAGAGGCAAACTGTACAGGGAAATTGAACAAGAGCTATGACAGTTCAATGCAGCTCAGCTTAACACAAATACAAGAGCTATCGGTGAATACTCTGAGTCAGGAGTTTCTTTCATTTACTTTCTCACAGAAGAATATCCTCTGTATTCCTCTATGATGAAACACTAAAGAAACAGACCAACAGGGTGTGTGCACTGTCATATGAGCTCCACATGTTGTTTAAAATCATTAAACACACAAAGCAACATAGACTAGGAGGCAAATCTGTTCAACATTAGTGCTCAGGCAGTCTACAGGGACAGAGGAAACTCAATATTAAAGTCAGAGAGTTCTCCCCACAGGATTAGATTGCCATGGGTCTAGATCTGTTATCATCATGTTGCTGGCAAATACCATTTTCCATCAGTCATGGTCAGGAAATAACAGGAACAAGGTGCGTGCAAGGTTTTTCTGTCTTTTAGATATATTTGTTAGGCTAAACCCACAACTTTCACGTCAGCAATGAAGCGTAATTTGAGGCGTGAGGGCATAGCCTGCTTACGTGGAGTCTGAACTTTCATTGCCATTGTTACTTTCTGTTTGTTGGGGTTTTTTTACTTATTTTTGTCCATTAATTACAGAGAACAGCAATCTGTTCTGAGAAATGGGAACACTAAAGAAAGAAATGTTAACTTAAATTAAGCTTTCATTTAAATTGGACTATCCATTTCACATCAAACCCCTGTCTAGATATTCTCATTGTTCTCAAACGGTTTCTTAAAGGAATTATAATTAAGTTGACATAATTCAGTTCAAAGTTAACACTCATTAACTGTCATGATGATATCACTACTTGGACAGTTACTGTGAAATAAGAGGAGGAAAAAAGGAAGCAAACAGCTTCACAATAATGGTCCGTAGGATGTTCTTGCACTGGGGATTTGTAGCAAAATCAGGCTATAACTGCTTCTAACCCTGTGACGTGTCGTTTGCTTCAGACGTACTGGGGGTTAAGAAGGGTCTTCAAGGCTATTAGGTCTGCCTGTCCTTCTTCATTGTGCATGCGCTGCCGTTATCACTGATGACCACTTGCTCACAGCTCTCTAAAAGACCCGATGATGCATTCATGCGGGAAATCTTGTACATGATACAATAATTTCTAACATGGCTACATCCAAAGTTCATAAAATTGTTATCATTTATTAGTATTCTTAGTGCCCATCACAACCTCCACAAATGGATTCTTCATCACTATTTCAGTCCTAAGTACATGTAAGAGAGTCTTGTCCTGAGCATCATCTAATGCAGACTTTGTATAGGAGTATCACTACTAGCTCTAACATTGACTGGATGCATTCTACCGTCCTTCAAAATAAAGTCTTATTCACACTGACTTCTCTATATTCAAGTAATTAATTATTTTTTCTTAAAGTCCCATTTTCCTTTCATATAAGCTATTTTTAAGTTTACTTATTTGTCATCATGGATCATGTTAAATAAGCTTTGGAGGATCAGAATTAATTCCAGTTTCTGGTAAGCTTGTTCAGTTTAAGTATGTGTGGGTCAATTTGTAACTTCTCTATTTTTGGCAAACTGAGAGCAATCGCATACTACATTTCCCCATAACTAGAAGTTATGAATCTTAGTACCTGCAAACTCTGCATTGTTCTGCATTCATCTTGTCTGAAGAATTCCCTCTTTTTTAAATGCATAGGACATGGAGAAAGAGAACTTCTAGTGCATTATGTGCAGGGGTCCCTGCACACTCCTGGGTTTGCCTGCATCCTCAATCTCTTAGTATTGCACCATGTTGTTGTTTAATTGGATTTTCTCTTATTTGAGCATCTATTTTTATGCCTATTTTTGTTTCCTTTTTTTTTTTTCTTTTCATCACCACACATTCATTACACACAGGTAACATGTAGCCTAAAAGAAGGAGCACACTGAAACCTTTGCCCTGTTTCCCTGAGGTGGTTTTTCATAATCTTCCTTCACAGATGTGCTTTACACTCCTCATCCACCTTTTAAGATCTCAACTTTGGTCTCACCAATGTTCCTAATACAGTATGCAGTTATCCTACAAGAAATACAACAATGGAAAGTCTCCAGATTTTTCAGATCCTTCAGACTTTTCATAGCCTTTCAGACACACTTCAAGTCACTCCACTAACACAGTGTAGCTATTAAGAGAAAGGATCTTCTGAAAGACTGTACAAAAAATGCTAGAAAGAAGCAGAAAGTGAAAGTGACTCTTCTTAGTTGACAGGAGAAAACTGTAAGCAATGGTGTGGGGAACAAGCATTTCCCTGCTTGTTCCGACTTAGGCCTCTTTACCTTGCTAGACCCTCCCCGTATTTACACTGGTAAATTTTCCATTGTGACCTACAGTAGTAATGTAGTAGTTACTACAGGCTTCTTACAGCAATGTTGAAAAATTTCCATCTCATATGATAAAAACTGTAGCCTAGACAAGGGGCAAAGAAAAGACATGAAAGTTCCCATTCCAAGCCTGAGGAACCCTGTTTGCAACTTCTATGCACTGGGAAGCTGTGTCATGTGTTGAAATAGTACCCTCCAAACCCCATTAATGTCATCCATGACAGTAGCTCTGATACAGTTAATCTACCTTCATCAAACTGGTTATCTACCACCTAGATAGGTAGGAACAGCAAGCTTCCCTATGATGACGGGATATGCTCTTCCATACAGGAAGTGCTTTCACATTAGTGGCATTTGGTTGAAGTTCTGCAAAGCTTTTTTAGAAAGTATCTGTCATCATAAAGCACTAGACACTTTATTTTACATTACTACATCATTAGCCACATGACTGAAGAATTAGCAGGCTTGTAAAACTGTAAAGTCAGTTAAATGCATCTAACTGCAACTCTACGGATCTGTGCAATACACTGTTCATACTGGCACGTGCTGTGATGTTACCAATTTGAGTGGGAAAAAAAAAATTAGTCTGAAGACCACATGTAGAGATTGAGTACTGATGGGACTCTTTCACTTCACTGTCTAAAATGTTAGGTGTCTGTTTCCAAGCTAAAGTGCTATAGTGTCGTAAGTATCACATCTCACAGTACAGTTAAGGTCGAATTCATGGGCCCAAGCAATATCTTTTAATAGAAAAACTAATACAGCTTGAAAAAATATGCAAGATTTGAGGCACATTTTGCCTTCTTAACTGAAATAGAAGCAGCAAACTTCAAAGCTAATGCAAGATGAACAATTGTTCAGAGTTTAGATATGTTAATCAGAACATTTTATGCAGAAGATAGTACTTGTGAGGTGCACAAGAGATATTAGTAAGGAGAGGAATGATAAAGAAGTTATCTTGTATGGCAAGAAAAAAGAGAGACACATTCAGAAGGGGAGTGGGATCATCTACAAACCTCAGTACCCAACAAAAGAAGATAAAAATTGCTCCAAAAAGCAATTTATTTCCTTCTAAGGTAGGTGGGATGAATTACCCCCTAGAGGAGCACATCATTCTCTCTCTGCTGACTACAGCAAAAGCTTGGGCAATTAGCTGAGAGTTGTCACCTAACTTTTGGAGAGAACTGAAGTTGCTCCTGACAAATCCCACTCTCAGTAAGCAATGAGGCATAAAGAAGCCACGTGCCAATTATAACAGTAATTAGCATTGTAAAGTTCTGGATTGCTTTAAAAAGCGCTGTCACTGTACCTTTAGCTAGCGGTTCCACAGTAATAATCTCGCTGCTGTTGCCTCTTCCCGCAGCAGTCACTGCTACCACCCAGACGCTGTACTGGCGATTCCGGCTCAGGTTGGGGATTCTGTAGGAAAATGAGTCGGGAGAGGCTTCAAACTCGCTGATTACCTGTGGTGGGAGAGACAAATGTTTCCAGACTAAAATAAACAGTATTTGGAGAAAGTCTGCTAAGCTGAGTGCTACAAAGCCTGTTATTTCAGGGTACTTTGAACGAGTATCAGTTGCTCCAAACAGATGGCAGATGGCAATAAACAGAGCAGACACAATAACCTGTTGAAATCAATTTATATTCAGTGAATTTGTGCCTATATTTTGTTTACAAATTGATTTTATTCAGATGAGGACTTTTATGTGTCTTTATTTTTACAGGGTTGGATAAAGCAATTTAAGTGAACATATCTGACTATTTTTACCATCAATAGGTCTAACAAACCAATTTTGTTTTACACAAAACTTCCCCAACAAAGGATTCAGTCCTGTATCTGCTGTGAAATCTGGAGTTTACTACTTGAGATATGTCTTTGGTCACCTAGAACTGTTGTGCTAGTATTCCTTATCCCTGGGTTTGGTGGCTTATTCCTTCAGTAAGAGAGTGAATCAAGAAATAAAACTGTATTCTGTAATAGACTGTTCAAACTTCCCCTCACTCTAATTTTTTTTAACCACAAAATTTCTTCCATTCAAAGATTCACAGCAGAAGGTCATCTCAGCTATTTAGTGGCATCGGCAGGGAAGGACAAATGCTGGAAGAAATGCCAGTTCAGTCTATTCTTTCACTGTCACTCAAGTGCCTTTGCCATGGGCTGCAACGAAGCCGACCAGCTGCTATGCAGTACTTGCTTATTGGTGAGATGTTCTGCAGTCTGCTTGAAGTGACCTGTGAGAGGAAAGATGTGGACGAATATATAGATTCCTCCAGGGGACATGGGCTTTGTGCACCTCAGCACATCCTCCACAGGAAGTGTGGCTCCTTGGTGGAGGAGAAGGGAAATGGCTCCTTGGTGGAGGAGAAGGGAAACCTTGTCATCCCTGAACATGATTTCAATGTTCAGTGTAGCCAGTTTTACTTCTGACACAGGTTTTATGATTCTTGTACATAAAAATAGAGGGCTAATGAACCATTAGAATGCATAATAAAGACTCACTTCCCTGTGCAATACTAAGCATGGTAATGACTAACTAACACTAGGCTAAAAATAATTAGAACATTAATGACATTGAAAAGATGATTTTACTAGGAATCAGCACTAAAAATAACGCATCAGTGTAATCTAAACTTGATTCAAGCTTGCAGAAGATGTGCAAGGAATCTTTTTGATATAAAAATATCTTCTGGTGGTAAAGGCCAATTTCATCTGATTAGCATTTCAAAAGGCAGGTTGACCTGAAAGCATTGGAATATGTAGTCCTTCAAAGGGAATTCCAAATAAATAAGAGATGTTTCTGAGGTATCATTAAACACCTCTTCAGCGTGAACTTGTAGCCAGTTTCAGCTACTGAATGGGTCACTGCATTTCTCTGTTCTTGAGCTGGCATCTTCTATAGCCAAGGGAAGCAGGGAGTTCATCTCATCTCACTTTTGAAATATAGAGTGAAGACTTCTGTACCTAAGCCAGTCACCTTGACTCCCTTCAGAGACCATGCAAAGAAAAGGTAACTTCTAAGGCAAGGTTCTTCTAGCCTATTTGAGACACATACATTGCAGGGGGATGAATCACGCCCTTGACATACCTCTGTTTCCCCACCAACTATAGAAATGTCCATATAACAAGCCCAGGTATAGTTGTCTGTGCTGGAGACGTCTGAAGTTAATGTGCTTGTTAACAAAAATACTGAACTCCCTGGCTTTAATACAAATGTATGCCTCTATTTGCTTCTACAAGAATACATCCTGTTTCCTTCATGAAGACTAACTTTTCTAGGGAGACTGGTTTGCTCCAGTTAACAGCCCAAACAGGGATCTTGCCGTACTTTCTAGACAATCTCATTGCTCCTGTCAAAATGCCAAGACAGTTTGTCTGGGTTTAGCAAAAGTTTGCCTGGCTTTCCACTTCTTATATGAACAGGTCAGTGCAAGCAGGCACTTTTATTATTATGTGAAATATTACAGCAGGTTTTGAGAACCATCAGTCTTGACATTTACACAACAATATTGGACAAATGCCAGTGGCTTGACAGACTGAATCTTTGTGAGGTCATACATAAAAATTAATGCATTGATCATGGCACAGAAGGCTGAATTTCAATATTCATGAGGCAGCATTTTCTAGTGTTAATTTGAAAGTGAAACAGGCTAGACTGTCTCTGGCACTTAGGCTCCACTCATTAATGCAGCTATCTAGCACAAGCTACTTCTAAACCACCTATTAACTTGGGATGTGGACACAGCATTTAGGAACAGCTAACCATTACAGACTTCCTTATTCCTAAAATTTCATTCCAGCAAACATCAGTATGGTTAAATTTGCACTGTTTTTTCCATGACTCCCATGGCTTATGAAAGGGACATGTGGCTGCTTTTGGAAGCCACACCTAATGTCTGCTTGAAATGTGTTGCTGCTCTGCTTCTCTCTGCAATGGCAGAGGCTGGGACAGTCAGACAGACATGCAACCTGTATACAAATGCTAAACACAGCTCAGAGAAATCTGGTTTGATATTTTTGTGTTTGGGATAAGGTGAGCAGCTAAGCAGAAAAGGAAAACCTCAGCCTTGGATCTATAGGACTGGCACTGAGTACTCCTGCTCTGGGGGCTGAAGTTAAAGACAAAACTGAAAAACCAGACAACCCTCCAAAATTCCTCTGGTTGCAATTTGGTCAGCTAGAAGAGCAGGCAAAATTGTCTCAAAACAGAGGAGCTCTCTCTCCCTGGACCTCCAAAGATGGAATAATGACAGATTTAGCTTCTCTAATACATTTTAAAATGCCTTGTCTTCAATTTCTTTCTTCAGCCCACAAAGAACCATCATCATTCACACATTTGCACTGTAGCTATTCCAAATATAAAATCAATTATTCATGAATTAATTTAGTAATTGAATCTTGTAAATATATCTTCACTAAATTAATGATTCTTATTTTCTTAAAGCAAACTGCTATAGCAAAAGATTTTGGTTTCTAACTGGTTAATGTACACTTTCTGTTTCCTCAACTAACATTCCCTTTTAAACACTTGGGGATGCTCCAGTGACAAAAAATCGATTTTACTTTTAACTTTTGCCTGTCATTTCAATTAGACTAACATGCCAGAGACTTTCATTACACAAGAAGAAAAAAGGGAGCTTTGTCAGCAAAGAGAAGATTAAACAATTGAAATAAGAAATATTTTAAAGCAATGTCACCTTGTCACATATTGGTCTTTGCATGTGCCAGTATGAAATATATACTGCTGTTTTATCCCAAAAGCAGTAACATGCTTGCTAAAGGGATTTTTTTCCTAATTACTTTTTTTATTCAGTTTATAGATGATGGGTTAATTTTTCTTCTGTCTTTAGCTCACTAAGAAGCACAGACAGAGCCAAGCCTCTAAAAAGCCAGCAAGGGCTGTGAAAAATAAGATGAAATCGGGGCATTGGGGCCAGCCAACATGGATTCATGAAAGGCAGGTCCTGCTTGACCAACCCGATCTCCTTCTATGACAAAGTGACCCGCTTAGTAGACGAGGGCAGGGCTGTGGATGCAGTCTATCTAGACTAGTAAGGCATTCGACAGTCTCCCACAGCATCCTCCTAGACAAACTGGCTGCCCGGGGCTTGGATGGGTGGACTCTTCAATGGGTTAAAAACTGGCTGGATGGCCGAGCCCAGAGAGTGGTGGTGAATAGGGTAAAGTCCAACTGGCAGCCGGTCACTAGCGACGTTCCCCAGGGCTCAGTTCTGGGGCGATGCTGTTCAATATCTTTATAGATGATCTAGATGTAGGGATTGAGTGCACCCTCAGTAAATTTGCAGATGACACCAAGCTGCTTGGGAGTGTTGATCTGCTGGAGGGTAGGAAGGCCCTACAGAGGGATATGGACAGGTTAGATAGATGGGCTGAGACCAACGGCATGAGGTTCATCAAGAACAAGGCCGGGTCTTACACTTCAGCCACAACAACACCATGTAATGCTACAGGCTGGGGGAAGAGTGGTTAGAAAGCGGCCTGGCAGAAAGAGACTTGGGGGTGATGATCGACAGCCGCCTAAACATGAGCCAGCAGTGTGTCCAGGTGGCCAAGAAGGCAAATGGCATCCTGGCCTCTATTAAGAATAGTGTAGCCAGCCAGTCTAGGGAAGTGATCGTCCCTCTGTACTCGGCACTGGTGAGGCCGCACCTTGAATACTGTGTCCAGTTCTGGGCCCCGCACTTCAAGAAAGATGTTGAAGTGTTGGAGCGAGTCCAGAGGAGGGCAATCAAGCTGGTGAAGGGTCTGGAGGGTCTGACCTATGAGGAACGGCTGAGGGAGCTGGGGTTGTTTAGCCTGGAGAAGAGGAGGCTCAGAGGTGACCTTGTTGCAGTCTACAACTACCTGAAGGGAGGTTCTAGTGAAGTGGGAGTTGGCCTCTTCTCCCGGGCAACTAGTGATAGGACAAGAGGACATAGCCTCAAGCTTCGCCAGGGGAGGTTCAGGTTGGACATTAGGAAGAATTTCTTTTCAGAAGGGGTTATTAGACATTGGAATGGGCTGCCCAGGGAGGTGGTGGAGTCACCATCTCTGGATGTGTTTAAGAAAAGACTGGACATGGCACTTAGTGCCATGGTCTAGTTGACAGGGTGGTGTCAGGGCAGCGGTTGGACTCGATGATCCCTGAGGTCTCTTCCAACCTGGCTGATTCTGTGATTCTGTGGTGGAGTCACCGTCTCTGGATGTGTTTAAGAAAAGACTGGACATGGCACTTAGTGCCATGGTCTAGTTGACATGGTGGTGTCAGGGCAATGGTTGGACTCGATGATCCCAGAGGTCTCTTCCAACCTGATTGATTCTGTGATTCTGTGAAATCAAAGTCCTTTATCAGGGTGCAGTCAATCTACTTCCCAAACTAGGCAACAGCAAGAGATGCTGAGGAACAGCCACTGCAGGGAGCAACATTTTCCTCTGATGCAACTTTAGCTCTATTGGCGTACATTGCTTTGTACATTTTTGAAGCAGTACGCCACCTCCTGGTATTTCTGAGTCCTTTAGAAAGCAATTAGATAAGTAATGTGCACAAACTCTGAACCCTCTGGCTGTTTTTTTGTTTTGTTTTGTTTGTTTATTTGTTGTGTTTTTTAACCCAGCCTGGGAAAGCTTCAAAAAGGGCGCTTTAGAAGAAAAATATGTTTCTAACAGTTTTCCAAGCAATAAGGGAGATCCCCAACGAGGGAGGTAAGGAAACAGGTAGCATTTACTGTGGACAGGAAGATTATTCAGTCAAAGCTTGCCTACAGCTTCATCTACAAGATGTAAGATAGGTGCACTGAAGATCTCTATCTCCTCATTCTCTTCAAGTTGCAGGAAACTTGGAGGTGAACTGAGAAAGCCATATGGAGACTTTAAGGACAAGAGTAAAAAGCAAGAAACATCCCAGATTTGTGGTGTGTGTTGTGAAGTAAGAGCGTATATGTGTTGGCTACCTGTATATTGGCTGCCTCATCTTGAAAATTAAAAATACTTATATGTACTACCTAGAGTGGTATGTGTATTTTCACTATGAATTTAGGTATAAAATATGGCCATAGCCATCTAAAAACAGGGCTGGAAGGACCTTGAGAGGTCCTTCACCCAAGTCTATCCTTCTTCTTTAAACTAGGTTCAACTATATCTGCATAATTTTGGACAGATATTTGTCCAATCTGGTTTTGAAGACTTCAATAAATGGAGATTTTGCAGCTCCCTAGGCTGCAAGACCTATTCCATTGCTAAACTAATCTTACTATTAGAAAGCTTCCTTGAAATCTAGCTTGAGTTTCCCACTGTAGTTTAAGCCCATAGCTTCTTTTGCAGTCTATGAGAACACAGAGAATAGATTATTACTTTGATCTTTGCATCAGTATTTAATCTACATGAAGTTTTATCGTTCCTTTCCCCACCAGTACCCTTATCTTTTTACAACTTAATAACCCCAATGCTTTCAACATTGTTCAGAAATCACATTTTCTTTAACAGTTTCTCTAATAATATCTGCTGTTATCCTTCAGACTTTCTAATGATGATCCTTAGCCTTCCTGAATACAGTTTCCAAACCTCTATTCAACAATCCCAGGGTATGGCATTTGGCTTTTCACAACAGGATTATAAAGGTAGTTTAGGTTCATTTTGGGATGCACAATAACCTCAAAATCCTCTTGTGAAGAATCTAGCCAATTGCTCTCTACCCAGTTCTTTTGTAGTTGGTTATTCATAGTACCTATTTTCTTGCACTTACCTATACTAAATTTTATCTAACCTTTTCCAGACCAATTTCCCAGTTCATCAAGATCTGTCTGAAGTCTAGTTCTGTCTATAGTGTACTTGCAATCCCTCCCAGCCTTATATCTCCTTCAAATTTAATAGGCACTCTTGCTATTTCATTATCCAGGTCACAAATGGAACCACTGAACAAAAGTGGACTCAGGAGAGATACTTATGCTGCTCCCTCCTGCCCACAACAACAAACCACTGGTTTCATAGCCTTCCACAGAACAGCAATCAGTTTTATATCTAGCCTGAGCTGTCTCAGTGAAACCATGTTTGCCTAGCTAAGTTTCTCTCAATAAACATGCATCCTCTGGGCTTATCTCCACTGCTAAATGGGAGAGAACCAGGGAGTGTGTTGAGCACTCCACCCCGATGATGCACACCGCTTTTTAACTTGATGACTAGTTCAGTTTTGTACTACTGTAAGTAGCTCTCTTCAAAAAAATCTGCTTTAGAGGGGCTAGTGCTAAGCAGTGGAGACAGATATCAGTCAACATCACATACTCTTGGGCACAGGTGCTGCTCCTTGGCCCTTGTTTAATCAGCAGGACAGATGAGACCTACAATGAGCACTGAGACTCATCAGTAATTAAAGTAAGTTTTTAGTTCTACAAGGTTAAAACACAAAGAACTCCATCTTTTTGCACAATACCATCACAGAATTGTCTACCTCGCTCTACCTCAGGCCTTCATTGCTCCTGGAAATGATGTTTTAGAGTTTCTTGGACTGAGAAGTTATCCAGTAATGGGGCCTACGACAAGTTATTTCTACCTGAAAGCAAATTGGGTTAATATGAAATCAATAGATTACTATATTTACAGAGAATGAACTTCAAGTTCTGCATCCCTGAACAGAGTAGACAGACCACTGATGTGTGCTCTCAGTGAACTCCCTAAAGATGTGAAACTCTGCCTGAGGTCATGGACTAGTACTTTTCTCCAGGATTGCTGGCTTTTGCCTTGGTTCCTTTCGCAGATGGACAGACTGTCAGAGCTACAAATAACCACCAAACCCGGACCACAGTTTTCAGTAAGACTCTGAATACCACTTTGATCCTTGGGATGGTTTTAGCTGGGATAGAGTTAATTTTCTCCATAGTAGCTAGTATGGGGCTATGTTTTGGACTTGTGCTGAAAACAGTGTCGATAAATAGAGATGCTTTTGTTACTGCTGAGCAGCGCTTACACAGAGTCAAGGCCTTTTCTGCTTCTCACACCACCCCACCAGCGAGCAGGCTGGGGGTGCACAAGAATTTGGGAGGGGACACAGCTGGGACAGCTGACCCCAACTGACCAAAGGGATATTCCACATCATATGGCGTCATGCTCAGCATATAAAGCTGGGGGAAGATGAAGGAAGGGGGGACATTCAAAGTGATGGCATTTGTCTTCCCAAGTAATGGTTACACATGATGGAGCCCTGCTTTCCTGGAGACGGCTGAACACCTGCCTACCAATGGGAAGGTGAATGAATTCCTTGTTTTGCTTTGCTTGTGTGCACGGATTTTGCTTTACCTATTAAACTGTCTTCATCTCAACCCACGAGTTTTCTCACTTTTACTCTTCTGATTCTCTCCCCCATCCCACTGTGGGGGGAGTGAGCGAGTGTCTGTGTGGGGCTTAGTTGCTGGCTGGGATTAAACCACGACAGTCATATAATGGCTTCTGTTCAGGTCTTGTTATTTTGGCTAATGTTCTGAGCTATGCCATCTGTTTTCCACTCAGCATTATTGAAGATAACTGTTGTAAACAGAAGCTGTACACAAAACAGAATGCAGCTTTCATGTAAAATTTTGCCTTTCTTTTTTTTTCCCCCTTTAAATGCAGAACTGAAATGTTAGAAAGTGCAAGATGGAAATTTTGGAAACAACAGAGGCAGCTCCCTGCCTCCCCACCTGCAGGAAAATCTTGCAGGAATTATGCCTGGAAGACAGCCCACTGCCTGGAGTTCCAGGTAGCCCCCACAGTCAAGGACTCTGTTGCTTGGGAGCCACTGAGGTACACCACCTGCTTGCCCCTTTGCAGCAACTCACATAGAGTCTGTCAGCCTCCTGGGGCTCATGATCAGGGAAGCAGCATGTGGTGTCATGGGCTGGTCACCACAGCAGGGTCAGGAGACCACCTTCTGCGCTGCCAGAAGTTCTTCTGCCTTCTTTGGTGGCCCCGAGAAATCACCAGCTTTGTTCAGAGCATTTCAGTCAACTCACAAATTGTATGACACCATCTGGTCCCAAGTGCTCTGTCCCCTATAGGATGCAGAAGGGAATGGAATGCATTCAAACCTGCTGAAATATACTGCAACTGACACCAAGGGCTTATTGTTAGACTATACTGATATACCTGTATGTGAGACTAGGTAGTGAGACAAGACCAGAGTTTTATGAAAAAATCAATATCAAATTTCTTTTAGTAGGGATTTTCAAGGAGACCTTTTAAAATCGCATAAAACAGCACATCATCAGAATTAATTTGTACTCTGTCTCCTGAAATCTGCTCTATGACAAAAATAAGATAGGCAAAAAATGTACAGTTGACAAAGCAATTAAAAGAATGAATGTACTGTGCTTGGGAGCTGGTAACAAAGCTGTGAAATAACTATGAAAAAGCTGTAAACAGTACATGTGGTATATTAAAAAAGACATATTTTAAATACTATTCAAGATAAGTTTTTAAAATAACCAAAAATTATACACTAGTTCTATGATATATAAAGAACAAGAATTAAACATATCTTCATACTGTAAGCACTGTATAGACACACTATAAATACTGCTTGTAGTACACAAATCAATGAACATATATTTTAAATTCAACCTTACAGATTCTGCTGACTCTAAATAAGCTTCTGTTCAACAGTAACTTTATCTACTTAGCCAACTTCTGCCAGCTGCCTCTCCCCTCTTTGAGAGACTTTCAGCATCTCTTTAATCACTGAAGCCTCTACAGTGTGTAACAACAAATCTCTTATGGCTTCTAATTGCTTTTGCTCTATTTTCTGTGCTTTTTATTCAAGTCTTTAAACTGCAGAGGAACTGGGGGTCAGAAAGTATGATGCAAAGCTGCATCATATTGAGTCAGAATTTGGACAGATGCTATGCAAAATCAAGACAAGACTTGTATCTGCCTGAAAGAATTGTGTGGAAAATACCTGGATGCTGGGAATTTCTGTCAGCTAATTCTGGTTCTTTGAAGATCTAGTTTAAGATAATTGTATATACTTTCATATCATCTATTTTAAGATGCATATCATTTTGTTTAAGATAGCCACGTATACTTTCTCTAGAGTAAACAAAGAGAAGGGAAGCTTTTGGAAGAAGATTCATCCAGCCTCTCCCAGATATCTAGCTTCTTTCCTTTAATGAAAGGAAAGGCTTGATGACCCCAGAATCAGCATAGGTATCTCTCTTCGAGATGTCTGAAGTCAGGTGGACTGAATCCCGTCTTGAGTCTACAAGTTACAGAGATAGAGCAGAGAGGACTCTCTTCTTTCACAGGGCAACCCCCAGAGTCTCCTGTGTATGCTTTTGATAGGATATCTGTAATACATTGCAAAGACTATCCTCCAGGTGTTTTCTGAAAGATTCTGCATGTGTTTGTATTGGGGAATGTATCTCAAACATATAGGACTTCATAAGAAACCAAGACATTTGGCCTAAGTGTTTTCCACTAGGACGTTTTGAAAACTATGTGACCAGAGCTGGGAGGCTGCAGTCTGTGCATTTGTGGAAGAGAGGAAGGAAACTTGGAGGAAGTGTCTGATTCATGTCACTTTTTCTACTGAACAGAAAAAAACCCACTGTAATACACCCTCACTGGGGAATCTGACTATAGTTTTTCCCTCAATATGGTGCTCTACAGATTGACAGAAAACGGTGCATAAAGATGTGAGAAACAGATGAATAGTCTAGTCGCTACAGCTGCTGCTGCTGCTGGTTATACTGTCACAGGACTGAGCAGGCAGAATGTACATGGGAATGGTATCTTGTGCAGACATCATACGCCTGTTGTTTAATTTGACAGCAGGTTAAACCATGTAATTTTTTTCCCTCTTAGTGTGTTTAAACCAAAAGCAAAAAATGAAACAAATACAGAAGTCTAACAGGCTTAAGAGTATGTTTCTCACAGAAAAATAAGTATACCAAAAAGATCAGTAACTGTCTGCCCAAAACAGTCCCAGATGCTAATCAGTTTCCAATATCAACTACATTTTCAAGTAAATTGACTTGGGTTTTGGCCAAATATAAGATAGTTTCCTTCTTCTCCATAGTTACTTCACATCTGTTTGTCTCCCCCATCTTCCAAACCCAACTGTTTCACAGAAATATTTCCAGGTCAAGATGAATCCTTGCTAGGCTTTCAGCTTTTGTATCTTTCTAATCCTTTGGAGAAGTCCAGAATTGTAGATTACAGTTTTCAAAGATTCTTTCAGACACAGGTCACTGACAGGTACCTGGAGCTGACGTAGGATTTGTGCTATGAGATAACTCCTATTCATCACCTCTGTTTCAGCACTGGGGTCTGCTATGTGTTCTGGTTCATCATCCAGCTAATTCAGTTACTACTCTTAGCATGACAGCATCATCTGGGATCTTTGCAGGAACATTCTCACTCCATTCATCTGATTCAACAGCATCTTGCTCTGGAATTTCTTCTCCTTCCAGTTCTCAGGCTTCTGGTCATTTGGGACCTCAGTCAAGGTGGGTTTGAGGGAGAAATTGTATCTCTTAGCAGATTCCCACAACTAGCAACAGTTTGATCAACCAACATTTCAAAACTATTGCCAGGATTCAAGACCAAAGAATAAACTGGTTCTTCTTATCAGAAAAGTAGGTTTTTAAGTTGGTACCAGGATGCTTTGAAAGCTTCTTGTCATATTTGCCAATTTTCAGGTGCTCATGCTGGAAAGTGAAATGCAATCTGAAGTCTTCCTCAAATAGAGTTTTACTGTGGAGTTGATCACAGTTTGGTTCAGGGGTTTTGGGGAGCAGCTTCACAGAGGTACCACTGCTCCATGGAAATTCAGTTCATACTGTACACTAAGAGATTTGGTGTCAAACAGAAAGAGTATTAAAATCTGGCAGAGATATGATGACTGAGCACTCAGAAAACTAAGATGGATATGAAACATTTAATCAAAGGCAAGGCAATTCACATATAAGAATCACAATCCCTACTGTAATGTGCTGAACAGTTATTGGTTTGGTTTGGAATTAACAACATGTTTATTGAACGTCATGCCCAAGAGAAGCGAGCAATAAGTTCATGCAGCATAGACAGCTTTTCAGAAGAAAGTGGTGATGATTGCTGTTTGAGTAATGCAGCTTTTCTGATGAAGAAACCATACACTGCACAAACACATAGAGCTAAAGAGATATGCACAACTTTTCAAAATGGGGAACATTGTTAACTATGGAGAAGCCAGTCCACTCTGCTCAGACACGAACATGCTGCATCAGTGAAAACACCCCCCCAGAGTGGCAGACGTGTGCCACACTTCCCTTTGCTGTGGGGATGGTGTGGGCAGCAGGAGCATGTGGCAATAACAGTGCTCACAAGCTAACTCATGAGTGCTTGGATGAGGACAGCTTGAGTGGGCTCATAGTCTTGCAAGAAGGTACTCATTTGGGAGTGAGGGAAGCGAGAGCACTGCTGACTGGTAGAGCCATTGCCACATCAGTTATCACAGCAGATATGCAGAGGTGCCCATCAACTCTGCTCAAGACTGCATGTGGTGATGAGAACCTGAGTCACACAACATAAAGAAGGAAGGACAGCAGGAGAACATGCTCAAACAGGTAGTGGAAGGTGACAGTCAGGATATTAGAAGGCTGGAAGCTGTGACTTCTGACAACAGGAAAAAGACTCCTGCTCCATTTTCAGACCTGCAAATTCAGAATATGTATAATGCCCTAGGCACTGGTGAGGATGAACAAGACCCATCAGAGGATTCATCAGAGCCATCTGAGCCTTAACCTAGTGTCTGCACAAAAGGAAAAAGGCATGTGGTATTCATTGGAGACTGCCTCCTGCAGGGGATGGAGGCACCGATCTGCCAACCTGACCTAATATCTTGGGAACTTCTTGCTTGGCAGGCTTTAAGATCTGAGATGTGTGGAGATATTGCCAAGACTCATCCAGCCCTTGGAGTATTTTCCCTTGTTGCTTTTCCATACGTGCACCAACACTGGCAAGGGCAATGTAAACCATACCAAGAGTCACAACAGAGTTCAGGAGCTGAGAGTAAAAAGCAGGGGGGGGGTGGGGGGTGGGGGGTGGGGTGCAGGTAGTGTCTCCTGAAACCTTCTGATGAGGGAGAAGGCTCGAGCAGAAGTGAGTGAATTGATGTTGCAGGGGTGGTCTAGCAGTCAGTGCTTTGTCTTCTATGACTGCCGAACCTCGAGGAATGAGAGCTACTGAGCAGGGATGGGATATATCTGTCAAAATGCAGCAAGACCATCTTTGCAAAGAGGCTTGCTAACCTAGTGATGAGGGCTTTAAATGAGGTGTGTTTGGGGAGAGCTACCATAATAGAGAAGCAAGGGCACAAAGGGGCAAAGCAGATATGTCTAGGAGACAACATGAAAGAAGAGGATCTCACTTTTCCCCTGTAAGAGCAGCACAATTTAGGATCCATCTCAAATGCCTGTACACCAATGCATGTGGCTTAGAGAACAGTAATTGGAAGTCTGTGTGTAGTTACAGAGCTACAGCCTCGCTGGGATTATGGTGACATGGTAGGATACCACTCATGACTGCTGTTCTGCAACGGAGGGATGCAGTCTCTTCAAGAAAGATGTGTAGGAAGGTAAGAAGGAGGGCTTGCACTTTGTGTAAAGGAGTTTCTTGAATGCATGGAGTGCTGTCCTGGGGCAGGTGACAAATCAGTAGGGAGCTTGTGGTAAGGATCAGAGAACAGACCAGTACTAATAGTATTGTAGTAGGTGTCTGCTACAGACCTGATCAAAAGGAGGAGGCAGATGAAGCCGTCTTTCAACAGCTGAAGGAAGCCTCACAAGCGCACATCCTGGTACTCTTGGGTGACTTACCACATTGACAACTACTGGAAGCAACCAACCTAGGAGGTTTCTGGAGAGTGCTGAAGAGCATTTCTTGATGGAAGTGATCAATAAACTGATTAGTGGAAATGCTCTGTTGAACCTGTTGCCCACAAACAAGGAAAAACTGGTTGAAGATGTGAAGGTCTCTGACAGCTTTGGCTGTTGTCAACATAAGACTGAGTTCAAGATCCTGGAGGAGTGATCCCATGGGAAACTGTGCTGAAGGGCAAAGATCTTCATAGAATCATAGAATGGTTTGGGTTGGAAGGGACCTTAAAGATCATCTAGTTCCAACACCCCTGCCATGGGCAGGGACACTTTCCACTAGACCAGGTTGCTCAAAGTCCCATCCAACCTGGCCTTGAATGCTTCCAGGGAGGGGGCATCCACAGCTTCTCTGGGCAACCTGGTCCACTGTCTCACTACCCTCACAGGAAAGAATTTCTTCCTAATATCTAATCTAAATCTACCCTCTTTCAGTTTAAAACTGTTACCCCTCATCCTATCACTACATGCCCTTGTAAAAAGTCCCTCTCCAGCTTTCCTGTAGGCCCCCTTCAGGTACTGGAAAGCTGCTATAAAGTCTCCCTGGAGCCTTCTCTTCTTCAGGCTGAACAACCCGAACTCTCTCAGCCTGTCTTCACAGGAGAGATGCTCCAGCCCTCTGATCATCTTCATGGTCCTCCTCTGGACTCACTCCAACAGCTCCATGTCCTTCTTATGTTGGGGACCCCAGAGCTGAATGCAGTACTCCAGGTGTGGCCTCACGAGAGCAGAGTAGAGGGGGAAAATCTCCTCCCTCAATCTGCTGGGCACGCTGCTTTTGATGCAGCCCAGCACACTGTTGGCTTTTCTGGGCTGCAAGCGCACATTGCCAGCTTAGGTTGAGCTTCTCGTCACCCCCAAGTCTTTCTCCTCAAGGCTGCTCTCAATCCATTCTCCACCCAGCCTGTATTTGTGCTTGTGATTGCCCCAACCCATGTGCAGGACCTTCCACTTGGCCTTGTTGAACTTCATGCGATTTGCACGGGCCCAGCTCTCAAGCCTGTCAAGGTCCCTCTGGATGGCATCCCTTCCCTCCAGCGTGTCGACTGCACCACACAGCATGGTATTGTCAGCAAACTTGCTGAGGGCACACTCAATCCCACAGTCCATGTTACCGACAAAGATGTTAAACAGGACTGGTCCCAATACCAACCCCTGAGGAATGCCACTCATCATTGGTGTCTACTTGGACATCAAACCTTTTACCGCAACACTTTGAGTGTGAACATCCAGCCAATTCTTTATCTACTGAGTGGTCCATCCATCAAGTCCATGTCTCTCCAATTTAAAGATAAGGATGTCGTGTGGGACAGTGTCAAATGCTTTACACAAGTACAGGTAGATGACGTCAGTCACTTTTCCCTTATCCACCAGCGCTGTAACCTCATCGTAGAAGGCCACCAAATTTGTCAGGCACAATTTGCCCTTAGTGAAGCCATGTTGGCTGTCACTAGCCACCTCCTTATTTTCCATGTATTTAGCATAGTTTGCAGGAAGATCTGCTCCATGAGATCTTCAAGGACAACCTCCTCAGAGCGCAAGAATGGTGTTTTGCAATGTACGGAAACTTCAGCAAGTATGACAGAAGGCAAGCATGCATGAACATATATATACTGATTGAACTCAAATATAATTTTTTTTGTGGAGGATAAAAGCAAGAAGGGTTTCTTTAAGTACATGAGCAGCAAAAGGAAGGCTAAGGGGAGTTTGGGCCCATCGCTCAATGAGCCAGGGTACTTAGTGAAAAGCCATTTGAAAACAGCTAAGGTGCTCAGTACCTTGTTTGCCTCAGTTTTCACTGGTATGGTTTGCCCTCAGGCCTCCAGGTCTCTGAACCTTCTTGAGGAGTATTTGGGAGTGAAGCTGTACTCACAGTAGAGGGAGATTGAATTAGGGAGAACTTGAGAATAACTTAATTAGACATACAGAAACCCATGGTACCAGATAGGATGCATCTGAGGGTGCTGAAGAAGGTGGCTGATGTCATTGTGAGGCTACTCTTGGCTGTATTTGAAAGGCGATGGCAATCAGGGGAGGCTTCTGATCACTGGAAAAAGGCAAATGCCACACTCAACTTCAAGAATGGCAAGAAAGAGGATCTATGTAACTACAGGCTGGCCAATCTAGTCTCAGTAATATGAGATAGGTATCGAGCAAATCCTACTAGATGCCATTTTTAAACACATGAAGGAAAGGAAGGAACAGTTGACATGGATTTACCAAAGGTAAATCATGCTTGATCAACCTGATTGCTTTCTGTGACAAGGTGACTGGCACTGTGGACAAGGGGAGTGTGGTGGATGTTGTTTATCTCGGTGTATTGGGTCTGGCTGAGATGGAGTTAATTTTCCCCACCGCAGCCCCCACAGTTCTGTGCTTTGTATTGGTAGCTAGAAAGGTGTTGAAAATACACCAGTGTTTTGGCTACTGCTGAGCAGCGCTCACACAACATCAAGGCTGTCTCTTCAACATTCCCCCCTCACCAGTAGGCTGAGGGTGGGCAAGTTTGTGAATGGCCTGAAATTGGGGGTAGTAGTTTATATGCTGGAAAGCAGGTTCAGGGGGACCTAGACAGGTTGGAGAAATGGGGTGTCCAGAACCTCATGAAGTTCAAAAAGAGCAAATAAAAACTCCTGCATCCGGAATAGAATAATCCCATGCACTAATACAGCCTGAGGGCTGACTGCCAAAAGGCAGCTCTGCAGAAAAGCAGGTCTGGTATTAGCAGCTCTGCATTCATAAGGGTGTAGCCAGCAGGTCCAAGGAGGTGATCCTCTCTACTCTGCACTTGTGAGACTGCATCTAAGTACTCTGTCCAGTCTTGGGCTCTCCAGTACAAAAAAAACGTGGACATACTAGAGCAAGTACAGGACAGGGCTGTCAGGGGACGGTCAGGAGGCTGGAGCACAGCGCATACATAAAAGGACAGGCTGAGCCAGCTATGTCTGTCAGCCTTAATAAGAGAAGGCTCAGGAGAGACTTTATTCCAATCTACATACACTTATTCAGATGATACAGAGGAGATGGAGCCAAGCTCTTTTTGAAGCTGTAGGGTGTGAAAAGTTTTCACATGAGAAATTCTGATCAACTGGGGGAAAAGGAATTACCATGAGACCGTGGTCAAATATTGGACCTGGAGCCCAGAGGGACTGGGATCTCCATGTATGGAAGTGTTCAGGACTTCACTAGATATGTCCCTGAGCAACTTGATGTAATTAAACTTGCTTTGAGAAGGGAGTTGGACTAGGCGACTTCCAGAGGAACCTTCCGACCTACTTTCTATTATTCTATGGAAGTTTAAGAATGGAAATCCAGTTGACCAAAATATGTATACAACTGGAACCAAACACTGGTAGAGCTAATGTGCAACTCTCCTACAAAAAGAAACACGTTAGATTGCCACAAAGATGTTTCCTAAGTTAGACGGGGGAAAGGCTCCAATAAAACTCCTATGATGTTTTAGGCCACTGGCAGTACTGTATGTCTGTCATGTCCGAACGCTTTCTATACACAGTTGCCCAAACATGTTCTGCTTTTAGCTTTCACTATCAGGAAATCAGAGAGCGATAGCGAGGTCATCTTATTCCACATCTTAATATGAGTGGAACAAAGACAAGAACCAACTGACAATGTCCTGAAAAGGAAAATCACCAAGAAGGAGAGCAGTCTCCATTTATTATCCTTTTATAGTGCAGTTCTACTCATGTGACTCTTTTCCATTAATCTCCAGGCATCCCATGGAGAAAGCAGAAGACTGATGCACAATTTAATGACCTGCTTTGTTGGAAACAGCAGGATAAGTCTGTTTAATAGGTTTGCTCCTATTAGTGAATGACCGACCAACGGATCACCCCCAACAAAACCACAACAGCAACAACACTAATTATGACTGCATTTTTCTAATCAACAAAGCAAAATAGATTTTAATATGTGCATTTCTGATCGAGTGATGCCATACTGTTTATTGGCACCCAAATGATATAATTGGTCTACATGTCTTCAGCTCTTAGCATCTTTCTGCTTTTCTTGTCAGTTCTAATGTTTTCTCAGCCCTTCCTGTGCCAGGAAACCCTGCTTCTTAACCTTCATTCTGCTACCTTCTTTCTGTATTACTTTTTACCTGTTCTGAGATTACAGTTTCCCAAGCTGGCTAGTCATTGCTTGCTTTGTGTCACAATGACCTTTTCCGGGCACTTTCTGCCATCTAAATTTTATTTGATCTAATCCCATTGATTCCTCCTTATGTAGTGTACTGACCTGAATGCAACAAGAGGCTGGTGGAGTTTTTTCCGAAATCACCTAAGTCTCACGTCCTCTTGCCCTTTTAAAAGCCCTGGCAATACACATCTACAACCCAAAGCAGCAGATGCTGGAGCAGCCACCTAAAGCAGCTCCCCTCACAGCCAAGCAGGAGCTGAACCAGCATAGCTTCCTTGCTAGGATTCAAACCATATGCAATGTCTGGCACCACTGAGAAAAAGTACACTGACAGGATGGGATGGCAGCCTGTGCTGCAGCTGTTAGCACTGCCTGTTACTTCCCTGAGGCCTGGGCAGAATGAGCGTGACGAGCATCTTGCTGGTACGCTGGGGATAAGCACACTTAGCAGGAAGCTCGCCAGCATGGGACCATTACACATGGTCTTGAGAAGCCAGCTCCTACAAGGAGTCAAGTGGGGTCAAGAACTGTGGGAACGTGGGCTGCAAGTTAGCACAGAGGATAACTATTTTAACTTAAAATCTGGTATTTTTTTTTTTTATATTTGAAGAATGAAGTACCCATTAAGTGATATTTCTGTATTTTTGTCTATATTTGCAAAATAAAAAAAAGAGAAAGTTCTGCCTAATAATGCCTGTACAATAATATAGGTACAACAATTAAACAATATGACTTTGGATCCTTGTTTGCCCTTTATCTTGGCTACAGAATAGATTGCAGTGGAGGATAATTTTTATTTTTCATACATTAATCATATTTGTCTCTTAAAATATCCCAAGCAAATACTATCCTTAGGATGCAAAATATTTGAAAGGAAATGTCTGCATCCTTCTGCACAGGGGCAGCAGAGGTTTTAACAGCTTCTGCCCTTGCAAAGCAAACTGAACTGTGCAAGAGGCAGCAAATCTTTATCTTAAAATATCTCAGGGTGATACGAAGGTTGAGCTTAGTAATAAAAATGTTCACAATACGACCAATAGAGTTAATTTGTTTTCCTGTTGGTGACTTAAACACCAAAGCAGTGTTCTTGTGTAAAGCACTGTCTTGTTTGTCCAAGTGTCTAAAGTGTACTGTATTGACTTGTTCTCAGCATACACATACTGCTTGTAAATTTCAATCTGCAAAGAATATCACCTTCCCATAAGTTTGCCTTTACCACTGTCATTTTCTCTTTCTCCTTGTTGATGCTTAAAAACTGAGTTTGCCTTTCTGGTTAAATGGCAGATTTTAGCAAAGTTATTTTGCAACCAGGGCTTCGACTGAAGGAAGAAGTCTGTTCGGGAAGTTTTTATGGCTCTATACCTCCAACTACAGCACTTGCTACTTATGGTGGCAGAAGAAATGATAAAGACACAGGTCTTTTATTTATTCCCCTCCTTACCCTAATTAAAGACCACTTTCTCTGTCAAGTACTTGTGTCTGCCAACAGTGAATCATACAAGAACTTCCTTGGGATATATAAACGCTTTCAGTAAAGCGTTTGACACGGTCTCCCACAGCATCCTCACAGCTAAACTGGGGAAGTGTGGTCTGGATGATCGGGTAGTGAGGTGGATTGTAAACTGGCTGAAGGAAAGAAGCCAGAGAGTAGTGGTCAGCGGGACAGAGTCCAGTTGGAGGTCTGTGTCTAGCGGAGTTCCGCAAGGGTCGGTTCTGGGACCAGTTCTATTCAATATATTCATTAATGACTTGGATGAGGGATTAGAGTGCGCTGTCAGCAAGTTCGCTGATGACACCAAACTGGGAGGAGTGGCTGATGCGCCGGAAGGCTGCGCAGCCATTCAGAGAGACCTGGACAGGCTGGAAAGTTGGGCGGGGAGAAATTTAATGAAATATAACAAGGGCAAGTGTAGAGTCCTGCATCTGGGCAAGAACAACCCCATGTACCAGTACAAGTTGGGGACAGAGCTGTTGGAGAGCAGCGGAGGGGAAAGGGACCTGGGGGTCCTAGTGGAGAACAGGATGACCATGAGCCAGCAGTGTGCCCTTGTGGCCAAGAAGGCCAATGGCATCCTGGGGTGTATTAGAAGGGGTGTGGTCAGCAGGTCAAGAGAGGTTCTCCTCCCCCTCTACTCTGCCCTGGTGAGGCCGCATCTGGAGTATTGTGTCCAGTTCTGGGCCCCTCAGTTCAAGAAGGACAGGGAACTGCTAGAGAGCGTCCAGAGCAGAGCCACGAAGATGATTAAGGGAGTGGAACATCTCCCTTATGAGGAGAGGCTGAGGGAGCTGGGTCTCTTTAGCTTGGAGAAGAGGAGACTGAGGGGTGACCTCATTAATGTTTATAAATATGTAAAGGGCAAGTGTCATGAGGATGGAGCCAGGCTCTTCTCAGTGACATCCCTTGACAGGACAAGGGGCAATGGGTGCAAGCTGGAGCACAGGAGGTTCCACTTAAATTTGAGGAAAAACTTCTTTACGGTGAGGGTGACTGAACACTGGAACAGGCTGCCCAGAGAGGTTGTGGAGTCTCCTTCTCTGGAGACATTCAAAACCCGCCTGGACGCGTTCCTGTGTGATATGGTCTAGGCAATCCTGCTCCGGCAGGGGGATTGGACTAGATGATCTTTCGAGGTCCCTTCCAATCGCTAACATTCTGTGATTCTGTGATTCTGTGATTCTGTGATATAGATCATATCTGCACAGAAGTGTTAGCATCCAAGCACCTCTGCAGCAAGCTTGTTTCCCTGAAAAGCTAGCTCTGAATAAAATACCTTTTTATTTCACAATCCTTTTAAGGATAAAAGATAACAAAGCATTTCGTTAGAAATAAAGCTGGGGGAGTGCGTCCTATATTAACTGTGTCCTGAGGTCTTGCGCTTATTTAAAGATGTCCAACCTGGCTTCTGGAAACTGACCACTGGGTATGTTCCCTGCCTCACTCACCACACAGGACTGATACAGAAGACCTGCTCTGTATGCCATGACTTGTGCTAATCTGCAAAACACTAGTGAGAAGTGGTACAGGGACTGTCCTCATAGATACGTGTTGTACATATATATACACATATGTGTATGTACATATATATATTTGTATGTACACACACAGATACACCCCTTCATGCACACAGGTAGGATAACTATACATGTATGCATTAACAATTAACAGAAAAAACAAACACCTCCAAGTGCCTCTGCCTTGGGCTAAGGTATACAGTGGTACCCTCACATTGTGCTATAATGAACACCACAAAAATATAGCAGTAAAATTCAGTACAGGCCAAGACCAGCAAAGAGAGTAACTATTCTTGTCATTGTCCCTCTGAGGTACTCCAAATGGCAACCGTACAATAAGCAGTCTTAAAAACATAATTTTGTAGATGAGAGAACTGCATATTAGAGAAAAAAATTTTACCCGAGGATTTATTTTCCTGGTGATGTAAAACATACAAAAAACTGTTGCTAGCAAAGCCTCAGGAAGAAACACTGCAGTTTTGTGCATGGTGAGAGACTAGCAAGAGCCAGCAGCACCACCTGGTGTTCTCTCCACCCCACCAGAGAAGCATTTGGTCCCCACTCGGATCAGAGCCCTAACAGCAAGGTCTAATTCTGTAAACTCCGACCTCTTTAACCCACTGTGTGCCATAGAAATGCACGAATCATGATGGAAAAATCTCTGGCTAGTTTACATTTAAGCAGTATGCTCAAGATAGTTTGGTTTGCATGGCTACAATTATTAAATTAATGGAGTTTGGAGTCAGTAGTCCCAAAACATAAATGAAGCAAAGATCTCCAACCCTTAGCTTTGAATGTGACTAATAAACCCTGCTTATAGTAGGATGTATCAGTTTAAAAATAGCTATCAATGGACTTGTGTGTTTTGCCCCATCTCCCCTTGAGCACCTGCAGAATTAGTTCACTTGCTGGAAGAGTGGGTTGAATGAGGCTGTGTCTGCCCAAAGGGTCCCATTCAGACATACCCTCAGGGCTTCCTCTCTCAGCCAGCTTTGAGAACAAGCCTGAGGCACGTTTGGAAATTTCCCTGTCAAACTCCTCCTACTTCTGGAACAACAATTTCCTTGTCTATTAAACTGAAATTGCATTTTGCAACTTGCAGTGCTACCTTTGATGGGAAGTCCTGCTGAAAAACTAAATCAAAACCTTGGATAAAAACTAAATAAGTACTTTTTCAATACATATTAAAATAAATATGCATGGGTATTTACAAAGAGCAATTGGCCCTTGTGTTTAAAGATAGCTGGATTCCTTTGTGACTCAGAGAGAGAAAAAGATACCTGATATTCAATTCTATTTTTCTCTTGTCACTTTCTCAGAAAGTAATAGCATGTTAGCCCAGAGTGGACAAATACTTCAGGCACAAATAAGCTTATTCACAAGCAAATATGTTCATTCATAAGTCATCATTCTCCTTCACACCTGAATATGCAAGTCAAAAAGGTAGGAACTTAGATGAAAATCGAAGTCAGATTCAGCAATTGTGTATATAAATACACATCTCCAGCTACAATAGGGCTCTACACAGCTTGCAGCTGGTGCTGGAAAAGGTAACTGAGTAAATTCTAAAAAATAGTGCCTTAAAAGATACTCAACTTCAATTGTGAGTTGTGAAATTATTTGTAAGTCAGCACTCTGCAATAAGTTCAAAGTACTGCAAAAGTTTGCTAGGTGGGAAAAAAACAAAACCAACTCTCAGTCTCCCAGTAGCCCCAGAATCCCCCTTCACCCTTGCTTAGGGTGAACAAATGGCAGGAAAGGAAGTGGCAAGGAAAGCGTCAAGCACTGAGCACCTGCTGACACACAGTTTCAGCCTCATGAGTCAGTGCTGCCCATCCGTGGTTTCCCTGTGGGACTTACTGTGGGGTAAGGGTGTGAGCAGAAGACAGTGTATTTTCGAATGATGCCATTCAGCTTGAGGGGAGGGAGCCACGACACGAAGACAGTGGAGGCCGAAGCCGCAGCTGCTTTAACACCAGCGGGAGGACCTGGAACTGGAAAAACAAGATGTGTTACAGGGGCCCAAGGCAGGCACTCAGTCATCCTAGTGTAATGGAGGAGCAAAAAGTAAAAGTGGAGCGTGCTGCTTTGGTAACTGTGCCCCTGTGGACCAAGGTGGACACCCTGTGTTAGGAAGCAGCCTCTGAGCCGCCCACACCAGAGGAGAGGGTTTGGAGGGCTATTGCCCCACCTCTAAGAGGGGAGAGGCTCTGCTTCAGAGGGCCTCGAGGCAGAAGCTTCCTCTGATGGTTAAACTTTGTGAAGTATCACCCCCAGCCTGCATGCATGAAAATATGTCGTCTGTGGCCAGTGAAAATTGCCAAAAACCATATTAGTGTAAATTGTTAATTTTGAAGACATAACTCATGCCAAATGATTATTTGCTGTATAAATAATATGTGTGTGAACAGTTTAATGGACACACACAGTAGAGCTGTGAATTTAATGAAGTGGAGAGCAAATGAGCTGTAGTCCCACGGAGTTAGCACTGCCTGACTTGACCCAGGTCTAGCTCGTGGCGTGATGTGTGAGCAGACATATGGCCACACAGTCGCCTTCCCCAATAAATTACTTTAACCTCATGAAGAATCTAATATTTTTGTCTAATTTCAAGCAAAACAACCAAAATGTTAGAATTTCCAGTAAAATTACCATTCAAATGCTTGATCATCTTTCTTTACTTTCAGAGAAAATAGCTATTGTGCAATACAGATGGAAAAACCCTTGTCCAGCAAGCTGATCTTCATAGATGCATCCTTAATCTTGGTTCTACCTCATTTAAGTGAGTAGATACTATGGTGGTAAAAAACTTTGCCTATAAAGAGAAGCCAGACAGTCCAAGGTCTAAATTTGCTTACCTTTGCAGCTAGCTACTTCAGGTTGTAAAAAGCATGTAAGGAGAACTTCAGTTTTATATCTGCATGGGTACTACTGGAAGATGTAAGAAAACTGACAGATAGGCACCACGCAGTGCACATTTCTGAACATGCATTTTCCGTTTATAGTGTGTTGAGAAAACTAATAAGGCATCATGTGAGAACGTCATGATTATAAATGCATGCAAACCCAACCCCTCGCTGGAAAGGGGCTAATTCAGTTAGCAGTTCTATCCAATGCAGAGTAAATATTGATGCTTGACAGCATCCAACTTGTTATTTATACTCAGCTCATTAGAAATGCTATTTGCTCCTGCTGCTGAAGAGTGAAAGCTAGCTCTCTAGGGTAATTACTTAACCCGCGGAAGGATTCCTTTACGGTTAGTAATGTTTTCTGGAAATCATTGCAAATAGATGTATGAGGTTAAAGTAATTTATTGTTAAATTAGGGTGTGATCTATAGGGACAGGTTCTGATGGTAACTGGTCATGGCTGTCAACTGCTGAGGGATTAACTCAAAATTCATCTAGCATTTTACAGTCAATGGACATACGTGGAAAATACTGCTTGTCATTGGACTACTATATTTCTGTCTAATATACAGATTAGCAGAAAGAGGGGCTAGAAAGAAAGTCAGGAAGTCATATAGTCAAATTTCTGAAGCTTTTCTAATCCAAAGACCCCTCCACCTCTTTGTGGAGGGGTTGGAATCAGGCAACAGTTTTTGCAGTGGTGCCAAAATTATTTTGAATGTTCATTTATTATTCTTTTCGTCTTTGTTTGCTGGGTTGTGCATGTGGAAACCACTGTGTGTGGGGAAGTGTTTACATTTCCTTAGCAAGAATTCTGCAGACTGTCATCTGATGCCTTACAGACCACCACTGTCCTTTGTCCAGAGGGTAAAGTCATTGCTCATTGAACCTAAACAAAATGATTATGAGTTAGCTCAGCATTAACTGAAACATTTGTTACTAAACATGGGTTCCTTGAGTATCTGAAGAAGTTGTGGGAGAATGAGGTGCCTGCCTTATTTTGGAGAGGGAAGACCCCAGTCTTGCTATGGTAAATTACAGTATTTTTCTCTCATTGCTATTGCATCCCGTAGCCTTGCTAGCTTCAGTCATTATGAGACAGCAGTATCAGGAGGCCTGGGTACTCTTATTGAATCCTCCATGGATTGTTATTTAGCACACTGATTCCCACAGATCCCAGCAAAGACAAGCTAAATGTGCACAATACCATAGCTTATTTTTTCCATGGTCACCAGGGGTAAAATAATGGTAAGAAGATGGAGAACAATCAGGGCTGAACACAGAGAAGCTGAGGACAGCTTCTAGCCAACTTTGCAACCTTCCAGGGAGCAGACTTGGCAAATTTAAGATCAAAGATGCCCTCATTCTCCAGCTAGCAAGGCTTTGAAAGACACGGAAATAGCATGCTGCTTTCATGTGGAGAAGAACACTTTGTATTCTTGACAGTGCAAGTGAAATGCTAACGCAGAGAAAGCAATTATACTGATATGACTAGTCCAGGAAACAGCATCTAGATGTGCCGGATAATGGGGAGGAGCTCCAGGAACTTTCTCATTCCCCTTTTCATGAGCAGAGAGATTATCACCATTTTTCTTCACAGTACTGAACAGCAGGAAGGCAAATGCACAGAGCGCACTGCATTTAAGAGCATTATCACCAATATAATAAAAAACAGAACCCTGCTCCATAACAGATTTTTAATTCTGCACCACACAAGACTATCTTATTGACTGTTACATTTATGAAAAACAAAACAAAATAAACTCCTGACTGCTGCTGGTAGTGCCTTTCTTCATGTAGATATTACACCTACAATTTAGACCTATGCTAGCCAAAATACATTCACATGTGCTGTCTACCCCTCATTCACTCTGAACTGGCCTCATATTAATCACACCATTTCAATCAAATCCTGCCAGTTTCACAAGGGGAACATTTATTATTCTGTACCTTTTTTTTGTTAGTCAACAAGATAAAATTGGAGATCTCTGACAACAGAAAAAAATGCATTAAGGGTTATTTGGGATATTTTTCCATCATAGTGTCCAGGTGATGAACTGCACAGCCGTCCTCACCAGCTGAACGAGCCCAAGCAGAGCTCTGCTCCAAAGAGTACTGAGCATGCACTTGATTGGATTTACGCATATTCATTTTAGAATAAATATAAAGCTTCGTCAGATGGTATCTGTACATCCATCTCTCTCATACCTATTGGCAGGAAGCTTGATGTCCAGAGAGAGAAAGGAGAGGAGAAAAATCTCTCTGGATTCAGGCAGAGTCTTACAATGAGGCTGGCAAAGGGGGTTAGTGTTATTCCTCCTTCTTCCCTGCAGTTAGTCCCTGCCGCTCCCTTGCTGCAGCTTTCCTCTTGCTCTGAACGCTGACCTCAGTGGCAGAGGAGAGCTGGAAGGACAGCACTGCTTCACTGAGCAAAGTCTTCTGTGATATACAAACCACTTTCTGTGCATAAGAATGCATTTTCTCAAAAGAAACTGATACGAGAAAGAAATGCATCCTCCTGCATCACAGAACCCCCAGAAGCAACTTCTGCCAGACACTCAGTAAAAAGCAGGGTAGGGGACAAAACCACAACGAATTCCTAAAAATTGGTCATTTCTGCTTGGCTTATTTTTCTGTCAGGAGGAACTTCAAGAAGAGCAGTTTCTTTTTCTGAATGCTAATGGGGGGAAAAAAAAAGCTAGACAAAACCCATAAACATGATCACATTGGAAAAAAAGCTCATTTCCTATTATTTGCTAGAGCTGTTCTCATTTCCTAATCTGATCAGCAGCAGTGTCTGACCTCTGGTGTCTAAAATCAGTATCAAACATTAAAAGAAATCAAAGCATCAACTCATTTCATCCAGGCTGACTTCTTCACTCCCTGGGTTACTCTTACTTTGCTACATTGGAGATTTCAAGCCTGCTAGAGAAATTTTGGCCTGATGTCTCTAGCTGAACACCAACAGAGAAATCACAGGACGCCGCGATCTGCCTTTCAACAGCAGCAGTGGAACACGCTGCAACATTGATTTTACAAAGAAAAGTTTTTCCTCATGTAAAAGAAATGAAAAAAAGAACAAGAAATTAATGGCTTGATACGGTCTCATAATAATAATTTTGTGGAGGGCTTGGCAGCCACTTAAAAATACCTCAGATATACAGTTTTGCTAGAGGAGGGTGGAATATCTTGTGTCATAATTTTAGCCAGAGAGGGTCTGGGAGCAGAGATATAAGGTTTCCAGATCTAAGCTCTGTTAAGATTGCAATTATTTGTATTTCACATGCTGAGAGAGTGTTCAAACTAACTTTAGGGCAGGATCTTTTAGGTGCACTGAAATTAGTCCTACTCAATAATCCTCTACAGGAGACTCCTTTCCTTAGAATATTACAGAAGATATGTCTGTTCTTTCTGAGGAATGAGGCACCTGTTAGACACGTATAGTTTGGCAGTGTGAATGCTCTTTTCCCATTTAACTTCCACAGCCTTCAGGGTGTTTAGACCCGGGACTTTGTTTTTGGCTTACGTTTAACTGTAGCTCTTTATGTATTTCTCTAAACCTTTACTGCTTTTAATATAAAGTTGTGAAGCTGAAGCAAAACATGAAATAACAGTATTTTCTGGAAACACTTTTCAGTTTAGTTTTCTGGACAAAAGATTTAATGAGTGGAACCACTGCGAGGCATCAGAAAACACCTGAAAAAGTTAAGTCACGCTGCCTCAGGGTGAATTATTGCTGAACTGCCAGAAGGATTAAAGATGAGAGATGAGCCTTTGCACAGCAGCCAAACACAGTCAGAGTCTATGTGCTTCCCACATCCCAGGGCCTGTCTGATGTCAGAAAGAGAGAGAGCAAAAGAGCCACCAAGAATTAGGGAGAAGCAAACTAGGAAGAGGTGGGTTAACGGGGTGGGTGGGTGGGTGTGTGTGGAAATTTGGGGCTTCTGATGTGTCAGAACTGTTGCAAACTGGAGACAAGTCACAGGAGATGGATGGGTGTATGTGTTGGGGGAGGGAGCAATGGGCACAGTAACCCTTCCCATAGAAAATACTGTTATAAAGCAGCAAGTTATCCATCGCTGTCCCTGGCCAGCGGGGCAGAGGGAAGTACTCAACCCACTTTGCAGCAAAAGAGATTGCATTATGGTGGATCTTTAACTGATACCGGGTACTTATGGAGGCTATGGAGTCCTCATGACTGCAAATTTTGGAGAAAAGATCGGTAAATATCAGTGATGGCTGAGATGTATCTGATCCTCTTTAGAGCAGGGGAATGGTCTTGGTGAAGTGTCAGCAACCTTTCAGGAGCAGTACACCATGTTTTTGTTGTCCGCAGTGAGAGACAGAGGTACTGCTGACACCACTCCTGCTGACTTCTCCTGCATATATGCCATGAAGTGCTAACCCAGGAGCCGGGGGTTGTCTCTACAGGTTGGCTTCTCCGGGATTTCTGGAAGAAAGCTCCTTATTGTCCCCTGACATTGGACTGCCTGGCCAATTTGACACATAAGACAATATTGCTGAAAAGCATAGACCAGCAAGCACATTCTTGCTGTCCTCAGGAGTGCTCTGACATGAACTCTATCTCCCTGAGACCAGCCTGTCCCTGAGCTCCTGGAGCAGTGTGGGACAATCCTCCTGCCTGATGGTGACTTAAGTCCCAGTCCAAAGGCTGTTGGGGGGGAGCCTTTGTGTTCAGAGAGTATTTAGGGAAAAGTTGCCATGCTGAGATCTACTTGACAAACAGTAACCTGAAAATGCAGGAGGTGATCTTACAGCTCTTTTATTCTTTTAGATTTTTCTTTAAAATAAAATCATCTACCTGCAAGCACTGGGTGTCTCAAGAGCATCTGACTCAGGACTTAGGTGCTCCAATGTAGTTGTTAGAGGACTTTAGGGTGGGAACACATTCAGTGTTTAGGACACACAATTCTATAGCAGAGCAAATTGTCCTTGACAGTTTCAGACTAGGTGTAGTACCTTGAGACAGTTTTAAACAGAGCCATTATTGCAAGCTGATGCAGGATCTCAGTGATACCTACATCTAGCAAGTCCAGGAAGTAGACCTACATTAACCAACATTGCTATATGCCTATATTTCCTCACATTTCTCAGCTATAAAACATTCACTTACTTTTTGACCTGCTACGCCACTTAGACACGCAGAAGTCTATGGGGCTGGATGAGATCCATCCAAGGGTACTGAGAGAGCTAGAGGAAGTGCTCACCAAGCCACTTTCCATCATTTATCAGCAGTCCTGGCTAACCAGGGAGGTCCCAGATGACTGGAAATTAGCAAATATGACACCCATCTACAAGAAGGGCTGGAAGGAAGATCTGGGGAACTACAGGCCTGTCAGTCTGACCTTGGTGCCAGGGAAGATCATGGAGCAGATCATCTTGAGTGCCGTCACGTGGCACGTACAGGACAACCAGGTGATCAAGCCCAGTCAGCATGGGCTTATGAAAGGGAGGTCCTGCTTGACTAACCTGATCTCCTTCTATGATAAGGTGACCCGCTTCCTGGATGAGGGAAAGCCTGTGGATGTTGTGTACCTAGACTTTAGTAAAGCCTTTGACACCATTTCCCACACCATTCTCCTGGAGAAACTGACTGCTCATGGCTTGAAGGGGTGTATACTTCGCTGGGTGAAAAACTGGCTGGATGACCAGGCCTAAAGAGCTCTGGTAAATGGAGTTATATCCAGTTGGTGGCCAGTCACAAGTGGTGTTCCCCAGGGCCCAGTATAGGGGCCAGTTCTCTTTAATATCTTTATCAATGATCTGGATGAGGGAATCGAGTGTACCGTCAGTAAGTTTGCAGACAACATCAAGTTGGGTGGGAGTGTTGATCTGCTTGAGGGAAGGAAGGTTCTGCAGAGGGATCTCGACAGGTTGGATCGATGCGCCAAGGCCAACTGTATGAGGTTCAACACGGCCAGGTGTCGGGTCCTGCACTTGGGGCACAACAACCCCATGCACTGCTACAGGCTTGGGGAAGAGTGGCTGAAAGACCTAGGGGTGTGGATCGATGGCTGGCTAAATACAAGCCAGCAGTGTGCCCAGGTGGCCAAGAAGGCCAATAGCATCCTGGCTTGTATCAGAAATGGTGTGGCCAGCAGGACTAGAGAAGTGATTGTCCCCCTGTACTCAGCGCTGGTGAGGCCACACCTCGAATACTGTGTTCAGTTTTGGGCCCTTCACTACAAGAAACACATTGAGGTGCTGGAGTGTGTCCAAAGAAGGGCAACGAAGCCGGTGAAGGGTCTAGAGCACAAGTCTTATGAGAAGCGGCTGAGGGAACTGGAGTTGTTTAGTCTGGAGAAAAGGAGGCTGAGGGGAGACCTTATCGCTCTCTACAGCTACCCGAAAGGAGGTTGTAGCGGAGTGGGTGTTAGTGTCTTCTCCCAGGTAACAAGCGATAGAATGAGAGGAAATGGTCTCAAGTTGCACCAAGGAAGGTTTAGATTGGATATCAGGAAAAATTTCTTCACGGAAGGGTTTGTCAAACATTGGAACAGGCTGCCCAGGGAAGTGGTGGAGTCATCATCCCTGGAAGCATTTAAAAGACATGTAGATGTGGGCTTAGGGATATGGTTTAGTGGTGGACTTGGCAGTGTTAGGTTAGTGGTTGGACTCGATGATCTTAAAGGTCCTTTCCAACCAAAATGATTCTATGATTCTATGATTCTGTGATGTTTTTGCTGTTAATTCAACTTTGATCAAAGTAATAGAAATTATTAAGCACATGAAAATAGAACAAGGAACAAATAACTCATTTGATAATCTAAGAGAAAATTCTAGAAGCCCAATTTTCATTTATACTGCATCCAGTGGATACAACTACAGTTGGGACCAGATGACTTTACCATGTATGTAAATTTTAGAATGAGTCCCTTAATATTTTATTGGAAAAAATTAATAACATTTATTAAGTCATTATTTTCATTAGCAAAATCCACCGAACATTCATCATGTCAGTTAATCTACTGAACCTACACTCTTGGCACTTTTGTAAATCTCATTACAAATAAAAAAAAATGACAAATATATTCATATGTTCATGAATGACCAGTAAACTGTATAAGTAATAAAGAAAAATCCATTGACTAATTTCCTTGAAAAAACATTGCTTAACCCACAGGACAATTTACCAATCAAACATTATTCAAGTAACTTCATTGCTAGGACGGTGTTTTTTTTTTTTATTTCTGCCAAAAAATTCTTGATCCAGATTTTCAAAAGTGTTAAGGGATCTAAAGATGTATTTGTACATCTCATGGTGTTTTCAAGGCATTAAACAGGTTAGGGGCAAAACTCCCCCTGAATGTGAAATTCTAGTCCTTGAGAAATAGATCAGTGTGTGGCATCCCACTGAGGCAACCTGAAGTGATTTCCATAGTTAAAGTTACAAGAAAGTGACTGAAAGTGACTATGAAATCTCATGTGTATGTGTCTCTGTGAGTAATTAAAAGTTGCTTAAACTTTCAGCATTAGGACTTAAATTTTCCATGCTTTGGTCTATGAACCAAGGCAAGATATTTTTGTTTTTCATTTTGCTTTTGAGGGAAGATCTGATTGCAGGAATTTTTTTTTTTTATATAGTGAAAGAAATATTCTTAGAAGTGTGTAAGTTATATAAGATCGTCCCAGAATAGTCTCTCCTCCTTTCCCCATTTTCAATCACTTTGAAAGAATCAACTCAAACCCTCTCCAAATTCTCAAATAAGTTCCTGAAGTATTTGGAAAAACAAAAAACAGGCAAACTTGCTCAGATCATTAGTGTTATCTACAAACTTCTGGCTCACCTGTACTGGAGTCTTGGAAACAGTCAGATTGTTTTCAGAGCTGTGGGTGCATACTCCTCTCCGTGTGATCCTAACTCAAGACCTCCAGATAGAAATCTCAGTCTGCATATTTGTGTACAATATTTGCACTATTTTGAAAGCCTGAGACATACAAACATTTTGTGGAAGTGGGAATGGAAAATGTTTTACTCCTTACCATCTTCTTTAGTGCGGGTGAAAATTTGTTCACTTCTCACTCCATCTCCAGCTCGTGTAAAAGCCAGCACCTGAATGCTGTAGTTGGTGTATTTTTCCAAGCCATCAAGCTCTAGTGATGGTTGTGTAGTAGTGACATTCTTTATCTCTCCTAGCTCTATAGAATAAAAATGAAGTCAAGTTACTGCCAAGTTCAGTCTTCTCCCAGCTATTGATACCTACTGTGGAAATGTTGGGGATTAAATAGTACACCAGAGAAGTAATGCTTCATTATTATAAGATAGCAACGAATTATAATTAAAATAAATTCATTTGTGTCCTGACTTCTTACCATTGAAAGCAGACCCAGTTTTCCTTTTCAAACTTTTTTTTTTCATTTTTTTTTTAAATACAGGGAAGAGAATTGAAAATTTCTGCAAGTAATAAGATTTTTCATAAAGAACAGATAACAAGAAGAGATTACTGCAAAATATTCCCTAAAGCGAAAATGAGAAAGTCACTTATCTTCATAAAGATTTTCTGGTTTTGAGAAAGACCAATTCTCATAAGAAAAACCAAAAAATCCGCCTCTTTATTTTAAAATATGTAGCAAGTGCTGCTGCAAAGCACTTGATGGTAGTAATACCAGCTAAAAATAGATTTAAACACAGTAAAATCAGATTTACTTGCAGAAAGATGATACATTTCATATGAATCTTTTTTTGCAGCAAGCTAAGAAGCACAACCCATACAACAAAAAATCTTTAAACATATTTAGGGCAGAAAATAAAGCTGAACAAATGCAGAAAATCCAGTTTTAAGCACTGCACGAACATCATCTTTTTTCACCATGTAGGACATCACATAGCTTAGATGCACACTGATAATATTCACATCGGATCTGATTCAAAGACTACAGGCATCACTGAAAATATTTAATTTTATGTCTGTCATGTCTACATTTTAATTCATGCTTCTCATACATTTTTAGTCTTTATTTTTAAATGTACAAAGGAATCAGTGGTTTATTTCCAAATATTTTTGTCTCTGACATTACCAGCAGTAACAGTGGGCCTCTGGGTTACATTTCCACTCCGAGTTCCCCTTGCCACACTAACAGAGGCCAGGATTTGCAAGACAGTTGCATATTAGAGTGAACTATGATCCTGATGAATGAAAGCAAAAGAAGGGAGACAGCTCAATGCCCTAGAGCTGTGAAAATTCAGCAGGGTATATAGGAATAAAGGCGCGTGCATCTCAAACCTACTAATATTTAATTTACAAGAAAGGACCATACGTAGAATTAGCATCATGTGACAAATTGCCGATTAGTAAGGTATCTCATTTCTCCTTTGATAATTTCACTCATTCTCTGCTCAGGAGTCTATTTCCCTAGGAATCATGCTAAGAGTACAAAACATAAGCACAACAGAAGAGGCTGGCATGAAATAACAAGCCTTTTCCAAAAATGTTTCCTTTTTTTGCCCTCCGCTACAGAGATGAAATGCATCCTGTCAAAAAATGAGCAATAACTTCTCAAGTAGGCAAATAGCTAAGCAAGCTGATAACCAACAAAACTAAAATAAAATATAGGATTGGGTAGGTATGTTCTAGGTTCATATCATCATTCGTTATAAAAGAAACCTGTTGGACTTTGTAACTGAGATGAAATTTGATCAGGTCATTTTGGGTACTATGGCAGGTCTATGGAGTGTTGCAAACCCACAGTGGAAGCCTTCCCCAAGGGCCTCTTTGGGCAGCTTTGCAATGCCTGCTACTCTGTTAAAGCTCTATGGAAAATGGCTTCCTTCACAGGCAGATGAAGCTTTCTCTAAACCAAAGAGGACAGGAAGTACAATGCCTTCACAGCAGAGAGTAAACGATATAAAGGCCCCTTATGGCTTGTTACTTGGTAATAACTTCATTTCTCTCACCTCCGTCCAGGAGATTGGCCCAGTAGATAACCCTGAATCCTTGCAGAATCCCATTCAAGGTTTCTTTTGCCAACGTTGACCAAGAAATAGAGATGGTTTCTGGTGATGTGGCAGTGGCTTGCACATTCCCTGGAGGGCAACTGGGCACTGGAATAAGATATTCAACATTTTTAGCTTGATGAATACAACTCATGTTTACCCTTTGGCTACCCTTTCAATTTCCATTGCTATCCCACCACTCGCTATTTAATTAGCAGTTACACATTGTTAACAATGCAAAACCTTTATTTTTGCTACAATCCACATGTTTCTGCAAGTGCAGCTGATTTCCCTGGAATGACTTTTGATGTACTGCTTCCCCACTTGCTGACTAGTCTTTTAATAGGTTTTTTGTCGCTTCTTTTGAAAGAGAAATGTGACCTAGAGCTGAAATATGCAGAATATTCTGTAAGCAATTTAAATATATTTTTTAAAGTTTGTAGCCAAATTGCCATCTTCCTGGACAATTCTAGTGTCGCTTTAAAATTGGTGGTGGGGGAAGACATGCACTTTAAAAAATATTGGAAAAAGTGTTCATAAAATGTTTTCATTGACATTTAGAGAAATTGGAAAAAGTCAGCCAAATCTAAGGCATTTTCTGTTGGCCATTTAGTGTCAAAGCAATACCGCAGTATTAGTATTTGGCCTTGCTTTTAAAGCTCATGACATCTTTAATTCTGAAAAGGACCCAAAATTGAGTAATGACCAAAACCAAATGTTGCCAGGAAAAGCAAGCATGTCAGATTCTGAAGAAAAAAAATACTATTTGTTACAATACAAAATATATGCATGTGTGAGTATACTGCCTTCTGAAGTCTTGCAGTGATCTGTCTAGGCCTAGAAGCATTTAGAGTAAATGAAAAACACCAGCCTTCCATGAAGTGTATGACTCAAAATCTGTAGCTCTTGACAATTTTAGATGTGTGCTACTTCATTTCCCCCATGTAAAAAGTCAGATTCCTATCTGGCAGTGCCTAGCTGGCACAGATGTCAGTACACTGATGCTTTACAGTAGCTGAAGATCTGACCTACACTGTCCTTTAGGATTACTTTTTGCTAATATATTCCTCTAAAATATTGGGCCTCTTTTTGGATATGGAATCGTTCTCTTTTTCCACTAGAGGACTCCCTCTCATTGTTTGAGAAGTACTTTTTATACAGTTTGGAAAAAAAAAAAATCTAAATTGTTCCTTGGATTAGACAGGTTGAATTTTTTTTGAAATAACAATGATTTTTTTCTCATTAGTTTGGATATCCTTGAAAAAACCACACGTCTCTTTATGCTGACAATATAAAGCATTGTGCAGTACAAGAGCTCTAGGTTTCGCAGCAGATTAATTTGAAAACAAAAGAAACCAACAAAATAAGCAGTATTGCTTCATCTTTCAGAGTTTTACTTCTTAGCATCTCAAAACTATGATGAGATCACTATGAAGCTATGATGAGGTCACAAAATTTGCAAATATGTAAACACCAGAGCAATACGCTTCTTAATGAAAGCTATGGTTTTAGTCAATATCATTCACAGCAGGATATGTCCCATTAGCAGAGTTATATTTATTTACCTGGATGATTCTGCATCTCTTGCAATGAAAACTGTACATTCTCGTTGGCCAGTCTCTTTCCATCCAGCTCTCTACTGTATCTAACACCTATGAAGTCTGGTCTTCTATTACCCCCACTATAATAACTGCTAATCAAACAATAAATATAACAAGGTAAAAAGAAATAAAGAAATAATAGTATGTCCCATGATAGCTGTTTGCCTAGGACCTACCATCCTCAAGAGTAGTGGTGATGATTTCCTGAGAAGAAGGTCCTATTCCAGCCCGGTTACAAGCCTGGACTACCATGCCATACTGGGTGAATTTTTTCAGGTTGTTCAGCGTATAAACTTCACTGTCCCCTGTGGTATCAATACTGATGATGTTGAACTGGAAATTGCCCCCTGCACTGTACTCCCGATAACCTATCTGGTATCCACGAATAATTCCATTTTGCAAGTGCTTCTTTGGAGCCTAAACAGAAAATGAAAGATTACACATTAAGTACATGTCTCCAAAGTCAAGTTGTTCCCCTTAAAATTTTTGCAATACACACAAAGTCAACATTTTTTTCCTACCGAGTGTAAGTCTATTTCTAGGTAACAATTCAAAACCACTCCCTGCACATGAAGTAGTAATTTTTTACCATGATATATAAATTTCAGGTGCAGTTTTTTCTAATTTGTGCATTCCTGTGCTAAAAGAAAGACCTTTCAATGGCTGATACACAGCAATATCTGATAAGAAGACACTTTTGAGTTATAATTTAAATTTATAATGTTTTGTTCTCTTATCAGGTGAATCAATCAGAGTTGAGTCGATAAGGGTATATTTGCATTACAGGCCTACCTTTCAGTAGTTTTTGCCACAAGCCCCTACTATTCACTCGCTAAATCTTTAGTAAGGCATTTATTGATCTGTTGAAGGCAGTCACATAAGTTTATGCAGCTAGATGCATTAGGAACATTTTACGCTGTGCTTTGAGATATACTTCTGTTCATTCAGTGTGTAGTGTGGAAAGATGATTAGATAACGAGTGCTGAAGACAATAATGAATGGGAAAGCAGGGATTTGCATACTGAATAGCTGCTAAAACAAGGTGTACAGTATCTGACATTCAAGAACATGGACAGTAGAAAATGGTTGGCCATAATTATGTACTGTATTTCTCAGTCACGGTGCAAGATTTCCTGTACCTGACTAGTAGAAATAATTTCTGTACTCTGCAATATAAAATGTAGGCTAGAGTAAAACAAGGACTGGCAACTCAACAAAAAAGCCTAACAGAAATACCTATTAAATTCCCATTTAAATAGTACTAGACTAATTGCAATATGTGATAACGCTCCTGTCTGCTTATCTACGTATGTGAGGTATAATTAGTACAAACATTTTAAGGCACAGTTTATAATCCATGGACAAAAATCTCTTTCAAATCCTCCAAACCTCTTTCAAATTCCCACCACATGCCCACGAGCTCACCCATTCCACTAACCCATAAAAAAGTCCTTTGTGACACAGTTTATTGGCAACAAGGTAAACTGGCAGAGGCAGCAATTTCTGTTGTTACTACATCCCATTAAATGTACTGAGGAACACATTCTCGAGAAGAATACTCTTTTCTGCCACAGGACCTGCCTGTTTCAGTGAGTTTATAGTCCACCGGACTAAAGTCTCTCTGGACCTAATAAAACCAGCGTGGGATTTGCCGTTCATCCACTACCAACAAATCCCTGCTCTGCAAAAAACTGTACCCTCTCCATATTTAAAATGTATCACTGGATGGATCTGACTGATTGAATTATCTCTTCAGATGCTTTATTTTTTTTCTCCTTCCTGTCTTCAGAAACAGAAACAAAACTTGAAGCAAGGATATAATTTCCACTGTAGTACTTCAGTTCCTCTAGTACCAATAAGCTCTCTTGCAAGCGTGGTACTGTCTGTTCAGAGGTGGATGACCAAATTAGGAGATTCAGGTCTTGAGTGCCATGTAAGGCCTGCTGCAGGGATTAGAGCTGTCTTTTTGGAAGCTAAGAGTATAATTGTTTCCTGTTTGAATATTTCTGTATTTTGTTGACAACCCACCCCCCTCAACTTCCTTAGAAATACGCAGGTCTTTTATTATCAAAACACTGTAAGTGCATTACCTATTCTGAACAACTGCATGGCTTCATAATCTTTGATTGCAAAAGGTGGGTTTTTTAAACTGGACTGTGGGGTGGAAACTAAGGCCATATATTTTTTTTGTTTGAGATTCAGATATCTTCATAAGATAAAGCTGGTTCATTCCATCTGAGAAGAAAATAATGTTATCACATTTTAAATAATTAAATATTTCAGGATGAATTGTTTCATTAGTTGAAGGATTTCAAATTCTGTTACTAGCCATAGCATTTTGCGTAGCTCATACATCTTTATAGGCATTGTCAGTGTTGATGAGAAGGGGCAAAAAGACTGAACTAACATCATCTAAACATTTCAAATTGACTAAAGGACAAACTGTTTGGACAAAGCAGCAGACAACTCAAGTGTTATTACAGGAAGGACTGCTTTCAGACAACGTCGTGGGTCACTATCTCTTTTCTAAATGTGTATCAGTGTGGAGGTACCAGTTTAATTACATCAGGATATCAGTTCTCTCCATCAGTGCTGGATTCCATCACAGCTTGGAAAATCCTCAACAGTCTGTGTGGAGATTGCTTGTCGCAAACTTTAACATGTGCACTGTTGCACATCTCAAGATCTAAAGCCTCTCCTAGTTAAAGGCTGCAACTGGAACATTTCCATGAGTTACCATGGGTGGTTTTCGAACAAAAGTTGTTGCCACAAACACACATTGAACATTGAAATCACAAACAACATGCGTAAAACACAAACACCACACAATGTAGTGCATTTATTGTTTTGTGAATGGCATACACTGCCTACTGCCACATACAGCAAACGTTAAGGTGCTGTATGTATGTACACTATATACCATAAGGCGTGCACTGTATGCCAAGAAAAAGCATTCACCTTGTACACAATAGATTACAGAAGCATATAGCACATATATTGGAATGCATATGATACTGTAAAACAGATGGAACGTAATGATAAAACTGAATCATACGTTTACTATGCATTGAAATGTTCTCAGAGCAGGACTATAGCCAGAATAGGCTCTTCACTGGGAATTCTGCAATTATATACTTTCTCATTTTGAATTGGAATAAAATGGTAAATTTTGTAGTTTTCATGAAACATCTTTATAATCATTTTAGGTCAAGGGAATTTTTTCTTTAAATAAAATATCAACATTTTACTTTTTTTTTTCCACTTTGAAACAGTATAGAATATAAAACAAACTCAGAGTCACTTCAGAACAAAGCAATGAGATGTTCTCCTCCACAAAACTTCAAATGTTCCTTGTTAGTACTATCTAAATGCTTCATTGTGGATTGACTTTTTGCACAAATAAATCATATTTGTTATATATGCCTTCTTGTGTGTATACACATTGTTTTGGTAGAAAATTCAGTGAAGTAACATTTGTCCATGACTAAGTGTTCATGGGGAAAAATATTGTTAACCCTGTCAGGAGTCTTAGAACATTATGAAAAAGTAAGTTTCAATCTGTGATTTTACTGCCTATCTCATAAAATCCGATATTTGTAAAATAAGGTATCAATGACTTTTGTAAAGTATGACATTTTATAGTGGTGTGCATGTGTATATGCATAAAGAGGAGAAGGAATATTTCCCATGCTTAAATTTAATGCGTTCATTTACCTTGTAAAGTACTACAAGAAAAGATAATGAATATTTTCATGCCCTTTTCTAAATGAGAGTTCCTGTTTCATTCCCATTCTCTCTGCATCATTTTAAACTACTGAAAAATGCTGAGTATTATTTAAAAATTCAATCTGAAACCCAGTGTTCTATGTGGACACATAGAAATGGGATTAAATAGATCACAGACCTATAAAACTTTGCTTAACTAGGATTTTCTAAAAGTGGGCTAAGAGAAACTTTAAAGGAAGATTAATGACTGTAGCAAGCTGCAGAAATAGAACTTAACACAAGATGAAAGATAATTGATATGTTAATCTCTGCTCCTTTTGCTGTTATTGACACTGTCTGTATTTAAATGAGGTTAGACAACTTTAAATAAAACTATGGTTCTCAACACAACCCCTTTTGTATAATGTCATCATAGGTTTTCATGGCAAAAGCTCCACAGGCCTCCAAAATAAAAATGACCAGGTTATTACTGGCTTTATTTTCTTCTTTTTTTGCCTCCATGAAGGACTGATCTCATGGGATATTTCTTTAATCTTAAGTACTTTGTATTGCACAATGCAATGAGTTCTTTCTGCACAGTAGTGCATTGCAGGGACCTACCAAAAAGTCAGGATTCAGCATGGTACCAAACTACAGTATGTCTGTGGGACCATCTTAAAGTACCTTGTTGAGTACATTGTGAGCAAATGTCACTCCAGTCTTCAAAAAGGGCAAGAAGGAGTGCCCGGGTAACTATAGACTGGTCAGCCTCACCTCCATCCCTGGAAAGGTAATGGAACAACTTGTCCTTGGTGCTGTCTCTAGGCACATCAAGGATAGGGGGATCATTAGGGGCACTCAGCATGGCTTCACCAAGGGGAAGTCATGCTTAACCAACTTGATAGCCTTTTATGAGGACATAACCTGGTGGATAGATGATGGTAAAGCTGTGGATGTGGTCTATCTCGATTTCAGTAAAGCATTTGACACAGTCTCCCACAGCATCCTTGCAGCTAAACTGAGGAAGTGTGGTCTGGATGATCAGGTAGTGAGGTGGATTGTGAACTGGCTGAAGGAAAGAAGCCAGAGAGTGGTGGTCAATGGGACAGAGTCCAGTTGGAGGCCTGTATCTAGTGGAGTCCCTCAAGGGTCGGTACTGGGACCAGTACTATTCAATATATTCATTAATGACTTGGATGAGGGAATAGAGTGCACTGTCAGCAAGGTCGCTGATGACACAAAACTGGGAGGAGTGGCTGACACACCAGAAGACTGTGCTTTCATTCAGAGAGACCTAGACAGGATGGAGAGTTGGGCAGGGAGAAACTTAATGAAATATAACATGGGCAAGTGTAGAGTCCTGCATCTGGGCAAGAACAACCCCATGTATGAATACAAGTTGGGGACAGACCTGTTGGAGAGCAGCGTAGGGGAAAGGGACCTGGGGGTCCTAGTGGAGAACAGGATGACCATGAGCCAGCAGTGTGCCCTTGTGGCCAAGAAGGCCAATGGTATCCTGGGGTATATTAGAAGGGGCGTGGTCAGCAGGTCAAGAGAGGTTCTCCTCCCCCTCTACTCTGCCCTGGTGAGGCTGCATCTGGAGTATTGTGTCCAGTTCTGGGCCCCTCAGTTCAAGAAGGACAGGGAACTGCTAGAGAGAGTCCAGCGCAGAGCCACGAAGATGATTAAGGGAGTAGAACATCTCCCTTATGAGGAGAGGCTGAGGGAACTGGGTCTCTTTAGCTTGGAGAAGAGGAGACTGAGGGGTGACCTCATTAATGTTTATAAATATGTAAAGGGCAAGTGTCATGAGGATGGAGCCAGGCTCTTCTCAGTGACATCCCTTGACAGGACAAGGGGCAATGGGTGCAAGCTGGAACACAGGAGGTTCCACAAAAATATGAGGAAAAACTTCTTTACAGTGAGGGTAACTGAACACTGGAACAAGCTGCCCAGAGAGGGAGAAAATGCAGTAATTCAAGGGAAGTGAATGGCTCACCCCTGGTTTGGGACTTCTTAATTTGGGGGACTTCTTAATCAGCTGTTACAAATTTTCATTCAGGAAATAATTCTTCCAGCAAACGCAGGACTATGCAAGCACTAACTTTTCAGGAAGGCAGTTCAGTGACTTCACCTCTGTCTGCAAAGAAGCTTCAAGGTCAAGGAAAACAACTAGGTTTCAACTATGACCAGCACCACACAGAAACTTAGCACCCATCAGACAAGTTAACCTACCAGCAGATAAAGCCACAACTGCAAATCAACACACAGAGTTTTCAAGCTGAGCACACAGAAGCTTGACAGCACAAAGACCACACCGAGCAGAATTTCAGTGAATAGCCAGTGGTGCCTTTTGCTGTCCATCCTTTCACAGACAGACCTCCAGAGTTTGTGCTGCTTGCAAAACAGCACCTCATAGGGTCTTGTGGCATGATGGGGCCATAGACTACCTCTGGCTAGAGCCAGCAGTGCCTTCCTAGCACTTTGCTAGAGGACACGCTACCAGGAGCACCTCACTTTCACAGTGCCTCTCATGCTGATTAACCACATCAGATAGTGCTGGTCAATAAATTAAAAGATTGAACAGATTTAACAGAGACTGGGTCTATAGTAATAATATCTTGAAGGTTCACAGGAGACTGGATATTCATTGGAGACTGGGTTTGCAGTCTAGCAACGCAGTCCACAGCAAACTCCAAATGTCTAGCCAGCATCTGCACAGTGCGTGGCACCAGGTTCGCCTGGAGGTGCACAGGTCTGGGACCGTGGACTCACCTTTCCTGGTCTGGTTATATGTTGCATGGGTATAAGCAGACATTTCCAAGGTTACAGCTAGCTCACACCTTAAGCTCACTCCAGTTGCAAAAACCCATCTCTACACTCAGCTCACAAGACTTGCCAGGGCAACGGAGTATATATTCAATATATAGCTCATTTCTGTGATTATTTTGTTATATTAGATACTGATCATTACTCGACAAGTATTCACAAATAAAATACCAAACATTATCTTGAGAATACAACTCCAGCTACTCTTTTGACATGCTTCTACAGCCCAGACAACACCTAGAAATCAGGATGCTAAGTTGCATGTGAAGTGGTCTGGAAGTACAAATTGAACCATATTTTAGACAGTGTTGTTGAAATGTAGGTGTGGAATTTTTTTTTTGTCCTGTAGCTGCCTGCACACATCTACATCTATAAAATTTAACAGGAAATCTTCAGAATTGCAAACGGCAGCTAAACCTCCAGCAGTGAACCAAAGGTGCCTATCTTCTCTTGTTGCTTTTGAAAATATCCCCCAAAGTGAACTTAAAAAAAACCAAGCAAAGCCTTTAAATCTGCCTACCCATACATCCGTAAAAGCAAGTTCATGCATAGAAGCTTGGAGGTTATAGTTGACTAGATCCAATGGCATTCACACTTCTTGAGTACTTCAAAAAGAGACAGCCCATTAAGATTTTATTTCAGTTGTTGAGAATCACTGTACACTCTGCATTGTGTACACTCTGCAAAAGCTCCTTCCTTTGCTCTACTGACTGTGTGCTGCATTTAAATACGTGCTTCATGTATGCCTGTTATAACATATTGTTGTGTTTTTATATATATATAAAAATATATATATTTTTAATATATATATAAAAATATATATATATAACACTACATTGTTGTGTTTCATTTCAGCCATCTGGTAAGCTGGTGGCTAGTGACTACAAGCCTTTGGTTTTTGGAAACCATTTGATGAAAACCAACACTGATATAAGTTTAAGATGTGGACGAGGTCCAAGAATCAGAACTGTATTTGTGACCTGTGCAGAACAGATCTAATAAAGACTACTGCTTTTGAAGCTTAGTACTGAAATGTCTCATCAAAACAGAATTTTTAATCCACCGTTTTTAAACCACCATTGAACTACTAAAAAAATCTTGACAGCTAAGGTTCCTCTGTACTAGTTGGACATCTCTGTAGTTATATGTTCACCTGCAGTGTACGGAGATAGTAGGTTTTCAGGAACCAACTCAAAACTTAACACAGGATTGTGCTGGTTATTTATTATATAAATAAAAAAAAATAAATAAGCAGTCCACAATTATTTATATGGTTAATAAACAACAGCTCACTGTTATTATCTTTACTTCCTGGATGGTCCATATCATGGTGCAAAATACACATTATCCACATTTGCAGGAGTAATTAACATCACTAAAGAAATTAATGAGCAAATGCCACCAACCTACTCCAGCTCTTAATACTGTATATTTCAGAATCTTAAATATACAGAATTATCAATACAATTTGGAAATTGTATTGCCAAATTGTATTGATAATTCTGTATATTTATGCCAAATTGCCATTCATATTGAGATTACACTACTGTAATCAGATAGCTTTATTCTGTCCGCTACAATGTACAAGCAGTATATAGCACAAAACCATTTAAAACATGGTTTAAGTACCACTGATATCATATCAAAAGCATTTAAAACATTCTGTGGTTGTCAAAATACCTGGCAAAAACTAGAAAAATGAACTGAGTTGCACGACATGCCAGATTTTTAAATAAAATCAGTTGCTGATATTTTAAAATCAGTTGCTCTGATTCATCAATTCTCATGGACTATACTAAGACACTATATTGCTCTCTCTGTGCAGACATGTCTTCAGTAAGGCTCTGTCCCAAAGTCCATTTCAATGGGAAAAAAATCCCACTGGCTCCAAAGGTCTGGGGAAATTTTGCCAAAACCACAGTGAAATTCTGTGAGTGCTCGTTTTCCAAGCACATAGCCTTATATCTGAAATCCGAAGGAAGTAGGAAATGTTATTGTCATCAGTAGAGGTAAGCAGCTGCTGCTATTACTCTCCAATGGAAGGTCCTTTCTCTGCATAATGCACCAGTCTTAATGGCCATTATAAGATTTGTTGGCAAGGGTATCTGCAAAGTCTCTCCCAAATAAAGTAACTGATCCACAGCTGTTATAATACTCCCATCAATGGAACCTCTGTGAACGCACCAAAATACTGTCAGAGTCTATATTCTTGACTGTGTGTATTTACCTTCCAGGTGACCCTAATGCTTTGTGAAGATATAGGCTCAAGTTGGACATCCTGAGGTGGACCATCAGGAGCTGCAAAGAGAGAAGAGACATGGATCAAAACTGGCCCTCATAGCACACAGAATTCAGCACATCACATGGTAAGCCACCAACTTAACACACCAGCATCACAAAGATTTGGACTGAGTCAATGTCATAGGGAAAACATAATCACAGAATCAACCAGGTTGGAAGAGATCTCTGGGATCATCGAGTCCAACCTTTGACCTAACACCACTGTGTCAACTAGACCATGGCACTAAGTGCCACATCTAGTCTTCTCTTAAACACCTCCAGGGATGGTGATTCCACCACCTCCCTGGGTAGCCCATTCCAATGCCTAATAACCCTTTGTGTGAAGAAATTTTTCCTAATGTCTAACCTGAACCTCCCCTGGTGCAGCTTGAAGCTATGTCCTCTAGTCCTGTCGCTAGTTGCCTGGGAGAAAAGACCGACCCCCACCTCTCTACAATCTCCTTTCAGGTAGTTGTAGAGAGCGATAAGGTCTCCACTCAGTCTCCTTTTCTTCAGGCTAAACAATCCCAGTTCCTCCAGCCGCTCCTCACAGGACATACCCTCTAGACCCTTCACCAGCTTTGTTGCCCTCCTCTGGCCTCACTCCAGCACCTCAATGTCTTTCTTGAAGTGAGGGACTCAGAACTGGACACAGTACTCCACCACTTCATTAAACAAAACCAGAGCCTAGCACCTTCCTTATTCAGGTGTCATCTCTGGCCAACAGTGAAATACAGCACATGCCAAAACTTAGCAACCTGGCAAATAAAGAGTGAATCATAGTGACTTTTCTTGTTTGGTGATATGCTTATAATGCTTTTTCTGTTTTGTAAATAGGCAAGACACATTTTCAGCAGTCAGAACCCTGTAGGTGATAGAAAGGTAGCAGAACCCATTTGAAAGCAGGTGAGACAGGAGCTCCTCAGCTGGCTTTCATCATGTCACAAACTTTCCAGTGGGATCCCCTTTTTTCAGCAGAGACTGAGCACATTCAGTCAAATATTAAATATTTTACACACAAAAACCTGCACACTTTAGCCTCTCCCCCTCCCCAGTCTAAGTATCCCAGCCTGGAAATCAAGCAAAAAATAACTGCCAGATAGAGAAAGCACACTACAGCTCCTGCCTGAGTCAGGAGGAGTTTCATTTAGTATTTATATGCTGCCAAGGGTGCGCATGATGCTTTAAAGGCAAATGAAAAAAGAAGGCCCTGAGTCCAGGGGAACCTGCTTGTCAGCTATAAAGCAGATCAAGAATTGGCTGGGATTGAACAGAGAGGTGTGAAGTAAATTGCTTGCTCAGCAAGGTAAATCATTGTAAAAGAAAGATTTGAAGAAAGGAATGGAGGGCTCTTGAGCTGCTGTAGAGGGTTCCCTTGATTCAGAATACGGCCTCAGTAAAAGGTATTAAATTAAGTTTAATAGCATGACAAAGGAAGTAAAGCAATAAAAAGGGAGAGATGGGGCTGTTAGAGGTGGAGCAGCAGTAAATGACAGCTGCAGTGAAAGGAACCAGAACATTTTACTTTCACTGATGAAAGCAGAGAGACTCAGAATACAGCCTATATGTTTAAGTTATTAAATATGCTCTATTCTGTGCCATTCTTGACTGTCCTTCATATGGGAAATTTCCAGAGGTTGAAAGAACTTTATTTCCATTCCCCTCACATTAATGTACAGGAAGGAGAAGAGGATAAAGTCCACTCGCTAAAATGAGGTCTCTATGAGTTTTTTTGAATCTTGTCCTTGGTACTGTCCCTCTGCTGACAGACATGAATGCCATTTCTCCAGGTACATTATAATGTACTGGAATTTGAGCAAAGCATTTGATCCTAAAAATGGGTTTTAGAATGTGCTCCTTAAAATCTTAACTTTTCCTTGAAAGACCCCAAATGTTTTTACAGACCCAAGTAGTTAACTGTTCCCAGCATACCATGGTGAAAAGTTAAATTAGAAGTCATTTATTTTACGTACTTAATGTCATACAGATTTTGTGGCAAAAACATAAAGAAAACCGAGATATCCCAGCTTCCTCTGTTGATTTCAGTATTAAAAAAACAGCTATAATGCTGTTGTTTTTCTGACAAGCATTAGTGCAAGTGTGCACTTACAATCTATTTTTCAACACAGGAGCTAACTGTGGTTTTATGGACGGAAAAATGTGGTCTGTAAGCTTTGAAATCATACCATTCTTGATTATACTTTTGCCACAGGGACCCTTTACAGTTTGCTTTCTAATAGCTAGTGCTGAGTGACTCAGGTCACTGTAATATGTGATACACAATCTGTGATCCCTTGCCAATAGCATGGTTTGAGTTGCTCAGTTTTTATATTGTGTTTCTTGGATCTTTATTTTGCTCCCTTCTCATTACCTTCTCTCTCATTCCCTGCACCCATGCTGTTCTCCATTTCCTATTGTAAAAACAGAGAACAGAAGTAAACAGTGATCAAAACTTGATGCTCCTGTACATTGCACACCACCTGAAATCAAAACCCAGGAGACAAACATCACATACTCTGCCTAAGCCTGACCTCTTCTGTTCCAATTGTTCCCTAGGTAGATCAGTGGCTTTTGAATACAGTTCCATACTGCTGGTGTTTTTCTCCAAATAGACGGCTCCTTAAAAGACAGCAACAAAAGGATCAATTATTCTGAAACTTGGTTACAAAGAACTGAATAAAATGTGATGTTAAGGTTCCACCCTGTTCATGGGGAAGATGTTTGTTTTTATTTTAAGGCCAGCTGCTGATCCTGACAACTTAAATGTTAGTCAGGAAAAACTCAGCAAGTAAGAAATATTCCAAGCATAGGGGAAGAAGAGAGAATGAGAGAGTAGATCCAAGACCCACTCCTCTACTTTGATGTATATGCACAAGGAAAGATGGGCAATTTGGGGATACAGATGATGCTGGACAGAAGAATGGATAGCCTGTTTTTTCTAGTCATTTCATACTTTCATTGAACAAAGGAAGAGAAAAACCCTGATCAAATGATAAATATTTTGCAAACAAACTATTCACTGTTAGTAAAGCTGTTCACTGAAGGCTCAGAAAAATGTGAATACTTCACTCCTTTCTTTCCACTAGGATGAAAAAAGATACCTGGTGAAAAAAGAAATGCAGCTCATGTTGTCTCCTGCTTACTCTGCTTTGCACTATGAGTCCTTGTGTCCTGTTCTTATTCAAAAAGTCCCTTGGAACCAAAAACCTGTTCTCCTGACAAGGGGTATATTTTCACTGTACTAAATTCACCCACAGAGAAAATGTGTGGGAATTACACAGTTGTATTCATATGAGCTGAAATGAAAATTGGCCACCAAGTGTTTGAAGTCTAGACCAATATGAATCTTGAAACAGAAGTAGGATTTTCACTGCCAGGACACTGTCACCCAGATACTTGCATTATGGTTTTCCTCTCAAGATCTCCAAAGAAGTAAGCATTGCTGACTTAGCATAAGGTAACAGAAAAAACAAAATGAGCAAGATAAAATGTGTTTTCAAATACAAAGGAGCAAGATCCTGTCTGGTCAAGACTTTTCAGAGTAACTCCACCCAGTTTCATGGCTAAGGGTGTTGAAGCTGCTTGGGTTACTCTCAACTTTTACACCTTTGTACATTGTATGTAATTGAAACATATATGTGGCAGAAGCATTTATGGCCATTCAGCATTTTCATTCCTAACTGCTGAAATAGAGAGCTGTAGCCCCCTGCTTTTCACCCACGAGTCTTTTGCACTGTCACATGCAACATGTAGGCCTTGGGACGTGGTAGCATGCACAAGGCTGTGCTGTCCTTATCCATTTGCCACTTCTGCTAGCCCTGAGAAATAACAATAAGACGGCACTGGAAAGCAGCAATTTGAGCGTACAAAAGAGTGGCTCCAGCCATCAAAGTTAAAAATGCCCACATAACCCTCCTGGTACAGAAACCTGTAAGCAACGTAGATGAATACATGGCAACAAAGAACAGGGGGGTGACACTAACTAATGACAGCTAACTGACTTATACAGTAAACAGAAAACTAAATGGTGGGTGGGGTAGTGGATGGAATACCAAAGGAAGATATGATTCGTGTAGATCAATGTTCTGAAATGGGTGTAGCTTAAATTAGTTGCCTATATTAATACCTGGGCATCTAAGACCCACAGGGAATCTAAGACACCTGGCACAAGACCCACAGGAGAGGAACCACCACTAAAAATAGGATGTTGTTGATTGAATTGCCTAACTGCAGATATAGGCTGAAAATTTGGAGCACAATGTCTTCTTTGACCACTAGATGCCACTGAACAGCTTTAATTAGAGGCCTGCACGATGAAGCTGCAAAAGTCACAATGTTTTATGTGAACAATTCAGTATTATGAAGCACCTGCAAATGCAGCAACACAAGCAGCATTTCAAGTAAAGATTCCTCATGTCAAGGAGCAATAATTCCCAGCAGGATTCAGATGCTACAAAACCAGAGCATACCTGCTTCATCGGTAGTGATGGTGAGCTCATTGCTGGCCTCACTCTTGCCGATGCGATTCTTGGCATACATGCGAATGTTGTAAGTTGAGGAAGGGTGGAGGTCAATGATAGTGGCTTGGTTTAGCTGAGGGGAAACATCTTTGGTTCTCTGAACAGAATCCCAAGAGTCTATTTAATAAGAAATAAAAATAAAACAGAGAAATAAAAGATGATGTTAACCTTGCTAACACAAGCATGCAGCTAAATGGTCTCAGAGTGGGATACTGCCATTGCTGAATTAACCCAGATAATGCCTACTGCTACAAGCAAATCAAGTGATCACCTGACTTGACAGCACTCCTGACTGCTCCAAGTGTGGTGCTCTGAATAATGGGATGTCAGCCCCGGGGTCATCAGCAAATCTGAGGAAATAGCTACTCCTTTGTTTTTTTTTGAGGGGGTGGTGAGAGAAGCAAAGATGCCCTGTGGTTGGGTTTTTTGTGTGTGTGTGTGTGTGTGTGTGTACACATTGTTTTTTTACCATTGCTGCATTGGAAGAACTGTGAAAAAGATGGGAGCTGCTGCCCCACAGAAATCCTCACTCAGAGAGAAGGTTGGTTGTGCTTCAAAAAGGGGGGAAAAGGAGTTAAAGAACAGGAATGGAGGGCTCTTAGACAAGCAGAGATCAGGCAGAAAGTTTGATCCCAAACTCCAGGAGCTCAGACCTTGGATGAACAGTAAGCATGAGCTTGGAGTACTTTGCTGGCTTAGACGTGGGGCTCAGCACCCTCCAGGACTGATGGTATTTCTCTGACTCATGTTAGGTTACAAGGGTAGTTTAATACAAGGGGAATGTAGAACCTTCTTAGCTGTTTCCATGTATCTGTAAAAGGAGGAACACATTGTTATTATTCAGGCTTACTGTTCATCTGTCTGTTATGTTTTTAATAAATTCTCCAGACATATAATAGGAAAAAGGATGGAAAAAGGCTAAACACAGTAACCCCTCCTTGTTATCCAAGTATTCAATTGCTGTAAACAAAATAATAGAGTCTATCTGGTTAAAGCATCTTGATGCCTTTTATGAGTTGCCATCCTTTATTTCTTTCTTACTGCGGGCGATGTTCCTCCTTTAACCTCTGCAGCATCCTATGGGGGATGTCACTGGAGACTCTACAGGAGTGTTTTACAGTATAGGTCACTGTAGGCAGGATCGCAGAAAGACCAGCAGATAAGAAAGACTAGTTTAAAAATAGAAAGCTCACTCAGATACAAAATACTTGCACATACTGTGTAAATTCTTTTATACGAGCTTGCTCAAAGATGCACAAGTTGTCACAATGATATCTGCAGCTTGGCGTTTTACAGATCCTATTTGCTTGCCTGTGTGGCTTAGTTTACCCAGAAAACATTTAGAAATTAGACACTTAAGTGCTAACCAAATTCACTTGAATGTATTTTTCCTTGGTAACTGAGTTTGTCATGGCTTTATCTGTAGGAAAACTTCAGAAGCTCTAAAGAAGTTATCTGCAGGCAGCACTGCCACAATTTGCTTTCAGTTTGCTTTCTTAAACTTTACAGAATTTTAACAAACAGTTACACTCCGTTGTGCTAAACACTATACAAGCACAGAAGGAGACTCTCTGTGTTCCAGTGTACCATGTCAACAGGAAGGAATTTTAAGATCCACTTGGTATGGAGAATGTGTTAAATTTGACCTGATGAGGACAATAGTTTCTTTTAATACAGTCTGTATATTATCAAATTGCTAAGTTTTTACTTGTTTGTTTGAAATACTGACCTCTGAGTGGTAGGACTGTGTAGTACATATTAACTTCTGAAATAGAATAAACAAATTTGAAAAATTCTTGTAACTCTTAGTGGATTATGTAATGACATACCATGGGGAAAGAGAGGGATGAAAACTCACAGTCTTCTGTATTTCTACGTGTAGGTTTCCTGTGTCTATTTATGACTAATGCATGGATATCAGGAGTATATTTTGATACACGTATCTGCTTTTTGAGGGGTAAAATAAACCAACAAGAGCAGTCCCTCAAAACTGAGTCAGTCCAGAGAGAAATTAATCATTTCTTGCCAAAACTGTTTTCAGTTTTGAAAAATTTAAGTGTTAATAAGAAAAAAAAGTTAAATTTGTTTTCTTGTGGCAAACCCTAAAAATATTTTCTCACGTCCACGCGGTAAGTAATTGAGTGAGGTATTAAGATTGAAACTTGGCTCTTCTGGTTTTTATTGTTGTTGCAGAGTGCTCTAAAATCTACTTACCTAGAAAGACTGAAAAAGCGCAGAAAACAAGCAGCAATGGGCTAGCCAAAAAAAAACAAAAAAACAAAAAAAAACCCAAAAAAAAGGTAAAAGAAAGAGTGGAATTTTTAACGTATTCTTTATTCCACTCATAAGACGTTACACTCAGGCGCTTCTCAGTGTTATATAAAATGCACACAACGATCTATGAAAAACTTATGATTTTACGAAACCCAGCAGCGTTCCACCCGTGCCTAAACGAACGGCTGAAGCTTTGGGATCACTCTGCTGAAGCTTTGGGATGACTTTGCGGAGGACGATTCGGGCCCGTTTGCTCTTCGAGGCTTATTTCGGGGCAGCGCGTGACCGCCCGCTCCCGGGACCGGGCCGGCGCTGCCACCCGGCGGCCGCTGCCAGTACTACACCCAGCCTCCGCCCCTCGCCGCACGCCCCGCTGCTCCCTCGGCAGTTTGGGGGAACACCCCCCCCAGCTCCGTGAGGGCATCTGCATCCTGAAGGAGCAGGGGTTCACAGGTGAGCACAAGAAAGCGCAAACCGCAGGCCTCTCCCTCCAGATGAGGACCTAAGCGGAACTGATGTTCAGTTCACCCCTCAGCTGTCCCTAATGACATCAAAAATAAAAAGGACGAGGAGACAGGCACAAAGAAGGACCCACATACCTGTTCCTATCTTCAAATCTCTTTGTACACCTCCGATGGAAAAGTCTGATGGCTACACACCAGTGGTTTCAATGCAGGGCCAGGTCTGAGTGACACAGGTTTCTGTACAGACAGGCATCACACCTAAGTACTGAAACAGCCTGAACTGCTGAGCTCCCACGATTCATATTGCTCCTGCATGGCAACTGGATCCTACAGATGCCACCTACCCATGTGACAGGCAACTCTGTGCTCTTCTAAAGGGTAACCAATGGGTCTTTTTTGTCTGATGGCACAGCAGGGGTAGACAGGATACATGCGGACAGCACCCTATAGCGAAATCCATGCATGATATGTGGTCACCTGCACATTCTCTGAAACTGAAAAGTTTTGCAGTTTTCCTTCTTGAGATGCCTAGCTGGTTCATCCTGCTGTAAACCCATTCTAAGTCCTCAGAGTAAGCAACATAGATGGAAAATTCTCACTAAACACAACTGTGCAGTTTACAGCTTTACTTTGGCCTTGGCAGGATGTTCCCTGAGCTTACTGTCAGGATTGTGAATGTTTTACCTGTTTTCTTCTGTCCCTTTAATATCTGGAGACAGTGAGGAGTTTTCTTAATTCCCTCTTCTCTATTCTAACTTCCCCAACTACCCCGTTCAAGTTCTTCAGTAACAATTTTTGGCATTTCATCTCAATGATTTAATTAATGACAAAAATTATGTGCAAGAATTCAAAAACCTAATCCTAATTTCTCCAAACATTCAGCCCCAGATTCTAAAAAATGACATTTCTGTTGTTTGCAGTAACATGAAGATAATCTGTTCTTTTTAGGACATGACCTCTAGTATTTATTTTCATATACAAAGAAATATTTTCTCCAACACCAGTTCTGCCACCCACTATTTTTTCTTTCTTTCAGTTTTTTTAACTGCTATCACTATGTTGCATCCTGGTGTTTTCATCCAATCTGATGGCACTTCATTTGCTGTCTTGCTATTGATTTATCATGCCATATTAGAGAGACATAACTTTGCAATGCAAGTTCACAGTGATTACCACTTAATCTTTACCAGCATTTTGCATTATCACTTGAAAACATTGAACTAAATATAACAAAGATGTTTTAGAGCTCTGAAATCCCTTTCCACTACTGCTTCAATCAAAGGAAAGCAGTTCAGTCTTCCTAGATGAGGTTATGCTGAGTTACATGATTCAGAAATACTAGTCATGTTTTAGGGTAAAAAAGGAGCCTATCAGGCAAGAATGACTTTCAAAAACTGTTCTGGAGCAGGTGGGTGGATGGAAATAAAGGAAAAGAATCAAAAAGAAATCTAAGCTCAGAAACTCTTAGGTGTACATGTCTCTTGAAGGCATCCTTGCCTAGTCTACATCTCCAAAGCTGTGATTCCTGACAACAGCCTCAGTGGGGAATTATTATCTGTAATCTTTGAGGTACCATGCTCACCTGTACATTATCAATTTCATTTACAAAGCCAATGCAAAAATGATGACTGATGATTTAACACTCTTGAAAATATCTTACCTACTAATAAAAGCATCATGCTATTTTTGCCTAAGGAAGTAAAGCACAAGGGAAATCCACAACGTAGACAAACGGAAAATAGTAAAGATGGGTAGATTTAAAAAAAAAATGGCAAATTTCAGAATTTTATAAAAAAATACATTTTTGCATCTCAGAACTAAAGGGAGAAGACTATAAATGTACTATAGTTGCTTTGATAAACAGAATGTTTCACTGATAGCCACACATAAAGCATTCCTATTAATGGACTACGTCCCCTTACAAATAGTGCAACAAACTCCAACGAGTAATTTCTCAGTATCTTTTTAATTATACTTAAAACATGAAAACACTGTTCTATTGCAATTTCCTATCTATTCCCTTCTCAAAGCCTGACTCAGGGGAAGTGCTTATCAATGGGCCTATTTTTAAGTGCGATCTCACATCACATAGTTCCAACAGACCTTGAATGCTTTTAGATTTCAATAGACAATGAATCTTTTTTGGGCTTAATACGTACCAGAACAGGAATATTTTCCTGACTTAGTGGGCTGTATTTTTTTAATCATTTACCTCATTCATCTTATTAGATGTTAGTTGATGTGACTATATGGTGACCCAGCAGAAAGGTATCTGCTCGCATTGGCCTGCCGATATGTGCCACTGTTCTTATCCCTCAGAGTATTTCCAGTATGTTACTGAAAACTCCGCATGGTGCTTCAGCAAACTACCACACAGCTTTCTTCATCTAGAAATTCTCATAACTGTCTTTTTCACTGCTGACTTTCCAGGGAAGAGGCCATGTACTCATATATCGACAGAAAATAACTTCTAAAAATCAGCACAAATGGAAAAGATAATTTGTAAAGGCAGGTATTTTTCTATAGGGAAAAATAGAACATGAAAAAAAAAATCCAAATGGAGAAAAGATAAAAACAGGGACCAAGAATCAGCTAGCAAAACATTATACCAGCTGCCACCTAAAATGGCTTATTTTCCAACAAAATTTGTCTCCCTTCCATGTAGGTTTCTCTAGTAAAAAGGAAAAGCAGCAATTGCTAAACTTAATAAGCTTACCTCAAAAAAAAGACAACAAATGAAGATAAATCTTACTGTGAAAGATTAAATAAACCATGGTAAAATTTTCCATCAGGCAGTTTCAATTTATGAATTATCTTTTAAGATACAAATTCAGTGACGAAGGACTAGAATGGAGATTACTTCAGAGGAAGATTATTTCTTACCCGACTTGTTCTTGCACTCGATGTCGTAGCCAGTGATTGGGCTGTTTCCATCAAATCCCATGGTCCATCTGAGGGCAATACTGCGTGCTCTCACCTCTCGGATTTCTATTTCAGGAGGGTCAGGGGGCTCTAGGTGAACATATACACACAGTTTTAGTCAGAAGGAAGCCTGTACTCCTAACACGACAACATTAATGAGCGTGGCACTGGCATAGCTTACTGGTGGTAGGCTCTCAGGCCATTTTCTCCAGTCCCTCATTAGTACTCTGAGCCAGTTAATCACCTGCTAGAATACTCAACAGAGGGAGGAAAAGTCACTTTTCAACTAGGAGTCACTGATGTAATCTTGAATACTGACTTCTGTTTAACCTTCTTATATGCAACATAGAGTTGCATTTCCTTAAAAGCACTCCAGATTGGACTACTCATGCTAGAAAAGATTTTTGCCTTGAACACTATGTTTCACTGATACTTCTGCAGTTTTTACACAAAAGGTGATGGTAGAAATATGAATACTAAACTTAAAAGTGCTAAATTTGGTGGGGAGAGTAAAATTTCGTCTCTGAGTATGTTTAAAAGTCTTCATTTAATAAAAGAATAATTTGATAACTGTTTAAAATTACACTAAAGCCTCTTTCTGCCTCTAGAGTTAAGGATGTAAATAAATAGCATTTATACCCATTCTAATGTCCCTTTAAATTGTCAAGGCAGTTTAAATGAGCAGTGGTGTAATGGAGAACCTGTCTCCAAACTCCACTCGAATTTTTCCACAGGGCTGCCTCAGGCGTTCACTGACATCTGCAGATACTTGAAATCAAGAGTGGGGAGCAAGAAATTTGGAAGTCCTAGAAATTTGTTGTGTGCATGCTCAAAGGCATACAAGCACAGGAACAAGCATGGCACAGAAATAAGCAGTGGCCAGTGGCTTTGTCCTGCCTGTCCTCTACATCTCAAATACTGTCACCTCAGCCACTCCAGGACTTGCTGCTGTCTGCCTGAGTGAAACCCTGCAGGAGGGGAACCCTAGCCCCAAGCAACATAGGTTCCTAGAGTTTGCATTGTGCAAACGGATTACAATTTATTATGACTGATTAAACTTGAAATATTTCGTTTAAAGATCCATAGTAGGTTTAACATTTCTCTAAAGTCAGATCACCTTTGCTTTATTTCAGACTTGGGTTTGAAGCACATTTGTTCTTTAAAAACAAATGCAACCCTCTCCCTCTCCCCTCAAAAGGTAACCCTCTCCTATCCCCTGTCTCTGCTGAAGATGACAGTTATAAGTATCTTTAGTAGCTTGTCAGCTAGTGTATTTAAGAAAAGTTCTCCTTATTAATTTGTACAGATCTAGAAAGACTCAAGCTTATCCTTTATTTTGATTTAATCTGTGAAGCTGGAAAATGAAAGACTGGGCATCTTAATGTGGCTCCTCATTTCTTTGACAATGAGAAACACATTTAATTAGGAATCAGAGCTTCCCTCCCCCAACAGACTTCTGAGGACGGCATACACTTACTGTACTACAATAGCTGTGTTTTTTTCCTTATGTTGTCCTCTTCCTACCTTGCACAGTGAGTTGAATTATTCCACGATCCTCCCCATAAGAATTGATGGCATGGCAGGAAAAGAAGCCAGAATCTTCACGCACAGTTGGCAAAATCTATAGGTGGTTTGAAAAGAAGTGATTGATTGAACAGCATGCAGAGAATAAATCAACAGGCTTTCTGTACGGTGCAAGAAAAATTGTACAAACTGTTTTACTTGATAGTAATAAATAGATATTGCTTGTTATACACATACATACATATGCATAGTAAAGCATCCAAAATACTGAGACATCAAAACTAGCAACACCTGGGTTGAGGAAGCAGGCTATCAGCTCTATATGTGTAGTCAGGAGTTGGAGCACCATCTATTCCTGTTGCTTCTCATTAGGAGTCTTGTTTCCAGTTACTCATAAGTTTGCCAAGTATTTAACAGTTGGCTGAAATTTTCCATACAAAATGGTGCCTCCTGCTGCCTCCAAATTTTTCCAGTTATTTCTGAAAATAACTCAAGTGGCTGAAGTCTGTGTGGAGGAAATAAAGATTCAAACACTGGTGGTGAATCCTGTAGTACTCAGCATGGCACCTCATAATAAAATTTTGGGTGGTCTTTCTTTTCTATTTGATATTTAATAACATAGAAAGTTATACATAGTCTTAACATACATGATTATAATGATATTTTTCTACAGGACCACTGCTTCATTCAACATACAATAGGGAGAAGATTTTTTTTAAATGAGCAGATATTCCAAACACCATTTTCTTCTCATTGTTCAGTGTGCTGCTCCACACTTTATTTACTGCACACAGTTCAAACTGTGCCCTGAAGACAGACTTCTCATAGCCTTTTCTGTGGCATTCACCTATGCAACACTCACTTCAGAAACATGAGTGAATTTATTTTCATAAATCCTGACATCATGAAGAGTATTATCACCATTTCGCATGGGGAATTAAGGAATTAGACATATGATAATATTTCTGGCTGCTCAACAATTTGCCACATATTAGCTGAGCCATGGTAATTCCACATGCTCTTTGTTCCTCAGCAAAGCCAAGGTAATATGAGCACAACTCTCATTCACCACTGGTTAAGATAAATGGATTCTTTTCCCACTCACTACAAGGATATTGGAGAGTTATCATGTGAGATGCGGTAACTTGTCAAGCTGTTGTAAGTTGCATGTGTGACTGAGCTTTAAGATAGAAAAACAAAAATTTTCAGAGCCCAATTTGATACATCTAGGGCCTTCTTTCCCCCCCTTAGAATCCTTAGCAATAAATAGCGTCTCATGTGTTCATAACAGCTTCCATTGAGTTAAGCTGCAGCTATGAGGGCTTAGTACTTCTGCAAATCAGACCCCAAGGGCTCAAGGGAAGTACCTAGAAAACAAAGAACACACATTTATTGGCCACCTGTGAAAAGTTTGGTTTCAATGTTCAGCCTTGCATCACACAGTGTCTTTCATTACTCAACCCTAGTTCAACTCCAGAGAAAATCCAAGTCATGTCTGACTGAGGCAGGGGTCCTGCAGAAAAAATAAAAGCTGAGTATACAACTAAAGATTACATCAGCATGCACACATGCAAAAGCACTGAGTTAAAAGCTTCAGAGACAACCTTAATCTGACATTTTCTATTTTTTGGGCATTTTATCTCTCAGAAGTCAAAGGTTCTGTATGTAACATACATATGGATGTAGAATGCCACTACCGTACACAACTGCTTCAGAAGAGAATTCTTCAAGTAGGTCTCCAGCCTTCCAAAAAGAAATATTGTTGTGCATCCAGGCATTATCTTATTAAAGTCAATAAGATGAATGAGGGTAGAGAGATCTAGAGGTCTATCTTATAATTAAATATTATTTGTAACACAAATAAACTAATATGAACAAAATCACACATAGAACTTGTTCTTCCTCATAGAAATCAATGACAAAGCCCCCTCACAGAGAGCAAAACCAGATTTTTACTGGATATCATCCAACACAATTGTGGGCTAGTAAAGAAAGAGATATACCTTAAGAGTTACAATCACCAGAGAGACAGAGAATTACTTTCTTGAGCGAGGTAAAAATGTTTTTAAGAATGTGACTGGAAAATGGAAAAATCAAGATTTTTTTGACTGAGAGTCCGTATGATTTTTTAAAAAAAATTTTTTAGATTTCATAAAGCACATGTAAAAATATAAAGAAATGGACTGATAACTTGCTCATGTTGGTAAATTTTAAATTTGAGTGGAAAAAGCTGTATCCTGGTTTACTGAGGGCAACGTCATAGCGCTACCAATTGCAGGTGACTCCAGATGTTCTTCCATGGCATCTTGGAGAAACTTAAGTTCCCAAAACAGCAGTGCCACTCATATAGCCCTCAATCTAACCCAGATCAGCCACTTAGGAGTTAACAGAGTCCCCCATACTGATTTGTCAGGCAAGTTGAGATGCCTGGTTCCCAAACCACCAAGCAGCTGCCTGTCACAGAAGCAGCAGTGAAGATGCAGACTATGACCATTTGCTATGTGGCTTGGTGACTTCTGTGTACTGTGTACAATAAATGCCAAATACTACTGGCGGTGGTAGATATACTACTTACGTATCTACATGTACCTTTTCCTTCCATCTCACTTTGAATCTGATGACTAACCTGACTTTGTAAAATGGTCTCACAAGCCCCATAAAGTGAAAGGGAAGGAGAAAAAGTACTTTAAAAAGACAGCATTTTAATCTCAAAACAGCTTAATGATTTTGATGAAGGTAAGCCTGACACGCATCAGAGCTAGAGGTCAGATATTCACTCAGCACTTATCAGCAGCGTACTCAAAACTGAGCTGTGCTGCCCCAGGAAGGGCAGGCTAAGGCATGAGCCACGTTGCTCCTGAGACAGGAAGGATGGGGGGATTTGTGAGCCGTGCCTACTCTCTTGTTGCCTCTGGAGCATGGGAAGATGGAGACTAATTTTTCTAGGGGGTGGGATGCAGAGGTTTTCTCTACCTCCTCTTGCTGCCAGCTCTTAGGGCTGTGCCATGGATGGAGTGAGTGGTGGGGCTCTGACCTTGTAGGGCAGAGGTAGCTGTGCACCCCTACCAGAACCAAATCGAGCAACACTCTTACACATGTAGGTAAGTCGTGGGTCACTTTGTTTTCTTACCTGCAGAGTAGAGATCACTTCATCTCCAACTTCCTTGGTAGAAACAAGGTAACGGGACATTTCAGGGTTGATGATTCGGTCTTCTTTTTCCCAGCGGACTATGATGGGTTTCTCTCCATGTGCTGTGCAACTCATTTCTTTCTTTTGACCTTGTGTTGCCAAGGTGGTATTTGGATAGGAAGTTATCATAGCTGGAACTAAAACCAAACAAAACAAAAAAAAGATCATTCTTCAGTGAGCTGACTAGTCTGATGATATAGGGTTGGCCCATGAATCTGGGTCTCATTCAGCTTGCCCATATTTGACCAGATGGCCAAAAATTTGAGAAATTATTCCACTTTCATTTCTGTGTAAGAGATTTTTCTTAATATTGAAGATGGGTCTCAAAGGAAATGTAACAGAGAGGAGCTGGGACAGGATAGTGGGGCTGTAGAGACAAGAAGATGCAAATCCAAAGGAAGCCTGGCTCCATTTGTTTTGCTGCTCACAGGACAACTTGTAACATAATAAAAATATTCACAGTACATAAAGGTACTGTAAGTAATAAGCATTCAGATATGGGGCCAATAAAGAACTGATAAAAATTTCTTATTCCTTCTGATGAGCTACTGTTTTATTTGCTGACAGATACATGCTCTACAATTTTGTATGACAGTAATGATCTATCAAAATGAGGGCTCAATTAAACCAGGAGCTGTACAAAATTAAAAGAAAGGCTCTACACCAAAGAGCTTACAGTTCATGTATGTGCTGAGCACATAGTTAAACTGTACTGAACTGGAAGCATAATTAAACTGACAATAAACCTAGCTAGATTCGAGTTTTTATTGTATTCAGAAGGTATTTGCAGAACAGTTTGGAGATAGTTGTCAACTTCATTAATTATTCAGGACTTTAAAAAAATTTAAAGTTGAAGAAGTACTCTCTTGCTAGCAAGAATAGGTTTAAAGCCCAAGTATTTTCACATTTTGGAATAATTTTTTTCTGGAAATAGGAAGAAAAAACCCTCAGAGTGTTTTACTGCAAACCCCTCAAAACACAGCATTTTCGAAACAGGATGGTCTATCCTTTCCTTCCCATACAATTTGTCCACCAATGAACAGCATCTGGGCACTTGTCAGTAGGAAGAATCAAAGCCCATGAGTCTGTCTTTCAGTTCTGGCCCTTTCCCTGCTTGGGAGAAGCTGGAAAGACCTGGACAACACACAGAACTGCTCTCCTCTGAATGTATCTGTCCACTCCTTTCAAAGCATATGAGGTGGCAGTAAAGAGTCCCTTCTCTAAGCTCTTGCACTCCAGGGCTGCCTCCTGCAGTAGCCCCACTCTCCTTGGTTTTGTGCATCAACACTTGCCTCTTCTTATCAGAACAACTCACTCATTCCATCTGAACTTGTCTGGGTCTCTATTTTAAGAAGATGACATTGACACAGGACCTGATTTGAGGCCGTCATGGTCTTTCTTCCTGCATAGATTGTGTCTATTACTACTGAATCACAAAAAAAAATCCTTATTTAAATGAATTACTATAACTGCTGTTCTGAAATGTTAATGCTTAGTGGCATGACCTTTTCACATGCCAGAGCTGTCGATGCTTGGATATGACAATATGTCAGGATGCAGCGTTTTCTGTTCAAAGGCTTCCTGAACCAAAACAAACAGATCTGAAAATTAACAGAGTTGTGGAGCTCTGGCTTAGAGTTACAAATGGGATCTAATTACAGGAAGAACTCTTAGAAAGGTCTCATGTGAGAGATAAGGCTCTTTAGGCACTGATATGCATTAATGATTAAGTATGTCTTGTTTAACTGTTTGGATATTAGGTACCAACTGGTTTTGTCAAAGAGGAGCATTTAAAGAGAAGAAATGATGAATAATCAGAATAGAAAATTAGGATGTCTGATTCTGTCTTCCAGAAAATGAAAACAGCTTCAGTTTTATCTGGTGTCTGTGCAAGTACTAGTACCCACAAGGAGGTTACTTTCAGAAAGTAACTTTTTGTGGCCATCTGCTTGTTGCTTCCAAACACAGAAGCTACTTGAACATAGCCACCCTCATCTGCAACACCTGAAAGACCAATATATACTTTTACGCATTTTGTTCATCAATAAGAGACCAGACTCAAATGAGTGGCAGGCTATTAAGGAGTCCACATTACCATCATCTTGTGCCACCACTTTTCTTCCTTCCATAATCCCTCCCATAATTCCCTTCCTTCTTCATTTGCCACACCTCTCCACATCTCCCTCTTTTTTCCTCAGTACAACACACTCCAGGTTCCTTCACCTCTCCCTCTCCTCTTCCTGCTGCAACCTCCTCAGGTTCTCATGTGTTCACTAACCCCTACAGCAACATTTTCCTCCTCCAACCTCATTTCCCATCCCTAATTAAATCATGCCAGCCTCTCAAGTCATCTCAGTGTTTTTCTCTACAGCTGCAATCCTCCTTCCCATCAGCACCTCCTACTTCGAGTTTCTCTGGTGACGGAGGGAGTATGCACTTAGCCTATCCGGGAGCTGAAGGATGGTGTGTGCCCCACCACGAGGTATCTGAGTTCCCGGGGTGCCTGTGCCCCCGGGCAGGAGGGCTTAGCATTCAGAGAAGGTGAGCCTCGCACTGGCAGGTCTATTCTTCTCCTGCTTCACAGGTAGGAGCACACAGTGTGCACCCACAGAAAATGAGACGTTTGGATTTGGATTTAAATCCCACAGACTTCGAGGAGCCTGTCTCAGAGACTCCTTCCTCACCTTCAGGTCTCCTAAACAGTTGTCTACCAAGAGTCCCCTGGTGGGTGACAGTGCCAAACCAAACACCATGACTATCTCACTTGCTTTTTAAGAAACAGAGGCTAACTTATGAAAATCAAATTTTTTTCCAACAAACTTTCTTAATAAGAGCAGCATAAAAACATGTAAAGAAAGATGACTTTATTCTTCAGATACAGCTTTATCCCTGCTTATCCTTCCCTTCCTCTCACATAATCTTCCACATGGATTCCTTATTGCCATAGCAATGCCTCACAGCTAAATATTTCCCCTTTCTCCAAAGCTGATTTTTTACTCTTCACAATTTATCTCCAATGATCCTAAACCATAAGCTCTTCTTTTTATCTTCCTCTATGTCAAAAGATTTCTGGTAACAAAGCCACGTTCCCAAGGATATTTTGGGCAATGTATTTCTTCATCCTCCAACTATCTTTGATCAAATTACTGATGCAAATAACTGAGATAAATATGCCGGCTCTTTACTGACAAAATAATCTAGAAAACTGTAAATAAGCAAACTAAATCTGTACTATATATGCATGAGATACTCTCAGGATGTCTTAAGAAAAAGTGACGGTATTTAGAAATATATCTAGATTATAGAGATGCCATATTAAGTGTGTGTATCCTTTATACCTCTTCAAATATACATTATATACACACACATATAAGGATATCTATTTATATAAGAGAATTTTGGAAGGGAAGGGCTTGTTGCTGTGCATGTTCAAGGAATGCATAAAGTCATGTTCCAGGATTTTGGAGTAGGCTTCCCTATGGGACAAATTAATTCAATTCTTTCTCCTCTGGGGTTCTCCACATCTTTCTCTGAAGCATGCCATGTGGTGCTGGGCATTGTTAAAGGTCTATCAGTAAAAACTGGACAAAATAGAATCTACAGTTTATAGATTATGACGAGTTCCATTTTCAAGGTATGCATATTGTTGCCAGCAGCATTAGTGTAGGAGATTTCTCTGTTTAAAGTTGGGCTTCTGTTTGGAAAGCTGATCTGTTTATTCCTTTTCCCAGGTCAACCCATTGTTTTCCCCTTTCTTCATGGCAACCCTAAGGAGTAAACTCATTGTTTTATAGTATTAACAACTTCATCATTAAAAATCGAAGTGCAAAATTCAATAGTCGAGGTTATTCTTAAGAATCATGGAACTGGCTCAGACAAAACAAGAACATTTTGTCCCACTCTTGAAGCAAACTGAACCTGGACTTTCCTGAGATTCAGTAAAAATTACTTAATCTGACTTTCTTTTCTCTGCTACTACTGAGTGTTTCATCAGGAACTGAATGCAAATAAAAATGAAAACATTAATTACCTTGACAAAGACTAGTCTCATTATCCAGAATAAGGAGGCTACAGTAAGTTAGGTGAAGCTTGGGCAAAGTAACAGAAACTTTTGGATCCTTTTAGAATAAACCTTCATGTATTAATAGAAAACCGAAATTCACATTCATTTTAAAAATTACGGAGGAAGCAGGGGAGAGAAGGAATAACTGTTTTTTCTCTTTTTTTCTAGCTCATAGATGGAAATAGCTGCATGGGAAGAAAGTAAATTAAAAGGCTCCCTATCTTTTAATTTATTGTTAAACACTAAATACCCTTGTAGTATTCCTAAATCATTCTAAGACTGACTGAAGTTCTCAGTATGTTTAAGAACTATCGCTATCTGTAGTCCCCAAATGGTATTTTTCTGGCAACCGGGCTGTGGTGAGAAGACAGGAATACAACACAGCCAACACCACAATTGGTGGGGAGATGCCATGCGACACTGTACAATGTGTTTTAAGCTGTATTGAGAGCTGATCATTCAGGAACCTGCAATGCCTTGTTCAGTTGCAGAGATATGCACACTAGTGCTGTAATGAGGGAAGATGAATGCCATCTGTTTTTCTTGTACAACTTCTAGAAAACAGGACTATGGCCCTTTGATGCAGTTTAAACAACCTTAGGTAAAAATAACATTGTGAATGAGGATAAGAGTTGTGATAAGAGAAAAATGCATTGAAGTTGAAAAGAATATATATTGAAAAAAATGAATTAAAATTCCAATTTAACATTTAAGCCAAATTCAGTATGTCCTCTCATGCTGGTCAGCCACAGTGAGAATACTCTTCTGTCCATGACAAATGAGATTTTTCTACCTCAAAAACAAATCACCTCTTCCTCAAACCACTTTTGCTCAGGCAAAGAAAGCCCATACAAATACATTGCTTACATTTAAGGGAGACTAACTCTCACACTATAAATAGCTGATTTCTATTTTTTAATTTATTTTCAAATTAAGTAGACTTCCAGGAGTCAGTGAATGCATTGCTAAAATTCTTCTCTTAACTTCAATTTTCTCTTTCTGATATATGACATTTTTGCTTACTTAAGTATCATCTTTCCAGAATTCAAATGGTGTCCTGAATCTAGCAGAGAATTTTAAATCAATAGAACTGCTCAAATACTTCAATTTAAGCACACAGTTCCTTGGTAAAACTGTGACCTCTCTAGCAGGTGAAAATAATGCTCTTAGTCGTCATCCTCGAGAGATGCCCAAGACTAGAAAACAAACTGAATGTCTCAAAGGGTGAAAGAAACATGTTAACACAAAAATAAGCATCCCATTTTTGTGAATACAAGTTATTTTCACAAAAATAAATTACATATAATTAATGACAACTATTTTCTACCAATATTCACTAATTTTGAAAATGAACTTAATGTTTGTGACCTACTCATGTTGATCTGTTGTGAACCTCCTGAGAGACGTGTTCTTTCAGGACAAATATTTTAAAAATTCAATTTAAAATATTTAAATATTTAATGAAAGCCATATTTTATTATATAGCTTGAAATTAGTAAAGAATTTGTTGTGTAAGCAATGCAACTCTCAACTAGAAACAATACTGGGTGAATTATGTAACTAATCAATATGGCATGTATTTCAAATTCAAAAAGCAAATGTTTTGAAATTAATTACTGCTGAGGTTGCAAACTAAGAAAAATAATTTCAAACATGTAAACCCGAGAAATTTGAGGAGAGAATTAAAAAATTGATGAATTAATATGAAAGACTGAATTATCTACTCAGCTTTAGTTTCAGGAGTCTACAATGTATACGAAATAAATTCAGAAAATTTATTGATAAATATATTACTGAAAATATTTTTTTAAAAAAGCAAAACAAATCAGATCACCTTCTACCCGCAACCTGCCCTGAAAGGAGGGCTAGCAGATTTTTGTACACTTCCATTAATAACTGTTAGAGGAATGGATTTTTGGACAATAGGCACGAGCTTCATAAGCAGTTCTATTAGCAAAATAATTTTTTGACAGAACAGCATGAAAAACAGTACTGTTGTGGAAAAAAAGACTGCATCTTTTTGTTTCTGTTTAGTGAAGAGTGACATCCATGAGAATTATGATCTATAAATAATAGAGAGAAATTAAACACAGATATGACCAGTCCATGTCCCAGCTACCTAAGTTTGCATTACAAATTCCATATTAAAACAAGAGACTCAGTGGTACGTAAAAACTGCATTATTAGGATATTAGGACATCCATACAAGGTAGTCTTTGAAAAAAATTCTAAAAATAATTAAATCTCTGAGTGGGAATGTATAAGGATTCTGTACTCCTAAAAATACCATTTCAGCTAGCTGTTCCACTGATATAAATGAAGTTACTTTGATTATAACTATTATTCAAACATGTGTTTCCAAGATAGAACAGGCCTTGTTTGATGCTAAGCTTTAATAAGAATGACAATGATTTCTTGAGTACTTGGCAGCTTCACCAGCACCTCATGATCTGATTGAATATGTCAGGGTAAAGGCTGTGAACATTTAGGGTTCATATCTTATTCACTCAGAAGTGGTTTCAGGTCACATTATAGGAAAAGAAGTTGATTTATTTTGCATGACAACTGTGAATTTTTACCAAAAGGCACATTAATAAAATAAAAAAGGTCTTTTCTCTCAAATCGCAAAGGCAATTCTTTCCTCTTTCTGAGGTCTTTTCTTGCATTAGTTTTATGTTTGTACAGTGCAAACTGCTGTCTTCAAATGATACACATGAGACCAGCAGCTGCTTATATTTCTTGGTCTTTCCTTTGACTTTGACATGGTTCTGAAACGAATGTGACTTTCTTTCACTTTGCCATGCAGCTTCAATTCCCATTTTGTCTAACTGCACTTCCTAATAACCAAGAGAAAGAAAATGGGAAATGATAAGCTGACAGCTTTGTTCCCTGCAGCCAGTTATAGTAAAAGCCTGTGGAAATTTGTGACAAACTATGGTAACCCACATGAAGCACTGGAAAATCAGTTTCATCAAAGCTTGGCTAATTGTCAAAACAAAAATAAGTGATCAAAGATGTATAAAAAGTTACATTAGCATGTATATAATTGTGATTTATGAAGACTTAGACAAAGACCATCTTTCTTCACAAGAAATTAATGGACAATATTAGTGTTATCATTATCGCCATTGTTGAAAAGTATGGATGAATAAAAATGAGTATTAGAAACAAGTATCCATTAAGTATAAACTTCTTGGGCCACTTTCTATTCCAAATCAATTATGATCTTTCATCACCCTATATAAAAGTCAGGCTGGAAAAAGCAGGAATGTTAAATAGTTAAAACTATAAATATATAATTTTAGATAACTCCTGTGATGCTTTGATCTTAAATTGAATTCAGTCTACTATTAAGATAGCATCTAGTTTTAATGTTGAATGAGAGGGTTACTGCTATCATAATTGTAAAGTATAGCACTCTAATTTTTTTGTGACTTACTGAATGCAAATCAGTAAAAACCAGAGACTAGAATCCCATGGGAGAGTGCTCATCTTCTTACAAGTTGCAATGCTTTAAACTTTCCATTTGTGCTCTTTCATTAAAAATACCAGAACAGTTTACAGGTTTAAAAGAAAAAAAAAAAAAAAAAGGCAGAAAGTCACTGGAAAACACAGGCTTTAATCAGGATATATCTTATGACCCAGCAATTCCCATGGGTCTTTTAGATTTTGGAGGCCGTGAAGTGACATGTGTAAATGTCCCTCCCAGGGGAAGAGAAGCAAGCACTAATTGAGGTATTGACGGGTTTAAATGAAGCAGAAACACACTAAGAAACTCAGGCTACAACAAAAATGAGTATTGGTGAGCAGTGCATGCTGGGACATTAATGGTTTTCATTCAGTGCTCATTCATGCAAGTAAGTATACTTTTAAGCACGGTGACTTCGGTCTATAACAGCTCAGTTCTGAGCTAAAAAGCCATGAAATACTCTCTGCTGATGTATAAGAGCGCTCTGGTAGAATTAGTCTCATCTAGCTTTTCAGAGTGAATTATATTTTTATCATCTAGATAGATGCAAATAGACCACTAGCATCCAATACTCTGATGATGGCAACAGAACTCAAATGTATTAAAATCAGCAAGATACAATTCTCTATATATTTATGTAGGCATTCTCTATATAAGTACATTAACACAAAATATAAATATATATATATTCTGCATATTAATACTAACAGAAAGGTGTTATTGCATTGTATATACACACACATTCACCTGTGCATGGAGTTAGGGCACATTCATAGTACCAGTCCGTGGCAAGTGGCATTCATCACTGTCCTGGTTTTGCAGGGATAAAATTTATAGAATCAATTTTCTGTTACATTTTGTTTCAGTTTGTGGCCAGCTGTGGTATGGTGATCAAGGCCATTAACAGTGAAAGCCAGGGCAGCTGACCCAGGCTGGCCCACAGGTGTATTCTATAACATCAACGTCATGTTCACTATAAAAGGGAAAACTTGCTGGGAATGGGGGTGTCTTTGCTCTGCTCTCTTTCTCCTCAACGGTTGTGATCCCTGGAGGGACTTGCCACCACTCTATGGGCTGAGTATAACTGTGTCTTTTGTATTAGTATCGATATTGGTTTTCTCATTTTATTAAATCTGTTTAAATTTCAACCCACAAGTCTCTCTCCTTTTCTCAATTTCCTTTCTCAGCTGGGCAGGGGTCTTGAGTTAAAGAACAACTGTTTATTGTTTAGTCCTGGGTGTGGGTCAAACAATGACAATCTCAAACTAACTTCAGGTGGCTAAAAATTACTCATCCAAGCCTTCAGCTAGTCAAATGAGGACTTCTTCTGTAGCAGTCCTTGGGGAGAAACAAGATCTTCCAGAGGGCCATTAATCTTGCCTTGAAGATGATGAATGGTTTCTTTTTGATGATAAAAGGAGCTCAGGGTGAGCTGCTTAGACTTTTACAACCAACCTTTAGAAGTCTAGCTTAAAGTCAGGTGAATCCAGTGCTAAGGGTATAATCTTAAATTCTACATTCTCTTAACTGAGGAGATCCAGGATGTCAATAAATGCTTCTATCTCAGGAAAGACAGGAAAGGAGATTCATAGGGAGAGAATAAGATCTTAATAAAAAGCTCTGAAGACATTTATTTTAATAGACATCAATCTGGTTTCTCCAGTCAAAATTCTAATACTTGCCCCTTGTCACAGAGACCATCTGGGGGTGGTTTGGGAATGGTCTGACCATCTATGGAGTATTAGCTTTGCTTGTTGTTGAAAAACAACAAACTTTATTCCTAATCTATTCTATCTTTTATTTTCTACTATAAGGTCTATCTTCTGCTTTGGTTGCTCTGCATGCAAGCAGCTTCTGCAACGAAAACAGATCTCTTAAGCTGGTCAGTAAAAGGAGAATATTTCTAGAAGAGCAGGGAACCATCTTAAAGGCTGCACAATCTAGGAAAAACTGGTAGGTAACTTGTGTACTTAATTTTTTTAATATGTGTCTTATGGAAGGAGGGAAATACTAGTAAAGAAAAGCAAAGAGGGCTTAGATAAACACAATATTTATGAAGTAAAGATATTCAGTATAATTCTTCAGTGTGTTACACTTGCCCATGAATAAGCAGCGGCTCTTACAGCAGAAAATCAGAAAGGAAAATTCTCACTTACTTTGATTAAATCTAACATTAGGACTCCCCTTGGGGTTTTTTTTGCCTTTTATATTCATTGCTGTCATGTCATTGCAGTGTTTTATCAAGTCTAAGGACCAGGCCTTTCCACTGAGTATTTTGGGACTATTACACTGAACAATTAATAAAGTTTCCAGTCAAAAGCAATGGCTGACAATTTGGCTTCAGTACCCAAATGCCTAAGGCTAGAGGAAGTGGACCCTAACTTGACCCAAGGTTATGTTTATTTTGGCTTACTCAAAGCAGCCAATATGCTCATCCAGCTGTGAGCCTGAAAACAGCTGAAAAGGAGTTTTAAAGCCAAATTTTACACTACAGTTCCTGATGTTGATGGTGTCCTGCTATATAACCGGGGCTTTCCTACATAACTGGGATCAAGGTGTGTGTCTGTGTTTGTGCTTGCAGGCATGCATATGCATGTGTGTGTGAACGAATAAGGGAGTTGGGGGGCGGGGCGGGGGGGGGAGTTTTCCATGGACTTAAATAAGAATTATTTCATTACCTGGAAAAGAAGACAAAGCAACTCTCATTGCCTTCTTCCCTTGACCTTCAGCTGTCCTGGGGATTTCTCTTTTCAATACACTCTTAAAAAATGTTTCTATTTCTCTGGAGACCGTTTTTACCCCTTGGCCAAGGAAAGACATCATAAATACTAGTGTTTCAGGCAGGAGTAAATTACAGCCATCCATCTCATGAGCAAAGCACATGGCACAGGGCTCTAGGTCTCTTTCCTCCACAGTACCTCCCCACAGCATGAATGTTATAAGGAGTTCGAAGGACTTACTTGGCTTATTTTTTTTCCTTTAAATTGTATTTCAAATGAATAGGAACTCCCATTCCCTCTTCCACATACAGAATGAACACCCAAAAGCAGAGGCGAAAATGGCAGTGGCAATAATGTAACCACCAGCAAAGTAAGAAGGAAGTCCTGCTTCTAAGCATGGTTTGACATATTGTGTACAATAGATGTTGAATATCATAAATGAAGCAGCTAGTTACAGGGGCAATACGAAAATACTTGTTTGATTTTTTTTTTTTTTTTTTTTTTTAACCAGACTGTCAAATGTTTCTTTTTTAATCACATCCTTAATACACCCATAAACACACACAATCTGTAATTAGATCTAAAGTTGCTACCTAAATTATTAAATTACCTTCGTACAAAGAGTTTGGCTTTAGGAAATCCGGGAGATTTAAGTGCCAATTTGGTGATTCTAGGCTTTGTTTTATTTTTTTAAATTATATTCCATTATAAAAGGAAAAATAACTTACAATTGAATATTGTGGGTTTATGCATTATATAACAACTACTAGTGGGGAGTCTATGGATGGAACTTTGTAAATATTTCTAAACATTTATTTTCAACTGTGGTCTGTGCAAATATATAACATCTTATTTTTCTATTCACAAAAACATTGGAAATTATACAGAGAAATGAAATTGTAATTTTCAGCAAGCCATCATTCATAATTATAATTTCCCTATATCATGGAACTCTTCTGTTTGTTTTATTCATAAACAAATGCAAGAACCATCAGCTGCTGTGCAAGCTTCCCTTCTTGTTAATCCATCTCTGTTATGAAACTGGATTCAGAACACCAAACACTTTTTAGGCAGTAATGTTAATTCACCATAAATCCAGACAGATTTCAAATACTAAGAGGCAAAAGACGCCGCTTTCCATTATCAGCTTCACAGGCTCTTCAGTTCCTTGTGTGATCTGACTAATTAGACACATAGCCAATGGCTTAACCAACTAGATATATTTTTTTTAATTGTAGAAACACTCTATTAAGCAATTGTTAGAGCTACTTATCTTGGAAAGACTATTATATAAGCACAGAAATGGAACAGTTTGTTTTAAAACTTGTTACTACTGCTTCACTTACTCCAGGAGCTTTCACCAAATGAGATCTAGTTAGAGGTGATATAAAACACTGAAAGCAGGAGAAGAAAAAAAGTATATTACAGTTCTGAATTTGTCTAAAAATCAGACCAACATGCTTACAAAAACCTTCAAAATGCAAATTTTGACAGAAAAGGAAAAAAAAAAAAAAAGAAAATTTATGAAAATTCTGAGAACTGAAACTTTTTTTCAGCCAAACAATACTAGTACAGTCACTCAAATTCATGAAGCTAAATTCACTCTAAGGGACAGATTTCCTGGTGGTCACCTGGGAATACATTCCTGACTCTTTAATTCATTCCATGAGGAACTGAAAGAATAGTTTTGCCAAGTAAAATACAATGTAGAAGGTTACGGTATTATTGAAGCAGAGGCAAAATATCTCTCATTTACCATGAAGGAAAGTTAACGCAAATTTTTAGTCAGCTTCTTGTTTAATGAACATCCCCATGGATGAATGCTTCTATGTTTCTTACTAAAAACAGACTTCATGATTGATGGGCAGGACACAATCTAATGTCGTATACCCGTGCTACTTCTCTGCAAATAACTACTTGAATCCAGTTTTTTTTTTTTTGGTAGCTGCTTGTAATGAAAGATTTATCATATTACCTAAGATCCTGTAAAAAACATCCTGAGATTTTAAATTGAGAAGCTCTTGCTCTTCTGCTCTCTGTTAACTGATGGAAAATCTGGCTGTTCTTTGAAATATGGCATGAAAAATCCCTTGTTGTTAAAGAAGTGCTACACATATGTCCCATATTATTTCACTGAGAATTCACAGTTGAAAGATGTTGAAAAATGACATGGCTTTTTCACTTTCCTTACTAGTAAGATAAATTAAAAATAATAACAATATCAGCATGATGCCAGACTTATAACTGAATATGAATGTTCTAAAAATGTAGATGCTGCCACTGTCAAAGCAGCTACAACTACAACTCTAAACTGGGACAAATCCACCAGATTCCCACATCATCTCAACTACTTATGCAAGGAAAAGGGTGATAAATGTAGATTGCTTCTCCACCCCAATTTATTTTCTTTTCTATTTTTTCCCTCTAGTAAGTGTGTCATTGACCACATTGGACACTTGAAGACATTTTGTGGACAAGACTTTTTTTCCCCTCGATTCCTAGGAAAGAAAATGAGGGACTATTCAGCCAAGCTGCTTTGTCCAAGTCTCCAGATCCAGCAATTGTCTCAAAGAGTTTGTTCCATCTTCCATTACTATTGAATCCTGTAACTTAAAAGACAGAAATCTATTTTGAAGACTCTACTGGTGGCAGAGTTTAAAAATATGTAAGAATTAAAGTATATACAGAACAGTAATACATCCTCTCTGGGTTAATCTTAAATGGATTAAGAAAGAAACTTATTTTAAGTGGTAAATTAAAGAACCCAATATTTCAATAAACAGAAAAACTGAAACTTCCAGTCTCCTATTTTGTTGAGATCATGTTTGATGATGCATTCTTTAACTACACAAATATTGTTTTCCCACAAGATAAGGTCTCCTTTAGTACAGGGGGTACACTGTGCTCAGGGTTATGCACTTAGTGAATGATGCTACTTCTCCAATTTCTACCTTATTTTTGATTGTGTACTTGGTTAGAAAATGGTAAATGAAATGAAGCAAGGAAGAAGACTGGTCTTTTGGCTAGGCTTGTTGAATGCCACATAGGAATCTTTCATTTTACTCTATTTTCTATGGCAAAATTAAGGTTTCCTAGAACGTTACTTCCCACCTTCTTTAACAGATGTTATGTTCCTTCCTTTATTTCCAGATGTTCATGTTGCTTTGCAAATTTGCTGAACATCCCTGAATGCAACTGAAGTCTTCCTAAAAATATGCTCTGATTATCTAGAGAGGGAATTATTTCTACAGATAATATGTGGCATGTTTGCTGTCTTTTGAGGTCGTTACACAGCTAGAAAAGATCAAAACTCGTATTTAACAAAGGTTTTCCAAGGATAACTTGAAAACTTCTTAAAGTTGTATGGTTCCTGAAATGTTCATGTATTTGTGCTGTGTACTTCACTCAGTTGTTTTGTATGAACAGCATCAACCAAGAGACAGAGTGCCCAGAACTAGTCTATAATGAACAGCTCATTAAGACACTGAACTCTAGTGAACTGTGAAAAAAAATATAAATGCAATCATATCTGCAGGACTGAAGAAAGGAAAAGCCTTCTCAACTCTGTGTCAGTTAAATACATTTTTAATACTGCTGCTAACAAATAATAATCCTTTGATTTTCTTTCCAAAAGCTTGCAAAGTTGCTGGCAGCTCCAGTAACTCTTCCAGTTTCTATTGTCAGCTCTGCAAGTCTCATAAGCCTCTCTAGTCTCTTACACCTCTCTCTCCAGAGCTCATGTTCCTTGCCTCGGATTTTGCCAGAATAAATCCCTGTAATGTCACATAGTTTTTTACCCCCACTAAGTTTACCCTTCTGTCTGAGCAGGCCCCTGTTGTGTTTTTTAATTAGATAGTGTCCTTTGCAGAGAATGGGACTTCGAGGCAAAGAGGTGAAAAAAGGGTCACTGGTGATTTATTGCATGTATCAGGGCTGAGCTAGCTGGTAACTGCAAGACAGTAAACCTGAATAATTAGTTTTGTAGGGAACCCTGGAAGATTTGGTACTCCAATTCAAGTGAAAACAGAAAGGAATCTGAATCATTGTCTTAATGTTACTAAAACCTCTCAGGAAGTGTGAAAACAGGTCATCTGTCAAGAATTACCATGTCATTATTACTGGTAAGAAAAGATAGAATTCAAGAGCAGCCTCCGAGATGTTTTTCTCTTTTGGGATCACCTAGAACCATAGAGTACAAAAATGTAAACTAAGATATTGCTTTGGAGACTAGTCTTTCAACTTTAAATTTTCTAAAATATTTTCATGTCACCTATCTTGGACTTGCTTCAGGGAGACTGGTTTGCTTGTATGTACTTTTCATATAAAGCAGCATCAGCATAAGGAGCACACAGTTTCTGAAATTCAATGGTTAGGGAAAGATGATGGAGGAACAAAGTTTGGGTAGCACCCTTCGACTACATTTTTAATGATGGCTAATTACTGTGTGTCTAAAGCAGTATTATTATCATCAGAGCATGTAAAAATGTGGATCTTGTGGATTAAAAAAAGCACAGCTCTGGAAGATGATGATATTGACAGCTCTTTTAGGGATCTCTTTGTCAGTAGATCCCACATAACCCTACGGAGGAGGCAGCATTAGGGAAGGAGAGCTCCTGGCAGCCCTGTAACAAACATCTTGTGCAGCCTGGGGAAAACGGTTCAACCTTTCTGTGCCTGGCAAGCCCATAGCTCTTGGCAATTGTGCACAGCTTACTTTCAGAAGGAGAATGATCACATTTCTCAGTTCAGTAAAAGAAAAACAGGAAAATCAGAAATATATAGCTCAATAAATTGTCACTTTCATAGTTCAGAAAGAAAACTTTAAAAGATGGTAACAGCCAAAATCCATAGGTAGCAAAAAGGAGGAGTTCTGTCTTTCTTAGTGAACTGGGCTGTGCAGAGGCAAAACCAGGAAGGGTTTAGCAGTTCAGTGCTGTCCCTGCTGCCTTGGATGATGGGAGCAGCTCTCTTCCTGTGACTGTCAACAGCAAAAACTCATGTGCTGACCACGGGCTTGAAATTGTTGCTGTATCACTGCCTCATTGCAGGTGTGTAAGTGAGATTGCTCATACTTTTAGGGCTTGAAAGGACACGTAGGTGAAATTCTGGTGCAGTAGAGGCCAGAGGAGCTTTGTCACTGACTTTTGCTTGACCACGGTTTCATTTGCTAAAGTAAGAGATATACTGGCAAATCTACAATCTTACTATCCAGTCCTCATAGAAGCTAAACCAGAGGTGCTAAATGAGAACTAAATTGTAGAATATTTAAAAGAATAATTCCTTTCTGTTGATGTTTAATAAAAACAAGAAAAAAAATCTCACAAAGTATTTAATATTGCGTATTATGATGCATACCCTCAATTCATGACTAATGCATTTTAATTCAGTCACAGGGTATGCTTTAAACAATTCAGTACTGCATTATGTGCTGCACTTGAGATGTTCAAGATCTTAATTGTTTGTTCCCTTCAGTATCCCTCACCCAAGAAGCTAATGAAAAATTCAGTCATGATGGTATTGTTTATGACATACATAGCTGTGACACATGATAATTTCACAATCATTTCAAGACACCATGTGGTTTCTTTTGACATTTTGTGACAGGCTGTGTTATCAAGCACAATTGTTTGCAGAGGAAAAAACTGTAACACATGGTCCTTGGGACATTATGTTATCTCCTGATAATGATGTCATTAACATGTGTATACTATAATTAATGACTACAAGAGCGATTCATTTGAGTAAGGCTTATGAATCCATTTCCTCTAAAAAGGGAAAGAAAACCTATAATCATTTGGGCTCAGATCCTGAAAGCTACTTACTTGCAACCGGCTGCAGCTACACTGGGTGACCCTTTAATTGGGGCATATTAACCAAGAAACATTTATTTCTCAGTTATCTTACAGAAGCTCGGATTAGAATCATTATCATAATGATTGTTCTCATAGAGATCAACGAGAGAAACAGGAACTTAGCAGTGCTCCAAAACCCTTTGTCACCCTATATCCTACCAATGGTAGCCAGGAAACAATTACAGTTCACCAGTCTACATAGCTAACATAATGAAGCTGAAGACATGTAGGTAGCAAACCCACTGCTGTTGATGCCACCCCCCGCTTTCTTCTATAAGCTGTAAGACAGAAAAACACACTTCTTACATCCTTGTCTGCATGCCACAGAGAAAGCAAACTGTCTTAAAGGCAGTTCAGACACGTGAAGCTTTCTTATATAAGTTTAAGAGGTTCTATCCTTCACTGTTATAAAGTGCACCCTCTTGACCAGTTAAACTATATTCTATTTTTATCATCATATTTTTGCCAATATATTTGACTGTTTGATATCCTGATGTTAGTCATACCATGTTATTAGTACAATGTCTGCCGTGCTTTCACTGCAAACTCAATTCTGCTCTTCACTGCTTATAGCTTCCTGGAAAAAAAAAGATATATTTAGACCCCTCCAAAATTTGTTTTCAAGCTCCGTGTTTCACTTCTCTCCCTCAAGGTTAGCAAAATCCCACAGGACTGTTTTGTTTCATTCAAATTTTCAGAAGACTGTGTTTGGGCACACAAAATATTTTCATGGAGATATTTGCATTCAGAAACACACATAGAAAAAATATCTGGGAGTGAAGAAAATTTCCAACCAGCCAGAGACATAGTCCTCAGGAAAACTGACTACAATGTGTCTAAAGAGATTTGAATGAGACTGGATCCCTGTGAAGACACTGGAAAATAGACTGCTCGCAGAAGCTACAACTGATGAAAGCTGGATCATGCTGAATTCTCAAGATAGATAGATTACAACAGGACAGGAGGGAGACAGGGAACCCTGAGCAGACCTGTTCCTCCCAGCAGCCCCCAAATCACAAATTTTGAATGAGGTTCAAAGATGCATGAAGCGCTATCTAGGTTTTCCAGAATAGGGGTGGTGGGATATGTTCCTGCAAAACAAAAACAACAAACTGTTTTTTTGAGAGATACCACTGCCTTCTGTTGGTTCCTTCTCTTCCCTTGTGGCACTGGAGGAGAGCAGTTTGGAAGACCCAAGCATACCTCTCCTGTCCAACTGCTTCACAACCATACAAGGTCAATCTCTTTGACTTTCTGTTGCTTCTTACATATTGTTTCTATAGGGTGAGTGTATGGATTATATGAATATATTGCATAAATAGTGACTTGTATGCATCATTAACTTTACTTTGAGGCTTAAAACACCAAATACGTATGTACGTAGTAGCCTTTCTTACTCTGTAACTCCAGAATATTCATCACTGTATCTACTTCAGTTTGCACTATACTTTTTTCAGTTAAAGTGAATAAAATAACAATATGTATTTTCATGATGTAAACTACAAAATATGTAAAAAGTCAAGAAGTGCAAAATCAGAATTTCTGGAACGATAAATTAGAGCTCTATTAACACCAGTTGATGTGAGAGACATAATAAAGGAGTTAACATGCAGAAGCCATTCTCTCTACCTCATAAAGATGTTACATCTGTATTTGTACATGTATGTTCTGTACTTGTACTGTTGTCTTTCAAAAATATTTTTATGGTTATATGAAAAATAAGCAAAGTATTATTGTTCCTCCTAAACAAAGCTCCTGATTCAGAACCAAGTGTGTTTTCTCTTCTATGCAAATCATAAGAATTGGAAAATTCTTAGTATTGGTCTACTTGAATCTTTTTTGAGTCAAAGTCTACAATTCACATATTATTCATTTAACTTTTTAATTGAAGTATTTTCTATGATTATTGATTATAACATCCTTTATAACAACACATTAAAAGAAAATGCTTCCAAAAGGAGAAATAGAATCTATATACCCATAGAAAACTAGTGGAGCTGTAGAAGCAATCAAGGAATATACCTTAAGTATTTCTCTCGCAAGTAGATCATAGGCTTAGTTCTGGAAAACCAAAAACAAATGAAAAATTTTCACATAGTCAAAACAAGCATGTCAGAGTTTACTGTAAATGTAGAACCCTGACTTGATCCAACAGTTTGAGGCAAACTTGCTGATAGAAAATTATTCCCAGCAGATAAGATCTATACCTTTTAAATTCTATGCAGATTGGCTTAGCATTTAATACTGCACAAAATTTAGCTGGAAAATATATTTTCCCTGAAAATACTCAATGGAAACAATATGTCAAGTTGTGCTATGAATATTCATTATTGATATTTGTGTATGTGCATGCATATATATGTATATGTACAGAGAGAATATATGCATATATATGACTACAAGAGACACCCACGTTTAAAAATTTGTTCACCCTCATACTTTGAGTAATCGTGTTGGCCTTTTCCATACAAAGTCCTTTGTGGATTTACAAATGTGGATTTTTTTCTCCCCTGGCCTCCACAGGGACATAAAAGTGGGCTTCCAGTGTATTAAGAAAGAAAAGGAAAAAAAAATAAAAGACCTTTAACAGAGCTGTATGAATAAATCAGATTTAAAGCAGACAGGCAATTTTTGCTGGGAAAACTTCACATGGGGGACAGAGAGCATGCCAGACTTAAAAAAAACACTACATGACTTGCACAAAGGCTCTGAAAATCCTTTACTCTCACTTACTATCTTGCTGAAACATACAACGATGTAAATTAAACAGCATCCATATCTTAAGCTTCTTTGGAGTACAAGAATTAAAGAAGCAACCCCCTCCATACAGTTGTCTCAACGATGACAAATATGTCTGCCCAGGTATCCAGTGGTACTTGGGGAAAACCCTCCACTAGCTTTACGGGGAGAGACAAAAAAGAGCACAGTTCCCCCCTACTTGAACCAGTTAGGTGGTTTATAAAACTTTGTATATAGTATGACTCTCCCTTTTCCATTTTATGGGCATGAAAGCACAAAAGTAAGTTGCTCTGGTGTACAAGTATAACTCCTTGAAGTCACTTGCATTTCAGCATATGTGTAACATTCCCTGGGTTAACTTACATTACACTGTGTGAGAAACAGGTTAATGCACTGGTAAGTCAAGTTGTGTTGATATAAGCAAGCTGGAAGTACATGATGTATCCTCTAAAAGTACTCTAACTGCCGTGTGTTCCACGAAAAAGTATCTCTGGATGGCCCCAAGTTAAATCCCTGGTGCTTTTAAGCTCCTACATTTCACATATAGAGCTTGCTTATTCTAATGCAGGAGCTGAAGTGAAATTTGTTTCAGGTTTTCGCTTTGGATTTCATCTGTCCATTCATGTGTCCCCTGCTTTTGAAATTAATTTTAACTAAGCTGCAAAAAGTCAACTCTTGCTCCAGAAAATGTGTCCATGTGAGAGATTTATAATAATATAGCTGAGCAATGTTACTATTAGACTATGTTAGAATAATCAGCAAAAGCAGAAATAATCATGAATACGGACAAGATCTAAGGAACTTACTAGGAATTGCAGAAGACAGCATGCATATACATTGGTATATGCACATAAGCAGATAAACACACAGTTTAATTGTAGCATCCAAAGAATTTACTGTGTATCAGCAAAGCCATGGTAACTACCCTGGTCCACATGCCTACCCCACAGCAAATGGGATGAAATTAAACCTCTTTGTCGAGTAATTACTTTGCGTATCCTGCATGCTAGGCAGACACATGGACACCTACCACAGCTCAGCAGATGCCAAGCCACTGGCTCATCCATGCTCACTGGCTTGTACATTTGAGCCCCCTCTTCCAGAACGGAGAGTGATTTATTCTGCTACTGTACCTTAACAGGTGAAATAGCAATGGTTAAAAGCAGATCACAGCCAAAGAAGAAGCCCTAGTCATCCTAGCCAAGCTAAACAGTGGATAGTGCCAGACTTACTCCTTCTGGCCAGGCTGTTCTCTTCTTTCTCTGTTTTTGAACACCTCTAAGTGTTTTGGAAGATCCACCAGTTTCACACTGAAGGGCCTAAGACGAAAAAGGGAGAGTGTTAGCACCTCTGTGCAATGAATTATTCTGGTGGGAATGCCGAAACAAAGTAGAACCAGAAAGGCAAGGGTCACTATAAGCAATCAAAACTCAGAAGTCCTCCTTCACATCTTTCTCTCCACCGGCGAGTTCCCTGAAATACGTCTGGGAACAGACACAGATGCTACATGCAGTCAGCAAAAATTCCTGAGGGCACCCAGGATTGCTATGCACTCCTGTAATTGTCTTCCTCACCATTTAGGTTCATGCCCATTTTCCTTAAAAGCCAGGAACTTCATTTAACTATTATTTACATCTTAGAGATGGGCATTTAGCAAATGGTAATTGGATTTTCAACAACAATATGCAACCACTTATGAAAAGTCTGTTCTTCCTTATTTCAGCTTGGCAAGTCACCACTTAAATATCTGATAGCAGGAGATTTTCCTCCCTGAAAGTATGAGTTTATGGCTCTAAGTGCATGGCAAAGAGCCAGCTTGTACCAGTTGTAAATGCAACAGTTATGCTGCATTGCAAAGCAAGACAAAAATAGCAGAGCACTGCTTTCTTGTGGAGCACTTACAGTAACAGGCACTCATTTTAAAAGCCAGTTTTGAGATAAGAGCACAGAATTGAAATCCTGCTGCACTATTGTGTATGTACATGTGTGCAATTACCAAAATCAATGACTAGTAATTAAAAGTCAGGAAAAATAACCCTCTAACAGTTGCTCTTTCTATTACCCTGAAGATTTGCAACAAAATCTACTTATGTAATAGCTCTGTTGAGGTATTCTTTTTTCTGTCTCTTTCTCTCTCATTTTGTGGTCACAAGTTTATATCACCTAACTTTCAGAAAAGACACTTGATCTTTTGAAACACCATTGTCCTTTGTGAGGAAAGAGATGGAAATAAGACGAGAATGGGATTGTTTCTCAGGTACTTATCTCTCAATATGACTTGTCAAGTAGTAGAAAAATGTTTTTGTTAGGTCACTGATGATATGATTTAGGAATTTATTTTAACTAATACAAGAAAAGCTCAGAATGGGGAAATGGAACTGAGAGAACTTGCTGTGTTGGCTGAAAGTCAGACTACTGACATCAACTGGTGTTTTATTATTAATTTCCAAAGACTTACAACTTTTGCTGGAGGTTGATTACATGTACTTAAAGAGTATTGCATAAGATATATATGCACAGACTTTTTCTTAAAAATTTAAGCCAAATGTTAAAACAACAACAACAAAAACACCTCCTAGCAACATATGTTCAAATTCCTAAATATTCATCTGCTTTTCTAAGCATCCTTCAGCATGTCACTGATTACATGAAAGATGATTGTATACATACTATTTTTATAAATCAAAGTTCTGCTTTAAGAATGAAGAAGTGGCTTTAGGAACATAATATTTAGGATGCATTTTTTGGAGGATGTATCTTTAGGGATTAAATTTAATGCAAAAAAAATGAACAGGAATGTCACAGAAAAGAGGAATTGTGTTTGATGAAGGCAGAATTCCCATCACAACTCAATTTTTTTTTTCTGCTAAAAAACTAGATGTGTAATTGTTTTTTTGCTGCAAAGATTTGAAATCAGTCACATCCATCTGATCAGCCAATGATCAATTGTTTCATGTGTCTCTCTGAAAGTTGCATTACTGCTAAGTAAAGAGGATAAGAAGTACATTCAGGAAAACTCTACACCATCTGACCACATCTGGGTGGGTTTTGTTCCTTTTTGCATTCTTTCTTTTAGATGAGCATCAAACAACACGTTTACATGAGTGCCCATGTGTTCATGCACATGTGCACACACAGATATCAGTAACTGGGGCCATTAACTTACATAGATCAAACAGAGAAAGAGATCTTGCTGGACTTTTACAGCATAATGGCATCACACGATATTTTGCAAAATTAAGCATAGAAGCCTTCAGCAGAAGAAGTTTAAATTGTCAAAGCAGGGAGTTTAAACAATGTCATCTTTGCCAATACCTACCCACGCTGAGCTACTTGCTTGATCACCTGAGAACACATCAGCTTGCCCAAGGGAATATGTCAGGGTGAAGACTCACAGCTACCACAGCTAAAACAATTTCACAGCAGCAATCACATGGACCTACTTGTACCTGCATAGACGGCTCTGTTCTAACGTTCTGATAAATGCAGGCAGCGGACAACTTTCAGAAACATCTAAATTCTTAACGGATACTGTTGCTTACACTTTTGCAAAGTCAGCAGGAGGGTTTGCACATTTCTAAACAAGATAACAATTTTAATAGAAAATACAGTTTCAGAAGTCAAGAACTGTAGTTGGAACTATAGCATTTATTCCCTCCCTGAAGAATCACTTCTCTTTTCTGAATTTGATTGCATGTGCACCTACATCCATTCAGTTACATGACACTGCTTTCCCAGAGGCTACCAGGAATTTGCCAGGTGGAAGCTAAGCTCTGAATAAACGGTGATAAGAAGGTAAAATGAATGTCACAAAGATGTACAAACTGCCTGGACAACACAATTCCTACACTAGAAAATATTCTAACTCAGTACGGCAAAGAAAACAAAAAGTGAATGTTTGACTAATTATTCTGTGGCCTGATGGAGACAGTTAAAAAAAAAATGGATTGGGTTAGATTAATCATAAGTAATTAAGCCTACAGGAAGAACTCATTCTTTCATTAGCTCCTGGTTTGACAGACCAAATTGATTCATTCCTTAACCCTGCAGGACCCTAGTAAGATTTATCTAAAAATGGAGCCATGCTTCTTTAGTTATCTATACTGTGAAGACACTCAGAAATCAATTGTTGTGGCCATAAGTGGACACTTCCTTTTTTTCCCAGGAAACAGAAAAGCGATGGATTAAGATGTGTTCAAGCACCACATACCAAATAAATATCTGAACGAACAACGTGGACGGGAGCTCACACGCTGATGCAGAAGTTGAAACTTAACAGTTAGGGATGCAATCCAAGGTGAAGGAAACTTGTTTCCCACAAAGCAAATACATCTAGACTGTGAAAGAAAATCTGCATTTGCAAATCCTTCCTTCTAATTGTACCTGACATGCGCAGCAGGAAGGGGTATAGTAAGCGATGCCTTGAATTCTCCTGTATACAGCGTCTTCATCTTGTAGACAGCTCTTCTTCCTACCTTGCATTTTCAGTTCGTTTTGTATGCCTCACAGATGTAAATTTAATTTTTGGTTTTATGTTGGTTATCACAGAATCTATACACAGCATTAATACTGAGTACCATTGTAGGATTTTCAGAGGGTTACGAGCAAAGCTACCATGTAATTCTTGAAAAACTATTTTGAAGAGAAAAAGAAAGTACTACAAAAAAAATGTCATTTTCTTTATATTTGAAGACAAAATTGCTTGCTTTAAAAAAAGCTTAAAATTGAACTGATGGAAGCAGTTGTAAAAGTTTGAATTTGGCTAATAACGACATTTCACACTATATTTAAAAAGAAATAAACTTTTCTTGTCCAAAGCATAAGATATTTACATTTTCTTTTACCACAGGAGAATTATACAGAAAAATGTTTGCAACTGATTTGGTGTCTGTGTCACTTGATACTCAAATGTAGTTTGTATCCTACACATTTTTTAAGATACTGTAAATATTTTTTTTTTATTGTACCTCAATGGCTCTTTCCTTTTGCATGTAAAAATTAGTTCTTTACATCAAATTAAATATAGAGATAAACAATCAGCCATAATAAATACATAAACAAATAATTATAAAGAATCATAATGCAGGTCATATGACAGTATTCAATAATAGGAAACTGAATAAGCTTTTGAAACATAGGTCTTGTGCTGAAAAACACTGCTGAAAAGATTCAAAGTGCAGAAGAACTCCTGATACGTAAGAAGAAATATTGTAATATAAGACTCTGTCCGCTATTTTTGCTGTTCAGATAGCATTCTGCAAATCCTAAATTCACATGAGAATAGTAATGGGGACCTGCAAAATGGATGGATAGATAGAAGAACGAAGGCAGGATGAAAAAGGATTTAAAAAAAGGAGGACGTCGTGGCAGAGATGTGAGGTTTGCAGAATGGCAATGAAGAGGAAGAAGCACCAGTAGGTGTGATGGGAAAAGGATGTGAGACATGAGTATAATGTCTTCTTGAAGCCTGAGGCTTTGTCCTGCTGGAACACAGTTACTTTTTAAATGCGATGTACCTTAAAGCTGGCATGACGAGACACCAAGAAAGGAGATGAGGAGAAAGGAAAAGGGAAAGGAAAAGAGAAAGGGAAAAACATGACACTATAACAACTAGCTTTTCTGAAGTGGAAATAGTCATGTGTACTGCATGTACCTGCTAAATTAATTTACATCCCACTATTGCTTTACACTGCTCTCTTCATTTAAGTTTATTTAATCTTTGTTAGTGAAATGTAGGCCCAACTCTCGATGACAATGCAAATATAAAAATAAGCAACAATAGATCATGCATGCACTTCCTCAACTAGAAGCCAACGTTAAACCCAGCAAACACACTGCATACAGACCCCACCCTATAAATGAAACTAATATATTCACAGCAGCATCTGTATTTTAAAATGTTACTCAGGAAAATTATATAGCTTAACAAAACAGAAACATGAAGATACAGGGAGTTATATACACTATAAGCATTAAATGCCCCTTAAGGTAAATATTTGAGAAAAAATATACTGTGTACCTATATACACACTGCATTGGAATTCAATTTGACTCTAGATAAACCAGTAAACATCACTACTGAATTATGGGCACAGTTAGTGTTTAGTCATTACTCCTCTACCACATGGATTAAAGGTAAAATAGAAATAACCTATCAGAACAATGTCCTAACACTATTCATATTAAGACACAGTTTTGTGCAGCTGGCTTTGAGATTTAGAACCATTTCTTACTTTGCATAGTTTAGTATTTTAAGAAACCAGTAGAAAAATATTTTTAAAAGAATCTTTTTTGTTTAAGTGTTGTGTGTTCTAATGAGAATTTCTGAGATAAATGTTCAAATTTAGTTACTGTGTCTACTCATTTCTCTCTTATCTTCCAGTTCCAGATTCAAACCGTAAAGGTCAACAAAGTCTCTAAATGCCACCACATCCAGCTCCAGCCACTGCTGTGCTTCTGAATATGATGCTCTGAGTGTGCCTTGCAAAGCTGTTCCACCCAAAGGAGCCACTGAGCAGCTGTGGGTCAAGAAGTGACTCGTACCCTTGGATGGTCTCTGCCCGCTCTCCCGAACGAGGCTTAGAGTTGGCGCAGAGCCCAGAAGGGAAACAATGGCAGAGCTAGGAGAAGGGTGCTCAACCTCTTTGCAGCCAGAGGTGGAAAGGAAGACAACAATGAACATCAGAGTTTTGAGGGTGTTCCACCTGTCTATCAAACTAGGAGGAGAAGTAATGTTTACTAAGCTAAACCTGGTAGATGAATAACGAGTAACTGCAAGATGAGTAATCCTGAAATTCTGGCTGTCAATTGTCCTCTACTTACTGGCACATATTTTCCCTAAAAGGTTACTGAGACATATTGTGTTTCAGAAGTGTATTCATTCATACTTCACATGAAGGCATGCTTAAATCTGAATAGTTATGTTTTAAATTCTCTTTCAAGAAAATGGCCTTCCAAATTACCAGTAAGAATAATTGCCAGAATATTTCCTCACAGATAAGAGCCTTTCAGGATTACCATTTATTATATTCTAGCACAGTAGGGTTTGCAGCATTGCGCCAAATATGATATACTGAAATTTGTGGGCTTACTTTCTCGATGAAGGTTATTATGAATGTATTATCTATCTAGCTTGTATCAATCACTGCAATACCACCATCTCATCTGGAGGAGGAGAGCAGAGCAGACATTATTTTCAAGTCTTGTTTAAGCCGTCTTCAGAGACTGAGGAGCTGTAATCCTTGATCTAAAATGATCTCTGTTGCTCAGAAGTCTACTGACCACAGCTGGCCAAACCTGGACACAGAGTTCATTGTATTCTGAGGGCCGTGTAAAACCTTCCCTGAATACACTGGCAATTTAACAGAACACAAGAGGCATTAAGATTGAGAAAGCAGGAGGCACTGTTAAAGTATCCGAGGTTTAGCTGTGTTTAAGTATTACTAATGTGTTCAGTAAAGGGAGAAAATAAAACAACAGCTAGAGTACATACCTTGTGAATCCTATCTCTTACGAGACTTTCTAAGAAAAGTGAAGATGTGAAGGTATTCAAAAGACTAAATCATCACAACGTTGTTAAGCTGGTCATTTTTCACGAAAGCCTCAATATTCTGTATCCACTAAGAAATTTCAAATAGAAAGAAAACTTCTGAAAATATACCTCACCCATGCTTCCTTTTGAATGTTGCTATTTGGGCAACATAAAGCTGAGCGAGACAACTATTCTGAAAAAAAAAAATAAATATGATAGTGTTGATGCAAATGGAAAAGATACAGCAGAGCCTATGTGCACTTTCTATCTATCTAGCTGGAGAGAAATTCATTTCACCTTCCTGCTAGAATCATTGCTGTGCAGCCAGCCTTAAAGAAAAGAAAAAAGGGCTGCTATATGCTTTTTCTCCTTGCACCCAATTAGAAAAATATTTTTTCAAAAAAGAGAGGAAGCCCTTACCTCCCCTCTTTTCCTTAAATGAGAGTATTGCAAAGATTTGCATACAAAAGCACTTAAGTATTTGTACTGCAGTACATCTGGCAATTATCTTACAAGAGAAAGCATTCGTTTTAGCCAATTGCCACAGGCTTGGCATTACTGGGAGAAGTAGAAAGCATTTGAATGTACAGAAGAAAAGAGATATTCCAGCTTTCTACCAGCTACCTTGAACATACTTCACGTTTAATTTCACCCTGTTGCCACAGGCACTGTGTTGTTATGACAGCTGATCTGCCATTGAATAGCTGTAAAGGAAAATCAACAAAGGATCGCTTCAGCGATTTTCAGTGCAATTTATTGAAGCTTGTATCTTGCGGCTGCTGCCGCCTGTCGGGGTAATGACACATGATGGGTGATTAAAGTGCAAGTCCCTAAATCAAAGCCGTGCCAATGGTCTAAAGAGGCAGAAAACAGCGTTCAAACCCTGTTCATTTCTCATAGTGGGAGGACCTCATTAGGAAAAAAATGGGCTGTTTTACTAACAAGAGAAAGTACTTGTGTCTAAGGAGAATTTTCATGATTCCAAGATTTACTATAGCTTTCTTACAGCATCTTTTAGACTGCGTATTTCATGAAAATAAATAAGTAATTAAAACAGAGTGTTACAGTCCATCACCACTGACTTGGAATTTAAACTGACCTGTACTGCAGTTTGTTCACATGCTCATATTTAACACAGTTTTTGCCTTTGTTTGACAAGAAATAGGTGGTGAAAGAGAGCTGCCTGTCATGAGGGTAAGGGCAAAGGCATGCAAGGACAGCTTGTCAGCTCATGAGAAAGGACACTTTGGGATATAAGAGTAGTTTCAGTTCACTGAAATTATTTTTCATTTTCTTTCAACTTTACCTTACTCTTTCATTCTGAGGAGGTATGCAAGTAAACTAGCTAAAGATTTTTACCAATTTTAGCCAAATTTGTCCATTGGCCAAAAAATGCTCTCTACCTGAGATAACCGCAAAGTAAGTATGAAGAAGCAAATAAATGAAAAAGCTCTTTGTTTAAAGCTGGCAGGATGGCAGAATATCAGGAGAGGAAAAGAGTAAAAAGGAGTACACAATCAGACCAGGGACTTTGTTTTGTTTTGCCACAGAAAACACTATTTACAGACCTTGGGACTGTGAATAATGGAGTAAGGTCAGTTTAAGAAATATCAAAATAACTGGGCTCAGGTGAATTTGACATAGTATGATTGCTGTTCTTCCTATAAGCATTTTTGGAAGGTGTTAGAGACAGTGATTTTTATCTTTCTTTACAACATAGCATGGATAATCTATCTTTGCAAATGCAGAACAGGCAATGCCACCCTGACTGACATCTTGTGGGATATATGCGTTTTTAATGAGGAATTGGAGATAAACAAAAGGATAGCATCTATGTATAAATACTATTCTTTTTGTCCAAAAGGAAAAGTAGCAATTGGATAGATCTCAACATTCCTATATTCTCAAGAAGGGATTATTTTCCTAATGACTAAAATGAGCATTTAGAGGCACTCTGGTGAGCAGAGCACAGTGAGTTCTCCATCACAGCTTGCTGGCTTCACTGCAGGTGTTGCAGCAAAGCAAACTCATTTGACTGGCCACACGGGAAGTGTGCTTTTATCCTGCCCAGATAAAGTTTCATGAAGGAAGCCAGGCATAGACTTCTATCCATTTTAATAAATAAATGCTGCAGTGCTTCAGCCATACGGTGGAACAACTTTTATCTAGCGGTGGACAAAACAGCTTCACTAGATTAGAATCCCTCTTCACAAGCATCTTCTGGGCTTGTTTGTGTTTATAACTACTATTATCTTTTATTTCTTTTGCAGTAGTAGCTAGTTATGTGATCAGGGCCTCTTTGTTCCATGAGTTATCTGAAGATGGAGAGAAACAAATCCTACCTGGATGAGGTCACAGTCAACATGGATGAGACGCACTAAAGGAGGTAGAGGCAGCAGTGGCACAGGGTGGTGAATTACCACAGCCAAGACCTAGGGTAGCTGCAGGAGCAGGGCACTAGACTCACTTTACACTGTGACCAGGCTCCCTGTCCCAAACAGCCTCTTTTTCTGTTATTCCACCTGGTTCTTGTCACAGATAACAATTTTAGAAGTTTTTAAAAAAATATTTAAGTGGTGAAAGTTAATGTGAAAAGTATTAGCTGGGATTAGTATGTTCCTGCTGGAAGGAGGTGTGGATCTGACTGACAGCTTCAGGTTTATGTATTAAACACATATAATGCAGATAATTAAGAAGCATATTTGAGAGGAAAGGGAATGAAGCAATTCTGCTTTCTTGGCAGACAGGATTTGTTGGAAATGTTTTGTTGATCAGATTAAAACTTCTCAGTCTCCACACTGACTTGAAAATAAGTGATGGATTTAGGAAGAGGCAGAGCTAACAGGACTGCCTCCAACAGATTATTTACATAGGAACATACATACTTTAATGAAAGCTTGCTTTTCATGAGGGAATTTTTTCACAATACTGTTCTATCATGTTATATATAGCCCCTAAAGTGGAATTAAGAAGTGTGACGTTTATTCAGATGAAGGCAGGCAGGCAGTCCATTTTAAGCAGATATCTCTTCCCTTGTGACTCCTAGGCAACCTTTAATAATTTTACTTCTTCCCTTCATGTTAAAGGCTCATTATCTTTTATAGAAATTCTTTAGAAGTCTTCTCATTCCAAGCACCAGAAGTCATTTCTCAAGAATGCACTAGAGTCCTTATTCCAGATCTCTCATAATTTTCTAATATTGTGTGTCTTGGTGAATAAGGAATTTGAGAACTACTTATCCTTGGTGCAGAAGAAGAGAAAAAATCACTGATCATGATTTTTATGTCTATTTCTTGAAAAGAAAGGGAGAAGGATAATAGCAGCTAAGTGAAGATTCTCCGCTTTCATGGCTGCCATACTAGCCCTGTGGTTCCTGATTCAGCATTGACTCTGACAGCTCTTTCTTTTCACATTTCTGTTAGTATTCCTGAAGCCTCTTTTCCTCTCATCTTTTTTCTTTGCACTTCCCCCTCATACAATCTCCCTTCAACCAAGAAGTTGGACCAGCTTTTCTGACATGAAGGTGTTAAGCAACAAACACTGAGGCACTAAACAAATGTGTATCTGGAATTACTATCATTTCCTTCTTAGCATTAAGAGTCTTGTTAAGCAAGCCAAGTTGGTTTATAGCTCGAGCTGGCTTTTCACTAAGAAAAAGTCTGTCAGTTTTAGAGGCAGCAACTCATGGAAGTATATTAGGTCAATGTTTATTCTGTCCACTCCTGAACTACCACAGCAAAAATTTGTCTACCCTCTTTTGACATCAAAGGTCAATAGCTTTTCTGTTTACATACAGGTGACACTGGAAATTCTGGAAAAGTAAAGCATCCAGTCTCATTTAAGAGATTTGTCACAGGATCTATGAAAGGCAAAAATTTATCTAGCAATGTTACTAGCAGAGGAGGTGGAAACTTTTATCAAACATGGAGGACAAGGATCACCTGTGCGTGAGGGTTTTTTTCAAGTTTGCAGTGATGTTATCAATGGTTAGCATCTGCATACATGGGGTATCTGTGGTACAAGGAAAAGTTAAGAAGCGAAGGAGGTGGCTGTAAAGGGACTTCTGCCATGTCTTTCTTTCTGAGAAGCAGTCTAGTTCATGATCAGTGACTAAATCCATTTAAGCCGCTCTACTTTTTATCAGATGATTTGAGCTGCTGCTCACGGACAACCCACATATAGACTGAAGGAAGGTGGGAAGCCAGTTTGTCACAAGGAAGCCACAACAAGATGTATTGATGCTAATCTTCACTTATGTTTTGGAAGGCTGTTTCTTACCAACTTTGTCATGCAGAAACAACTGCCTGGGCCAGGTCTTGCCTTCTGCCTCTGAGTAAAGAAAGCATTTAAGCTGACCTTGTGGAGCAGGATCAACTAATTAAGAACACCATGAATTTCATGAAGGAAGCCTAAGGTTTTTATTTAGTAGTAGGACTATACCTGAGGACTAGGGTCCAGAAACAGGCTTGTGGGGGAGCGGGAAAACGAGCCAGAATAACCACAGAGAAAAAGAAAACAACAAATGACAAGATACAGTACCAGAGAGAATAAAGGCAGTCCAGGTCCTTATGTGCCATAACCACGCCACCAGAACAGGGGATCCAGCTATACCTGAAGGTCACCATGGCACACTTCCCCAAAGTGGCTTGTCTTTAGTGTGTGCTTGATTAAAGCTAAAGCTGTGCCTCTTCTACGCAAACACCAACACTCTAATGGCATTTGCTCTAACAGCCGTACCGGGAGCAGTACGTGTGTTAGTGTGGATATGTGAGGGTGTACAGACGTGCTTGCCTGCTATCTCAGAGCCAGAGGGGTTTTCATTAGATTCAAACAGCAACTGACTCTCCAGGGAAGCTCCTGCTCTTATTTGATAAGGGATGCTCTTTTATCACACATGAAACTGCATGCAGTGATCAGACAGGCAGTGTGCATAGCTGCCAACCAGAGGAAAGCTGTTTTTCTGTAGCATATTATAGCAGTGCATTGCTACTACACTTGAAGATTGGCCCGAAAATGGCTGGTTATGGAAACCACAGAAGCTGGAACTTCTGCTGATCCACAGAAAAATATGCAATTAATATAATTGCTTGAGAGGTTGGGATATCATGTTATTTTTCAGAAGACGAAGCCACTATGGTAAATCTGAATTGGGAGGACATCTGAGGTACTCGGGCTTGCAAATCTAACAAAGTTGACACTCTTCCTTTCAAAGAACTTAGTTATTCTTCTCTAACACTACAATAAACAAACACCACCCCTAAACCTAAACGTTAGTGGTCTAAAGTATAGTTCTCCAATGGAAAATAATTAGGATTTTCCTTCCTTTCAGAAAAAAAAATCTTTTTCTTTTCAAGGGCAAACCTTTTTCAAGCTAATTGACTTCTCAGAACTTCAAAGCACTCAGTCAATCTTCAAAAATCCTAAAAAACATGAAATTGCATGGCTTGGTGACCTCCTTCAATAGTGGTCTAATAAGTCATCCAGGAAAATTTGGCATGGTGAATAGGTCATCCAGGAAAATTTGGCATGCAATAGTCTCTTTTTTCTCTAGTGAGAAATAATATTTTCTCTACAGCTTTTTTTTTCCATAATATGTCATCTACATTTTCAGCTATGTTCATGTTTGAAGGAGTTACAGCTAACATTCACCTAAAAACAGGATTGCTTTTGTCTCTTGTGCCTAGAAATCACAGATAGTTTGCACTCTGGATTCAATAGAATTAGATGTATTTTCTGAAAGTTATCTGCCAGTGACTAAGTCAAAATTACTACTGTGGCTGTATCTATAATATCTTATAGTATGTTATAGCATCTTGTGGTATCTACTGTAATTGTACCTATAGTATCTATCTATGGTGCCTTGAGAATTGATTAAGAGACTTTTTAATCCTTATTTTCTTCAACTTCTGAGATTTGTAACAGTTGCTGTGAGTATTTTTCCTTTGTTATATTTTTTTACCCTTGATCAAAGAATTTTCTTACTTCCCCTTCATTACTCATCTGTAGCTCATAGACGTATAAATTTTTGAAACGAGGTGTTAATCCTTTTCATCTCTAAATCCCCTTTTCTCCCTCTACCAAACAATGTTTATTATTAACCATACTAACTTCCAGGTGCTACCACATGCAGCTGAATACCAACATTAAATTAAAGCCAATAAAACCAACCTCTCCACTCCCTCCCTTCCTCCAAACTAAGGATGCAGTAGACAAGCTCTTTTCACTCAATGACAATATCTGGATCACATAGAAGTGTTTTAGTTCTTACTTTTAACAGTGAGGTACATGGACTTGCTGACGTCTGCTCCCACATCATTGCTGACCTTGCAGAGGTAGTATCCACTGTCTTCTTCCAGCACGTGTTTAATCAGCAAGGAGCCATTTGTGAGAAGCTGGATACGACCGTTCAATGCAATTGGCTGGAACTGAGGAACCCCGGCACCTAAGGCAGGACCCCCATGGAAATAAGTTAGTTAGTAAGGAAAGCATCTCAGTTCTTTTTAAAATAAGGCAGAAACTATAGCTTCCTGTTCTTAGAGGCTCAATTCAATTAAAATACGAATGGCTTCTGACATCATCAGAACAAACAGAATGGTTCTTCACCAAAACTGAATTCATTAAACGGAAAGAAAAAAAGACTTTTGGAATGTAATAGCAGCAATACTTTGCCCATGTGGAAGGTAAAGGGGCAAAAGGACCATGAAGCAGGAGTAGAAGAACCAGAAAGGGGGAGAGAGAAAACAAAGATTTTCAGATCGCTCATGGGTAAAAAGGCACATTTGTTGTACATTTAGAGGCTGATAAATTATTGACAATTACAGCTGAACAGCCATACAAGTATGCATCCCTAATGCATACACCAAATGAATTTCTTATGACTAAGAGGAATGTCTGTTGTAGTAAATATGGCATACTCAAGGGACCTCTAGGACCTTGTTTATGAAACTCTGGGTAACGTGGAAAACCACATCAGTCACTGTGTTGCTTGTTTCCTCCTACAGCTGAGTGACTGATAACACATAAAATCTCTGTTCTGCCATGTTTGTAGCTGGCATTTATTCAGACTGTTAAAAAAATAGAAGAAAGAAAGAAACAAAAACCTCAGACTACTGATCAGGCATGAGGTGCCATGTTTGGCGGTCATGTAAAAATGGAAGGTCCATAAAAAGACAGGAAGCCAAGGATTTCTGTATCAACTTTGGTTTTAAGAAAGAACCAACTTTTCCTTGGAAATAAGATACCGGGTGATTATAGGGAATAGGGAACAGGATACTGCCATATTGACAGCATGCTATACTGTCCAGAAGCCCACCACAAGTTCAGGTTCCTCCACCATTAGGGACTCTCTAAGTGTATATTAAGATATGATTCTCGTAACAAAGGGTTTTACAACCTACTTTGGCAGCAGGAGATGGGATTTTTCAGGGAAATCATAAGGTAGTCTTCTTCAATGGAATTCTCTTATACCACTTTCTGTACACGAAGTTAATATCTGTCAGCATTAATTACTATACACAATTGGCTGAGTCAGATGAGGAGGAAATACAATGAATAAATACTATGGGGAACGATTTGGTATAAAATAGCAAGCTATAACCACGTATGAATACAACATCTAGAATATTAAAAAACCACCAGACATGCATACAAAAAATCCTTCTAGTCCTAGAAGAGTTTGCTTTGGGGACTTACAGTTACTCTGAAGGTCTGGTGGCTGATATTGTGAACTTAGAAATGTTAAAGGGATAATGTTTTCATAAAAATCAATTGCCATTGTTGATTTTTCAACTATTTCAGTCACGTGCATATCCTACTTCTCTCTTTGTCTATTTTTATTCTTTAATAAGCCATTTTTCCTGTCATTTAGTTGGAAGGCACATTTATGCTTTGCTAACTCTACCTGTCTGCAATTGATTGCCCAAGTAGACAGATGCAAGTGCTCTCTTATATTTCTTCACATGAAAAATTCTGGGGACAATTTGGTGGTCACAGAAGGGAAAGGGCTAATACTCCTGAGGATAGCTACAATTGGCAAAATTTTGCGTAACAATTTGCAAAGACTTCTTACTCTTCACAAGCACTGTCACTGCTATTACAGCTGAAGTTATTCCTGAGCAGCGACAACCGTTTATCACACACAACTGCAAGGATGAATCTGCAAGAGGACTACATGCTCATGAATCACAGAATCACAGTCTGGTTGAGGTTGGAAGGGACCTCTGGAGGTCATGGGGGCCAATCCTTTTCCTTAAGCAGGGCCACCTAAAGCTGGTTACCCAGGACCATGTCCAGACGGTTTTTTAATATCTCCAAGGATGAGACTCCGTACTCTTTTGGCAACCTCTGGCAGTTCTCAGTCATCCTCACAGTAAAAAACTGTTTCCTTATACTCAGATGGAGCCTCCTGTGTTTCAATGTGTGCCCATTGCCTCTTCAAGTCTGAAGGACTTAAACCAACAGATTCTTGCTGATTATGGGGTGTCTGTGTTAATCATTGTCAACATTACCTGTCTATCCCAATGTACAAAAAAATGAACCCTCTTTTTCCATGTTTCACTGACATGAAAAGCCAATGACACTAACTTGCCTGCAGGTATGCAGATGCTCTTTCTGTTCTGTTGTGGTATCTACAGATGAGCTATGTTCTGATTACTTTACTCCTGCTCACCTCACCTCAGTAATTTTTTCAGAATTTTGCATAAACTTTGCTCACTAACCAATTATATAATGTATCTTAACGGAAGATGTAGCATATATCCTATAGACCTGTACAGCACCTTAGTTAGGCTAGGTATTGAAAGTGCAGTTCCATTAAGAAACACAGGCCTTTGTGAAAATATTGACCTTTTCACCTAGAGTTATTTTGGCCAAAAATGAAACTGCAATTTGATGGTTTTGTCCACATCACATATGTACTAAAACTTTCTTTGACTTAAAAACTTCAGAGCTATTGATGGAAAACCTTAAAAACAGTCACTTGTTGGTATATTGTCACTAAAATCAAACCACTGTGCCTTTCTCCTTTATTAAGATGGGCTGCTTATCAATTCACAGTTACAACTCAGCTAGTTTGGGTTGGCCTTCTCCTTCAGCACACAAACACAGAAAAACAAAATTACATCTTTGTGACCTATATTCATAATTAAAAACCCTTGTACCGCTGGGATTAATGGCATTTGGAGCACTGCACCCTTCTTGCCACAAACCAGAATTTATCAATAAAAGCAAAAATAGTCTTTAATAGGAACATTTATCTTCCTCCACCCTTTTTCTTCAAATATAATTTGGTCTTAGATCCTAAGGAAACCAAAAATGAGATGGAGCATTACATAAGGATTTCTTCTCAACAGCACCTAGTTTTGCTTTTTACAGAGTTAAGTTGTGTAGATTGGATATAGAGTTTGGAGAGTTCGTTTTCTTGCTAAAACCAACCAAAAGACAACTGGCCAGAAGACGCAATCTAACAGACAGCACATTTTAATTAAAAAGCAATCAATTTCCTATGGTTACTGAGGGTGAAGTGGTGCCAGTTTTAATGCTCTGTTAGATGAGAAGAAAATGTTAAAGCATTATGTAAAGTGCATACTGAATTACTGCTTATGCTAATGCTACCTGACCTCTTCTTTGCTGAAAAGATATGATTGGCCATGTTATCATGGATTTTGAAGGGGGAAAAAAATCAGTCAAATGCTGCCAGTGAACCTTATTCTGAGGCTGTTCCAACTAAAGCAGTATCTTTTTTTTCTCAGCCATCCATTTCATCACTCACCCACTGAGGCCATAGCTAACACAGGCACACATTCACTGTTTCAGGATGTCTCTAAGGCAGACCAAGTGTCCATCTAGCTCTTGTGTCTATGACAATGGCCAGCACTATGTGCTTAGGGAAATGACAGAACAGTATAAACATGACTGACACTTCCCTTATTGCACCCTGCCAGCCTCTGACAATATGAAGATTAAACCAGTAACTTACAAGTGAGTAAGTCGTTACTAAACCAGAATTAATCTGTCCCCAGTGATCACGGGAGGAGTCCTACCTTTTGAGTACTTCCAGACAATGGTAGGAACAGGATAACCTTCTGCAGAGCAGTTGAGAATTACAGCTTTTCCATAGATCCCATCCTGGTCGCTGGGCTGAACCACAAACCTAGGGGGCACTGCGGGAGGAAGCAAAAGGAGCCATGAGAATTTGTGCAACTTATCAGGCAGCTCAAAATGGCAGATCAGTCAAATAAGGAGGCATAATATTTCACAGTGGAAAGCAAAACTTAAAACCAGCTTTTTGACGATCCAGTAACATAATAAAGTTGGTTTTACATGCTTATTTACTTTCTGTGCACAATCTCAATGTATTTCTTGCCAGGCACAACTAGACACTGATCTTGATAGGGTACAAAAATAAGTTAATAAAAAACTCTCCATAGGAGAGGTTATAAAATAGAGTAACAGATAAATCAAACTGTTATGGTCAGAAAAGAAATGCTTTCTAACAAAAGGAGAAGTTTGACAGGTGTCCAAGAACAACTTAAGTTTTCTGTGTTTTTTATAACAGTGAACTAGTAAGCTTTAGAAAAAGAATTAAATCATGTAGCATAAATAACCTTAAAAAATAACAGCTTTTAATACCAATCAAATAACTTCATATTAAAATGAGGATGTTTGAACCATAAATTCTGATAGGATTTTTCTTTCCAAATGACCATATAAAGGTTCCACACGATTTGCTTGCACTAAGTTGAAGAGGAAAAATCTTACTCGAATAGATGTACGTACATCAAATAGATGTATGTACATCAATGTATACTTAATATTAGACTTATTCTAAGGAAGCATAAAACCACTGCAATGAGTCTTCCAGACATAGGCAAGTACGTATATATTTATACGTAAATAAAATAAGAGGTGCTCTACACGTTCCAAATACAGATACACAATAAAGAAAACTCATGACAATGCTTGACCTACAGTCTACCATGAAGACAGAATCACAGAATCAATCAGGTTGGAAGAGACCTCAGGGATCATCGAGTCCAACCATTGCCCTGACACCACCCTGACAACTAGACCATGGCACTAAGTGCCATGTCCAGTCTTTTCTTAAACACATCCAGAGATGGTGACTCCACCACCTCCCTGGGCAGCCCATTCCAATGTCTAATAATCCTTTCTGAAAAGAAATTCTTCCTAAAGTCCACCCTGAACCTCCCCTGGCAAAGCTTGAGGCTGTCTCCTCTTGTCCTATCGCTAGTTGCCCAGGAGAAGAGGCCAACTCCCACTTCACTACAACCTCCTTTCAGGTAGTTGTAGACTGCAATAAGGTCACCTCTGAGCCTCCTCTTCTCCATGCTAAACAACCCCAGCTCCCTCAGCCGTTCCTCATAGGTCAGACCCTCCAGACCCTTCACCAGCTCGATCGCCCTCCTCTGGACTCGCTCCAACACCTCAACATCTTTCTTGAAGTGCGGGGCCCAGAACTGGACACAGTAATCAAGGTGCGGCCTCACCAGTGCTGAGTACAGAGGGACAATCACTGCCCTAGACTGGCTGGCTACACTATTTCTAATAGAGGCCAGGATGCCATTGGCCTTCTTGGCCACCTGGGCACACTGCTGGCTCATGTTTAGCCGGCTGTCGATCAGCACCCCCAGGTCTCTTTCCGCCGGGCCGCTTTTTAACCACCCTTCCCCCAGCCTGTAGCACTGCATGGGGTTGTTGTGGCCGAAGTGTAAGACCCGGCACTAGTTCTTGTTGAACCTCATGCCGTTGGTCTCGGCCCATCTATCTAACCTGTCCACATCCCTCTGTAGGGCCTTCCTACCCTCCAGCAGATCAACACTCCCACCCAGCTTGGTGTCATCTGCAAATTTGCTGAGGGCACTCTCAATCCCTACGTCTAGATCATCTATAAAGATATTGAACAGCACCAGCCCCAGAACTGAGCCCTGGGGAACACCGCTAGTGACCGGCCGCCAGTTGGACTTTGCCTCATTCACCACCACTTTCTGGGCTCGGCCATCCAGCCAGTTTTTAACCCTTCGAAGAGTCCACCCATCCAAGCCCCGGGCAGCCAGTTTGTCTAGGAGGATGCTGTGGGAGACCTCATACTGAATGTCAATGGCTCAATAAAACCTGCAGATTTGACAAAAGTTTGAAAGAAAAACTGAAAACCGTGAAGAAATGGTGAAAGAGACACAAAAGTTGTTGAAAATTAAAGGTGTTTAATGGTAGTATCAAAGTCAGTTAAAGTCACAGATTTTCATTAACTTCCTGTTCTTAGGTTCAAAGCATGAGAAGAAAGTACCTGAGAAAAAAAAGTAAATTATTTGCGCCCTTATCCCACATGATATTATTTTTGTCATTTCTTACAGTGCTACAGTGAAAATGTAGTAAGGTGACTGAGCCTGTGACAGCTTTTTTTTTTTCCTCTCAAATTGAGTACAGCAACACACAGAGATCTAATATAATAAAGGAGAAATCCTAATATTTGCTTGCTTTCCTCACCCCACTGCAGTGTTTGCACATAGGGACACACACACAACCTTATGGGTTCACAGCTCCACAGGTCCAGTCAGTGCTGAGTGTGTCAAAAGTTGGGGGAGGCAGAACAGAGGGCCCAGCTAACCCTCCTTGCTCTAACCCAACCCATCTTCCCAAAGCCCCATCAGGACCCACAACCCGCCTCTCCAGAAATGCCAGAAATTAAGAAAGGAAGTATGGGAAAGGGCTGTAGCATGAGGAAATGTAAGGCAGCACAGAAAAGGATCGTTACTACAGTGACTATTTGCCCTGGGACCCGAAACAGCTCGTAATGGCCATGAATACAGTACTACTTATACATCAGAAAAACTGCACCACAGAAGCACAACAGAAGCACCAATGATATATTACTTTAAATTTTTTTCAGCATATACATGCTCATAGTTTATGCAAATAGCACTTCCCATTATACAAGAGTCCCAAGTTTTCCTTAATGAGAAACTCGAGCTGCCAGTGTTGGTATGGACAGGACTGCTAAAATTTGGAGGTATCTAGAGATACTCTCTCCAGCTGCAGAGAATCCACCTCACAATGACTTGAGCCTTCCTCCTTGTGCCTTCATAATCCAGACTCCTCTCCAGGTTTCTCTTTCCACCTTCATAGCTACAAATGTTTTTTAAAAGCTGAGAACAACCTGCTGGAGAGCAAATAATCCCTTTAAGTGGACCTCTTGCTCATTGAATCCTATAGCTATAATGCAAAGCTCTTTCTTGACTTAATATGTACCAAGAAGCTCCATTTCTGTTTGGAACATGGCTAGAAGAAACAGAAGGATCTAACAGTAATAGAGGCACGAGACAGCTTTGTACTAGGAGATGTATTTACTGCTGTCAAACACTTCAGCTTTCCAAATGGCTGCCACACTGAAAAACATAAATCATATGTTATGTTAATTCATGATAGGTAAGCATCAAACATGAAATCCCAGCAAGAGCAGCCCTGGGCAGTCACTCACCCTATTCTAATTATCTACAGAAGACGTTTGCTTCAGTAGCTCTTTTCTCACTGTTCTGTGTACATTTTGTCACCAAACGCAAAAGGATTCACAAGTACTTATTTTCCAAAGCAGGTGAAAAGTACAATTAGTTGCACAAATAGGCTTGATTTTATACAACTCAGCACGGTGGCATCAGCTTGTTTCACCTCGGTAATTGTAAGTAAATTTGTATTCACAACTTCTGAAAAATCGATTACAAGCTACTTATCCATAAAGACGGTAGACCAAAAAAAAAACCCCAAAACACAAACACACCTCAGTTGTATCAGTCTTATAGATGAATGATTACAAATGATGTAATGGAGTGATTGATAATTACAGGCCTCCTCTACCACTGAAAAGTATGAAGAGTATAAAGTCTTTTAAAATCTCTTAGAATACAAAATTTTTGTAACTCCTTTGTTTTATTTCCTTTCTCTTTGAAAAACATTTTCTTTATATTCTTCATTTGATATGGATGCTGGCAAGAATTGCTAATTTTTCAGGAAATAGTTTATTGTATTAAATGGGTAGGCATATGCAGAAAGTTATGGAAAAGTTAAGCAAGGTTGCCTAGTATGGAATAAAGTCAATCAGCCTTTAAAATACTATTTGCATTAAAGGTGTCTGTTAAAATAAAATTTTTGTCTAATCCCTTTGGGCACATATAGAGAAAAATGGATGGATGCCAAGTGTAAATGCTGTTTGAGTATTTCTGTGGAAATGCATCCTTCCACAAGTTTAATGAATTTCTAGATATTCTCTATGTGTTGTCCCTTTAATGCTGACAAGCTCTGAACAGGGCTTTTTATCATATTGATTTCACTGTATTTTGGGTATATATATAATGCATAAGTTTTTGCTTAGATATTCTTGGTATTCTCATTTTTAATCATTACTTTTAATACAGAATGATATCAGAACAGTAACTGTGGAAATTAAATTTTGCCGTATAAGCTCCAGAACCTGGTATATGATTAGCAATCATACGGTTTCCTTGTACTGTTCCATAAACAAAGCACATTTCAACTTTACTTGGCAAAAACTCTGCCTACACCCAGTAATAGAAACAATTTCTATGTCCAGTAAAGCTTTGGCCTTCCTTTAGGATTACTTTAAAAATGCCAACTACTACTCTGATTCTGAAGACACGAACTCTTGACACTTGGTCTTAAGATTGCTAATAGAAATCAGAAAAGATGTTAGAGCAAAACAAAATTACTCATTGAATTTCCTTTCCGTTGTTTCTGTATTGTTGTCTAGGTAAAGCCACAGGATTTTTCTTCTTATAGAAATGATTAAAAAGTAAACAGAGGCAATCTCTACATTTTTACTTCTCGTTGATAGTTTGCTTCTCAATTTTATTTCAAATGAATAACTTGTTCAGTGCTATGTGCTACCATATTTTGGAAAACAATGCAGTAAACTACTTTTAGATTTTGATACTTAGCTTTAGATTATAAAGCTACATTCACTTTTTCATCATCTTTCTGGAATTCATTAGCCCTTAAAGAAAATTTGCTTAGTAAGAATTTAACCAGGTTAAGGCATTTGTCTGATGTGCTTAAGTAGAGTTAATGGAGAAAAGAAAGCAGTTAGTTCTCCTCCTCTCTGTCTAGCTGTAAAGGTGTGGGCTTCCTCTGCCCCTGTAGAAGTGAAACACTCTGAAATAGGTCATGAAAATGACTGAACAGTTCTACTTTTATTATCATCACCCTTGTTTCAGCAGCACAGTCCCTTGAGCCCGTGAAGGAGGGCATTTATAATTGCTTTAACAGTGAGTTTCTGTTAGGCTCTCTCATTTAATGCAGCCCACGGATCTGTGACAAGAAATGAGCTGTTGAATTGTTTAGTGTAGGAGCAATAAGTTGATAGATGCAAACTATTTGATGTCTGAACTCAAAGGACCTAAAAAAGGTGTTTTCAGTCAATATTATGACTAACAGTCTCAGGCTCTCACAAAGGGCAAACAAAGGATGAGAGCAATCAGAATAGGATGTTGATGATAACATAAATGTCATAGTGCCATTTTTAGGGAAGGAAAATGCTTTTATTATCTCCTTGTGTGAAACAATCCTGATAAGATGATAAAATATGGCTTGGTATCCTAAGAAGACACTGCTTACCAGTGTCATCGCTACTCGCAATGCTGGACTTTACAAGCTACTAACTAAAATCAATTTATGAGTCCATGCTAATATTCCCTGATTTAATTTTGTTTTATGTAAATCCAAGAATCCTTTCTGACCATGCTTTGTGCCAGGGACCAGATGATAAACTCGCACACTCCTTCCTGGACTTCAAATCTATGCAAGTGCTTCTGGCTCCCAAGTACAGAAATTAGTACATCACACTGGAGAGCAATTCTGGAGGCTCCTAACACAAGTTCCTCTGGTGGGCTACTGGAGTGAGTTAAGAAATAATCTATGACATTGGCCCAGAATACAATATTTCATTTTTACATGGAATATTTTTACTTTACATTTAGATCATACTGTCAAAATGATGGAAGAAATTTAATCAGCCAAAGCAACCATTGATGTATTAATGAATGAGATCATCAAACAATGTACTTTAGCAAAGATGAACAGTTATTAAATTTGGTCATTGGACCTAAGGGGTCAATTTAGCTAGTTTAGCAAAACCATTTGCTATGCAGCTCAAGGAAAAAGATGTACTTTTGCAAAATATGACAGTGTCTAGTGGTTTGTGCTGATCAGGTTTGTCTAATGAGAACATTAAATAGGAAGTGAATCATTCAAAAGTAATCTACAAAGCCACGGTGTAAATACCAGCAAAGAAAGTAAATGAGTTTTGACACCAGCTGCAACCATAAATCTTCTGCCCCTGCTTTTCTATCACAAACTGCATTTGCTGCATCACACCAGCACCACCACCAAACATCAGAAAGCAGACAGATACTTCCTATGCGGAAGATTCAAGGCTCAGGGACTCCTCATTGGGTGCCTAACTATCTAATGATATTCGACATTCCTGGCAAGCGCAAAATGAAAACACATTTATACTTAACGCACTAAATGCATTGAAGGGGGTTATTAGGTATATATAGACCTTATCTCAATTTTAACTTATGATGTATTCACTAACAGGAATTTTAAAATAATGATTTATTCACCCACTACTATCTTTGAATTTTCTTTTCCGGTAGTATCTGAAAAACTTTGAGCTCATAATACATTTATGAGCTTTTTCTTTTTGGTTACCAATTAAGATCTTTTTCACTGCTTTTTATTTCATAATTACTTCACCCTCATTTTAGGAAACCCTACAGAAATTAATAACACATGATAAAATGCACATAGATTTTTAATCACTCTTTAGAAGACAGCCCTAATGAGTAAAGCCTTAATTAATTCCACATGATGATATAAGTAGTTGACAGAGAAGATATTTTCCTAATTTCTATGGAAGACTTTCATGAAAAGATCCTATTCTTTCCTTTTTCTTAATAGCATGCCTAGCAAACCAAGAGTGCAACAAGAAATAAAATAATCAAAATAATAATTCTTTGTGAGTTTTTGAGAAACCCTTCTAGCTGGCAAATTTTTGGTGCATTTCCAGAGGAACTGCAGGCCAGGATCTAGCGTAGCACAAGATTTTGAGAAGGAAACCCCTGTTTTCACTCACCCGGACTGCCTACCTGCAGTCCCTAGATGCAGTGAAGATGGTAGGCTTCTCCCAGTGGCTCACTAACGAGCTTTTAAAAGATATTCCATAAACATTAGGACTAATCAAGCCTGCTTTTCTGTGGATTTGTATCTTGTGGTTGAGAACAGACACCAGTTGGAACAGTGCTTGTGTTTGCCGAAGGGCTCACCTGAGTAGATTCTCTGTCATCTGGTATTACACCCAGTAAACGTGTTTCTAATCAATCACCTCTTTTTGTTAAGCTTTTAGGCTTTCAACTCCACTGGAGGCATTTTCTCCTTTTCCAATTTGTCTGAAATTGGCTAATAAATTGGGAGAGAAGTACTGACAGATCTATGTCCAGAGCGTGTGACTGTCTCATTTCCAGGTCCTCACTAAGAAACCCATGGCAGAGAACTGAGACTGACCTAAGATCTTCTTACCCAAGGCTGCACAGCTGCTCAAGAGCTTTCTCCTCTCACTTTCTTTCTCTCAGCAGGTGCCTTCTTATGTGACGCTCTGCAAGGAAGCTCTGTGGAAGCCGATCATCTTCCGCTGATATTTAAGGCAGGGAAAATTCAGCCTTGCTGGCCAAGTATTTTTAGGGGTCTTTATTGCCACTTGGTTGCTTTTATAGAGCACAAAATAATGGGAACAGCAGTGAAGATTTACCATAAGGTGCCCACAGATTTTTAAGAGACCATTGCTTGTTTTTCTTTCTCCATTTAATACTCCTGGCATAATGGCAGTGCAGCTTAGACATGAAAAATAATATTTGTAGGAAGAATATAGGAAATTTATTTAGCAGACTTAAAACTTAACAGAAAAATATGAATGCTAAAAAGTAGCAGATACATGTGATCTGACAGAAAAAATATTGAGGAAAGAAATCTCAAGTTGTAAAGCAGAAGAATTTACGTGTCTCTATGGATTCTGCAGAAGTTTGTGTACTCACTAGTAGTTCAAATGTAGCAACAAGCGGTTGGTCTATGTTTCTATGTTTCTATGCAGAGCTGACCCTCATCACAGGGAGGTCTGCAGTCTGCCTGGAGCCCGAATCAGGGATATCACCAGGAAACTCCCCAACCTGGTGAAGGCCACAGACTACTACCCCCTGCTGATCTCCCAGACAGGTGGGGAAGAAGCTGCATCCCATAGTCTGAGGGGGATGCAGAAAGACTACAAGGCCCTAGGACGGTTGGTGAAAGAGTCTGGGGCACAAGTTGTTTTCTCCTCCCTCCTTCCATTTTCAGGTGATGACATGGGATGGAATAATAGGATTCTCTCTATAAATGCCTGGCTACGAGACTGGTGCTACAGGCAGGGCTTTGGGTTCTTTGATAATGGCTGGTTTTATAAGACACCAGGCGTGACGGTAATACATGGGAAAGGTTTATGTCGTAGGGGCAAAAGGGTTCTGGGACAGGAATTAGCAGGGCTCATTCGGAGAGCTTTAAACTAGATTTGAAGGGGGATGGGGTAGTAGCTGGGCTTGCACCACTGGGGCAACACTCTAGTGTTGAGGTAGACCAGGAGGCCTCCCATCCCCCTAGGGTGAAATCGGTGTGCTCAGCTCGCTCCCTGAAATGCCTGTACACCAATGCACGCAGCATGGGGAATAAACAGGAGGAGTTAGAAATCCATGTTCGGTCAGGGGGTTATGATCTAGTGACAATTACAGAGACTTGGTGGGATGCCTCGCAGGACTGGAATGTGGTCATGGATGGCTATGTCTTGTTCAGGAAAGACAGGCCGCTAAGGAGAGGTGGTGGAGTTGCTCTTTATGTGAGTGAACAGCTAGAATGTATTGAGTTCTGTCCAGGGGCGGATCAGGAGCGAGTTGAGAGTTTGTGGGTGCGAATTAAGGGGCAGGCTGGCAGGGGTGATACTGTTGTGGGTGTCTATTACAGGCCACCGGATCAGGATGAGGAGGGTGAGGAGGCCTTCTACAGGCAGCTGAGAGCAGTCTCGCAATTACAGGGCCTGGTTGTCATGGGGGATTTCAACTACCCTGATATTTGCTGGGAGGCCTACTCAGCCAGCCATCCTCAGTCCAGGAGGTTCCTCCAGTGCATTGATGATAACTTTCTGATGCAAATGGTGGATGAGCCAACTAGGAGAGGAGCACTGCTGGATCTTATCCTCACTAACAAGGAGGGTCTGGTTGAAGAGGTGAAGGTTGAGGGCAGCCTTGGTTGAAGTGACCATGAGATGGTAGAGTTCAGGATCTCATGTGGCAGGAACAGAATAGCTAGCAGAATCACAACCCTGGACTTCAGTAGGGCCAACTTTGGCCTTTTCAAGCAATTGCTAGGGGAAATCCCATGGGACAGGATACTAGAAGGTAAAGGGGCCCAAGATAGTTGGTTAGCATTCAAGGACTGCTTCTTCCGAGCTCAAGATCAGAGCATCCCAGCAGGTAGGAAGTCAAGGAAGAGTACCAGGAGACCTGCATGGTTAAACAGGGAACTGCTGGGCAAACTCAAGGGGAAGAAGAGGGTGTACAGATCATGGAAGGAGGGGCTGGCCACTTGGGAGGAATAGAAGTCTGTTGTCAGAGGATGTAGGGAGGCAACTAGGAAAGCTAAGGCCTCCTTGGAATTAAACCTTGCAAGAGAGGTCAAGGACAACAGAAAGGGCTTCTTCAAATACATTGCAGGTAAAGCCAACACTAGAGGCAATGTAGGCCCACTGATGAATGAGGTGGGGGCCCTGGAGACAGAGGATATAAAGAAGGCGGAGTTACTGAATGCCTTCTTTGCCTCTGTCTATACTGCTGGAGGCTGTCCTGAGGAGCCCTCAGGTCCCTGAGGACCCAGAAGAAGTCAAGATAGAGGAGGAATCTGTCTTGGTTGATGAGGGCTGGGTCAGGGACCAATTAAGCAATCTGGACGTCCATAAATCCATGGGCCCTGATGGGATGCACCTGCGGGTGCTGAGGGAGCTGGCGGAAGTCATTGCTAGGCCACTCTCCATCATCTTTGCTAAGTCGTGGGCAACAGGAGAGGTGCCTGAGGACTGGAGGAAAGCGAATGTCACTCCAGTCTTCAAAAAGGGCAAGAAGGAGGACCCGGGTAACTATAGACCGGTCAGCCTCACCTCCATCCCCGGAAAGGTAATGGAACAACTTGTTCTTGGTGCTGTCTCTAGGCACATCAAGGATAGGGGGATCATTAGGGGCACTCAACATGGCTTCACCAAGGGGAAGTCATGCTTAACCAACTTGATAGCCTTTTATGAGGATGTAACCCGGTGGATAGATGATGGTAAAGCTGTGGATGTGGTCTATCTTGATTTCAGTAAAGCGTTTGACACGGTCTCCCACAGCATCCTTGCAGCTAAACTGAGGAAGTGTGGTCTGGATGATCGGGTAGTGAGGTGGATTGTGAACTGGCTGAAGGAAAGAAGCCAGAGAGTGGTGGTCAATGGGACAGAGTCCAGTTGGAGGCCTGTGTCTAGCGGAGTCCCTCAAGGGTTGGTACTGGGACCAGTTCTATTCAATATATTCATTAATGACTTGGATGAGGGAATAGAGTGCACTGTCAGCAAGTTCGCTGATGACACAAAACTGGGAGGAGTGGCTGACACACCGAAAGGCTGCGCAGCCATTCAGAGAGACCTAGACAGGCTGGAGAGTTGGGCAGGGAGAAACTTAATGAAATATAACAAGGGCAAGTGTAGAGTCCTGCATCTGGGCAAGAACAACCCCATGTATGAGCACAAGCTGGGGACAGACCTGTTGGAGAGCAGTGTAGGGGAAAGGGACCTGGGGGTCCTAGTGGACAGCAGGATGACCATGAGCCAGCAGTGTGCCCTTGTGGCCAAGAAGGCCAATGGCATCCTGGGGTGTATTAGAAGGGGTGTGGTCAGCAGGTCAAGAGAGGTTCTCCTCCCCCTCTACTCTGCCCTGGTGAGGCCGCATCTGGAATATTGTGTCCAGTTCTGGGCCCCTCAGTTCAAGAAGGACAGGGAACTGCTAGAGAGCGTCCAGAGCAGAGCCACGAAGATGATTAAGGGAGTGGAACATCTCCCTTATGAGGAGAGGCTGAGGGAGCTGGGTCTCTTTAGCTTGGAGAAGAGGAGACTGAGGGGTGACCTCATTAATGTTTATAAATATGTAAAGGGCAAGTGTCATGAGGATGGAGCCAGGCTCTTCTCAGTGACATCCCTTGACAGGACAAGGGGCAATGGGTGCAAGCTGGAACACAGGAGGTTCCACATAAATATGAGGAAAAACTTCTTTACGGTGAGGGTGACCGGGCACTGGAACAGGCTGCCCAGAGAGGTTGTGGAGTCTCCTTCTCTGGAGACATTCAAAACCCGCCTGGACGCGTTCCTGTGTGATATGGTCTAGGCAATCCTGCCCCGGCAGGGGGATTGGACTAGATGATCTTTCGAGGTCCCTTCCAATCCCTAACATTCTGTGATTCTGTGATTCTGTGATTCTGTGTTTCTTCATTCATCTTAGGAATGGACTGAATTTAGATTCTACTTCTAAATCTACCCATGTACTGTAAAATTATATGGACTCCCACTTATGTTGGAAACCTAATAGCCTTCATCATTTTTAAGTCTACTTTAAAATTAATACAATGAGAGTATACATAAGGAAAAAGGAACTTCGTGGGGAGTAGTCATCTTTCCCTTTACTTTTCTCTCCCATTCACTGTCTACTCTCATATCAAAACACACACACTTCACATAAATAAGATATTCCCAGAACACTTCCCCTGACATTTAGGAAAGCCAACATTTAAGTTTAAAGCACACTGCTGAGAAAACGTCACACAATGTGGATTAGAAACTAGAGGAGTTTAAGCACCATTTCTTCTCCCTTTATTTGGAGAAAAACTGCTTAGTTGATTCAGAAAAATATTATGTTTCAGTTATATGGCACCTATGAACAAAAAGATGAAGAGGGATCAGAAAGCCTGAAGAAAGAGAGAGCAGGAAAGCAAGTCTTTACTTAAACGTGTATAGGTCAGGTTGGATGCAGATGAATAGTGACCAACAGTGACACTCTGATGGCTGTCTGTCTTCTGACCTATGTGGAATGAGACACTTGGAGCAGTTCAATATGAGGAAAAGAGGTCAGTCCAGGGTTTTGGCAGAAAATTCAGGTCAAACATCATATTATATTTTCCCCTTTCTCTCTGAGTGAGAAGTATTATCCCAGATGCATATGTAAAACTGATTAAGACATTACCATTTAAATTGACATAGAGAGAGAAGAGAGGAGAAAGGCTCAAAGGAGGCTGCTGCAGAGCACTAGCTGGGCAGAAAGATAAGCAAGATGGGGAAGAATGAAGTAGCCCTCATAACCTCCTAAACAGTTGCAGGACTAGAACTCCAGAGGCTCCAAGTCTCTGAGTAAAACAGGGTGAAAAGCTACCCTCTATCACCATGAGTTTATAAGGGTGCCCTTCAGGTACATGCACCCAACAGCTGTCATCTCACCACTGGGGCAGCGCTCTCATCAGGAGGTGCAACTAGAGCAGCAGCACACAATGGGAAAATGGAGGTGTTAGTGTTAGCAGCATGAAAGGAGTACGAGAGCAGGCTCCCCGGAACTCCTTCCCTGGACCAGGAGGGAAAACTAATTGATGCCAAACAAGGCAGCAAGAGGCAGACGTGTCCAGGGAACAGAGGTCAGGCCAGCCAGGGGCTTGCCAGAAGAGGAATTGCCCACTGACAGCAAAAGGCAGGGACGCCACAGTCCAGGCAAGGCAGGGAGAACAGGAATGCTGTTAGGGGAAGGCAGGGCTTGCCCCAGTCAGTGGGGCACAGAGCAGAAATCCCTACACATGGGCTCACTTGAGCTGTTATAGCCTCATGGATCTTGGTGCTGAAAAAAGGAGAGACAGCATTTGCAGAGAGACAGTTTTCAGTGGTACTGCCTATGTCAACTTCTATTTTTTTCTGGAGATCATCCTACCATCCCTGTTTTGATTAAATGCCTGTACAGACCTGCTAAAGTGATTCATTCCCATCACTTCAAGCACTGAATATAACTGCAAATCAGGTATAATCTCAGCTGTTATTAGGTGCAGCTTTTCTGCATAGGGCAGACATAGCCAGTGGACTGTCTGTTCTGATGGGACGTTGTCAACTTTTCCTTCTCCTGGAAAAGAGAAGGTGAGGAAAATGTTTTACTATTAGAATGATGGATAAGGTTAAAAGCTAACAGAACAGCTTAGGGAAAGAATAATTAAATGCATGGGGTTAATTAAACCACTTAATTTAAGAATTACTGGATAGATGGGGAAAGTAATAGACATCTGTACTTAACAATACAAGATTAAAAGCAGTGATTATTTTTTTTAAATCATTAAAGTAATATTCATATCAAAACTAGTGAAAAAGCAATGGACATTTGCTGCTGAGTTTTGGTAATACTAACATTAAAAAAAAAAAAAGCATACACATTCTGTAAGTGGAAAACTAGGGAATAATCTATTAAGGGTAGTCCCAGGACAGTGGGAAGATTTGACTTAAAAGGAAGAGCTGTTCAGAAAGTTTTGCTTCAAATGAGTTTTTGAGGGAGAAAAAAAGCCTGGGAAAGACAGAAAAAAAACCCTAAGTGTTTTTAAGATTTGTCTTGGTAAACTTACAGAAAGGGATATAAGATGCAGTGATCTGCAACAAGCAGAAATAACCAGGGTCACTTGCAGTATTATAGTATGTGCCCTCTTTCAGTGAGGAGTCTAATGGCTTGGTAGCAAGAGGGAGCTGGTGGAGAGGGAAGAGTATAACTGTCTTATTTTTAAAAAATGAAAATTTAAAACACTTTGAAAAACTTTCAGAAAGAAAAAGAAGCAATTTAGTTTTGTTGAAGTTTTGCACAGTAGTTTGAAAATGTATCACAAGGCATAATCTCTAGGGAACTTGGTTAAGGTGTGACTTGAAAAGTAAAGGTTGTTGAAGGCAAGGTATCACTCTAAAAGGTCTTTTCTGCATAAAATGTTTCCTTACTGGAACTATATTCACCTCTATTTCAAGGAAAGATGTTGTGAAGTCAGCATGAGCAAATGAATCATGCTAATTGCTTAATAAACACAGATAAAAAGAACAACAACATGGTAACATGGGAGAGTCTTTTCCCCATAAAGCCAACATTAGTGCATTGCTTCTTTACTTACATAATGTGATATGAGAGGCTGATCTAAATGAAAAATGGAGGTAATCAGACTAAAACAATAACAGAGAGGATTTTGATACCATTTCAAAGGCTTGATCCCAATGAATAGGCTTGTGCTTCACAAAATTTTCCAGGAAGTCAGTTCTGTGGCTCCCTCATCCACCCTTTGCCCTCCAGTGATGTTGATTAGTTTCAAGACTTTTAGATAGAAAAAGTCATATTAGTTTCTGTGCTTCATTGCTGTGTGTGCTCTCTGTTATGGAGAGGGATTACCATATTTTCCTCTTTTTCATATTTCCCATAAACGGATGTCATTACAAAATACTGATGAATTCCGCTTAATTGGTGCCCTTCAAACTAATTACATCTACTTACCTCTCACGATTAATTGGCTTTGGTGCTCCACAGCTGCTGCATCATTTCTAGCTATACAGGTATAATTCCCATTGTGCATCAGCGAAAGATTAGAAATCCTTAAGGAGCTGGTGAAGTCGATGTTGTCGATTGTCACCCCGAGGCTGGCTGGGATCGGCCTGCCATCCTTCTGCCAAGTGATTGTGATGGGCAAATCCCCGGAGACCACCACGCAGGGAATGAAGACCCGCTGCCCGATGGAGAACCGCGGGAACTCAAAAGGCTGAATAAAAGGTGGAACTGAAACAAAAGAGGAAAGAGGAGCTGTTGCAGTTACGGTTTCGTTTCTGACAATAACAGAACAGATGTGCAGCACTGAATATGTAAAATCAACTCCTTCGACAGCCGTAGAGCATTGTTTAGCTAAAAAAAAATCTCATCTTCTGCAAATACCTTTTTTTTTCTTGACTACCCAGTGCATAAGCAGAGATCACAAGCAGGCTTCTAGAGACACTAGACACCACTGGCAGATTCCTGCAAAAGTATTGAGCAGCTCTTCAAGAAATCATACTGCCATCTCTTGACTCACCAGGACTTCCAGCAGCAGGATTGCCTGGACAGTCCAGGAAGAGCTCAGCAGCTTTCAGAATCTGGTACAAAAGCCTTGCTTAGGGTCACAGAATAAACCTGGAAGAGCTTCTAGCTTTGCCTCCAGGATATCATGAAAGGGGGTATAAGCTTCTCTGACTGCTCCTGGCACTTATTTCTTAGTGTTTCAAGTCACAATTCTCTATAAGATTGGTTAGAGGTACGAAGTGAAAGGCATATACATTACTTGTAGGACAGCAAATCAAGTTAAAACTCATTTCTAAACAGAGGGCCAGTACAAGGCATAAACTCTCAAGCTGGTATTTAATTCCTGCTAAGCATGTTTTGCTTGGCAAATCCTTTTTTTTTTCTTTTTTTTTTTTTTTACTTATTATTCTGTGGTTGACCCAAAAAACAAGAAATGCTCTTATTTTCTACCATAGAGAAGAATTCCACTTCTTAGAAAACATTTTGTTTTCAGGTATTTTTAATAAAAACAAAGGAGACAGGGGGTTGGATTCAATAAACAAAGCAGGAATTAACGGGGGTGCCTCACTTTCTCCAGGTTGTGGTTAGAACATTTACTAACAATTTGGTAAATCAAGAATCAAATGCCTACCCAGAAGAAGGAACTGAAATCCTCTCCCCTTCTCAGGGGAGCACTCTAACAGCCAGGGCACTGATCTAAGGTAGGTTTCTCTCAATCACTCCTGAAAATACTATAAAACCAACTTTGCAAGCAGTACTCAAATACTCATTTATCAAAAGAGAAAGTTCCTAGAGGTTATGCACCTTAGATACAGGAGTGCATTTTCCTATTCTTGCCTGAGAGATTACTTATATATACTCCGTAGTACATTTGAACATCTTTAACAGGAAAAATTGAAGGATACCCACAGCAGAACATTTATATTGCTGTATATTATCTAGCTTCAGAAGAAAGTGCAGCTGGTGGCTTTATCTAATTGTATTTCTTTTGTCCTTTCTCCCTTTAGTAAATCCAAGGCTGTGTTTTCCCCATAACTGAAGCAGAAAAGAAGCAGAAAATCTCTTCAAGGTTGTTGCAATGTATACCAGCCCATTGACTTCCCCAGCTGCATTTTTGTCAGTGTCCTATTTCTGGGATGCAGGGACAGATATTTGTGACCATTACTATGGTAGTTCAATGCATTTCTTTTGACCGTTGCATTGGCTGCTTTTCCATCAGGAGTAAGAAAGTTTATCATTAAGGAAGTGATACCAAACCCCCCAAAAGGCAAAGGTGTCATTCAAAGGCATGTTCAAATGCTTGTGTATATGCACATGATGGTGCACAAATCAGACATTAACTCCACTATTTCTGGCATAGCCATGATGCCGTTTGATGAGGAGAAGTTGTGACCGTGCGCAGCTGCCGCAGAGAGGTAACGTCAGACGCAGGGTACCACAACTCATCCTTACAGGCTTTCCCTGACTTCTTCCGAGAGCAGCTCGCTGTCTGTGGTGGTAAGAAGTGCTGCTGCAATCAATTTTTCTCACATGCTGTAACGCCTTTTCCTGACTGCCATCTCTCAAATCGCTAAAACCTGTCCTGTTGTATTTTGAAGATCTGGTAGATCAGGCATACAGAAAAAAAAGAAACTGTATAAATTACTGTGTTTATTTGAACCTGAGCACTGGAAATTAACTGCTTTTTCACTTGGGCACCTAGTGTCACAAAGTGAAGCAAAATGTCTGCCTGCCTCTTCTAATTACCTTAGCGCAGCTAAAGCATTCACATCAGATATTTCAGATTCTTTGTACATCAGCAGAAAAAGGCCAAATTTCTCTTAGCATTTATTGACAAGCAGTTTATATTGTAAGTGGGAATGAGAAATTTTTAGAATGAGACTGCCAAGGGGTTTTGACATAACCTTTCCCCATGATGAGTGTGAATATCTGCTAAATGCCAAGTGCTCCCCTTATTGTGGTGGCTAGCACATTTCTGCCCAAATCCTTCTTTTAGTCTCAGGCATCATTACTGAAAGATATACTAAAATTCACAACAGTGTGGCAAATTGCTTCTGTATTTTCTGCTGAGTGTGTAACAAATTTGAACCAATCTTTCACGGACAAAATGATATCAAAAGTCAGACAACATATTCATAGAATCACAGAATTTTAGGGATTGGAAGGGACCTCGAAAGGATTTTGCTCAAGGGACCTCGAAAGGATATTGCTCAAGGATTATTATATGCATCTTCACTCTCCATCTCTCTGATGAAGAAAACAGGGAGCAAGATCATTAGGTCACGTTGAAGTATTTTTCAGAAAATATTGATTTGCAAGACTGCATTTACCAACTCTAAAATTTAAGTAGCAGCCTGCAGAGCATTTCAGAAATTAGCTAAAATATTTATGGACAGCACATTTTCCCTCTACTCAGGTTTTTAAGATACAGAGGAAACTAACATTTATTTCTGCTTCATAAAATATAATGTATATTCAACCTGCAGCAGCTTGCAGTCCTGACAAGGAGCTTATTTTAAAAACCAGTGTGTAATTTAAAATCAGTACTTAAAAAAAGCAAATAGTCCAGCGATAACTTTGAAGTATTGAAGAATGTTTTTCAGCTACAGTATTTACCACTTTGGGCTGATAAAGGAAGTTCCTGGTGACCTAGCATAGCAGATAAATTTTTTTTCTGCTAGTTTGAAGAAGGAAACAATCACAAAAAAATTACTTATTAAAAACATAGAATAAAGCATACCTAAAGTCAGGCAAATAATTTCTGAAATACAAATTCTCCATCTGTCTGTCTGTCTATCTATCTATCTATCTATCTATATCTCTCTCTGCAGTAAAAAGTTGACATATATCCCTGACAGAAGAAAATATCAAGCTGGATTAACCAGCGTGTGAGTTGGGGTTTTTTTGTAAATTAAAGCTGTATCATTGCCAAACAGCACTAAAAAAATAAGTGGGATATATACTACTTTAAGTCCGAGAGAGAAGTTACCCTAGGATAGATATGTTTAAAATGTGCTTTCCTTCCCTATACGTAGCTTTAGTTTGACCATACTTCAGAGTGTGTACTTGATTTTTTTATTAAATTATGCTATTTTATATATAAGATGTTACATGTTAACTATATAGAGAGGACTGTGTGTGTATGTGTATGTGTGCTTGTGTACGTGGAAGGGATGTTTCTTCCTCTACCTACAGTGGGCAGAAAAGTGAAAATCTCTGCTTCGTGCAATGAAGCACAATGTCTTGGGAATGCTTTATTGAGAGTGCTTGAATTAAGTGTCTATTTAAGAAGAGAAGCATGGACCAGCCTCATTAGTGATAATGCAAGAAGATTTAAATTATGTTTTTGTGCCCTAGCAAGGTCTTTTGTACCTCTGGAAGATTACTGTAAAGGAGGGCAAGGAGGGCTTCCATGCTGCTCTCCATTAGCAGAGGAACATCCTTAATTTCTTGCCCTCCACTCCACGGGAGTTATGTTGGAAGAAACTGCTGAGATGATTCACTGAAGCAGAGTATCCTGCAGATAGCCTGTCTCCTGCAGCAGCCTTGTGAACACGATGTTCCTCTCCTGTGGCTCTGCATAAGTAAAATGAAAGTTGTCCTCTGCTTTATCATTAGAAACAGTTCCCTAATGGATTTTCTTGCAACGACACTGTTGCAGGAGCTGTGCCTGCAATATAAAATACCTTTGGTAATTAATACTCACAACACAGGTCCACGGGCTGATGCAAAGTAATAACAGTCAGACTACGTAGCCTCCTAAGGCAGCCATGTGATCCTAGATTTCATGCACTGATGCTAGATTTCAGTGCAAAAGCTGAAACTGTTTTGTCTCTGCAAAAGCCCTAGCCAGAGTCAAGTCATTTGTGTATTTTCTCAGCCATTGACTGTTTCTCCTAAACAGCTCCATCCCTTCTGAGTGATGGTCTGAGCAATTGCACACAGTCACTGCAGCACTGGATTTTTCGCTTCTTTCTTGTACCTATTGAGTCTTATCAGTAAGGCATGTCATTCATCGAACTATCTGTTAATGGCATTTACTGAGCTGAGCCTCATACCCTGCTCCCTTGTTGTGCGCTAATGTATCCTGTCTTGAAAAGAGGGAATAATGTTATATTCTTTGTGCCTTTCTAAGTGTATGCATTGAAGAAAGAAGAACCAAACTAATCCCTGTAATGCCTCTGCTGATGCACATTTCCTGTAGGTTCATTAGTTAGCAAAACTAACCGTGTATTCAAACATCTTCAAAATCTTACCACAATAAGCTGTAGTATTTTATCAGGAACTGTCTCTAAATGTGGCAGAGGAAATGCTGGGGTGCGTATTTCCCAGGGGAGCTTAAGAGAGAGACTCCACCCTTCGCCTTAGTCCCCACTCCCCTTTCCTGCAATGCAACACCGGTAGCTCACAGATTCCCTGATGCTGTTCTGAGAGCTCCTCCAAAATAAGAGAGAATGTAAAATGTTGTGTAGAAACCAAGAGTGCTTCTATGTCACGTCTCATCCATATATCGAACCACCTCCTTTCAGCTTCCATTGTGAGGGGAAAAGTGCATGCCCTTATCATATGAAGAACTTTGCAAAACGAGGATGGCGGGAAGCTCAGTTCCCTGCCCAAGGGGATGTATTTGCTATTTATTTTTTTAAAAGAAAAAACCTTCTTGATTTGAAGATAAGGTAGCAGCTGCAAGAGTATATTAACAGAACAAGCAGTTACCTTTATTGTTAAAGTGCCGCCTGATAAAAAGCCTCACTTGTAGGCTAGGTATCCAGAAGCACTTACTAGTTATTTTTACTATGCTTTTGGAACCTGGTCCAGAGCTATTGCCCTTGTTTAGGCCCTACATGTTATAAAGTGATCTTTATCCTCAGGTTACACTGTGAAAAGTTGAAACCAACTAAATCACTAGAGCCAAAAGTTCTGGATTTAGATGAGAGAGGATGATCTCATCTAAATGATCTCTGGCTCTGAAAATCATTCCCGCGAGTATTTCGACTCTTTTCACACTTACTTCCCTTCCACCTTTATCCCAGGACTGTACATAAGCAGCTGATTTTATATCACCCTTCTGTTTCCACACGGTTGATACTGTCTTTTTTTTTCATGCTTTGTATTATACACATTGATTTAAAATTAGGCCAGCATACTCCTGGCCTGCATTATCATGTGCATGCACAATCTTGCTGTATGTACTTACTACATGTACTTATACAAACACTGCTAATACCTCACACTAACTTGATGCAGTAAAGTGTTTGAAATTTTAAGAACAATTTTAACAAATATATAAGAAAGTATTTCAAATATAATTGACAAAATACATACAAAAAAAAAGCAAGAACATGCCTTCTTCCAAAACCAAAGTAAGTAAAGCTGCATTGTAAGAGAGAGAAGAGGGCTAGATTTTGATCAACCCAAGTATAATATACAGATAGTCTTGAACTCCTTAGTTGAGGCTCTTATTCAAGCATTCAGGCTCATTTCCTATTGTTTACATAACTCATAAATAAACAAATACATACACCAACTTAAATTGTGTTTGAAAGATATAAGACTGTGCACAACACTCAGTGAATTTTATTTTAGATGTAAGTGAAAAGTTTTATATTTGTACATACTAATTCCTCATCATAAGACAAGGATAGTAATGAAATAACTTTAACATACATTTTTGTGTGACCATTTTCTGCAGTGTCAGAGGTGAAATCATTAGGAGTATAGCACTATATATTAGAAAAAGCTAGATACTTCCCAGGAAAGATGAAGAGAATCTATTCAAATAGTTGCAACATGAAGTTATTTAGAAAGAGCCCCTGTTTGGTTTGCTTCTTTTCTGAAAAGACACAGGCGGGTAAAATTCTTTTATGCAGTTCACAACAGGTGAAGTGCTATCACTTTGGCATAAGGCAATGAGAAGCCTTCTAAATCAATGAGATACATAAGCTCCACGAGATCAGAAACAATCCTTTTGAATACTGCACTTTTTAATGATGCTGTACCCTTCCCTCACAGGGGCTTCTTTTTCAATTAATTCCTGTCGGAGAAGTACGAATAGCAGCAGGCTGTTTACATGAGAAGTGTGTCCCATGAGACTGATGAAAAGAAAATCATCACTTACTACTGATGGTTTTTACTGTAGCTGAGAAAACTATTACTATAAATTACATAATAAAAAATATGGAGATAATGACTCACTCCTGTTTTTAAAATGCTTTGATATCTACTAAAATGCTGTAGAAGAGATGCTGCTATTATTATTTTACCATCTTGCTACTTGAAGGGCTGTTTTTCAATGGAAATATGAAACTTACAGATGGTGTGAGTAATATAACCTTTTTCTTTCTTTGCCAACACTTCTCATTATAAGACTATTTTCGTTTGCTTCCAGTTTGACTTTTGTTTGGATAATATTTTTCCAGGCCAGGTGTCTGTCTCAGGCTGAGTCATTTCAGCTGGAACGTTTCAGCTACAACTGTTTGGCCATTTGCAAGAATAAAGCAGGAGGGTAGAAAAATAGAAATGCAGTATATATTGATCCTACCATAAAAGCAAAAAAAAAAAAAAAGCATTGTGAGAATCTGAGAAGTCCCACCCACCCCATGGTTAGCAGCATGGATTTCAAGTTCGGTAGATGATGGCACTAGCATCAGATATTCTTGCTGTCCCTATGAAAAGTCATCACAAGAGTGTCCAAATTTTGCACCCTGAGCAAAACCAAGTAAATAAATAGACAAAACCCTCATAGTTATCACATCCCGAGAAGACATTTTCCAGTGACTAACAGCTAAGAGCTCCCAGGATTCAAGCAGCACTGAACACATCCTAGCACTACCTTCAGTGACTGAGTCAGTTTCAGCCATGTGGGGCAGGTGCAGTCTGGTGAGATGTCAGAAATCAAAGCAGAAAGATTTGTCTCTCTAGTGCTCGTACAGCTGCCCGTGCTGGGCCCAGGAAGCATGAAAAAAGTTGTTTCAATGCATAGAGAAAGGAAGGAGATGTGGAGGCCAAGGGATCAGAGTGGGGAGCCAGGCTGCATTTCTGGGCATGCAGGTAGCAGCAGCAAGTGATGGAGAAGAAGCTCAAAGTGGCGTCCAGGATAACAAAAGGGAATTATAGAATTGGATTTAGGGGTAGTGGAGGGAAGACAGAAGTTGGGAGCAGGCTTGTGGTGGGATTGCTCGGTTGATGAGGACTGGTAAAGTAAAGTTGAGAAACTGGGGATGCAAGACTGGGACAAGGAAGCAGTGGAGTGAAGTACAGCACTGACAGTGAACAAAGACCCACATGAAGGTGACACAGACTGAAACCCAGTGGAGATGGAGAAAGTGAAGACTGGGAGAAAGAGAGGACTGTAGCTGGAGGCTGGGAGGAATGTTGGCAGCTCTGAAAAAGAAGACTAGTTTTGAGTCATGAGAACAAGACTCCGAGGAAATTAAGACTGAGATGGGAAAGACATGGAGGACAGACTGGTTTTGGAACCACAGCAGAAGAGCCAGGACTTGGGCAAGGATAAGCTGGAGAAGACTGAGGAAGATAGGTCATACTTAGGAGGAATGAACACAAAACCCTACATCTTCTTACAGAACATTCTTCTCCTTAGGATGTCTGACTTCCATAGTCCTCTGCCATCAGCAGATGTACATGAACCCCACTGGCAAACCACTAGACCTGGGTCAAATGCAGAGTAAGAAACTAGTACTGCTAAGAATAGTTCTGTTCTAGGCAAGGACCTATGCAGTATCCTTAGCAAGGTTAATCTTGGTGATTACTTCTGAGGATGTCAGTAACTACTGTTTCCACTTTGCAGGAGGGGGAGGAAAGGGTGTTCAGTTTACTTTACAAAAAAGCTAAAAAGAAAATTGCATTTAACACAGTCCAAAGCAAAACATGTTGAAAGGGTATTATTATAGTTGCAAAGGCAAGTTGTCAACAGGTATAAAATCCCAGAAATCAAGTACATAAGTACGGTCATAGTCTCCCCCCACTCTTAGGTATGCATTACAGGGTGGGTAGTTTTCATGGCTTTTTGTCAGAACTCAGAACTGGCCAATTCATTTGTCTAAATATAAAAAAATAATGCCAAGATGGCTTGATTTCCAAAATGCTCTGTTAGAACTCAGGCATGGTTCCAACAGAGCTATGTCTGCCAAGCAGAAACCTGTGTATTTTCCTGCCAGCTTATCCACGCAGCTCCCAGAAGCCATCTGATGGGACTGCTAGCTTCCAAGCTCCAGATTTTGGGACAGAGACAAGGGACAGGCGAGGGATGGGGGGATGAGGCGGGGGGGATGGCATGCCACATCTCTGTGGGACAGTTATTTGGAGTCTGCAGACCTCTGGGGTAGGTGGCTATGCAGATAAGGGCACCAGCTATCCCTAAAAAAATGGGACAACTGGTTTCATGTGGTGTCTAATTGATTCTTCTGATCAGCAATGCAAAGAAGTAGCTGGCCTAAGGCTGAATCCCAGGTTTTTGGCTTTCTGACAGCCTGCCAGGTGGGAGACTGAACAGCAAGGCTCTATAAGCCCCACTCCTGGGTTCTCTGGCAGCCAGGATTTAATTTTGAAGTTATTGTCAAGAAACTTTCTGTTCTCCTATCAGAGATCTTACAGTGATTTCTGAAGAACGTCCTCAAGATTTTGCTTTCATTTAGATGTTTGTAAATCTCAAAATACTCTACAGAATGGGCAGCCCTCTTGTATTTAATTACATGCCCACGCTGTGCATATCTTTATTTGGATGCTGCTTTTAGCAAGTCCTCATTCAAGACAGAACGAGCATGCTTCATGTACTAGAGTTTGGAGAGTGGGGAGTAAATGTGGCAGAGGACTGCAGATGAGAAAGGCCAGTTGTATGCATAATGCAGGTAAATGGTGCCCTGTAGAGCCAAATTCTATATTCACCTTTGCCACCAATCTCTCAGATAATGCTAATTAAATGACTTAAATCTGTCTTTCCTAGGGGGTTGCTAAGCTGGGTGACGTAATCGATCTGAAGAGGGAAAAAGAACCCTCAGAAGCAACTTCATTTCAATGGGAGCAGAGCTTTGAGCATATAAATGCTATATAACAGCAGGTGAACTGGAAAAATCAAGCTGTACACTTCTGAAATCGAACATACAAAAATTTGTGGATACTTTTAAGTTCTGTCTGTGCCTCAGTTGCCATTTGCCAAAGTGCTCCTGATCATCCAGATGGGTTTTGAAATGAATGCACTGTTTCTGAAAAACTTTTATACCACAGAGATTATCATGTCAGAAAAGCTCACAAGGAAATTGATAATTATGTCTTCAGACCAGAACACAGAGGAAGCAAAATACCAAGTAACAGCTCATTAAGTATCTATTCTGAATCACCCTTCAGATGACTAGTTTGAGGTCACCCAGGAAGCTTGTAGCAGAAATGAAGAACAAACCAAAAGACCCATGATGTTGAAGATGGGTAATAATTCTCCCTCTGTTTCTTTGGAGAAGAAATAAGTATAGTGATGGTATGAGAAGCTGAACTATAAATAAGGAGATTTAGGCACTCATATTAACCCCCCTTATAAAGTCATATTTCAGAGCACTTTAAACATCTAGTATGCAAGCAGGGCCATATTTTGTATTTCTTGGAATAAGTGCCTGAAAACTCATCACATGAACTTTCGAATCTATAAAATGAAGACAGCAAAAACGTTAATATTTTGAAGCAACAGGCAACTTTTGACTCTCTGCTATTATGTTAGATAAAATCACTACGTCATTACAGAAGAAAACAATGCATAACCATCTAAAAAAATGCTGTGGCAATGCTGACCTCCAGCTACAACAGCAGAACCCTGAGAATTGTTCAGGTCTGACATACAAAGCTCACCTTTGACATTTCAGGCTTAGCATATGAGGACGGGATATTAACCTTTTTTAAAATAACAATGTCTTGTCAAGGCTAGGGCATGCTGAAGTAGCTAGGGCACTTTGCAGCCAACTTTGGCAACTCCAGATCGACAGGTATGAGCCACACTGACACACCTGCTTTGCATGTGCCATGGATCACTTTTCACACTGCAACTTGCACTGCTCCAATGCATCTGCCTTACAGAGCACATGCAGGATGAGGCTGTATCACAGGTCCAGGGCAGCTCAGCCCACTGGCACTCTTCAAATGTGCCACATGTTTATGCAAGTTATTCAGAGTACATGCAGCCAATGGCCCTGACAGCTGAAGATCAAGAAATACAGTAAATACTTTCAAGGAAGCCAAATCAATGATGAAAACTACAGTTCAATTGAAATTAATAGAGCCGGCAATCTGCTTTCTAGGGGAGGAATTTTCAAGTTTGAAACTGTAATCTTATGGAAGAAAACCCAGTATTGCACCTGAGGTACCAGCTAGCATGATTTAAATGCCCAAGCTGTAAGGACAGACTTCTGGATTGTTTTGGTCTGGCTACATTGATTTGACAGTCATTTGAAGAATGATATCACTTAAGAGGCAGCATTGCCCATCAGATTTACCACGGTGAACTGTTAGTACAGCAGCAACACAATTACTAATTTGGCATTCAGTTCCTATACTGCTTCAATAGATTTGAGATATTACTGTAATGTCAAGCAACATACCACATACATGACAAAGAAGGTGAAATTATCTTTTTATGCTGCAGTGTGTGACCAGTGCCCCTGATGGTCTCAGATGTATGAGATGTCATGCCTTTCAGAGTCCAAACTGCTAGTGGCTTAAAGCTCTTGAAATAGCAATTACATCACTCCAGACTGAAAACAAGAAAGGTCTAAACAAACAGAACAGAAAGGAGTTAAAAGATCAGATGTCTGTAACAAAGTCATTTTGTGTTCTCTGTATCTTATCAGAGAACAGATATAGAAATCAACCTTCCTTCCTTTCTCTCCTGTAGTGGTTAGGCCTAAAACATACCAATTTTCCTTTCAGTGATTTTTACTCTCAGCTAAGTCTCTTCTAAGTAACTGCACTTTCTGAAACTAACTGCATGTTTTGCAGACAGTGTCTGCTTCTAGGACTGATAATGCTCAAAGTTTGTAGTTATCGCCGAGGCACCGGTAGGGATGTTATGCTGAAAGGCTCTTGCTGTACTTATTCCTAGAGAAACCAAGGTCACTGCTAAGTTCCTCACTGCTTACAAGTGAAGAGCCGCAGGAGGGTCGCACCTGCAGGGAGGAGCGGACAGGACAGGTGACCCAAAATTGACCAGCGAAGGTATTCCATCCCATACACGTCATTCTCAGTATAAAGCGGGAGGATCACGAGGGTCTCGCCCCTTCTCACCCCCTTCTGCTACGGCCAGTGTCCGAAGAGGACTCTGTCCATTTTCCTGCTGCCCCCGATCCCGATCAGTGCATCCATGAATCCAGTTCCCATCCGTCGCTGGGCCCAGCCTGGGTCTTCCCGGAGCCTGCCCTGCAGTGCCAGTGGTGACGTGGCCGACATCGGGGGAGCTTGATCTTGGTTTTGTGTATACTTGTATATATTTAATTATTTCCATTATTATTATTATACTGTCTTTCATTATTATAGTTTATTAAAACTGTTTTAACTTTCCAACCTGTAAGTCCCTCTCCCTTTTCTCTTTTCCTTCCCCTTCTTGGGGAGGGGGTGGGGAGGGGAATTATTAGAGGGCGTCTGCCACCATTTTAATAGCTGGCCCAGCTCTAAACCGTGACATCTCCTCTCCCAAAAAAGCCCAGCCAAGGTTTCTAAGAACTTCAGGAACAGTGAAATTATACCTCAATTCTTCCTACAAGTTCACATGAAGTACACCATTTAGTGGCCCCTTTGCTCAAAACTAGGTGCTACTGCAATCAGGTTTTCTGTCTTTTGTGTCCTTGTGAATAGATCTGAACATTGCTAATATCAGAATAGTCAGAACATAATGCTAAAAAATTCCCATTCTCGTCTACTACTGAAGTCTTTCAGGTCCATCTGAACATCCTTGTTTGGGAATATTTGAATAGATTTTAAGCATCCTATTAGAATTTCAAGTCACATTTATTTACAGTGCTGCCTTTCTAAGCATCAAGAACACTCAGAAAAGTACACTTGAGAGGAAAGCACAGAATGTTAGGGATTGGAAGGGACCTCGAAAGATCATCTAGTCCAATCCCCCTGCCGGGGCAGGATTGCCTAGACCATATCACACAGGAACGCGTCCAGGCGGGTTTTGAATGTCTCCAGAGAAGGAGACTCCACAACCTCTCTGGGCAGCCTGTTCCAGTGTTCAGTCACCCTTACCGTAAAGAAGTTTTTCCTCATATTTATGTGGAACCTCCTGTGTTCCAGCTTGCACCCATTGCCCCTTGTCCTGTCAAGGGATGTCACTGAGAAGAGCCTGGCTCCATCCTCATGACACTTGCCCTTTACATATTTATAAACATTAATGAGGTCACCCCTCAGTCTCCTCTTCTCCAAGCTAAAGAGACCCTGCTCCCTCAGCCTCTCCTCATAAGGGAGATGTTCCACTCCCTTAATCATCTTCGTGGCTCTGCGCTGAACTCTCTCTAGCAGTTCCCTGTCCTTCTTGAACTGAGGGGCCCAGAACTGGACACAATATTCCAGATGCGGCCTCACCAGGGCAGAGTAGAGGGGGAGGAGAACCTCTCTCGACCTGCTGACCACACCCCTTCTAATACACCCCAGGATGCCATTGGCCTTCTTGGCCACAAGGGCACACTGCTGGCTCATGGTCATCCTGCTGTCCACTAGGACCCCCAGGTCTCTTTCCCCTACACTGCTCTCCAACAGGTCTGTCCCCAACTTGTGCTCATACATGGGGTTGTTCTTGCCCAGATGCAGGACTCTACACTTGCCCTTGTTATATTTCATTAAATTTCTCCCTGCCAAACTCTCCAGCCTGTCCAGGTCTCTCTGAATGGCTGCGCAGCCTTTCGGTGTGTCAGCCACTCCTCCCAGTTTTGTGTCATCAGCGAACTTGCTGACAGCGCACTCTATTCCCTCATCCAAGTCATTAATGAATATATTGAATAGAACTGGTCCCAGTACCAACCCTTGAGGGACTCCGCTAGACACAGGCCTCCAACTGGACTCTGTCCCATTGACCACCACTCTCTGGCTTCTTTCCTTCAGCCAGTTCACAATCCACCTCACTACCCGATCATCCAGACCACACTTCCTCAGTTTAGCTGCGAGGATGCTGTGGGAGACAGTGTCAAACGCTTTACTGAAATCAAGATAGACCACATCCACAGCTTTACCATCATCTATCCACTGGGTAACATCCTCATAAAAGGCTATCAAGTTGGTTAAGCATGACTTCCCCTTGGTGAAGCCATGCTGAGTGCCCCTAATGATCCCCCTATCCTTGATGTGCCTAGAGACAGCATCAAGAACAAGTTGTTCCATCATCTTTCCGGGGATGGAGGTGAGGCTGACTGGTCTATAGTTACCCGGGTCCTCCTTCTTGCCCTTTTTGAAGACTGGAGTGACATTCGCTTTCCTCCAGTCCTCAGGCACCTCTCCCGTTGCCCACAACTTAGCAAAGATGATGGAGAGTGGCCTAGCAATGACTTCCGCCAGCTCCCTCAGCACCCGCGGGTGCATCCCATCAGGGCCCATGGATTTATGGACGTCCAGATTGCTTAATTGGTCCCTGACCCAGCCCTCATCAACCAAGACAGATTCCTCCTCTATCTTGACTTCTTCTGGGTCCTCAGGGACCTGAGGGCTCCTCAGGACAGCCTCCAGCAGTATAGACAGAGGCAAAGAAGGCATTCAGTAACTCCGCCTTCTTTATATCCTCTGTCTCCAGGGCCCCCACCTCATTCATCAGTGGGCCTACATTGCCTCTAGTGTTGGTTTTACCTGCAATGTATTTGAAGAAGCCCTTTCTGTTGTCCTTGACCTCTCTTGCAAGGTTTAATTCCAAGGAGGCCTTAGCTTTCCTAGTTGCCTCCCTACATCCTCTGACAACAGACTTCTATTCCTCCCAAGTGGCCAGCCCCTCCTTCCATGATCTGTACACCCTCTTCTTCCCCTTGAGTTTGCCCAGCAGTTCCCTGTTTAACCATGCAGGTCTCCTGGTACCCTTCCTTGACTTCCTACTTGTTGGGATGCTCTGATCTTGAGCTCGGAAGAAGCAGTCCTTGAATGCTAACCAACTATCTTGGGCCCCTTTACCTTCTAGTATCCTGTCCCATGGGATTTCCCCTAGCAATTGCTTGAAAAGGCCAAAGTTGGCCCTACTGAAGTCCAGGGTTGTGATTCTGCTAGCTATTCTGTTCCTGCCACATGAGATCCTGAACTCTACCATCTCATGGTCACTTCAACCAAGGCTGCCCTCAACCTTCACCTCTTCAACCAGACCCTCCTTGTTAGTGAGGATCAGATCCAGCAGCGCTCCTCTCCTAGTTGGCTCATCCACCATTTGCATCAGAAAGTTATCATCAATGCACTGGAGGAACCTCCTGGACTGAGGATGGCTGGCTGAGTAGGCCTCCCAGCAAATATCAGGGTAGTTGAAATCCCCCATGACAACCAGGCCCTGTAATTGCGAGACTGCTCTCAGCTGCCTGTAGAAGGCCTCCTCACCCTCCTCATCCTGATCCGGTGGCCTGTAATAGACACCCACAACAGTATCACCCCTGCCAGCCTGCCCCTTAATTCGCACCCACAAACTCTCAACTCGCTCCTGATCCGCCCCTGGACAGAACTCAATACATTCTAGCTGTTCACTCACATAAAGAGCAACTCCACCACCTCTCCTTAGCGGCCTGTCTTTCCTGAACAAGACATAGCCATCCATGACCACATTCCAGTCATGCGAGGCGTCCCACCAAGTTAGGTTAAAAAAAAAGCAAGGTTAATGCTTTTAGTTCCTGTCTCTCTGCTTATTGGCAGAAACATACACATTAAAATTCTCATCTTATTTTTTAAAAGCTGGAAAGTCACTGGCTAATGAAAACATGAAATTTGTCATCCAGCAGAGAAACAGTCACCAGTGAAACTCAGGTGACAAAACATTAATCTACTGCCTTAGTTGTTGTGGTGAAACTGCTCATAGAAAACTTGCTTCTGCAAGGCTTCCACTTAGAAAGCAATACTTTGCTGGTTGAATGAAGGAAGGTAAAGTCAAGAGAGAACAAGACACAGTGACTGATTAGAATCTATGTCATCATTAAAAACAAACAAAAATCTGGATTAACCTTCGTAAATTCTCATTATCTAACTGCCGTTACAATCCTATGTGTGCAATTCTGTTTTGCTATAAAAGACACAGGCATTAGCTTAGCTCTAGTTTCCAAGTAGCCCTCACCTTTTACTGTCACGTGCACACTCTGGCTAGTGGACAGCTGGGGCTGAACAAGGACATTGCACGTGTATTCGCCCTCGTCTACTTCCTTCTGCACATCTGAAAGCTTCAGTGTCCCGTTGTTCTCAAATGCCACTTGACGATGGTTAAACGGTAGCAGATTAGAGTTCTTGTACCACTTGATGGAGTAATATGGGTAGCCAATCACACGGCAGTGGATATAAGTGTCCCGTCCAGCTATTGCTGTGATGTTCTTCATTGGTCGAATGCTTGCTGGCCCTAGAAAGGTAAAAAGATACTCTTGAAAACAATTTAAAGGAACATTTGCTTGAGGAAACATGCATATAGTTTTTTCTGAATATACAAATGTTAACGGCATTTACAGATGTGGCTCACACACTTCTTAGCATTTGACAGTTTTTGCTTTTAAGAGCTACTTAAGCAGTTTCCTTAATCTTTATATGTCCTAGTTTTTCCTCACCCTGCAGCATACTTACTAATTATGTGGGGGTATATGTTTGCATTATCCAACACTTGCCTGATAAAATCTTTGCTGTGTTACAAATTAAAAGTCTGAGGATGATTTAATTAATGAGAAATACTAAAACTGATACAAAGCTAGAATCCTGTTACACATGAGAACACTGACAAAGTTACCTTTGTTTTTTGACGTGTATAAAGTATAATACCATGAGGATGGGTATTATGCCATGTAGAGCTAGAAATGCACGCTAAAGTACTGTATACATTAATAATTACAATGAATGTTGGACAAGTAAAGGAAGAAAGGAAAAGAAATAAAACCCATGCACAGCAAGACTAACGTAAAGAAACCATGAACTAATAGAGATGAGTATAGGAAAAATAGACTATAAAACACAAGCCAAAGGGTTCTTCCAGCGTTTAACCACACCATACACTTTCTAGATGGGGCTGGAGAGGCACGGTGGAAAAAGAGGGGGGGGGAAGAAAATGAGAGGAAACCCAGCAAGTTGGTTTTGGCATTCCAAGACTCATTTCATCACATGCAACAATCTTCTTCTCCACTACAATGAGTTATGTGTGTTTTTTTGAGGAGCTGATTTGACAAGCACCTCTTACGTTTATTCGAGCCTGGTACAGGATGACTCCAGCAGAGTTGTTGGCAATACAGCGATAAACTCCACCATCTCGGACCTGAGTGTTAGACACATTCAGGTAACTGACCACGTTGCCTTCAGAGGTGATAATCTGGCTGATACGATGGCTGCCATCCTTCACAATGGGATCTTCATCCAACGTCCAAGTGATCGTAGGCAGAGGAGTCCCCTTCACATTGCACATAAGGGAGACTGGCTCTCCTGGACTCACCACTTTCTCACTGAAGGCAGAAATTATTTTGGGAGTTCCATCTGCCGGGGGAAAGAAAAGCAGGAGAACAGTACTTACATGATGCAAAGCTTCTTCCCTCTATCCTGGAGCCTATCATATGAGCCAAGATCTTTTTTAGAGGTGATGCAAACAATTGTGTTCCAGGTTGTAACTCTAATTATTGAGAGGGCAACAAATTTTGGTAGTAGAGTACTTCAATGATTCTTTGCTTACTGGAAACCTCTTACTGACTCTGCTGAAGGAAAAGCACTTGACTAAACAGATCAGGGCTCTGCACAGCTATATGAACTGCCAGGTTCTTGTGGAAAAGTGTTAAAGCTGTACACAGTTAATCACAAAAGACATACAGCAAAACCTCAATACATTTGGAAGTTTTCTTTGCCTGGTAGATTTCAACTCCTTGGAAAGCTAAGAATGAATCCTGTTGGCAAGAGCCAGGCATAACTTGCATAGGCTAATTTCACACAGCTGTGCCAATGCAGTTTAGTCCTGACCCACAATACCCCATTTAGAAAAGTATTAAATTAAGCTTTTCTGAATACAGATTGCCAGTAACAGAAGCAATGCCAATTTCGTTCTGTGGTCATTTTGGGCTACAGATAAATATTTATCTGAAATGAGAGCATTCAAATGCTTTCTCTTGTGATCTGTGTCACAATTTACTTAGCCTCTACCAGGCAAGTGAATAAAGAGAACGGATGAAGACAGAAACTTTGAGATTTTAAGTAGGAAGACAGATTAAATAACCACTTATCTAGAGAGTTCAGCAGGGTAACATTTAGGAGTGACGACATTCTGCTATTAGGAAGTTCTTTCTGAGATCATGCAATGTATGTTTGTTCTTCTTTGAAAATCATACTGTCACAGTTGTATCTAGATGGAATTTCAGTGTAATTGGGAACAAAAGGCCACACACCAAGAGCAGCACGCAGAACACAGGAAGCAATCCAGTCTGAAGTTCAGACAACGTGCTGTAGGCTACTGTCTGGTTTTAAAGAGCCAAGTGGCAAGTAAGCTAACTAACTTCACTGTTCCTACAGAATTAATGCCTGCAAGAAACGGAAGGAAAAGGCACCTCATTACCTAGAGAGGGGACAAAGATACTTGAAAACTCACATTGTACACAAAGCCCTTTAAGGATAACTCCTTTCATTGTCATGCAGGACAGAGGGTGTCAGGACAAGAGTGACAAGTTTCACGATCTGTGTGAGGCACTATTTGTTTGTGCACACTATATACTGTCACTTCACGTACACTCTGCTATGTGTTACCCATATGTTTGGGAGGCTTGAACCATGATGACTCCCCCAGAAATCACAACTCTTACATTGCAATTTTAGTGCAACCTCACTCAGGAAACTGAGGGAACTGGCATGATGTACGCAAGACTCCCCACGATACATGCTGAGTCATAGCAGGGCTGCAAAATTCCCTTGCTTGCCCCATAGTCAAAAACATAAGGCACTGCCACTCTCAGGCTGCTGAAAGATGTCAGCATCCCTGGAGGAGCATTTGATTTGATTTAATAATTTTTCTGCTCTTCTCCGCTCTCCCTTTCATTTCTGTCCCATTGGTTGTGTGATAGAGTTCTAATTTATTTATTCATTTATTTTCATCTCAACGCTCTTCCTTTGCTGTGTATTAGATAATGTCATGCCTCAGAGAACAAAACAACAGCAACAAAAAGAAGCGCTTTTTTTTATACCGAAAGAAAGTTGATGCAGGACCAATAAATCTGTGAGTATTCACACTACGTACCTCTGCCACCCCTCCTCCTCTTTTTTTTAATTCGAGTGACAGGCTTTTTTTGGAGATGAAAGCAGACATCATTTTCCCAGTGAGACCTGAGTGTCTTTGAAATCTTTCCTGCTGTTGCTCTCTGATAATCTGCACTCTCTTGACATTATGATAGATTATCAATATGCTCTTTAGGCTTACTTAGTCATGGGAGATTGTTGCCGAGGTAACTCGGTCCAGGCAGGTAATCTCTTCTTTTTCTATAAAGACTCTAAAAATAGTGTCCATGCCATGACTGCACTACAACCTTATTAATGAACTTGCTCTGTACAAATTGATTACTTTCCTCACTTGATTATCATGTGGAACATTGTGTCAGTTAGTTAAGATGATGTCCAAGCCTTCAGCCGATACAGCCAACCAGAAAAGCCATGCCCAGAAGGAGATGTTTGGAGTTGAATAGAGACCTCTTCTCTCATGCCCTGCTGACAGCTAATGTCAAAAATCAGCAACACCACCACCTTCTGCCCCCCACCAAAAAAAAAAAAAAAAAAAGAGACTGGAAAGACTGCTCAGGAGGGATTCTTTTTTTCAAATTATTTTTTTTGTTCCATTAGTTTTTGCTCAGAGTGGGGCACAATAACTCCATTGACAGTTCATGAGCACCTTCTTCTCTAGTCTAGGTTCTACTATCCCTCACTTTACAACAATGACACCAAAGATGACATATATATTTTGGATACCAGCATTGTTAAATAGTGACTGACCTTCTAGTACCACCTGAACATAGTCTTGAGCAGACATCTTGTCCTTGCGCACAAAGCACTGGTAAGCTCCACCATCACTCTTGGCCATGCCATCCATAATAAGGTTCTCCCGGTTGACGCCAGTGATCCGGACATTGTTTCCAGGGTTGATGACTTCACCATTACGATACCAGGAGAGCTCCTGGTCCTCAGTTCCTGTCACACTGCAGGACAAGGACACTTGACTACCAACACTGCTTTTTACTTTCCGTGGGCTAATCGTGGCTTTTAGTGGTTCTGAAGATTTAAATGAAAATAAGAGAGAGGGAAAGGGAAATAGAGAACATTAAGTATGCACATGCATTTATGTGCAAATAACAAATTAATTCTCAATTAAGCAGAACAATAAAAATCACAACTATACCCTCCTGAAAAAAACAAAAAAAACCAAAAAAAACCCCACAAACAACAGGTGACTATGTTTGCTCTAAACAAGCATTTTGGCCACCAAAGTCCATAACAAAAAAACAATAGATCTCTAAGTATAACCTACTTAATATGGGATATAATCCTCTAGATCATGCGTAACTAACAGCAGGAGCAGATCTACTGAGTAACGCCATTGGTACTAAGGGCCTAACAACGGCACTAGACATGTTTTGGGAGGGTAGGACGTTACTTCAGATTATTCAGTGAGTATATTTGAACTGATGAATTAGGTGCATTCCTGAAATTCATCTTCTGGTTTAATTTCCTGCAAAAGGAACACAGTTCACCTATTTAAAAACCACTCCCTGATGTGAACAAGTGCAGCAAATGCCAATAATCAGGAGATTAGCTTTTAAGAGTGGAAGATGCATACTAAAATATTTATATACGCACATGCATAGACATCTGTAGGATTTGTTCATATGTAAGTGTTCCTGTGTGTGGGCTCACTAAATTATCTGCTTCAACATGAGAAGACGACAGTATTTTCAAATCAGCCTTAAAAAACAGTACGACATAGGTAATGCAAGTTTTATATTGCAAAAAAAAAACCAACCAAAAACGAGGATGGACAGTGTTGAAAAAAGCCTTAAACATAAATGCAAGGATGACAATTTATCCTGCCACCTCATGGTTACTCTCACTACTGAATTCAGATCTCATCTTATGCTTTGCATATTTTGATTTGACTTCCTAATAAAGATAAGGGACTACTATCAACAGCAATACCATCTCTGATATTAAATACATACCATCCTATTTATATTTTTACCAGCTTGCATACATGCATATGCACACATGTATACACATGCTTATACATAAAAATTTCCTCAGCTAACCAATTGACTTTAGAGAACATTTTATAACACACATATGGAATAAATCTTTAGTGGCCCACTGGGAACAGAGGACTGGAAAAAAAACACACAGGTCAGTAGCCTCAGTCTTTCTGGATCATAGACACACGTATAACAGACCTTTCCTCTAGAAAATTTTACCCTCGGTAAATTTGCAGATGACACCAAGCTGGGTGGGAGTGTCAATCTGCTGGAGGGTAAGAAGGCCCTACAGAGGGATCTGGACAGGTTAGATGGATGGGCCAAGACCGACGGCATGAGGTTCAACAAGAAAAAGTGCCGGGTCTTACACTTCGGCCACAACAAAACCATGCAGCGCTACAAGCTGGGGGAAGAGTGGTTAGAAAGCGGCCCGGTGGAAAGAGACCTGGGGGTGCTGATCGACAGCCGCCTATACATGAGCCAGCAGTGTGCCCAGGTGGCCAAGAAGGCAAATGGCATCCTGGCCACTATTAAGAATAGTGTAGCCAGCCGGTCTAGGGGAGTGATCGTCCCTCTGTATTCGGCACAGGTGAGGCCGCACGTTGAATACTGTGTCCAGTTCTGGGCCCCGCACTTCAAGAAAGATGTTGAGGTGTTGGAGTGAGTCCAGAGGAGGGCAATCGAGCTGGTGAAGGGTCTGGAGGGTCTGACCTGTGAGGAATGGCTGAGGGAGCTGGGGTTGTTTAGCCTGGAGAAGAGGAGGCTCAGAGGTGACCTTATTGCAGTCTACAACTACCTGAAAGGAGGTTGTAGTGGAGTGGGAGTCGGCCTCTTCTCCCAGGTAACTAGCGATAGCACCAGAGGACATAGCCTCAGGCTTTGCCAGGGGAGGTTCAGGTTGGACATTAGGAAGAATTTCTTCTCAGAAAGGGTCAGTAGACATTGGAACGGTCTGCCCAGGGAGGTGGTGGAGTCACCATCTCTGGATGTGTTTAAGACAAGACTGGACATGGCACTTAGTGCTGTGGTCTAGTTGACATGGTGGTGTCAGGGCAATGGTTGGACTCGATGATCCCAGAGGTCTCTTCCAACCTGATTGATTCTGTGATTCTGTAATGGTCCAGAGCAAGAGTTAATTTGTGCTCATATGCATGTCACAAGTCACTCAACATCTCCATGTTTCCTTTCCAAAAGACCACAAAGACTCAAAACTCTCAATGACCCATTAAATAAAATAGACACACTCAAGAGCACCACCACCGTCTCAGAGCTAAGATGATGCAAGAAAGTGAACCATATCCTCCATTGCAAAGGAAGGTAAAATTCCTTTGCCCAGCTGTTGCTTCCTGCCAACCTGATCCAGAAGATATCTACTGGCTGTTTGACCACTGAGTCCATAAGTAAAATGTATCACCAGGCACTGGGGATACTTTTGGTATCACTAGTGATACTATTACATCGTGTCTCTGGAAGTTTTGAATTTGTACCATACAAGGCAGACTGAATTCAACTAATTTTTATGAATACACTTAGAAGCAAATCTCCTCTGTTATAATTCATGAATTACTGATCTTTGATCTCGGTTTTATTTTACCCAAATACATTTGTGGAGACACTTTTATGGCCTGAACTCGTCACAAACTTCTCCCTTTTCTGTTTGCTAGTCATCTTGTATAGGTGGAAATGCTAGTTCACAAAACATTATTTCTATTCCAGAATTTTTTTTTTTAAAAGTAGAAGAATAATAATTTTCCAGTGCAGTGCTTCTAGGTAATAATTATCTTTGTAGAATCTGTGAAACATTCAGAATATTCACATATGAATACTCAACTGAGGGGAGGTATGAGTATTCAATATTACTGAACTGATGAGTCATGGCAATGAAATTTTAGCAGCTTTATTCATGATAATATTTGCAATTTCTTTTAAAGCATCCAATTCAAGCTTCTAAATTACATATCCTCCATGTGATAAATTATATAGCTACATTATAAATTGCATCTATTTGCACTTCTGATCGCTCAGTTGTCCAATGAACTCATCTCCACAGAGCCTATTTTCAGTTGTTCCACAACTTTGAGAACTTTAAGCATTGCTAAGGTAAAGTAACAAAACAGAAGGTAGAGCAAGGTATGGCAACATCTTGTCTGATGCAAACACCCAGGCAAGAAGTGGCCCGAGAGCTTAACTGAGTCCAGGACTTACGTTTTACGTACAATCGCCCTATCATCTCGGCAGTCCCATAGTTGTTCCACACCTCGCAGACGTAGTTGCCTGAGTCCGAGGGACGCGTGTTCTCGATCAGCAAACCTGTAACTGTCTGCCGAAACCTGCTGTCAGGCTCCCAGGGAATGTTGTCCTTCAACCAACGATACTTTGGTGTGGGGTGCCCTGATGCTTTGCAAGGCAGCTCCACTCGCTGTCCTGCCATGGCTTTACGGTGGTCAAACCCATCTAGAATAGATGGAGCTGAATTCGCTGGATCTGAAAGAACAAACAGCAGTTTTCAATGGGAGCATTAAAATTCTTTCTTTCCCTAAGCAATATGCCAATATCTTTTTTCCTGCATTTTTTGACTCACTACCTTAGTGTTTTATGTACTACAGTTTGCTACTGTGACCCAGCCATCAGTCTGTAATATCTCAGTAGTGGTGGCTGGGATCCAACAGCATGTACTACTGAAGCATCTCATGACTACTTGGAAATCCTCTCACTGGATTTTTTCCAGGTGGCAACCATTTCTCTGGTCATCCTTCATATCCTCTATCAGAGGAATGGAGAGCCAGAGATGTGTTGCCTTAACAATTACTACTGCTATCCCTGCACTATTTGACTAGAATGAAGCCAACACATTCTCTGTGCTTCTTGGTGGTCTGAAGGCTTTGGATTAAAGAAGTGATTTATTCCCTTGTCAGGAGGGAAGTGGGCAAAGACACAGGAATTTCTGTCTGCAGTCTAACTGACAGATGAGCCTTTTCTTCTTCTCTGGAAAAGGAATTTAATGTGACAAGACCAACATGCAACTTCATACTTCAACTTTCTGTGCTCAACTTACTGAGGAAATCAGCTCGAGAGTAAGAACACTACAGTACACTTCTGTAGCACTTGGCATACATTTATGTATCTCTCAGAAGTCTGGCAGAGTGCCTTCACCAGAGTTGCATGCACTTCACCAGAAATATTACTTTGTGATTTTTGCTTTTTGAGTTTGAAAACTTTTGGAGGAAGAGGCTGATGTGATTTACAGTTTTCTGCAGCATGAAGGAAGCCCAACCTGGAGCTATTGCAACATAAATACTGAACAATAAGTCAACAAATATTCATCAAGGTATTTTCTCATCACATGCAACCACTTTGCTAAGACTTCTGTCTCACAAAGCAACTCCACATTCTGATCATCTCCTTTTACTCCTGACACACTGATCTCTTTTTAGGTATATCTACATCATAGTTGCCTGGGTGTAGGTGTGATTGCAACCATTTTGACATTTTCAAGTGGTCTTTGACTTTGCTAGCTCAGGTACTGCTCACAGGGCAGTTGCAGCAGGTTCCTGTTAGGAGCTGGAGAGATTAAAGGAGCAGTTCACGCTGAATTCAAGCTACTCAAGCAAAGTGTGATCAGTACCTGAGCTAGTTAGTTTAAAACTAGCTTAGATATATCTTCATGAACTGCAGCCACACCTGGGAGGGTACGCTTGAGAGCAAATAGTTAAAGGTACTATGCAAGTTATACTATCAATCCAGAAACTAAAATTGCAATGGTAAACAAATGGGCTAAGTAAATTTTATGTGAATATCTAAACAAAACCCTAGATACCAAGTTCAATGAAAGATGACCACAGGGGTTTTTCTGCTTTCTAAGTGCCAGCAAAAAGTTGAACCACTGAAGGGAAAACCACATTCAGTTTACAGCAACTTACTGTCTCTCTCATTAGAAACGTGTCAGCCAGTAGTTAAACAAATGATTTCACATGCACCAGTAGCCTCAAGGTCCATATTTGGCATCAAGATGGGTTATATTTTTGAGCTTGCCATGCTGTTTATGTCTGGCTTAGTGAAAGCACAATCTGCCAGTATACTATTGGGAAGGCCAATGTCAATTTGACTAATTGATTAGCCAGCTCTTTTCTCGCTTTTTGGGTCATCAGGCATCTGTGTTTTCAGCACATAGATTCTTTTGTGCAGCCTGAGGAATTAACTCAGTAAAAATGTAAGCACGCAAGAAATTACAGCTTTGGCTCTTAGGAAGGTTACATCTACACGAAATCAGTTTCTTCAGTTGAAAGTAATAATTAAACAATAAAAAACTAGCACTGACTTTTAAAAGTATTGTGTGGGCATTCCTACCTAAAACTCATAGTATCTTTGTATCTATCTTCTCCATACGCTTTTAAATTCAAAAGACTTTGTGAAGGACATATGTGGTCACATTTGCAACCCTTTAAGTACAAAAATACAAAGTACCGCGCGGACTTCGAAACAGGATGGGAGCCACTGGGGGAGGAACTAAAGTAATGGTAAGGAAAAGTTGTGGCTAGTAAATACCACACTCTGACAGCCTCCTAATTTGCTGTGGAAAACTGCATATGCTTTGATGCTGGGCCCAGGCAAGGTGCAAAACCACCTTAGACAAGCTGATGGCGACAGCAAAGCAGCTGATGGTAACAGTAAAGCAGCTGCTGCCCTCCTGCTGCCATGGCTAGGCAGAAGATGGGGAAGCCAGGTGGGCTGCCCCCAGGAGCTGGGTGCTACAGCAGCAGATGCCATGGGAGGCACAGCCCCCTTCTGCAGCTATCATTTCTCGCTCTTCAACAACAGCACACCTGTCCCTGTGTCCTCTATCCCAGGTTCACTTTGCTTCATATTTTCCCCTTCTCAGACTGAGCCTTGGCAGAAGCAGCCCAGACTGGAGTCCCATCCATGGAACAGCTAAACTGGGATTTGCCTACATATTTGAGAAGCCTCGAGCTGGTTCTTATAGAGGAGGTATTGAAAATATATTCAAGGATACACAAAATACTATTCTATTGCCCTGCTTTCTTGCATTCTGTACTTATATATTTAAATGAATGGTAGAAACATCTCTTTGGGATGTCCCCCGAACAGACTCCTATTTCGAGATCCTACATTGCATATATTCCAGTTAAGAAAAAAAAAAGGGGGGGGAAGCACAAAAGAAACCCCAGTGTTCATTTGCAATCCCTTGCAATGAGACAAAAACCAAAGTAACATAACTCAATTCCAACATGTGGTATGGACTCTTTTGAATAATTATTTTACTATGCTTTAGTAGTCAGCTGCAAATGTCTTCTAGCAAGGACAAGGGTGGAAAACCTGAGGCAAAATACTAACATTCTAAAGTTCTAACGTATTCTACTTTGTATCTTCTTTGAAGGACAGAGCAAGAAACTCATCATGCTTTCAAAATTGTAAGAATTTTTTGGAGGGTGGGTGTTAAAAAATGGTAAAGATTTTGGGAGCTGGAATTCATGGCTGGACAAAATTATTTTTGGAAAAGCACACTATACTAGGCATTAGAGGAATATTCTATAGCATGTTAGTGGCCTTGGTTTTAATTTTGTTTAGAAAGGCCACATGATTTCAAGGAGATATTCTTACTCCAAATGAAATTTGGAACTCTGCTTTGGTCATAGGCATACTAATTATTCACGTGTGTATTTGCTATTATATGCATGTTACCTTTCTCACTCTTTTAAACAACAATGAAGCTTAACTCGTATCAAAAATGTGGCCAAGAGACTATGATAAATATTCACTACAAAGTATTTCATCCCCAAATAAGCAAAGAATATTTGTGGATGTAAAAGGCAGGCAAAAATGTAGGTCTCATGCAGACAGACCTTTCACCACTATGTTCATGGATTCTCTGATCTCAGTCCTTAAAGACTTTACTATTTTAAAACATAAATTCCAGTGAAGAAGAAAGAGAACCTGTTAGAGAAATATTAAGAGACAAAGTCTGCCCATAATTGCTGTACTTGTTCAGTAGACTAAGAGGACTGGAAATTAGAGCCCACTATAGCTTTAATAGAGAGTAATTAAGCCCACTGAATTAAAAAAGCAAGCTATTGCACACAGGTAAAGTCTCCTATTTTGATTTGGTCTGCAGAGGAGAATACAAAAGGGAACTCCAGACAGAGCACATCTTTTAGAGTGTTTGTCCTGAATTGCAAACAAGACAGAGATTTCATTTTCCCCTTTTGTTCAGCGAAATAACTAGAAATTTTCCTGTGGTAACCAAGATACAAGCCTGACTTTATTTATGTTACCACTGGCTCAGCCTTGGCATGATTTCATACGGAAGCAGATCATATTATAGAGCTAGCTAGAAGGATAGAACCCTGCTTATCCTTATAAGACCAAAGCAGGCAGATTATTGTGCAGGAAAACTACTTCTTCATCTGGCTGGGAAAAGCAGAGGCAAGAATCTTACCTACAGGGGACACATATCAAAGGAAGAAACTCCTGGATCTGACTGGTAAGTAGTTTTAACCTGAATAATCGCACTATTTTTTTATCATTAATATATTTAAGTATTGACTTGTGTATTCACAGTGCTCCAGAATCCTTCAGCAATGACCATTTTGGAGGAGGGCACGGAGTATGTTAGTAATGCAAAACCTTGTGCCCACCTCTCTCTACCTTACGGCTCTCAAACAGAGTGTGGAGAGCTGACACCTTATCACTAGATTTTTTTTCTGACAAAAAGACCAAAAGACAAGAGGACAAGGTCAAAAGGAGAATGACCTCACTGACTGTTAGATTGTGAAGGCCACTATACCCTGACTGATCTTTAGGGTTCAGATTTTTAGAGCAATTTAGTAACAGTGAAAAGGAGAAAAAGCTCTGTGGGGCTTTCGGTGGGATGGTGGGCATGCCTTCTGTAAGGCAAGGATACAGGGAGAAAGAAGAGAGAGTCTGGGATACAGTCTTAGCTAACTCTATGGACGTGGGAATACAATTGCATATTTGCTCACATGCAAACACAGGGTGCAGTTACAGGCACTCAGCAAATGAGGGAGAAGAAGGGGAGGTAGAGAAGAGTTAATCCTATACAGAGATGTTTGAGAGCAAGTTTCAAACCCAGGCCTGGGATCTGCTCCTCCTTCTCACCTCACCCACAACTATCACCTCCTCTCACTGAGACAAAATGGGGTGGGAAGGTGGGATTGGAGCAGCACCATACTGACAGCCCTAAGTGTTTGGGTTATGTGTGTGAGGAACCCAACAGTCCATCACACACACAACAATCAGAAGATGATTTACAATGACAAGGAAAAGTGAAAATAGTATATTTAAGCATATATCTACCTCATCATTTTCCTACCTGCTGCACAAGGCCATTTGCCCTGGGACTCTTAGCTCTGCCTATGGACAGCTACCAGCTAACACTCCTATCTGCCTGCAGTGCCCTGGGTGGCCTGAGACAGGTCACATACCCCTTCTGGCTGGAGATCCCTCCTGAAAGCAGGGGAACACACTGTTTTCCTCAAGGAAGGAGTGTCATGAATGAAAAGGAAGGCTGAAATGCACCTCAGCTAACCTGAGACTCCTGCAGTGGAAATACCTACAGCTGAGCTAAATGTCCTGAGCTCCTGCTATGGTTAACAGAGACAAATAGGCACCATGGGATAATTCATCTCACCCCAAAGTGGGCAGCTGAAGTAGGTCAGATATAGTATCCCTAAAAGTGTTCCCCTCCTTCGGTTACAAATGGAAGTTAAGGTGACTAGACACTTTCACTGCACATGTCTACTTTTAATAGGATGAATCCTATCCACAGTCCTTTTATAAAGTACTCTAAACCTACTAAAAATCACTGTACTAAATGCCAGTGCACCCTACATGCTCTCTGGAAATATCTAATAGGAAGTGAAAAACAGAAGAAAAGATTTTAAAATGGGACATTTTATTTTGCAGCAACAGCTCACAGCTGACCACTTCTACTTTCCATTTGGCAGATGACTTGGTTGTTAGTGCATACGGGAACAAGAACCTGCCTTACCAGTTTAGCACACTAGAGAGAGGCATATACAATACTTAATTTAACATGATACATAAAGGAGCACCTGATACAAAAAGTCTTGCACTGTTGCTTTGTCGTGTTTCTCCAGTGTATCTGTGCCTTGTGATACATCGGTAGTTGTACAGTCCATCTTCATTCTGTACGTCTAAAATATACAAGGCTCCCGTGGATGTGATGAGAAATCTAGGTCCTGAAAGACACAAGAATTTACAGGGTTTAAAATACCTGCAGCTTGTTACTGTGTTCTGCTTGCTCACGCTGGGCGAGGGACAACATAGCCTGGAGGGTCCTGAAGGTTTTTTTTTCCAGAGCCTAGAAGTTGCCAATTTTTTTTTTACTAAGTTTACTAAGTGCTCACTGCAAATAATTAATATCTTAATAAAGATATTAATTCATGTGCACTTCTTACAAAAAATGTAGGGATCTGTAAGGGAAATGTGAGGAATGAAGGAAAGAAATGTGCCACAGTCTATATCACAATCAACAAACAATATCCAAGAGGCATCTGAAATAAAATACAGGGTAAAGATCCAATGCAGTATTTAATCCAGTTTAATTCAATATTGTAGAGTCATATGATGGCCATTCACTAGCAGAGCTGTACATGTTAGAAAGGCAGTCTGGGATGGCATACATAATAAAACAATATTAGCCAAAATGACATTTATTTTCCAGGTATACTAGAAAATTGAGAACAAAAAGATCATAAGAAGTAAAACTAAAGGGATCAATGAAAGCAAGAGAAGCTCACAAAAGGAGGAAGTTTTTACCCCAAGAATATGGGATGCATTTGCTAAAGGATTCTGGCCATAAGAGCCACATACTGCACAGTCCTGCTCCACAACCTGCTTCAGGTGTGATGGGAAAGCAAGGACAGCAAAACCAGCCTTGCTGATGTTGTCTACACCACTGACTCCAGTGAAGCTGTACACACCTGCGCTAGCTACAAGATATACAGCACGAGTGTCAGGAACCGTCCCATCCCACGCTGTCGATGTTTCCTGTAGGTTAATGCACTCCAAACCTCAGCAGGATGGACCGAACTCTTTGCAGCTCAGTACTTCCGTGGCCAAGCTACCGGCAGAAGGTGAGTTAATACATTATCTGATCTACTGTGGACTTTTTTTTTCAATAATAATAATAATGCAGTCTGTGATTAGAGAAGCACCATGTAAGCAAGTAGACAGACTCTGTGTCTAAAAGAAGGGCTTAAATAAGCAGCACAGGATGTGTTATTTAATATGCAAAGATATTTTTTTTAATTGTACAGAGAATGGTTTATTTCAGGAAAAAATTAGGTCCAGCAAAGTGACTGCCCCCTAAAACTGAACAAGACTGACATGTTCATGGCCAGCTTTTCTCCCAGTGTTTATTCAAATTGGAAATAATATTGTTGAAATTCTCTTAAAATAGGTATTTTTTATTATTAACTCTAGAATATGTGGAAAACGTCATGGTACATATGTATGCATGTGCAGTTTTGTTCATTTGACACCTGGACAGATTCCTCTGTTCTGTTGTAAATGCATGTTCTAAAAGCAAGGACACAAAAAAGCTAACATCTACATGGTACATGTTTAAAGCTTTTCCCATGTTGCAGTAAATGAAGGTAATGTGGTTAGTATGCATTGCAAACCTGGGCCTCACCTGGACACTCTTTCTGTCTAAAAAAATTTGCAGTCTAAGTTATGTATGCTTTTCTAAAACTTTTAAAATGGAGAAAATGTTAATATCTTTCCTTTTTTGTATCTGTTTTTTTTTTTTTTTTTCCTCTTGTAGCTTGTACAATATACATAGCTATGTATAGAATCATAGAATCGGTTTGGTTGGAAAAGACCTTTAAGATCACCAAGTCCAACCATTAACCTAACACTGCCAAGTCCACCACTAAACCATGTCCCTAAGCACCACATCTACACATCGTTTAAGTACCTCCAGGGATGGTGACCCAACCACTTCCCTGGGCAGCCTGTTCCAATGCTTGACAGTCCTTTTGGTGAAGAAATTTTTCCCAATATCCAATCTAAACCTCCCCTGGAGTAACTCGAGGCCATTTCCTCAGGATGTATTACGAAATACACATGGGTCCCAAATTAGGGGAGAGAATACCCAAAGATGAAACCTGTTATGAACTAGTATTCAGTAATATGCAGTAAGAAATATTTCCTTTTCTTCAGAGCTCTGTTTGAGCAATGACTTTTTAATAATTAAGTGTAGCCAGGGTTCTTGCTCAAAAACGCATCAGTGGAAAAGCAATCCAGCAGACAAAAGGCAGAAAGGAAATGGTATCACTACAGAGGGTAATCTCCTTTAAACCACAATCTAAAAGAAATGGAAAAAAAAAATTAACAACCACTTAATGTCACAGGACAGGACTGACCCTTAGAGCAGAGAATATTGAATAAAGCAACATCAGCCCATCTCCCTCATCCTTGCATGCGTACTGAGTTATGAAATAGCCACACTGGTGACTTGTCTTGGCTGACCCTGTTCTCCTGAAAGTCAAGGCACAAGCATGGAAGCAGTTAGGTCACAATTTTGGAAAAGCACAAACCACACTGCACATATCCTTCTGAAGTACCTTGTTTGTTCAAATAACATGTACCATTACTAAGAAGTATATTAACACAATAAACCCCCAGAATGGAGACATAGAAAATGTTGAACTACTTGCCTGCTACTGAAGGAGAAGAGCTGGGCAAGGGAAGGTGTAAAGGAGGAGGGAGGACTGGATAGCAGGAGCATTCTCCTCAGCCGTGAGCAACACTATATTTGAGCCTAGGGGGGTTTACAGGCTAATGAGGTTCCCTCTTATACTGAGACCATATTGAGTTCATATGCCTCTGAAAATTTAATTGCTTGCATAGAGAAGGCTTGTGTTTCAACACAAATTACTTATAAACAAATGTACTGTTGAGTGATGTAGGAAAAGCACCTGAATAGGTAATATTTCAATTTCACAGCGTCTGAAATACGGCATTGAAAAGGTTACATGAAAAAAAGCAAAGCTATCATGCATCTTGTATTTTAATACGTTAGTTGTAATGTTTGGAGGAAATTACACAGACAGTTAATAAGAACAAGTTAAACCAATAAAATATGTTTTACCTAACTTCTCAATTACTAGCAAGTTGTTTATTTGCTAGTCACAAAAATAGCTTGGCTTGACCAAACGTGCTAACAACGTTTTTTACAAATACCAGGCAGCTAAAAGCTACCTACTAGCAACCAGAAAGCATAGTCTGCCAGTGTGCAATCACCTAGTGAACCCCCTTAACAATCACAGGACTCTTCTTTACCTGCTGTCAGTCATACAGCCCAGCTCCAAAGCCCCAGCAAGGGGAATCCTACTGCCTCTTAGAGAGGCAGGCTCATAATGATTCACACAGAAGTACTTCCTGCTGGTCAGAGAATACTTTTTTTTTTTTTGGTTGACTCTCACAGTGTAACTCCTAGATATAAAGTAATGTCCTATGCTGAGTATTTCTTTTCCTTTTCCTTTGACAGTCCCCAATTACTCAGACTTAAACACTTGTCTCATTCTACCCTATCTCCTCATCATGTAGGTACTCAACATCTGAACCCTTTAACAAGGTTTAAGGGGTTCTTTACCCCTACTTCTAGGTTAGAAGGATATTTAGAATTTTGATGTGAAAACCATGGTCTGTTTTACTTCTGTGTCACATGCAGATTCTGCAATACTGAAATAGTCATAAAGCAAATCTACCTTTGCCAAGAAATATGTTGTAAGGACTACAGGTAATTAAAACACAGTCACCTCCATTAGTCTGTAGGCAGCATAAAATGACAGCTTCAGGAGATGGGAATCACTTTTAAGGACTTTACTTGGGGTTAATGATGGATATGCAGCAAAGGCAATCTCTCCTTTCTTCTGTTTCCAGCTGTGTGAGCATTAACCAGCTCTGTATTTCAGACAGAACAGCCAGTTCAGACGTGTGCTTGCCCACAGCAATGCCACTCGGCTGGCAGGGCTGCCAGGCTGCTGAACCAGCACTGCATATACCATGTAGACGTGTCGTCTGCAGCCCGATCAAGCCTTAGATCAGACTTTTCAAACTGGGATGTAACTCCATTACCGAACTATGAGGGGGTAGATGTTGGTGGAGTTGCTACTCAGCTGATATCACATCACAGGACCAGGAACACATAAAAAGGTGCTAATGGGATGGTTGTGACCATTTTGGTCCTTCCAGTAAATCTGCTCATGCCGTGCATTTCTGTTAAGCAAGTGGAACCTAAACAGCTGAGAGGAAGAAATGTGCTCCTTGTACCATGGCTTCATGTAGCTTTCTTTTTACGGAATCCAGTTTCACCTTTGCTAAATATACATAATTCCATTTCTACAAAGAGTCACACTGTTGGAAACTACTAGTATGCACAAGTTTAAGATCATACAAATGTGTCCAAAGTTTAAAAATCCATTCCTTTCTCTACACTTTTCTAGAGCTCTCACTATTTTCAGATCCTCTGCACGATTTTGAGATATGGTCTATACAGGTCATCATTAGTAATTAAATTTGGCTCTCTTCTTAGGATATGCGTGAAGTAACTGTCACAGAAATTAAGGTAGAAGATCAAATTCAGAGCTTCCCTTAAAACTGCAGGAAGCTCACTTCCTCAGTATTTCTACCTTGTACACGTTATTGCTGCTAATATTTGCGCTGGAATTGAAACTGAGGAAAGATGTGGAGTGGCTACTGCCAGGTTGAGGAACCTGCATAGATTTGTGGGCTGTTTCCAGATCTCATAGTATTGACTTACATTTGTAAGTGAAGCCTTCTCTCCTCAGTCCTGGAAAAGAGTTTCCTCTGATGCAGTTATATATCTGGGTCAATGAGAGTGGGCACACTTATTAAAAGCCTGCCACTTAATGAAAGAGGTTTGTGAAAGATGTGCAGAGCCAAGAAATTGTTCAGTGTTATCTTGATATATTTTCTAGAGAAGTTAAGAACATATTTGAGCTATCTAACACTGCTTAGATCATATCCCTGTTGGAAATTACTCAGGCTATCATATAATAAAACCTTCACTTAAAGCATTATCTAGAGATTTTCGCCTCACCCTCTTTAAAGATAACTAAAAGTAAATAGTTATTGACACACATCAGATGTTATCCCACAGTATACATTTCTCACCAACACACATTGTGTATAATTGCAGGGCTAAAGCTTTTCCTTTTCCTCTCCTCTTCTTAATATATTTTGCATACTTATGTAATGCTTTAATAACCAACCCCTCCTTCTACTGCAAAAACACGAGACAGAAAGGATGACAGAAAAATAAAAGGGGAAATGCATGTAATTTCTGCCATCTTCTAAACGGAGAGCATTTTCATTAAAACTGACAGCCTGTCATCTGTGACAAAGCCAAAGTGTTGAGTGTTCTGCCTTCTGTACTTCAAAAAGTGTTTAGAAATGCACCAGGATGGGGATCAACAAGCTCTTATTGCCTTGTTGATCAAGCGGAGTGCTTTCTTCCTGAAGCGCATTTAATTTAATCGCTCTTGCTTTGCTGTAACAAAGTCTAATTTTTTTGACTCACCTACTTAATATGCAAAATAAAGATTTTTTTTTTTTAATGGAACATCCTTTCAGATAAACTGAAGCTTTTTGTTTGTTTGGCTGTTAGCAGGCTTCAAGGGAGGAAGGCAGAGAAGCCTCCTTCACAACAATTAAAAAGAACACTGTCAAAATATAGCTCATAATTCCCATTTATTATTCCTCCTCAGCGGTGTTTGTATTAATGCCTTGAAAACTTGATTATAATAATTTCAGCATCTGATTTTCAGAGACGTTGAAAGCTTACATCTTTTTTGGCTTTCAGTGCTTGGTGCTTTTCAAAACCTGGCCCAATATCTGTAGTATACATTTGATTCAAAGAGTTCAAAGGATGTTAGGAACCCTCACTACCTTTTGCCTTGGTGAGGTGGGCAAACATAGTAACATATTACTATTTCAAATTTAAATGTTTTACAGAGAAGCTTACTGAGATACATGGATCGATGTACACAAGTCAGTGGAAAAACAAGGAATGGGACCCATAATTCTTTCTCCTTCATCCCATCTATTATTAATACATAACTTTGCTTCACTGCGAGACTGAAAAAAAAATATATAGATCCAAGGACTAGAAAGACTATTAGAGTCATTTATTCTCACCTTTCATGCTTCACCCATTAACTCCAGCATCAAGTCCATAACTGGAAGTTAAGCTGTAGCTTTTTTAAAAAGACATTAGTCATGATTAAAGATTTCTAGTAAGTGGAGAGCATGTGATACCCCTGGGTAAATTATTCCAATGGTTAATTATTCTCACTTTTGAAAGTGAGTGTATTGTTTGTGGTCTATCTGTCTTTGACCCCAGCTGTTGGATCTTACTGTGCCTTCATTAAAGATTTCCTCTGCAGTCAGAAATCTTCTGCCTATTTAACTACTTACAGAACATGAGGAAATTACCTCTTAAACCATCTTTCTCCTTAATTAGTTATACAGATTGAACTTCCTAAATCATTTACTGTGAATTATTCATATCTTGAAATATTCCTGTAGTTTTTGCCGAACACCTTAACAACTTTTTGAAGTTCTTTTTCAAGTTTGGATCATGCACATAAGTTCAGTGATGGTTCTTGTAATAGTGAATGCAAAATGTCACCACTTTCTTCTATACAAGTTTTCCTTCCACTTATTCATCAAGGAATGACAGTAGTCCTCTTATTAATGCTAACTAGCTTCAGTTATTCAGTGAAAATTGTGATCTCATTTTCAGATTCATGGACTTAGAGAACAGATTTCCCCCATTCTGTAGATACAACCTATTGCCTGTCTGTCTTGACGCTAGAATTGGCTGTATGAAAAACTACATGTTCAAAACAGACCTCTTTATCACACAATCCAATCTCCCTACACAACTCACCAAGCCATATCATTTGTCATTGCACCAACGTTTGAACAGTTTGCATACTTTTTTGACAAGTGTTTCCTTAAATTTCATTCATTAATTGAAACCTTATGTTTTCATCTGAGATTTTACCGAACCACTTGTTTTGAAGATACATGTTTCAAAACAGTAAGACCTTGAAGAGAACAAATGGGGAACAGGAGGACGAGACTGGGTCATAACTAGGCTTGACCAACCTGAACTAAGGGCCTCAAATCCCATGACGTTTTAGAAACACACCACTCATTTTACTATGTGCTGACTAGTGCCCTAAATAACCTAGTGACTTCATTAAAGTTGAACTGCATTAGCAAATTGTGTGTTCATTTCTCTAAGTGAGAAGAGGTCACATTTACAATTATGAAATTGCTCTTATATAAGGTTTTGAATGCTTTCCATTAGTCTGTATAATATCAGAGATTAAAATAAAATTTTACAGGTCTGAGTAATAAGTTAAAATAATTCTGTTTAGGTTTCCCATGTGAAATTGTTCTCATGTATAATTCATAAGAAAATGTGAACATTTTCCTATCAAATTAGTGCATAATATTCTCGTATGAAAATTAGAATATTTTAAAACTGTAACATTAATTATTCTTTTAGCACATCTTTTTCCCCCAGTATGCTGTTAGTCTTTAAATAGGGGTAATGTTATACTCAAGATGGTTTAAAAAATCATATTTGATTTTCACTTTGTTGGAAACACGTCTAACGGCATTATGTTATTGCAGTCCAAATTGGGTTGATAGAAATTAAGAGAACAGATGGCTGTTCTAATCATGTGCCAAATGATAATATAGAACAAATAAACTTTTATCAGCTATACTTGCCACCTCTGCTGGATAGAACTGCTTCTGCTAAGCAAGTTTCTAGCATGACCTGTGCATGCAATGGGAGAAACCTCCCCACAGAGTCAGAGTAACCTATAACTCAGTTTTATAGTACTGCTACAACATCGTTCTCAAAGCAAATCAATCTGCTGCTCTGGGCATGGAAAATGTGCTAGAAGCAGCCATGCTTAAACTGTGCCCTGAAGTCACAGCCCTGCAAATGCTTTTGATACACAAACCAAAGATTAGATGAGGAAAGAGAGGCATGTAGGGAAAGAGGGAGACAAGGATTTCACTTTTCCAATCACCACTCACATAATGCACTCAACCTACATGAGACACCTGGGGTGTTGCTCACAGTAGGTGGTGCAGATGGTCAAAATACGACTACGCTCCTCTGAGCAGCACAACCTTTCCCCTGGGGATGCAGCCAAGCTCATAGGCCCTGCTAGCAGACCTTATCGAGGATAAAAATGATATATTATATATTTATTTTTTTTTTTATCTTCTCATATCCCCTCAGCTCTGGGGTCTATAAATTGCACCTTTGGAGGGTGTTGCCCACTGCCCCTCTCCCCATCAGGAACACAACCTGCAGCTGACTTCCAGGAGAACAGGAGCAGGAGGGAAGTCACAGCACTGCCCTACAGCCCAAGGGCAATTAACTTCATTAATCAATTACAATTAAATTAGCCCTCTCTTGTGTTACCACCTCCACCCTTCAGGCACACCTGTTGAAGAACCAAATACTTGTTTGCATTACATGACCTGGCCTTTATCCCTCATAGATCTGGGTTTTGATAACTGGAGAGGCCACCATGAGCATGACTCAATTTCTGTGAGGAAATTTCAGTGGCAAAGATTCTCAAGTAACACCGTGGTAGGAAGTTACTCATGAGGAATTAAGGTCTTTGTTCTTCACATTTTTTCCTGGCACAAGGGAAAAAAGAAGCATAAAAGCCATAGGAAATATGTACTATTCAATATATTCATTAATGACTTGGATGAGGGAATAGAGTGCACTGTCAGCAAGTTCGCTGATGACACAAAACTGGGAGGAGTGGCTGACACACCGGAAGGCTGCGCAGCCATTCAGAGAGACCTGGACAGGCTGGAGAGTTGGTCGGGGAGAAATTTAATGAAATATAACAAGGGCAAGTGTAGAGTCCTGCATCTGGGCAAGAACAACCCCATGTACCAGTACAAGTTGGGGGCAGAGCTGTTGGAGAGAAGCGTAGGGGAAAGGGACCTGGGGGTCCTAGTGGACAGCAGGATGACCATGAGCCAGCAGTGTGCCCTTGTGGCCAAGAAGGCCAATGGCATCCTGGGGTGTATTAGAAGGGGTGTGGTTAGCAGGTCGAGAGAGGTTCTCCTCCCCCTCTACTCTGCCCTGGTGAGGCCGCATCTGGAATATTGTGTCCAGTTCTGGGCCCCTCAGTTCAAGAAGGACAGGGAACTGCTAGAGAGAGTCCAGCGCAGAGCCACGAAGATGATTAAGGGAGTGGAACATCTCCCTTATGAGGAGAGGCTGAGGGAGCTGGGTCTCTTTAGCTTGGAGAAGAGGAGACTGAGGGGTGACCTCATTAATGTTTATAAATATGTAAAGGGCAAGTGTCATGAGGATGGAGCCAGGCTCTTCTCAGTGACATCCCTTGACAGGACAAGGGGCAATGGGTGCAAGCTGGAACACAGGAGGTTCCACATAAATATGAGGAAAAACTTCTTTACAGTGAGGGTGACCGAACACTGGAACAGGCTGCCCAGAGAGGTTGTGGAGTCTCCTTCTCTGGAGACATTCAAAACCCGCCTGGACGCATTCTTGTGTGATATGGTCTAGGCAATCCTGCTCCGGCAGGGGGATTGGACTAGATGATCTTTCGAGGTCCCTTCCAATCCCTAACATTCTGTGATTCTGTGATTCTGTGAAATAGTTGTCTGAGGCAAAGGAGGCTGCTGCCATATTTGAGCTGTAGTTCCAGGCTCCTCAAAGCTTACAGAGACGTATGTCTATCATAAGGGTGAGCTTGCAGGTCTGAAGTTTTCTTCAGTTCCACAGCAGCCAAAGTTTTCCCTTTTCCTTCTGTTTGTTTTTTTTTCTTTTTTTTTTTCCCAGAATCATTATTGAGGATTTATAAAACAAGCCAGCAGCCTCACATGAGGTATTTTTCTATTTTATGTAGACACGCAATCTGTTTTGAGTTCAATAAGAAGTAACTGAGGTTATCTCTCTGCAAAGAATTAAGGACGTTTATAAACATTTCCAATCCTATGGCCTGACATGGTTGCAGTTGTAACATAGATGAATTCTTAACTTTGCAAAATTTATGTAGAAATGATAGGTCAAAACTAAGACAGACTTTTTCTTACACCATCACTCTTTACCCGCCCCCAACCTTGCCTTCTCTACCTCAGTCAGATCCTTCCTCAAGAAACATCTCAAGCCTTGACAGACTTAAGAGGTGAGCCCGTGCGAACAGCATGAAGTTCAACAAGGCCAAGTGCAAGGTCCTGCACATGGGTCAGGGCAATCCCAAGCACAAATACAGGCTGGGCAGAGAATGGATTGAGAGCAGCCCTGAGGAGAAGGACTTGGGGGTGATGGTTGACTAGAAGCTCAACATGAGCCGGCAATGTGCGCTTGCAGCCCAGAAGGCCAACTGTATCCTGCACTGCACCAAAAGCAGCGTGGCCAGCAGGTCAAGGGAGGTGATTCTCCCCCTCTGCTCTCGTGAGACCCCACCTGGAGTACTGCGTCCAGCTCTGGGCGCCCCCAACATAAGAAGGACACGGAGCTGTTGGAGCAAGTCCAGAGGAGGGCCACAAAGATGATCAGAGGGCTGGAGCACCTCTCCTATGAAGACAGGCTGAGAGAGTTGAGCTTGTTCAGCCTGGAGAAGAGAAGGCTCTGGGGAGACCTTCTAGCAGCCTTCCAGTACCCGAAGGGGGCCCACAGGAAAGCAGGAGAAGGAATTTTTGCAGGGGCATGTAGTGATAGGATGAGGGGTGACGGTTTTAAACTGAAAGAGGGTAGATTTAGATTAGATATCAGGAAGAAATTCTTTACTGTGAGAGTGGTGAGACAGTGGACCAGGTTGCCCAGAGAAGCTGTGGATGCCCCCTCCCTGACAGTGTTCAAGGCCAGGTTGGATGGGGCTTTGAGCAAGCTGGTCTAGTGGAAGGTGTCCCTGGCCATGGCGGGGGGGTTGGAACTAGATGACATTTAAGGTCCCTTCCAGTCCCAACCATTCTATGGTTCTATGATCTATTGTAGTGGCAGCTCAGTCTGAATCAGGGTATACAAATAAATGTCCCTGATCAGTCACTCTGCCCCTCAGCCAGTGGAGGTCAGAGCTGCTCAAAGTGTGAGAGGTCCAATTCAACCATCATCACCATCTCTCTAAAATGCCGGAGAGGAAAGGATCAATGTCATGAGATATTTTCCATTTGATCCTTGAAAGCAGAAAAGCTTAAAGAGGAAAACAGTTAACAAAGAATCGCTATTATTTTGGCACATGTGCCTCTAAGGAATATTAGGGACCAACCACTTCTTTCTGCATCTCTCCAAAGAAAATGGATTTAGTGAAATTTAGTGTTTACTTCTACATTCCAAGATGGCTTACTGTCTCTTATAACTTGAGATTTTGCCATAGATATAGTTTCCAGATTTCCCTTATTGTTTTGCATGCAATATTACTAGCTAAGACAACAAACCTGCCTATTTCTTGAGTGTAGAACCATAAGGTGAATAAAATTAAAATGAGATAGAAAGGGAGAAAGAAACAAAGAAAGTAAAAAGAAAGAAGAAAAGAAAAAAGAGAGAAAGAAAAAAAAAAAAGAGAATGACAGGAAGCGCGGAGAGAGGGAAATGAAGCTCCAGTTTGGGCTTTATAAATTGAGCTGAGAGAGATTATCTGCTGAGTCACTTACAGCATTACCATAGGAATAAGAGTTGTGGTACCGTGTTGGGTTCACATTAAGACAGGATGAGACCTCAACACAATGCTCAAAAATCAAACAGGTCCTGAAAGCTGGTGGTATCTCTCTTCATGGTTTTAGCTGCTTTAAATTCAAATGTAACATGAGTTCATTTGCGTTTCTGTTACCACAGAATAAGGAAAGACATATGAGCATTAGCACTATTATATGCGCAGTGCTATCATTTTCTGAATAAGTTTGGATACTATGATAATGGCCATTCCGAAAAACAGATGGTTAGACAAATTATTCAAATCAGAACACATTTTATTGCCCCCTCCATGTTTCTGAGACTGCAAAAATGTATTTCATGCCAATTGTCCATACCAATTCCAGTTATATTATGTAAGCAGTATTCAAGTTTTATAGAGGAAGAATAAACTTGTTCTTTTTTTTTTTTTTTAAAGCATGTATAGTTGCAGGAGCTGTATTTTTGTGTACACAGACTAGGTTATTTCAATCGTTACTACTTTATGATTGGATAGTACAAAAGTGACTTATCACATAATGTTTATATTTATTTGTTCACCCTCTTAATCCTTTATGAATATATTAGGCATGAGTAGCTACAGTCCTCCACCCATTGTTGTTAACTGTCAGTCCTCCAGGATATTAAATAAAACTGCCATAATCTTTAATACTGCAGTTTTAGATGATTTGGGTCCTTACATATGTTGCTGTAGAAGCTTTCCTTATTTCAGCTAGAAAGCAAGCAGGTAATTTTAAATCACTAGCTAGTTTTAGCAGCTCTGATTAAAGCGGATTCGGCTTTGCCCATGATATATGGAGCTGTCTGGAGGATTAAAATTTCTTCTCTCAGACTTTTGCTGGTGCATCCCAAATAAATAAATAGCCTGCAGCTGACCAAGGGCTTAGCACAGATAAACTTATGCTTTACTCTATACAACATACAATCTTAGAATCGTTTTGCTTGGAAAGGACCTTTAAGATCACCAAGTCCAACCCTTAACCCAGAACTGACAAGCCCACCGCTACACCATGTCCCTAAGCACCACATCTACCCATCTTTTAAATACCTCCAGGGATGGTGACTCCACCACTTCCCTGGGCAGCCTGTTCCAATGTTTGACAGCCCTTTTGGTGTAGAAATTTTTCCCAATATCCAATCTAAATCTCCTATGGCACAACTTGAGGCCATTTCCTCTCATCTTGTCACTTGTTACCTGGGAGAAGAGACTGACACCTGCCTCACTACAACCTCCTTTCAGGTAGTTGTAGAGAGAAGAATATAAACCATCTCTCCTTCTATCTGCACGTAAATTTAAACATAAGCTTGTTAAGTAAAGGGAGAACCTCCACCTCCTCTGGCCCAAACAGCAGTTGGTTTATGTCACCATCATCAAATGTGCACGTTAATAGTTTATAGCTTTGAAGTCATTGTATATGCAGAATATGTACTGTTATAGAGAATATGATCAGAATAAATCACAGCCTCACATACACAGAATTACAAGTGCCACCAGCATCAGATTATTTTGACTAACTGCAAATAATCAATATTATGCTACATTAATTAGAGCAGCTGCAGCTCTGTTGCCCCGCATGTTTAACCACATTTATTCTGCAGGTAACTGAAGGTAATGAAGCATCTCAACCTGAAGGAACAGTTTTATGAGAAACTTAGAATAGTACACACTTCCCTTCATGAAAAAATCTATTCAGAGACTCACAAGACATCTGAGTATTCGGAATATTTATTTAAGGTATATGCAGTAACTAACAGATGAAGCCTCATGTGGTACATTCTAGCATAGTATTTTCACCTAATGACTTATTTTGAGTGTAAAATTAGGGAAACCTAAACAAGTTAATTTCGTTTTAGGGTACTGTCTTAGGATGGAGTTATTATCTCTCTCACTCAATTTGAAAAAGTAAACCTATTTTGTCCCTTGGATAAAAAATTTTCAAAATATTCCTCCACTGTAGAAGGAAGTAGCTCCACTAGGAATTAGAGTTAAATTAAATCATTTCCCCCGAAGACTCTTGGCCAGTCCTTTGGTGACAGATTCCAGTGTTCAGTGAATAACTTTTAAAAGGAAGAAAAAAGCAACTAATGATGTATATTATTATCTTTTTGAACAAGACAATAGTGTTAAGTCCATGGAGTCACTTTTCAACAGCTCTTTAAAAATCAAAATATTTTTTAAAATTTCCCCTACCATTAGCTGCATGCTACTTTTCCTGTATAAACTTGCCTTCTCTTATACACACCGATTTCCACTCTGAACATACCCAACTATGGAATACGATGGGAACCTACTTCTCTCTCTGGTTTACCCTTCCACACAACACAGGTGAGGCACAGAACTACATTTCATACATTTAGTGGTTTTAACTTCTTTCTGCTCTGACTACCACTCATACACTTACTATTTTTAAAAAGCAGCCTCCTGACAAACTACTCCCATCTTTTAGGACTCCATATATATTTTCCTCAATATAGAAACATACAGAACCTTCACTGGGTTCCTGTAAAGAATAGCGTTGTAACAATTGATGAAGCAGTGTTTCAAAGAGAAGAGAGAGAGCATCAGGATGACAGTAGTAAGAGCAGAAGTATGTAAAGACTGTTTCGTACTGTATAATGAATCAAAAGAACTCCTGTCGACCCTGATCCAATGAAAGTACCCCATAAAGGAATATTAGAAAAATAGCAACTAAGTATGAGACAAGATAAGTCACATGTATAATCAACTTTGCTGGAAGAATAAAAAAAACAAAACCACTGATTTTAAATTGAAATAACTGCAAGCAATTCCCGAGAATCTGATTGCAGACTGCATTGCATCAGCATAGGGGATTTAGCATAGTATGCATACAGACCTCACTTCTTGTGGGTTACAAAGTTTTATAATTCTTACAACATTTCAATAATCAGAAACACTTTGAATGTGAGTTATAATGGTATAAGTAGATACAGTTATCACGCTGTTTGTGGTCTGTGCTTTGTCAAGTTAGGCTTTTTGGTGACATCTTTGGCAAACTAACTTTCTAACAATAAAAAGTGTTCAGTAAATATAACTTTTCAGCATGGGTTAAATTCACAGTGTGATTTGTGCTGAGCATCAACTCAAGATTACAAGGTATTTCAATCCAAATTAATTTCAAAGATATGTGTGAGATTAAACTAGGAAGGATGTGTAGTTCCAGACCTTCTCATAAAGATTACTTTGAATCTGTACTATTCATTTCCTTAGACTGGCAGCACAAAGGAAAATATTGTTATAAGCACAACAAGCATCATTCCTTTAAAATAAAAGTATTTTAGGTTTTTTTATTCCCTTCTCTGAATTGCTTAGGGAATCATGACTTGGAAGCCTGTCCACATATCACGAACATTAAGGAAATACACCCAAATGCAGTTCTCGGATAATTTTCATCATTTGCCTGTTTTTATTTGATTGGGAAATTGAGGCACAGTAAAGCTAATTGATTTACCTAACCTTATTGTGCATGTTTGTGGCAGATTTGGGAATCCTGTATTCTAGTCCTGGGCTTTGAGCATAAAAGCACCCTTTCTTATTCCTCATATTACATGCTGTGCCTGAAGACCTGTCAGATACTATTCAACCCTTTGTGTAGGTACACAAGGACACAGTTTGAGTATGTAAAGCTCTGTGTATGAGTTAAATGTTACTACTATTCTACTATTTCAATTGTCTGAGTGTTCGCAAGCACGCAAGTGCCAGTTTGGTTTGCACTGTTGCTCATTTTGAATGAAGACTTCAGAATAAATTATTTTGAAAATATAGCCTTTTGCCAGACTGATGTTTCAGGCAGGCCTGTGTTAAACATTCTTCTGCTTTTCCTGAGCTTTTCCTGTACCTAAAGATACAATTAATTCTGCAAATGATGAAAAGCATCTATTTTGTTAACCCTTACAGGTCTGTTTTAGGGTTGCATAGTACCATTTAGTAAGCAAGAAGAACCACTATAATGTGTTTTCTTGTATCTTTTAAATTATGAATGTTAAGAAAACAAGTGTTTAGAACAAACCACTGTAAACTCATACTTTAAATATTAGACTTTAGCCTGAAAGTCATACAAGGCATTTTTTCCACTTTTAAAACTTATTTTTGAAGAAGCATAGCATTAGATTAAAAAAACCCAACAAAATAAAAATGTCAAAGTAGACAGAGACCAGCATTGCCTGGACCATAAGCGGTCTTCCTGAGCAGTCATCTTCTCTTTCTTTATCTCCATAGGCCATTAAAGAACATGTTGAATCACAGAGTGACCTTGCTTGTCATCATCATATGACATTATCACAGATGGCCTTGACCATGCTAATAACATTTACATGTGAAGATCTATATAATTTACATTTCTTGCATTCCCAGAAAATGCAAGCAGCATAAAGTTGCCTAAACAAGATTGACCTGACAGAAATGCCTGCACATGTACAGCACATTCAGTCCATCCAAGATGTGCAGAATTTAAAGTGCGTGCTTTGCACCAATGATCAGTGTAATACAACTGCTGTAGTGTGCACAGTGTAAGTCAGACACATCCATGACCTCTTGCACAACTGTAGATGTAGAACAACAATTGCCAACTGCACACATGGAATTTGTCTTGAAAGCATTAGCACATTGACATAAAATACACCTTTAAGTAGAGGAGCATTATGAAACCTGTGAACCATGTATGTGTGTCTGATTTAAGCCATCAGAACATGGCTTAAATGGGATTTAAAGTAATGTACCAGTGGTCTGTTGTTCTTACTTGTGCATGACAGTTGCCTTGAAAGAGATGTGACTGTACACAGTGCTTTAAATATATAAGGTCTAAAAGTACTCTTTTTCTTGAAAAATTCATCTAATGTAAGGATATTCACCCAATTTGCTTCAATCTACTTCTTCTTCCTGAGAAAACACAGTGCAGTTTTGGGGATTTGACATTTTACATGAACATTCAAAAAATGCTAGTGTCACTTAGATGAGAACATTTAAAAATAATTATCCCTATTTTTCAAAACCAGGCAGCAAAAAGTAATGAAGAAAAAGCTCCGAACTAAGACTATTTTTCTTCTCTTTTCTTGATATTCAGCTTTAATCTGGGTATACTATTTTATGCTGCCATCAGCTTAGGGATGTGAACAGCCATAAATGAATCTTATAAAAAGAAAATTAATGTAGCAAAATCTGACAGCTTATGGCATTTATTCTAAGCAATTCTGCATTGGTTCAATTTCTTGAGCAACTGTTATTTGGGTCAACATTATTGCTTTCATAGTTCACAGTCTTTATCTCCCAAGAGAAAGCCAATTTTTCTTCACTCCAATTCTCTTGGCCCTAAGATTTTGTATCACTGACCCTAGGATTTGCATTCTACACCATGTCCACAGTTGAGACACAGTATCTCCCTCCCTAGAGCATTTTCATTAAAAAGGTGGAACATATATGCAATCCCTGTAACTTGAGCTTTGTTGACTTTACGTTCTTTCTGGAGCAAAGGGAGCATTATACAAAGCACAGCACATTGCAAAGCAAAGAACACAGGATGAAAATAAATAAATAATAACTAAAAGATCCAAAAGTCAATATACCGTGTCTCATTTCTTTTTCTTTCTGACAGTAGCATTGGCCCCAGAGTCTAGTAAGGAGCAGTTCAATAATAACAATCTAAGCCTGGTCTTCAATAGAGACTCAACAGCTGACAGCACTTCTGTTCAAATTGGCAAGTGCACAAAGAAAGGCTTGAATAATTAATTGTAAATGTTCAGATGTGATCTGATTGTATGACCAACCTGCTACATTGACTTGTTTTGACCTAATCTTTCCAAATGAGATATTAAAGCTGAAACTTTTCTACATTTTTTCCCTAGCACCTGGCTAGCTCTTCTGTGGCATAGTCTGCAGAGTATAGCCATGAGATGATAGGTGCCAAAGGAGAGACTTGATTTCACTTGGGTGACTAGGATTCTGTACTGTAAGCCTGCCTGGTCTCTATAAAAAGTACTTTTAAATTCTACTATACAGTTGCAGCCATCAGAAAAAACAGGGATGGGGAAAGAAAGTGACATTACCAAAAGTCATAGCTATTCATTAATGAAGTTCCTCCTACTTTAAAAAAAAAAAAATCTAAATAAAAAGCTACCCTTTCTCACTTAATTTCTGAGATACTTTTCAGCTAATATTTCCTAGAATAATTTCCCATTTAAATAGAAGCTGCAAACACCTGAACATTGAAAGGCAAGCTATGCGATTAATGCCATTTCAAACAACATCTGCACTTATTTTTTCTAGGGACATAATATGTTAAAATGGATGACTTCAACATAGCATTGCCTTTTAGCTCAGATGCTGCTTTTTCTGCATCAGCAGCCCTCAAGTATCAGTGGCACAATAAACTTTTGTTTAACCACCATTCACCATACTTGGATGACAGAAATAGCAGGTACCCAATGATTTCTGGTTGCTAAAGTTCATATAGATCTTTTAATGTATGAGAAGGAAAGATTGCTCTTTCAGTCTGGCTAAGGTGTGAGAAAGTATAGTTAAATACTGATTCTGTGTTTTGAAGGAGTATTTGCTACAGTTAACTGGTAAACATTTGCTACACTGTATCTTGGGAAACTGAGTTTTTTTTCAGTGGTGATAGAAAGTCCCTCTTTATGATAAATTGTAGATGACTTGTATAATATATGAACTAAAGTTAATGTTTTCTGTAAGACCCAGGCTTCTCTCTCCCCTTATTCAGGCAAAATTCTCACTGAATTTTTCTGTGCATGGGAAGGCTAACTGACTGGGGAGTCCATATATTAATGCTTGTTTGACAGCTTGTCTTCTGAACAACAGACACCGCTTAAATGAAAGACAATATGGTCGTTCAGGACAGTTCTGGTCGTCTCGCTGTATTCTAGTCCCAGCTTAATGCTTCATCGTAGCACATAGTGTATAGAATTGAAATAGTCTCCAGTGCTTAATTATAAAAAAATCCTGACTCTTTTTAAAATATGACTTATATATAAGGCCAATACTAGCTCTTAAAAGACAATAAGTTTTGAAGAAGGGATTGGAATACACGGAATTAGAACATACCTTTAATAAAATGATAAAATTTTAAATTACCTTAATTATTCCTCACATATAAAATAATATTCTGTGGAGAGGCATCACCTGTTTCTTACCACATGACCCTGTGCTACATATTAAAGTTGCTGAAAAAAGTATTTTCCAAAATTTTGAGGAGCAATATTTGCTCAGACTATAACCTCAGTTAAATATTTATACATTAATCGCTAGTTTTATGTAAGAAAGTATCCCATATATGCATGTGTGCACATGCATGTCCTCATGCAGGTGATAAATAATAGAAAGTCCTTCTTCATCATAAATTATAGATGAGATGTATAATATATGAACTAAAGTTAACAACAGTAGAAATCATTCACACACAAGAAGCTGGGGGGCGGAATTCAGTGAAGTCCCACTACCTGCTAGAGGGAGGTGGCGTACAAATAAAATTTTAGTTCGGGAAAACAGTTCTGAAGATTTCGTAACTGTACAGCTGTCTCTGCTCTGTTTATGGAAACATTTTCTAGCAAAGCAACTGGAAAAAAAAGAAATATGAAAAAAGTAAATCTCACTTCACTGAAACAATGTTGAAAATTTAGCAGGATTCAGGGAAGAGCTGGGAGCCCAGTTTTACAGCCATAGTCTTAAGAGTCAAAGACCTTAGGTTATGAAAAATGAGCTTATAAAGAGACATGACAACAGCCTGAAGGATTAGAGGGAAGATTTTCAAATTAGCAGGCCAAGACATAACAGCATACCCTATCAGAAAGTGAAAACTAAATTCATCAAGACTAGACAATTACACGGCACATGCAGGACAATCGGGGCATCGGGGCCAGCCAACATGGATTCATGAAAGGCAGGTCCTGCTTGACCAACCTGATCTCCTTCTATGACAAAGTGACTCGCTTAGTAGATGAAGGCAGGGCTGTGGATGTTGTCTATCTAGACTTCAGTAAGGCATTCGACACTGTCTCCCACAGCATCCTCCTAGACAAACTGGCTGCCCGGGGCTTGGATGGGTGGATTCTTCGATGGGTTAAAAACTGTCTGGATGGCAGAGCCCAGAGAGTGGTGGTGAATAGGGCAAAGTCCAACTGGCGGCCAGTCACTAGCAGTGTTCCCCAGGGCTCAGTTCTGGGGCTGTTGCTGTTCAATATCTTTATAGATGATCTAGACGTAGGGATTGAGTGTGCCCTCAGTACATTTGCAGATGACACCAAGCTGGGTGGGAGTGTCAATCTGCTGGAGGGTAGGAAGGCCCTACAGAGGGATGTGGACAGGTTAGATAGATGGGTTGGGACTAACGGCATGAGGTTCAACAAGAACTAGTGCCGGGTCTTACACTTCGGCCACAACAACCCCATGCAGCGCTACAGGCTGGGGGAAGAGTGGTTAGAAAGCGGCCCGGCAGAAAGAGACCTGGGGGTGCTGATCGACAGCCGCCTATACATGAGCCAGCAGTGTGCCCAGGTGGCCAAGAAAGCAAATGGCATCCTGGCCTCTATTAAGAACAGTGTAGCCAGCTGGTCTAGGGAAGTGATCGTCCCTCTGCACTTGGCACTGGTGAGGCCACACCTTGAATACTGTGTCCAGTTCTGGGCCCCGCACTTCAAGAAAGACGTTGAGGTGTTGGAGCGAGTCCAGAGGAGGGCGACCAAGCTGGTGAAGGGTCTGGAGGGTCTGACCTGTGAGGAATGGCTGAGGGAGCTGGGGTTGTTTAGCCTGGAGAAGAGGAGGCTCAGAGGTGACCTTATTGCAGTCTACAACTACCTGAAAGGAGGTTGTAGTGAAGTGGGAGTCGGCCTTTTCTCCTAGGCAACTAATGACAGGACAAGAGGACATAGCCTCAAGCTTCGCCAGGGGAGGTTCAGGTTGGACATTAGGAAGAATTTCTTTTCAGAAGGAGTCATTAGACATTGGAATGGGCTGCCCAGGGAGGTGGTGGAGTCACCATCTCTGGATGTGTTTAAGAAAAGACTGGACAGGGCACTTAGTGCCATGGTCTAGTTGACATGGTGGTGTCAGGGCAACAGTGGGACTCGATGATCCCAGAGGTCTCTTCCAACCTGATTGATTCTGTGATTCTGTAGACAGAAGATGGAAAATTTAAGCAATAGAGCATTCACAAAAAATACCACAGTTCATGCAGAAATTACAAATGGGAATAGGAACTCTATGGTAAATTCCAGGCAGAAATATGGAAGGTCAAAACAGTTTACAAGATTGTTTAGAAAAAATATGCAGAACATTTGTCTTTGCTATGAGAATTTGCAGTCGTGTAGTAATTAGGTGCTTTGCTGTGGCAGAGTTAGAGTGAACTGCTACTGAAACTCTGGCTGCATCATCTCCCTCTTAGCAGCCCAGCCCCTTTGCTTGTGTGCCTGGAAGGCAGCTGGGGAGAACAGAATTACCGGGAGCTTCCTTTGGAGGTGTCCACCTCTGCATGGGAAGCCAGCTAATAATTTGAAGACACTTGCCTTTGGTTTCTAATTTGAATTAATCAAAATTTTATTATGGAGTTACCTCTCTGCACATTACTGGACACATCTGTCCCCTTCTGTGCTAAAAAGCCTCTGAGTAAAGAAATTCCTAGAATGCATGAGCAACCATTTCTCTGACTTTATCATTACTTCTGGATTCCTGACCAGATCGAATGTCTTGCATTCACATAAGAACAACCTGTGCTGAAGCAAAGAGGTAGGAGCTTTCAAGAAATGAATGGAGCAAAGATCAAAAATGCACACAGTGGCAAACGTGCTCACAAAGAACAAGAACTGGTCTCAACAGTTGCTGGTAGCCTGATCCAAGTGTAATGTGAACCAACCATACACCAGATTTCTTCTGAGACTTGGAGAGGTAGGGGTGGGCAACGTATGTTAATTTTAGGTCCAGACCTTCTTCGTAGTCTTCCTTCTAATTTCTGTAGTTCCTGGTTTCAGTCTGGATTGGAACCTAATCTTTGTTACAAAATTAGTACAGCCACTGATGATTTCCTACTACTCATTCTTTCAGAATTATGAAAGCATACATTTTCTTCTCTCTTTAAACTTAAAAGTCATTTTCATGTCATAAAAGCCATATTTTGCTCAGAAACCAACTTGATATTTTTCACATTGTTCCACTTCACTTTTTTGTGGAGATTCAATCACAGATGTCTCTTAAAGAATGTGTGCAAAAACACAAGAAAAAATACTTTGTGCTTAATTTATTTTCTCAGAAAACATCCTTGACATTTGCTGTGAATAGTAATTCCTAGCATTGGTCCTGGGTGTGGGGAAGCTTTATTCTGAAACTGTGAAATCAGTCATTTGTTTTTGGTCCTTGTAATTGTATAATAAACCTGAGAATGAAAACATTTTGGAACACAATTTCCAGCCCAGGATTTTCCTATGCTTCCAGAGACTAAAATTGGACTGAAATTAAGAATTGCACATGTGGGCATTTAATTGCACTCTTTGTACTTGAGGTAATTTCTTTAAAATCTAGGGAAGTTGCATGCAGTCAGGAACAGAACCAGTTCTCATTAACAATGCCAGGTATGCACACTGCAATCTTGTGCCCATAGTATCTGCTTTATAAAAATGTCATAATCTCAAAGGGGAGGCATAAATGTGCTACTATCTTTCTCAAATTTGCTTACAAAGGCTGACAGGAGAATATGCTACATGAACCCACCCTCCTCCACCTTCTCTGTGTTTGTTCCCCTTGGAAGGAAGGATTATTTTTCTGTTCAATTTGAGGAGAACAAGAGCATTATTCAGGAAAACAAAGAGAAAGCTGAAAGTGGAACAGGTAGCTGACTATACAATGACTGTTTTTTAAAAATGAGATAGAGGTCCATCAATTTAAAGGGACACAGAAAGACAGGAATATGAATGTATTGATGGATGATAGGACAACTGTGAGTTACCAGTGAGACACAGCCATGAAAGAACCTAATAGGATTCTAAGATTAAACAGGTAAGGAGTTTTGGTAGACACAGCGAAGAAGGAGCACCATTGAATAAGATGCAGGCAAGACCTCATTTAGGACAACATCTGTAATCCAAATTGATTTCGTACAGAAAGGACATCTCAAATAAGAATAAAAAATCAGCTATATAAGTACTCAGGGGAAAAGAGAACCTGTACTTTTAGAGGGGAATTTAAAAGGTTGGTTTATTTATGCTACTAAAATAAAGGTAGTAATAAATGTGTCAATAATAAAATCACAGTGAATAATAAAATAAATATGTTCAGGTGTATGCACCAGGGAATGAGAGAGAAGAATTATTCAATTTAAAAAGCATTACTGGAATGAGATTTAATGACTTTGAATTATCCATGAATAAAACTTAGTCTAGATATTTGGAGAAGATTAGAAGATCTGGAGAAGATGGAGAGCCTCCCAAACAGAGCAGTAGGGAAATCTACTTGTTTCAAGATGGAGCCTGAGGTGGAGATGGAAGTGACTGTGTAACGTGATCTGGGAATTTGGAAAGCTTGTCAAGTAAAGCTTTGGGCATTCAATTCAAACAAAAACAATGGTATTTGTTAATGTTTCTCAGCATGTAGTGTATCATATTTTGTTGATCCTATGATTCAGATCTTCTGATCAGTAATCGTAGGGTTCAGAAAGATCTCTTCCCCCAGACTCTTATGTATCTATTTTCTTCTGAGCACAGAGCAATTTGCTTCCCTTTGCAGCAAGGTAATGGGATACTGGGAAGACAACAACAACATTCTAAGTGGAAAGGCTTAGAAAAACCTAAAGTACTTAGTTGGCATTTGCTGTTTGCATGCTCAGGATTAAAGACAGCTTCCTAATTTGGGAACAATAAAGAATTATGATACCAACTAGACTGGCAAGGTCCTCTGGGCTTTTTACTTTTCTCTGCATCACTTGGAAGTTTTTCATGAGAGTTATCCTGACACTGGAGGGTTGTAGGATATCTCTTTTTCATCCCTCCTCTTCATTGTGTCATATTGTTTTGGATTGTTCTTTTTTCGGTAATTTAGGTTCTGTATGCCAAAAATTATAAGATCATTTAGAGAGTTCTTTTTGGTTTGTGTTTTTTGAGGAGATTAAGAATAGATGTTCTGTGAACTCTTCAATATTACCTATTTATGTTCATGGAACAGAACTTGATGATCCAGGTCATTCTTTTCCTGAATTCTAATAGAAGCCACAGTTAGTTTTTGCTTTTTTTGTCCCATTTCAACCGAGTTTCTGACTATGGAGAATAAAGCAAAAGATCAATTTTCTTTTTCTTGTATTATTTTTTTCCTTCCCCTTTCCAGTTCTGTGCAAGGAATTACAAAGACAAAATCCTTTTGGAACTTGGCTGAGGAGAGTCACTTTCTAACAGAAAAACTGAATGTCTAATTTGACATAGTTCTTGCATTTATTTGCAGTAAGTTAACAGTGATGTCCCTAGAAAACAGAAAATTAAACCATCTGGCACTTCTTGCAAATAAGTATAAGATCTTCACATGAAGATTATATTGTGAGGTGTATGTATACAAGGAGGATTATAATGAATATATCTATTCACATACTCCATCATACTTTGCAAAACTACAGGGTTTGTTAAGCCATCAAAGGAGCCTGTACACCGTGAAAACCTTTGTTTTCTTTTCCAATTTACTGCTTGGATACTGTGGCTATTTTTGCCACAGTGTCACTGAAAAAGTAGCCACCATAATATTTCTTCTGGACAGGTATTCTGCTCACTGTTCTTAGTACAGTTGTCTTGATTTATGGACACTTTTAAGGAGCAGTTTGAATAAATCACAAGTTACACATATGTAAAGGAGATTAAGGTGCACTACTGTCCTTTAAGAAAAGTAACAAATAGACAAATACAAAAATATGCCCTTCAAACTTTTCAAAAATAGAAACATGGAGTGCAATATTTCTATTTTTATATCTCCTGGTAACAACAGCAACAAAACCACCAAAAGCTAATGTAAATTTCCCAACTTTAAAGGTCTAAGTCACATAAAGTAAATATACACTGATGTGGTGGATTTACTGTTGTAGGGGACGATGAAAAAATGCGGAAAATTAAAGAAAATTATTTACTATTTATTTTGTATCACAGGGTGGAAGGGAAATTCTGGGCAATTAGGGAAGCAGCTAGATTCCTAGGAGGCAGTAATAACATGGTGTAATGAAGTGTATATCTTTGTAGTTCGACGGTGTAAGAATAACTGAAACCAGCTGAAGATCTGCCTTTAGGGTAACAGGGAATAATTTGTTGGACGGTTATTTGTACAAGTTTGGTCAGCAAAAAAAACTCTAAGGGTTCTTCCTTCTCTGATTTTGATGCAAGTTGTCTCTGTATAAAACATCTTGCCAGAAAACAGTACACAAACCACTGACCGAAGTCAATGGCCACAATAACTTGCTCATGATCATAAGACCCTATGCTTCAGGCTATTAAGAAATAAAAATAATTGAAAACAAAACCTATATTATTAAAAAAAAACAGTTTTGCCACCAGAGAAAGTTAAAACGTATTTCCAGTCCGTTCACAACTGTTCTATTAACACCCATTGATTAGTAATAACTAATGCCACTCTGTCTCTTCACCAACATGCAAATGTGAACCCAGGAAAATATGAATACAATAAAACAGAAGCTTGTTCTTCAATTTTTCTTGGAGCTACAGAGACATAGAACATGTATAAAAACAGACTGTACAATATCATATTTACCCAGACAAACTAATAACATGAAGTGTTGGCATAGGTGCTTCTGAGGTTTCCTAAGCGATTCTTGGGCAACACTCGTTTTTGTCTTGCACCTAAAAAAAATTCGCAATCAATTCCCTGAAAACTGAAATCTAGAGTGGACCCTCCTTATTTAGCTTTTGAGAAAAAGGCAACATACAGGGGGGCTTTTCCTCTAGAAGACGACACGCTTCCACACTCAGAATCAGCAGAACAAATCTGTAAACCATGCAAAATGGATGACCATAAAAAGATTTAAATCCTATGAGGTGTTAGTCAAAAATAATATGTAATATCCCAGCAGTCCATCATCTAAATAAGTTGAGGACAGTAACGACTCACAAAGCTAGGTCGTCTCCCACTGATTTTTAAAGAAAGAAAATGGGCTCAACAGTTCACAGATGAGTGAGTAATCTACCTCATTCAATGGCAGTACTCCAATTTGCTAATCACCACTACTTGGAAAATTTTTTACCTTCTATACGTCAGAAATAAAAATGTTATTGCATATTGTATATAATACTATACCTCCTTTATGCTGAAACCATTACAATACTATTCCCCAAACCATTCTCTACAGGTAATACAGTACCTGCAAGTCTTTCTAAAGTTGCTCTTGGCAACAGGGAACTTAGAAGTTAAAACTAAGACTGTGAGAGCAAAGCATGACAGGATCTCCTGTTGAGCATTATGATTTCTAAAAATCTTGTTTTGAATATTACAAGCCATCTTGAATTGGAGGCACTCAAAAATCATTAATATATTAAATATTCTTGACATTGGATCTTCTGGAGAAGTCACTGACCTAGTTTGGTTTGGATTTTCAGCTACTCCAATAAGTTTTCCTCAGAAAGTAACTGAATGGAAAAAGAGAAAAAACTCTTCTCAAATCTCATGAGAGATCTCATCTATGAGGTCTACCACTTGCCCCTAGAGAAAAAGGACACAAAAAATCTTGCAAAATTTGCATCCACAGACAGGAAGCAGAAACTGGAGTCTGCTCCTCAACACCATTTTGCTGGGTAACACTGCTTTGATTGTGTCTTCCTTAATATTGGTCATGAATTAGAATTTAGCAGGTTTTAAGATTTACCACAGTGTAACGATAAACAGAAAATGGATCCTAGAAGAATCCATAAGCAGCATCCAAATATGAAGTGAAAATCACAATTATTCCTTGTCTATAACAAGCTTATTCCTTAAATCTGACTCTTTTTTTTTTTGTTTTTCTTCTGGATTCTGTGATGATTTTGACTGAGTATGCAATTCTGTGCTCTCTTTTGATTTATTTTTTTTCTATGATTTGAACTCACTTGGAGGGGGAAAAGAATATTGGCATTTCTAAAGGGATTGACTGTGCAGGCTGATCATTTGCTAAGCATTATTAAAAGCTCCCTGAAATCACTCCAGTGCATTGCCCTTTACAAGCCATCAGCCTTCAATTCAGACATCAAATGCGATTACTAGCACTCTTTCTGAAGCTACTTCCAAGCTATTAGTCTGATCGAAAAGCTGTGTCTTTTTTTTTCCCAAGTGTATGTAAATCTACCATACCAGTGCTTCTGTGTTTATGTGGTGATTCATTACACTTCTGAATAGCATTTATGGTGTTAAACCTCCAAGACAAGGCAGAATTTGTTAACTTTTCAGAGATCATCCTTATTTAAAGAAGCTCTGTCAAAGATATGCTCACATGTAAATCTCTCTTCTATGTATGTCTATCCGTTATGTATTTCAAATGTACTTCTGCTAGCATGTGCAAAAGAGATTTACTGGCAATTGCCTGGAAAAGTACAATTAGACTGAAATCAAACTGTGCTACCAGTGTCTACCAAACATCCCGATTTTATGGAGTATATGGTGACTACTTTTGCACTTCTGTCCAACCAGGAGTGGATGAGATGAATCCCAAAAAAACATTCATCCAGGGCCATATGAAATATTTTGTAGAAAAGTTGTGAACACTTTATATTTGCCACACATTGATTCCGGGAAATCAAAGTTAGCACGTGTATGATTTTCTGCACAGAATTATAACTGAACTTACTTAGACGTTAAGTTTCCTTCCAGGCCAGCCTTCACTCCAAGAACACACAAAATTACAAACACAAACAGCTCACACAGGAACATCAACAGGTATTGAACTGAGGTAGTCAGGACTGGCTACCAAACATAAAATGTGTTTTCTGGTTTCTTAGTTATCAAGCTAGTTACTCACTGGAACAGCCTCATCGGGGGCATGGTAGAGTTCCCGTCACTGAAGGATTTCAAGATGCGATTGGACAGGGTGCTAGATAATCTCAACTAGACTTCCTTTCCCATGAAAGGTTGGATCACATGATCTTTCGAGGTCCCTTCAAATCTGGCCTATTCTATGAAGCAATCTCTACATGCTGAGATTTCTCAGCACAAGCCATTTTGAGTCTGCTAGGAGAAAAGAAATAGAGAAGGACAGGTTGTCTTTATGTGGTCCTCCCTCTTCAAGAGCAGTAAAGAAATACCACGTCTATGCTCCTCCCTCTCACAGTTCTTTGCAAACAAAATGGCTGTTATCAGCACAGCTTCAGGGCAGATCAGAGCACTCTATTCTTCAAAAAGCATATTTCATGTAATCACACAATTTATGTATATTTCAGATGCACATACATTTATCGGCTTGCATGACCAATGAGCAATCCTGCTATACTTATGGTTCAGACTCAAAAAGATAATCCTTGGGATACTTTGAGCTGTGTGCTGCTGTCTAGATGCTGACATATGAATACATGACTTTGAAGAGTGGAGTATTACAATTACCATGGAAACTGTTTAAGCCCATTGCTTCTAAAGTCACGGAGTCAGAATTTAGGTGCCTGACTTGGCTACCCAGGCTTGTAAATGCCACTGCATGGCTCTCCAGCATTCACTGAGAGACCCATTCACAAAGTGTGTGTGGGGGGAAAGCTGAACAACCCCCACCCGCTTAGTTTCCTCTTAACTAAAAATGTAGGAAACAGAACATTTCATGAATATTATAGAAATTCAGCTCTGAGCCCTGTTACCGTCTCCTCCTATTGTACAATTGAGCAAATGACCAACTTTTCATTTATTTGTGTGGGCAATGTCTTTCATGTGCTTTTTCATTCTATAATTGGGACATAATATGCCAAGATTATTTATCTTCACCTGATTGAGAAACCAGAACAAATCCTCACAAAATGAAGAGATCTTGTAGCAACAACAGCAGAAGAAATCATTATAAATGCAAGAAAGCAAGATAGACAGGTAACTAGAAGATGCACCTTTCCCTGCAAATAATTTATAACAAATCATTTATTTATCCAATTTCACTGTTTTTTTCTGCTCACAATGCGTTAGCAAGATCCCACAGTCCCAGAACTGACTCTTCACTTGAAATTATTCATGATTTTTCCCTTTTAAAGATAAAAAGATTTCTCTTTTCTTTTTCAGAAAGATTTTTACCAGGTTTGAAAATGTTGTAGAATTAGATTTAAACTAGACAACTTTGAGCTTTAGAATGACAAAAACTTATCTTAATTTTCTGGCATAATTATTCTTAAGTGTATTTTTTTAAAGAATACTTTTCCAAGCTATACACTTCAGTAATCCTATGTAAGTATTTAAGATTTATTCCACTCTGATTTTAAGCAAATCAGATATCTAAGTAGCACACACCTCTAAGTCATGGTAAAAATATTGATCAGTGGGTGTCTTCTATATTTGTCTTGCAATTTAAAGTACTTCTTTTATTCCTCTCCTCTCTTCTCATTAGTTTACACTTTGCCACAGACCATATCCTATGTACCTGTGGGCACAGTGGGTCACTTATAGACCAATTTCTTTGCCTTCACTTGCAGGTGTGGCTTCCCGTGGCCTGGCTGAGCTCTAGCTCAGGGGTACCAGCAGAACCTTCTTCCAGCATGGTCAAAGGTGTCTGTGAGACACACTCTCAGCTTTTAACAACACAGTTGGAAATAATCTCACTCAAACACTAAGTTGGAAGTCAGAGACATGTTTTCACTGAGACCTTTTGCATTTGCTTTGACCAGAAGGTTAGCTTCTTTACTGAATTCCTTTTCTACTGAGAATAATCATTGCTTCTGCATGTAAACTTTTCCTTGCACAAAGGAATGCCTCCGAGAAACCCAACAGCGGGATGTCTTCCATTCTGTTTGATAGCACAGATGTTTTCCTAAAATGCAATATTTCAAATAAGCATGAATTGCTTTGAGGGTCATTTGGAAGGACTGTGGACATTAACTGCAATGAGCGCAGTTCAACGCTGCTATTCTAACATCAGTACATAGTGTCACATTTGGGCAGCGTATCACAAGTGTCTAAATCAAGCAGAAGACCTACTTCTCCTCAGCTGACTGCACGGAGAGCCACGTTTCACCAGCCATATATTGGTAACTTTCCTCAGCTGTTTAGTGTTGGTACCTAACTTACATGTTAGTAGTTGCAATACCTGAATTAGGTGTTGGCATAAGGCAACATGAATATGGAATCATGAAATTTAGTATTTAAGAACTCACTTTTTTAAACACATCCCTTTGTGTGAGTAGTTATCACAGACGGACAGTGTCACAGAGCACAAAACAGGCAATGCAGAGCCTGAAACAAAAGGATCCTACACTCCAAAGATTATCCTGAGGGCTACACAGCAAAAAATGACAAGGGCTGAGGACCTTTAACAAATGCTTAATCAGTAATTTCTTTTGTGAAGTAGTATTAAAAATTGTTGCAATATTAATAATTGTAGTTCAGCAACAATAGAATAACTTTAATCTTGCCTGTAGTATAAAATACTACTTTTAACATTTTGACTTTCCATCAGTATTAGAGTACATATTAAATGACATCAAATTAATTATATATTGCAATATATATAAAGGACACAAAACCATACATATCAGCCATCTTGTCCATTCAGAGAACAGATAGAATATTCAGAAGGTTTTCTTATGTGGTTTTTCATTTATTTCATCTACTCTGAGTGCTTCCCTTTTTCTACTACATATACTAAGCTACATATATTTTGCAAAATACATATTTGCCAAACATAATGTCTTTTCCTCAGAAATGCAGCTCATAAAGAGAAAGTGCATGAAGCACATATTAAATCGACATATATTACCAAAGGGAAGAAGAGGAAAACCAGCAGGTGTTCTGAATTTTTACAGTCAGTCCTCCATAATTTTTTCAGTTATTAGGTATCAAGATGATATAGGTTTATAAATAAACTAACCATTACAAAAATTAAAACACACTGCACAACATTTTTTAGAACTGGTACCCAAAAAATCACTTATTTTTGTGTCCTCAAAGGACTGTAAAATACGACAACTGTTTTAAAGACTGTATCCTGAAAAGCAGCATCAAAGAAATGTAGCATGACGTGCTTTTACCTCCTTCTACCAAAAATACTACCATGTTCCAAGTAAACTAACTTGCAGCCAGAGACTAAAAATCTCAGAAAAAATCCACAGTCTTACCACTGCAAATAGTTAAGCAGGAATATATAAGAAACGTGATACTGTGGAAATTTCAGAAGTTTAATGTTCTAATTAGAGAAGGCATAATTTTTGGTATAAATATTTCTAAAGCCACTGCACTGGTAAGAAGACTGAAGCATTAACATGGCACAACTAGACAATCAATTTCGTTGTTGAGACTAGAAATAAACGAGTTAATTGATTTCATTTTGCAAAAGGATCAAGCTAGTATTTATACCGGTTAAATACTGCATGTCCATAGCAATGTCATATTTCCATCCATATAAGTATTCATGGGGAAATGGAAGAATTCGCTATTTTAGTGCTTAACGGCTGGAATGATCTTCCTGTGGTCTGAAAACCAAAGGCTACAGTATTTAGCTCTCAGTAGTTCTAAACTTTATATCTTTTCTACCACATTGTTACATGTCGGCTGATATTTTCCTCCATAGTGAGTCTTCAAACTACTAGTATAGTTCTGAAATGTTATTAAGATGAATTTTTTTTTTATACAGAAGGGTTTATACCACAGAGCACCTCAAGCTATACCGAGAATATGTAGTAGGGGCATGCTATTTTACACTTCAAGGTCCTAATTGAGCTGTTTTTCCCAGGAAAGACCACTGGGGGTGAGTGGAAGGTGACAATTACAGGCACTTGGGGATCACCTTGATTTGGAGTCAGTGCCACCAGGGCATGCACATGGACACAGGAGCTCAGAAACACTCTTGTCATCACAGAGTTTAGACATAACCTGAGAGTCTTTTCAAAAGCCAACACAATACAGAAAGCTGAATTGCAGTAATAAACTAGTCCCTCTGTGAGCCACAGACTGGAAGAGCTAAGTTATGTGTGCCTGTGCATGGCTGTGAGAATGTCTTTGTGCAATGCAGTTGAGATGTCTGTATAAAAACACCACTGAAAAATTTCATTTCTACATAATCAGTCATTTACCTTTCAAAACTTTTACCATCTTAAGAAAAGTCTTTCTTTCTAAACCCAATTTTGTCATTACAAGGAAAATCAGAAGAATTTGAGATGTGTGAGATGCATAAAACCTAAATCCATGAAAGACTCCTATAGCAGAGCCCACTGATACACAGAGACAGTACTGTTCTGCACAGAGCTGCCTAAAAATCAAGGTGACTAGGAAACAAGTTTGACATCAGCCCAGACAGCAATGGGAAAGCATCGCGCTGTGTATGTATGTGGTCTTTTAAGGGAAAACACGGTGACCCTAAGGATTCCCTAAGGACAAGAGTAGCACTTCACAGCTGTGTGATGGTGTGAAAGTGGTTCTGGTTGTTATGTTTGGTACAGGGTTCAAACATCTGAACCAAGTCTAAGAGCTCGGACTTCCGCTGAAGATCCTGAGAGGGTCAGGAGAAATACATGAACCAGACTGTTCACTGCTGTGAAATGGAAGGTAACTCTGGACATGTGCACCATGAAATTTAGATGCTTAGAGAACTTCACAGGTGAAAAATTAGGGATCTTGCACACGTAATGTAACTACAAAATCAATCGAGACAACCTTGCTCTACTTTCATTTTAGTCACCAAAATGCCTAAAAGAAAAGCTGGATGGCAAGGGTTTTATTGAGGGGGCGGGGGGCGGAGGGGAGTGTTGGGTTTTTTTTTTGTCTAAGGCCTTGACAAAAATGCAACTTTCTGGCTTGAAATACACACTTATAAGATGCGTGTTTCATATTTAAGGGGCACTAGAGGTATATTTCAGAGCTGGGTCTGAAACGCCAAACAACTAAATGATTTCAGGACTAGCATTCCCACAGTCCATCTGACTAGTCCATTGCACATAAAAGTATTACCTATATTCTAAGATATCTAGACTTCCACTCCCTTTGAACTAGTAACTGCGTAATTTTGCTGAGCCTGGAGATGAAGTTTTGCTGAATGGTTAAGGATTTTAAATCAGACTCAGCATATGTGAACACAGCAGGGGATTGGCTTGTGTACAACGGCTCAATTGCATGCTGCCCAAAGGACAGAAAAAGCAAGCTCTGGACTACATGCATGCCAGTTTAGGCAAATATGTAATTGTGTGTGTGTACATAAATAATATAGTACTGAGGTCTTTTCTGCTCTAGCTAAGCTCCCCCATTTCTCCAATGTGAGTTCTACTACAGGGAGGATTTTGGGATTCACTCATTTGAAATTAAGTCATTCACTGTGCTGTAAGATACCCTAAAGAGAGTTGCTTTATTAGGCTATTTATAATATCTGAGTGTGTAAAGCTGCATAGCTTGCTTTCTCGCACATTTTTTGTATACTTTTAAGTTCATACCACATTTCCATGATGAAAACTATTCCTCTAAGCATGTACGAGGCTACACAAGACTGCATCTGCTTAAATGCAACACTGTATTTGGCATTCCCTTTAATCTCATTCAGAATTCTAGCTGACATAACTAGTGTTCCTAAGTTGATGTATTTCTGATTAATAAGACATTAGTTCTATATCAGGTAGCAATTTCAGAATAGTCTATTTCCAATGAGTTATGAATATGACTTGATTATTACCATTTGACCTACTCTTGTGTTGAGATGATTTGTGGCTGCATTTTCCCAGAGGACCGACAAAATGTCATTGCCTTGCGATACCACTGTTACTTTCCAGTAATTAAATGAAGATTAAAAAAAATTGCATGGTAGGCATGGAATCTGTGCATGTTATTCAGCAATCTGAAATATTTGTACACTTATTTACAAGAGAATTTCCTTAACATGAATGAAAATGACCTACAGAAAAATTCTATAAGTGTTGACCTAATACAAAACACAGCTGCTTCTATCTTCCAGTCATTTGAAAACATCAAGTTCTCTGCCTTACCCCATTTACACCAGCCTCATGCAGAATTCACTGCAGTCACAGGGATTCTGGTCTTTGGCTTCAATGGACTTTAAATATGGCTTGTAGTTAACCCTATGACATCCCACCCAACTCGTGTGTAATAAAAGGAAAAAAGATCCAAATTAAAAACTTAATTCCTAGCATATCTTAAGCTACTTGTTTTGCAAGTATTAAAGTAATAGAAAAGATTAATAGTAAGAGAAATGACCGAATAATTTAAGAGGAAGTGTTTACTTTTTGGAACTGACAAAGTCAACAGAGGAGAAAAAGAAATGACACTTGGAGAACAGATAAAGCTTTTGAAGAAATAAAAGCAATTCTAATCGAAGGGCCTAGAAAATAGCCTCATATTTGTGAACTGATTATTAGATATTGCTAGAGAATCTATATGAATTTTGCTCAGATCTACTCAAAATAAAAGAGCAACTCAAAAGATATATCTCATTTATAGAAAATGAGGTTTAGCATTTATGATTTATGACAGTAAATATTGGAATTCTTCCATGTTTCATTTGTGGATATCACAGGCTAAGAGAAGGATAAATTGAGTTGAAACTAGCTCCTAGGGTGAGGTTTTTTGCTGCCCTTGCAGAATTTGTATAGAGGAACTACATACTGTTCATACTGGTCTGAATAGAGCTCCAAAGAAACATATCAACTGGTTGTACTGCAGTTTCAAATTGCACAGGTAATTCTGTTAATAGAAAAGACACCAAAATTGAGATTTGAAACAATTTAACATTTCAAAATTGTTGTTAACCGGATTTCAAAAAAAACCACTAAAATCCTTGCAAGAACTGTAAACGTCTCCCTTCATATAGACACATTATGGTTCTATGTCCACATATGATTTTCAAAATTAAACATCATACTAGGAGACAACTTCTGTGTTTTTCCAGCTTATTTTTCACTGAATTTAAAAAAAAAACCAAACACAATTTCTCCCAATATCTAAATTCTCATACAATTCACTAGCAGGGTAAAGAAGACAGATTACATTGGTAAAATTTATAAGATTACATTTCCTGTAATTTGTAAGATTGCATTTTCCTTATTGTCCATCAAATGAACACATAATAACTTCTTATTATTTTTGCATTTATATTTAAGGAATTTAGCATATTAGTTGTATTTGGTTTGTTTCACCCTCAGAATCTCTAAAAAATTACTCACACATTCAAATGGCAGTACAAATTTTTAAGTCTAATTTCAAAAATCTTTCTCTAATTTTTAATTTTTTCATAAATATACTATATAACACACTAGAAGTTAGTTTAGCAGAGAAAACTCAAAGAAGTCTATCAAATGACCAAACCCCAACATAAACTTAAAAAACACCCAACATAGCCCTTTAGCCTTTGAATGGAAATCAGACACAGATACTTTATCATCCTGAGACCAACTAAACACTTTCCAATTGTCTCAAACTATAACTTTGTTAAAAGGTCTCTGATAAAGGTTGAAATGAGCAATGACACTTATCTATACCCTGGCAAGGAGTTCTTTCAGCATCTCCCACTTCTTACTAGCTGTGGCATAAATTAGTTGCCACAATTTCAAATTTACCTTCATACTCCTTATGACTTTCTCTGTTTTTTCTGATGATAAGGTGAATGGATTTGTTATTATTTATTTATTATATAACAACAAAATGAACACTATTATCCCTTAGGCAGATATTCAGAATTATATAGGCTTGAAAAGCACAGAAGTAGAAGTCTTGGATGATTTGGTGAATTAATGAGATGATCAATCAATAATGCTAATAGTAATCTTGAAGTTTTAGTATAATGCTAAGAAGAAAACATTGCAAAAAATAATAGTTGCACAAACATTGTCATATTACATCTGTAAAAGAGAAGTAATAATACTCCTTTTAAAAACAATGACAGAAATGAAGGATATTCTTATTTAAAATTCTTTTTGCCCTGTCACTTGTTGTGTAACTTGTCATACTTTGTTCAGACTCATCTTTTTCAAAACAGTACCAGTTTTGGTAACTTGGTAACTGAGTGCTAACTTGGATGTTACTTAACTTCCCTTTCACCCCCGTTTGTTTACTCCACAACAAAAGGCTGTGATTTTCTAAAGGCTTCTCTTATTCACCATTTTGTTTATTCTGAAGTAGAAGGGCATCAAACTAAAACCTGCCATCTCAACTTCAGGAAAAATCAAAATGTGAACCTGCAAGCTAGAAATAAACAATTGCATCAAATACCACCAGAAAGAGCAGGAAAACCATAATGCCAATTTAAATTGAAGGGTCTGCGGGGGCAGAGCACGTCTTTTCAACTGCGTGTGTGACAAGGGACTCCTGATCTTTGAGTGGAGCTTCCTGATGACCTGCAAATTGCTGTCTTCACTGCATAGGACTTTCCAGTCCTTTGAAGACTAGAGAGAGCTCTGTGTGGTTAGGAGCTGATGAAGGAAAATCATACACATGACACCAGCCTGCAGGTCAATGGCAGAGAGTAGCTTGCATCTTCTGGATTTCCAGTCTAAATTTCTCCTCCCTAGGTAATTTTCTGTACTTATTTTGCTGCACTTGTATAAATTCTTTTCTTAAACCTAAACATTAAAAAGTGCAATAGCAGAATAACTGCAGCATGTGCTCTCCACTTAATGCAGTTAGTCTAACCTAAAGTTAGGCCACTTTCCACAAACAGGTAGACAAATACTTTTTTTTTGTTGTTGTATCAAGGATCATGCAGTTTCATACACATTTAACAATTTTGCTTCATGTGTTCTAAAGGTCTGGCTGTAACTTTTTCATTTGTTTTAAAATATAGGAACCAGATGCAGCCTCCTACCCATGACCTGCACTGTCCATGACCTAAGCAAAAATGCACCACTTTTGGATGGGGAGCGTGCCCCGAGGCAGCCAAGCACACCACCAAAAGTAGGGAAATGGGGAAAGTGATAAGCATCGGCATGAGACGAGACAATGAGTAAGGAGCGCTGTCACTTAATAAGGTATGTTCTCAGTAATTACAGCGACACAATTTGATCAGCAAGGACTAAGTATCTTCATCTGAAAGGGATCGGATGAAATTAGTGCTGATGTAATAAGTACCATTTGTCACTATTAGGGAGAGAGGTGTTGACAGGTCCCTGCTGTTGCTGTGGCAACGCGGCAGCGCTGTTTCTCCTAGCGTGGGCTTCAACTCCAGCAAGTTACACAAGTCTGGGAGGCAGAGGATGATCCTACATGGTAATCCAGTTACCCTCTTCCCCAGCTTGGGTCGCACAGGATCGCCTAACACCACTGATGCTGGGAGTCCTGGGTCTCAATTTGGGGCAGTGATCCAGACTGTGTTGGTCAGCTCAGGTGTGCCAGTCCCCAGCCTCAAGCCTGCCTCAGATTCTTTGCTGTTAGCAACCTTGAAGCCGCATCCCTGGGGATTCACCCTCCAGATCATGTCAGCTCTGTTACCTTGAGGCCGGCCCTCTTACAGCCAGCTTCCACGAGGGCCCTGTGGCAGGCGGGAAGTACCTACATTTTCTGGTTATTTTGGCAGCATCCCTACACACCTGCTGGGTTGTCCACTTTCTCCCACACAACAGGTTCAGAAGCACTGAAGGCTTTTTTTTGGCTGAACTAGACCTGAAAGGTGTCCTTTCCAGATGACTGCTTTCCACCAGGCAGCCCCATAAAGGAAATTTACATTTTAAGCAGAAGTCCAGCTCTCTCTGACAGTAAAACTCCACTCACATGCAGCGATATTATTCACAGGTAGATTACATATTGTTACAATATTTTCCACTGACACATTCCATGATGTGAAATAAAAAGGCAAGATTTGCTCCCAGCAGAGTAAAATACTAAGCATGAAATACTACATGAAAGAAAAAGAGAGAATCTCTTGATCACACACTGATAATCAACGCATACAGCCCAAACGCAATCTTAATTATTATCAGTGGGTGGAAGTTTCCTGAATGTTAAATTACCTGCAGCAATTACAAACTACTGAGTAACCTGTTTACAGCTTCCTGAAATTATCTTCACATAATTTGGCAATCTGCCATATTTTATTTCATTAAAAACTTAATGTACCATAAAATAATAGCCATAATAAAGCTGTCAAGGGCCACTCATTGCTATTTACTTAGATATCATCTGTTTATTATCTCTCAAAAACAACAACCAAACAGAAAGGAAACCTGGAGACTAACAGGTCACATGAGAAACAGAGAATACGAAGAGCTCCCTCTTTCTGCTGTACAGCCCCCAAATCCGTATCTATTGCATTTGTCTCACAGTCAAAGTCATGCACAGAAAATACCTAGTAACCTGTTTTTGAAGACTTTAACTGCTTGCTAAAGTATGATGCATTTAGATGGGACAAAACATAACTTGCCAGAACCCAGTAATATTTACTAGTATCTTACACTGTATGTAACATTAACACATCAATGAATTCTATCACAATTTTCAAGCTATCATCTGGAAGAAGTGCTTCTTCTGACAGGATACCTTTAAAATTAAATACTGAAGCATTTGAAGAAATTGTGGAAGCTGGAACTGATGCAAAATCAAAATATTAGTCACTATCACAAAACGCAAAGCTATCGGATCACTAGGTAATCCCTTCAATTACAGCCCCACAGCATCAGCCAAAATGGGGTGAACTTGTAGCTGTGCTCTTAGCAGGCACTGCTTTCTCAAAAGTTTCATCATTCAGATGGAGTGTAGGTCGAGAAACACAAGCATTTAAGAGTCGTCTATAAACCCAAGTGTTCTACTTAAGGCAGAAGTGTTGATTTTCTTCAACAGCTAACTGCTAAAGTACTGACATGCACTACGCCTGCTTAAGTTTTGAAGCAGATGAAATGCTAAGAGATGCAGGGTTTTGGAAGAAACCAGTGCGGATTGCTACATACAGGTGTAGATGGAGCAACAGTACCAACAACAACAGTGCTAGATGTGAGTAGCAAGACAATAGCACTAATGGAGCTGAGATACTAGCAAAAACCCCACATCCTGCCACTTGTGGATTTAATGCACTAATCTCCCCTGTGTTACTGACAAATGTCAAAGTAGTTTAACTGTTTATATGTATATTAAAAATAGACTGACTGAGTAGCACATTAAGTAGTATATTTTGTCCACTTGGGATTTTTTTTGGCTTATATATCAAGAAAATAGATAAAATTATGTTATGTTTTTGTGCATCACTAAGTTATTGAAGTCACAATGACAGAGCATTTTATTTGCAAAACATTCAATGATAATTTCACAAATGGGGCAAATAAACCAAGACAAAATGCATTAAGTTTTCAAGTAGTGAGGGATAAATAAACACTATGTTTCAGTGCTCATAGATAGCTAACAGAAGCATTAGTTGATATTGTTTAGGTAATTCATAGTTTTAATCTTCAAGCTTTCAAACAAGGGAAGGACTGCTGGATATACTCTACACACAGTATTTCTCTGAGATTTAGATTAATGCACCAAATAGAAGACAACACATATATATGTACTGAAGAAATTTGAAGGGAACCCAAAGTAGAATAAAACCCTTGTAGAAAAAAAAAGACTTTTCATTAAAACAATTCTGCTGACATCATTTTACCCTTGGGTTGGACATTAACCGTGATTTACGTTGAGCATTTCTTCTGGTTACAAGTGCTGCATAGCTACACTAGTACACATTTCCAAGGGTAAGCAGGCAAACTAGTACATTTTCCTCAGTTTCAGGCTAGGATCAGCTACTTATGCCATGGCATCTTTAACATGGAATATTAGCTAAAAATGAAAAGCAAATACTAATTTGACTTTTAAATTCATATCCAGATATATCCTCTCAGACCAAAACCCAACAATTATACCAAAACCTCCATGCTATTTCACGTACACTATCAGATCTACACCAGTCATTTCTCGGAACACATGTGTAGGTTTTCCCACTCTGCCTCTAGGTGCAACTGGAAAGTGCAAAGGAAAGGGGAAAAGCAGAGGCTGTTATCTTCTATCTGAAGCATCCTACAGAGAGACTACACAACTAGCAGTAGCAAAAATCAAGACTTTTAAGTCCTACACCTGAACTGGGGAATAAAATCTAAAAAGTAAAGTTCACTTTTTATGCTACAAGAAGGTGTAGGCTAAACCAAGGGACCTTAAATCCCACTTCTCAACCATATCCACTGGTGTTATTGGAACAACCTTAGTCTACCTGAATGGGTTTGAAATAAGAAAATTTGTCTAGTTACACTAGTGGGAATTAGACAATGATGCTACCGTATCACAGCTGAATCTAGGTACTAGCTTACAGTTTTGACCTAAAATACATGTCAAACACTAAACTTAGCTGACTCATATTAGAGGCTTAAATTCTGTCATTCCTTTTATCTTACTCCCTCTTCTGTCTAAATAGACCCATTGTGGTCAATCTGTTACTGCACCTACAAAACATATCTTCACCTGGTCTCTAGATCTGGTATAAAAGGTTTCCTAGTTACTATGAGTGTGTCTACACCACTCAGTATTCTGCCATGTACCTGAACTCATCCAGATGTTAGAAGAGTATTGAGCAAAAGAAGGATGGTAAATTAGTCCAGACCAAGTGCCAAGCTCAGAAGGCCATCATGCTTCCAGTATCCGGACAAGGTCACCCATCCCCATACATCACTGAACTGGGCAATGTAGACTTCCTCTTACAAGCTGTGATATTAGCTGTATTACTAGTGGCAGATCATCCAGAGAGCTGGCACTGGACTCTATGTGTTCTTCATGTGTCATTCACTGCATCCATCAAAGGTCTTCACGAAAGACGATTTACTAGCTGTGTGAGAAGGCATGCAGGCCTGCAAATGCCTGGGTGCCATCAGATATGCATGACAATTGCTGCCCCAACCTTAATTTCTCTGCTTTTATTTGTTGTGATAATGATGCCATGAATAACTGGACTCCTTGACAGGTTTTCACCACAACTCTTTTTCAAGATTTGTTTTATTATTTTCAGCTAACCTTTTTTTAACAAATTATTTGTAGCCAACTTATTAAAATGCATCCTCAGAGACAATTCAGGAATGATTACATCATTCTGTCCTTCATGCTGCTATCATTAGAAGGGATGTGCTATCATTACTGCCTGAAATTTCTGAAAAGGCTTTAAAAAAAAACCCCACAAAAGCACATCAACACTTATGAATATGCTTTGGCAATAATTTCAGCTTTACAAAGGCTTAATTTAATCTGAAACTTGTACTTAAAAGGAAAAGGCTCAAAATAGTAGCTGCTCGCAGCACAGCAGATGGTCCAGACAATAAAAAAGGCAGAACTATTCAAGGAACGTGAATTGTTCACTGATACAGATAGAGCCAGTTAGCAGCTGTGCAATGAAAATGGTATTTCACTGGAATAAACTAATTTGTGAAACAAACTTCAAAAGTTTGATATGGATTAATCTTTACTTTTTTTCTCTTTAAAAAAGGTGTTCTGAACCTGTCCAAATGGCCTTTTTTAAACAGAAATTCATGTTTCAAAATACTATTTCATTTTAAAATCTAAGATAACTGTAGTAATTTATTTTAATATTGTGGAGGGAAAGATTGGGATGACACACACACAAACCAATCCAGTGTAGGTTCAGATATATATCCTGTAGATACCTTATTAAAGGATGAGAAAAGAAAATTTAAATTGCAGTTTTTCTAGGACATAAAAAATTATTTGCTATTGCTAATAAATGTTTCATGTAGCCAAGGAAAGGGAGAAAATAATCATGACAAAGAGCAAAATACCTAACTGGAAAATCATAGTTAAATATTGAAGTTACCTGGTTAATAACTTGTTTTTTTTTTAACATACAAATCTATAATCGATGTCCGTAAATCCTCTAGAAAGTCACTTCAAGATGGAAACATTTAAGTGACACCTTAAATTTGCAATAGCTGTAGAGTTTACTTATTAAATAATGATATAATCTCTATGTATCGGGTTTCCATCTCTTTCCATTACTTTAACTAGTAATTTCTCTCCTGAACATTTAACATGTTCTCTCTTGCAGTTAAAATAAAGAAAATGTGTTATTTAACCTGAAATGCCTTTTGATCATTATAGTACACTTTCATTCCGTTCACACAACAATTCTTTAAAGATTATTCAGAAGAAAGTGGAAGTTGGAGTGACTTGCTTGTGTAACTTCATCACTGCCTTCAGCTTTAGTAGGCAAACACAACATAGGAAGTTTTTCATAGACTGAGGAAGTACCATACAGATCTCTTTCGCATCCATTCTGCTTTCATTTCAGAACTTTGCTTCTGCTGATGCCTGGAAACTTTCTTCCAGTTTCCAGGCTAAATGTGTTTGAGATCAATTTATATTGATGCTTTCCTTTAGCTTAAACAGCTTTTCACCCTACCTGACATGTTCACGGTACTCTCTTTAGAAAAGGCAATGGTATTTCCTCTTCCCTGACATATTTATTCTAATTAATTAAATCAACCACATTCTTTTAGCATTGCTTCCTAAGACGTTTTCTTCATCCCCAAGTCATGTCAGTAAGCCTTCTCTACACTTACTCCAACGCGAATTTGTCTCTGTTGATGACCAGTTGTAAAGACAATACTCCAAAAGAAACTGTACACTGTTTTGCATAACAATACTAATGCTTTCATCTTTTGGAAATACAAACTCTACCAACTATTCTCTGTGCTTTGGACAGTGATCTACTGACTTCCTGGATGTCTAGTAACCTAGGCTATCTCATGTCTGGAAGTCACAGGATTTCTGGAATTAAAAAAAAAAAAATTTACTGGAACATTATCGCTTATGGAGTTCAATGGCCTTGTCCCTTCAGAAGCCTAGAAATTGTCTTCACTTCTCCTCCCTAATGACTGCCCATTAGTCACTGATCCTTCTGTAGGTCCAAATCCTCTGACACAGAAATCGCCAGTTTCCATGATTTCAAAGGAAACCAGATTTCATGTCTCCTAAGCTTTGGCTAGCAGTTAAAACACACAATAATTCTTGCTGCTAATGAGAAAGCAATCACTGGGACAAGGAATTTCAGTGCTTCCACATTAACAATTACCATTATATGCTAATGACATTTTAATTGCTAACCAGCCGCTACCAAAAAAAGAACAGGCTACAAAAGCAGAAAATAAAATTCATGAAGCAGAAGTTTCAGTTTATCATTTCTTTTATGTTTAATTTCCATTAGTTCCTGTCTGACCTGCATCTGTTTGAAATACATTAGGTTACAGAAGCCTCAGAGCCTTTGGTTCAGGTAATTGTATAAAAAATTAGTCTGAGAAATATTTCACTTCCCAGTGAGCCTAGGCCAAAACTTTGAATTTGAACACCCCTAATCAAGTTTGGGGTGTTCAAAAATTTGTCCTCTCTGTTGCTCCCAGCTTAAGCTGCCCAAAGTTTCCTGTGTCCAACCTGTGTTTGTTATCTCAGCTATACCACCAAATCAATGCCACTGCATATCTTCTAGGTCTGAGTCGGCATGGTGAAGCAGAGGTTTTTTGACTCAGGCACAGTACCAATGTAACTCTCTCAGCCATGCAATTTCCATCAGTAAGGTAGGGACTATAAATTCACCTCTCTGTGCTTTGGAAAGACAGTGAAACTGCCTCTGCCCAAGTAATGCCACAGGGGAAAGAAATTTTCAGCAGAACAAAGTAAAACAAAAAATAAAACAGCAATCCTGTCCTTTCTACTCAGTTGCAAATTATTTCTACCCAAATGCAGATTATATATATTATATCTGAACTCTTGAAAGCTCCTCTAGCCCACAGAAGGCCTTGGAAAGGTTTTTCGTTTCATGCACATCCGTCCTGTTAGTAACCTCAGAAACCTTCTTTCTGTTCAAGTGCTGAATGGTGGAGAATGGTAATTAGTGGAGAGGCATGTGGGGAGCGAAGTCCTCTGGTCCCTCAGGAGAGGGAAAAAGCACTTCAAGGCAAGGGGGCCTGTAGTAGGAGGCTCAGGGAAGGTGGTGGAGGGCAAGAGGTTAACCTCACTGTAGGTACTTGAGGACATGTTGCCTGTGGGTTCCTGACTGCCAACTATCTTAAAGCAAAGAGTAATAGAATAACTCAGATATTCTAGAGGAAACAGGAACAGATTAGTAAAAGGGAATCCCAATCAGTACATTTCTCTACGTTTGACCCCTAATTTTGCAATTTGTTACATGTGACTAGTATGTATTCTTCCAACAGAAGAGAGATTTTCTCAGTCCCATTGCTTTTGCCAATGCTGATTGAAAGACCTCACTGACACTAACAGTGTGATTTCTGATTCCAAATTTAAGAATTTCCAAATCTAACTGCTGCTAAAAATCACTTTCAAAGATACTCATCTGGGAAGAGACAGCAGTTGAGCTATGAACTTCTAGGTATGCTTCTAAATGTTCTACAACATCTCAAAATACAGCTTAGTAGATAAACTGAAACTAAGTCAACAGGAAAAGTACGAAAAACTGAAGTTATTTAAGCTGTTCTGATATGAAAGCACATTCTATAAAAATGCTGATGTGTCAAACTATTAGCTTCTGCAGTCTAATTATCAGCTGCAGTAGTTCTTAAATAATGGCTTTATGAAGCATACATACCACACCTCTGCCTTGTAAACTTCCCCTGGCAATTATCAGCAAATGGACATCTCACTCATTAATTAGGTAGGGTTTGAGTAAGTTTTCTAGCTTCTACAAAAGAAAAAGACATTTTGCCCTCATCAACAATGGGCACATTATGAGCAAGCAACAAAACTACAGAAAACAATTTATCACATATATGATTAGAAGAGGAACATATACTATCAGTTATCAGGAGTCAAGCCAGAGCCTAGGAGGGGATGATCCCTTCATCTGTCATTGACAAGATGTTGTTTGGAAAAACAGCCTTACACTTGTATTTACATGTTACATTTCTATGGCATTTCTAGGTTCAGTCCTGGAAGAGGACGTAAACAATTATTTCAGTCCTACATGAAAGAACTATTTTTTTAATTTCACTTGCAAACTGTCCATCCCCCTCTCTCTGATTTTTACTGGCATCTAGCGGTACAGTACTGGTTTTGTTAAAAATGTGTATTCTTTACTGGTCAAAACAGGAATCACCCAGTAATAAAATGCAGTTTCTAGACAATGGAGGGTTAAGAGAGCTGGAGTTAAGCCTAAGTTTATAGGTCTGATGGTGTCACTAGGCAACAAGTAACTTGCGGCAGCCAGCTCTTTTCAGCCTCCTTGCTTCCTAATGAAGCCTGGTCTGCAGGCTGGTTTAGAGGCAATAATAAAAGAGAGCATGTTTATTCCCTCTTCTTCTCACTCCCCACCAAAATCTAAAACAAAACCAAACCCCAAAATCCAAGAGTGATGCTGCAATTGCAGGTGCACCATGCTGGAAGCAGTTAAAAACAGGTTTTGTAAGAAAAGGATGACTGTGAAGTACCTATGTTTTAGCCATGTTTCAAGAAAAGGGCTGTAGCTATAAATCCAAGAGAAAAAGAGAAGGGGAATAAAAAGAAAAAAAAGAAAAGAAAAGAAAGAAAATGTCATTTAACTATTTTGAGCAGTTTTGAGCTTGTAATTACAAAACAGTGCTTTTCCAAAGACCCTTTAAAATACAATTCAAAGCACTTCATGCCTTTTTAAATGGGAAAGTTAACCATGCTATGTTTCTGTGGGTTGACTGATTGTCTTGCACTCTTACCTGTTCTAAGGGATTGAAACATGAGCCTGATTTAAGCAGCTAATTCTGTAAAGTTGCCTTGTAAACATTATATTATTTTCAGTGACATAAAAATATTAAAGACATTGTGATGAACTAAAGCAAATCTCATGACAGATTGTTTTGCAAACCTTCTGTTTAACTACACAAAACTTCCCACAAACAAGGAAAGAACAAATGATCCTTAAATTCTATGGGAATTTTGCAGAATTTGAATCCAATGCAATGAAAATAAATCAGTGCCATATAGTCATCAAGGCATATTTTTTTTCTACATTTAAACAAAATAATATCACGTCTTTCATTTATGTGGTCCAAAAGATTATATGTTCTTGCATTCAATACTTCCCTTTCTTTATCATAATCTGAATTCTGCTGTCATAAATTCTGCACTCCATCATCTATACAACCTAACATTTTTGACAAGCTAAGGTATTTATTTTTTTGAAGATAGGTCCTTGTATGTTTGGTAAACTTAGTACCTCACAGCAAGTACAAAAATATGAGCATATTCGATTACAGTGTCAGAACAGCAGTCTTGTGTAGTTATGAATACACACAAGATGACCTGTGCCCTAGTAGCTTGCAATTGCAGCACATTTTCCCCAGAGGTAAAATTTGGACACACTAAACCTAATTTCACACTTCATGTAAAACTAGTCACTCTGTTGTCCTGGCTAAGATACAGCATTATTCTCTTTGGTTTTTACAAAGCATATTATAGATTTAATTAATATGGCCGCTCTCAGAATAGAGATTGAAAGCTATTTCCACTGAGGTCCTAATTCCACACTCTGTTTAGTGTTTCCTGCTGGTTTTGCATTTCAGAGTAAGATCGGCACTGCTGTGTCTTTACTGCAAGAAGGTTTCCGTTTTCTCAGACAATAAGCCTGTCCTCGTGTCAACTGGGATAGAGCTAATTTTCTTCTTAGTAGCTAGACTATCATTGTGTTTTGGATTTAGTATGGAATTTAATATGAGAAGAATATTGATAATATACTGATAGTTTTAGTTGTTGCTAAGAAATCAAGGACTTTTCAACTTCCCATGTTTAGCCAGTGTACATGTGTACAAGAAGCTTCTCAGAAAGGGTCATTAGACATTGGAACGGGCTGCCCAGGGAGGTGGTGGAGTCAACATCTCTGGATGTGTTTAAGAAAAGACTGGACATGGCACTTAGTGCTATGTTCTAGTTGATATGGTGGTGTCAGAGCAATGATTGGACTCGATGATCCCAGAGGTCTCTTCCAACCTGATTGATTCTGTGATTCTCTGATTTACGTACACTGTGGAGGAGGGAGCATAGACCAAGCAACTGATCCAAACTGCCAATAGGATATTCCATATCATGCAATGTCATGCTCAGGATATAGGTGAGAGTTGAATGGAAGTCGGGCACTGTCTCTTCCAGGATTGTGGTTTCAGGGTTTCTCTCCTCTGGGATCGCTAGTCCTTGGTCAGCGGGTGGTGAGCAGTTGCACTGTGCATCACTTATTTGTACATTTTTATTATTATCATTATTATCATCATTTTATTCTATTTCAATTATTAAATTGTTTTTATCTCAACCCAGGAGTCCCTTTATCTTTACCTTTCTGACTCTCTTACCCATTTTCTGGGGGGCAGGGGAAGAGTCAGCGAGCGGCTGTATGGTATTAACTGCCTGCTGGGTCAAACCATAACAAAGCCTTATTTCCTCCTTTGAAATAATTTTTTAGCTAGTCTATTTTCATGCACACTGTCGTTCAGGTTTAAAGCCCTCCTTTCTCATGCTGCACAAGCAGCAAGTTCTTAATCTTCATCTGCTCCATACAACAATAGGTGCCCACGCACTCACTACAGTCTAGAAAAGTCATAACAAAGACATAACAAAGGAGTAAGGAAGCAACTGCCATGTTCAAGTAACACTAGGTTCAGTGGAGCTGAAATTAATTTCAGCCACAAAGGAACATGTATTCCCAGTTTGGTGATCTTTCCTTACAACCAGAAAACAAGTAATCAGGTTCACAGAGAATGAATACTTACACTAATTTAGTAATGAGGAGGTTACACACAGCTCTCCAATCTCTTTTTAAGATCAAGGGACAACAGCAAGTCAAATCAGTAGGTTGTAGATCAGTCATCCACCTAAAAATCTTGCATAACTCCTTGAGCTCTGTCTAGAAAAGAAATCTAACCTTTCCTTGGAGGTGCAGTTTGTAGTCAAGGCAGCTTGCCTCATGCAGGAGGCAGGCCACTGATTTTCAGAACAGCAGAAAGCCTCTCTGGCCAACAATAAATTTATGTCCAAGGGGAGCCTATCGTAAGAATACAATACAGTACAGTTACAACATTGTAAACTGGAGGTGCTAAAGCTGCGCTTCACCAAGGAATAGCGATGACATCCCACACGCCCATGCTGGATGAAAAGGCACTCATTCTAGCAGGGGTTACATCAGACACCATGGAGACCCACTGTATTTCAGTCTCAGCCGGTTTGCCCTCACTTGGACCTCCAGTTCAGACAGCCATTAGGAAATCGTAGACTTAGCCTCAGGGTAAGGAAATTACAGCCAAATTAAAATCACTATGTCAACAGCTAAGCTCTCCATTTTCCTCATAACATGCACTTACCTCATGAGGAGAGATGCAATGCCTCACATGTAATATACCAACTGTACGCAGCATGCAAAAACTGTCCTGGTTTGAGGAAGGAACTACCTTCTCAGACAGAAAGTTCATAGCATATGCGTAAATCTCTTATTGAACACTGGTGCTTGCGTAGCAAATGTTGCAAAGGAAGATGACACTTTTTTTAACTGCCTGCAACATAAGACATCAGTGACTGTTCTTACATATTATCACAAGGCGGATAACTTAGCAGGTATAGCATCATCCATCCGTGTGAAGGAAGGATGGATCAGAGGGAGCATACCACCAGATAATTTTATTTTCCTCCCCAGCTCAATTAAGAAATAACTGTCTTTTCTTCTCAGCATGCTCTTTTTATCTTGTCTTACTTCTGAGTGATTTCCTCCCCAAACTCCTTCCCTCTCCTACTTCAGCACTGGCTCTGAATGCTGATGAGACACTGTGTGCCACCCTAGGTAGTAACTTTAGTATTTCAGGTATTAAGATTACCTGACCCACAAACATTTAGGTACCAGTCACTCTGGTGACTTATCTGAAACAGACCCAGGTGCTATGCTGGTGCTGCCTGGATCACAAAAAACCTATACACATGCACACAAACAAATACAACCCTTGTGCAGATGGTGGGGAGGAACAAAACCACATTTTTTAATAAAACAAAGATTAAGGAAAGATATTTGCCTTTGAAATGCAACATCTCTTGCTTGCTTCTCAGAGACCTACAGTAATTAAGGATAAGTAGCAACTTAAATGTATTTTGTTTTATCTGCAACATTGAAAGCTTCAATTTTCTGTCATTGAGGGGGAACAATGTGTTTCTTAAGAAAATTGTTCTGTGTTTATAATGACATCACGCTGCCTCTCACAGATTGTTGCAAGTCTAAGAGCTTGAGAAAGAGGAAGGGCACATGAAGTACAGTACAGTTTTTCAGCTGTTTAAGTAAAAATTCCTATACATATTAATGTACAAAAAGTAAGGAGTAAATTAACATTTTTTTTCTTTGACTCTGAACTCTCTTCACACTGCAGAGCTTCTTTGCACATCACCATTATTTGGGAAATGCTTTTATTACAGAGAAAGGGAATAGTACACATGTATTTTATGAAACTCTGCTTATGCTGTACCAAAAAGGTTGCTTTCATGTCTGAAGTTTTAACACTTGTAAGAAAAAGAGTTTTGTCAGGTAGCAGTCAAAACATTAGCCTATCACTTGTGGCTAAAGAAAAATAGATCCACAGAGATTTCCAGAGTATGGTAAAGATATTATTGGCCAAAAAAGTTATCTTAGAGGACTTGTAATGCAGAGACATCTATTTTTTTTTTAATTCTGATTCCTATCACAAGTTTTACAACTACACAGATTTTCCTAGTAAGAATCCCAGACAGGCTGTAAGATACTATCTGAGCTAACCTTCATTTTCTAGCTCCACCTTGTCCAAACTCAGAAATCTGCCAAGGAAAATCTGAGCTTTATAAATTGCAATGCCAATATAATAGTCTAATGTTCAATCAACGAGGGAAGCTGAGGAGTTGTCATTGATAACGCCTTATCAGCAGTTTGCACCGCTTTATATTCAAAAGCCTTGCACACTTCAGTGAATCACACTGGTATCACCAGGAGAGAGCAGTAACCCCTCAAATCACCAAGAACTGAATGATTTAGCTGTGACACATGAGAAACAGTACAATCCAGAAACAGATTGGGACTGACACAAAAACTGGAAAAACTGGCATTGCATTTTCCCCACCTGGTAAATCACCTGCAAGCAGGATGGTACGCCTCCGGCAGCCGTTTGAGATCCCAAGTCCCACCCAAGCGAAGTACAATATCCAAGTCCTGAGGCAGCTGAGACTTTTATGAGTACAGAAAAGCTGATTTAGGAGGGAAAGTCAGACCATTCTCGCCGGGCATAGGTGTGAGGACACCGGTCAGGCTGCATCTGCAGCTGGTCCTCATAAGAGTAACCCAGGCTATAATCAAACCCTGAACTTGCAAATCTGCCACTGAAAGTGCTGTTGGGCTTCTGCATAGAAGGTTAAAAATACCTTTTCAGTACTGCTTCTGGCTGCCATGACTGTTGGCATTGTCTGATTTAGTGCTTAGTTTGCTCATCTTTCAAGGGCAAGTTTTCACCAAATTAGTGGTGATGGAAAACATAAGATTTATTCAGTACCTGCTCTGAGGTCCTGATGAAAATGAACAGGCAGAGGCATTGTTTGAATGTGTGAACTCATTAGAGGCACTAATGTAAATACATATTTTTAAATGGTATTTCTGCAATCTGTCCTATAGATATCCCTATTCAGAGCACGGCCATCTGCAAAGCATGTGATAAAAAATTCTTGAAACAGTTTCTTAATGGTCCTGACAGGCATGAAATTTCATAATAAACCATAGAGAACATACCTGTGGACACTCAAACTATTAAATTATATTAGCTTTTCTGTTCATTGTTGCCAGCACAGGAAGAAACACAAAATAATCACCTTGAGAGGATATTCCTTGCAATAACTATCACCAGTCTCTTCTCATCTGCAGCTCAGACTGTGGCATCCAATGGACTGAGATCAATCAGTCCACTGAGATCTACCTTCAGGATCCCAGAAAATCAAATTTTTAAAAGCAGATCCAGCCTTCTGTGACTTCTTGCTGAACCATTGCCAAATAATTTCAATTTGGTACAAATTTTTAAAAACATGATGGCTTTTCTATTTCCCCAGCGTGTACCACTGATTTAAAAATAAAATAGAATCTATACTGAAATGCAGATACCAAAGGAAAAATACAGAAAAACAAAGTACATGTTTTAAAAACTGTATCTAGCCAAGCCCGGTTCAAATAAGGACAATTACTCAACTCATAAAACTGCCCCTATTCACTATATTTCTGAGTTTTCCATTGTAAGCTACCATATCAAAGTTCACATTCCAATCAAGACCACTAAACCTACTCCCTTTAAAGCCTGAAAATTATTTGCTACACATGCAAAGGGTTCTTTTTCATGTTTTTTAAAGCTCCTATAGTCAGTTTGCTATAATTACAGGATGAATTAAGTATAAACATGTAGGAAGACACCCCTCTTTGCAGATCAGCTGGAAGCCAATTGTTATGATTTAAAGCATTTCCGTGCTGCTTTTCTGGCAATGTTTAAGCATTTGTAGACATCCCAAAATGCTTTGTGGGAAGGGAAGTGATAGCAGATACAGGGAAGAGAGAATGACAATTTCAATCAAAGAACTAGTGAAAAGAAGTTGGGCGTTAGACTAGATGATCTTTAAAGGTCCCTTCCAAGCCAAACCATTCTATGATTCTATGAAAATAGCATGACTGTACACTAGGAGAGATCCTTGGAAATTTCTGAACTTTTTCACTCCCAGCTGTGGCTATAACTTGGTCATCATAACTTGGCAGATTAAAAACTGAATGCCTTCTTCCTCTCTTCTCAAAAAAAAAAATTCTTAAAATATTCTTAAAAAATAATAATAAAATAAATTTCCCAATAGCATTTTGAACATAAAGCAATGCTATATACAATTAATGTATTGAGCTAATACTCAACTTGATAATTCTATGCTTTTTGCTAGTTGTATATTCTATTCATATTAACAATTTCTGGGCTCTAATTTTCTGCTCTAGCCTCAAGATCATATGAGCCTGACTTCCACAACTTTAATTAAGATGTATCATCAGAAGGTTTTCCAAACAAACAAACCACAAAACAAGTAAAATCAGAGGAAAGATAAATTACATGCTAGCTTTACTTTATTTTTTTGTTGTTGTTTTATGCCTACCATTGGATCAGTCAGGAGCATTGAGGTACAGAGACCATGTCCAGCTCCTCTGACAGTCTGGTTAACAAGCAGTTGCCACCCAGGTGACTTCCTCCTCTACTGACCCTGAGTGGTCCATGACTCCAGAAAGTGATGATCAACCTTCCCTGCCTTGTTGTGTGATACACAGTTGGGACAAGACTCATCTTGCTTTTATTCAAGCCCACAGGAACGAAAGTCTTCTCTGTCTCTGCTCTCAAAGAATATAACAGCCTGCCTGAGGGAAGGGTTCCTACAACTACATAATCCTTTAAGGCATTTAAGGAACATGGACTTGAACTCAAACCCTTCCAGAGAAAAGACCAAGATCCAGATTTTCAATAAGAAGTTCCTCCTGGGAATCTAAATTATCTGAGAATCTGGCCTTTCTGGCTTTAATGGAAGAAAACAAGAAAAGTATGTTATACATGAAGCGGAAAATATACCCACTCCCACAGCTGACAATTTGCTACATGAGAAGCAAAACTAATGAAACCAATTTTCTTACTTGGGTTGGCTTCTCTGGTGTGTAATAGAGCATCAGTATTGACTGAAGTTCTTCCCACCATTGGAGTATTCACAGTAACCATCTCTTATTTAGATCCTTGGGAGTCCAGTGAGAGTTGAATCCCCGGTGTATTCAACTCCTCATCAGGAACACTGGGTATGGCTTCTGCCCCTGTTTGTATTTCCTCAAAACTTGTAAGGATATATAACGTGCCTGGGATCGTTTATATTTGTCACATGTAACAGAACTTATTAATCAGAAGGTTCAAAAACTGCTGGGCCTGGGAGGGAGAGCTAGAATGATACGGGCACAGATGGAAATACCAGCAACAAGATCAGATAAGTCTTGTTTTCTTTGGAAACTAGCCTTTAACAGTATTCCTTTGTTTTTTTATGTGGACTGGGCTGAATTTTCTTCTTGGTGAGAGATATTCATTTAATAGTACAAGTTAAGTTTAGAAAACAGTGGCAAACTGTATTAAGTATGCTATCTCCGCTGCACCTCCTTATATCCAGACATTTGATGACACAAGTATAATATGCATCTGTGCATGAATTATGAACTACATTTACACTAATTAAAGAACTGGTCATAATGTGGTATAGTAATCATGGATAAAAATGACCATCTGCCTGTTACATTTAGAACAGGAAAAATCTATTATAAGTTTATTCATTTTAACTGTGTTCTGCTGCATATTTACACTGAGATGAATAACATGAAAAATTAAGTACCAAATCAAGGATCTTCTTCATGTCATAGTTTCCGTCCTACTGTTTTACGTACAACAACGAAAAGATCTGAAAAATCATTAATGGAAATTCTTATAATCTGTGTATCTGTAATCTATTCAGTGCCAATAGCGGGACATATGAAAGCTGATTTCCACATTTTATGATAAAGTTAGCCATATTGTGTGTGTCTCAAAATGAATCTGTTGTTTGCACAGTCCATGTCCTTCTGTGTTCTTACAGTCACCAACTGCAAACTGGAGCTGGAATAGGGCATTTTCATTTAGTTTACATTTCATCGATGTACAGCGATAAATGCATAAAGCATCTGAGTGACATTCCAAACCAGCTCTGACATTTCAAGTTTGTTCTTGTCACCTAATGTTAAAGCACCACAACTGTTTCGTCGGTTTATTTCAATTTTATACTGTTTCTTTTTTAAAAAAAGAAAATATAACGCACAAGCAGTTTCGCTGTGTGATCTTTCTCTTTAGAGTGGTCATTGAATCATCAAGCAATGAATATACCGTACCTTCATCTTCTTCTTTAGGATGCAAGCACGTTTGAGAAGGTGAAGGGGAAATATTAGAAAAGCTTGGCTCTGTCCTGTCATGTTGTCTTAGTGTGACATGAAATTCTGTGACATGTGACATTAAAAAAGGTCACTTTGTCAACCTGACTACTAGAATGCCAGAGTATTTTTCACTACAGCTGGCAAATGAATGGCAAATTATGCAATATCTGCAACTAACAATAAAAATATTTTCTTAATTTTTTGTATTTTATGGAGTTTTATGACCTCGTGGAACTTTAAAACATTATGGAGCTGCTCCAGCTTCTCTCCAGTTTTCTCATTTCTTCCCTGTAGAATTTTCTTAGTTGCAATGAGGCTTGGTTTGTTTATTTTTAAGGGATTTATTTAATGTGTTAATGATTTCCCTATTTCTTCTTACTATATTGGATAAAAAAAGAAGCAAAATTGCATTTTTAGTACTATGTTTCAAATTTAAAACAGCGAGAATTCCAAGAAAGAGGGGTAAGACAGGCCCAGATCTTGCCTTTGAAGAATGATCAGCATTTTCTTATATCAGCTGGGACCCTCCAGGTTCATTCTGATATGACAGAGGTTCTAATTGATACCACAACAGTCAAATCCCCTTGAATTTAAGTTTTAGCAGTTAAAAAAAAGAAGGACATTCTTAAAGACTGAAACTACAGTTCTTAACCTAAAACCCATGGTGGAGGTGGAACAGGGGGTAAACCCAAAGAAGCTTTCCAAAGACCAAAAATGGCCTTTATTTTTCTTGATTATTTAAATTTTACATAATTTCAGTTGCTTCGCAATGTATGACTTAAAAAAAAAAGAGAGATTGTGGTTCATATTTATACTCTGGTTTCCTTGTACTTATCATGACACGTACCCAGGTAACTGTACTATGTGTTCTGTCAGCTTTGTAAATTTTAAGCGTTGTTCTCATGGATGTATTACTTGTCTATTCTATTATACTTCACACACTTGGGTTGCTGGGGTTTTGAAATTTCTTTTCAATCTCCCAACAGCCTGTTTAAAAGAGAAAGGCAAAAAAATGTGTTTTTTGAATGTTCTTCTTCTCTTATAAACAAAAAGATTAAACTTGGAAAAATGAGAGTTTGCAATTTAATGAAATGAGACAGGGACTGGCCTCCATCAATACTATAAAACAAAAAAAAGCCAGCTATTATTTTTCTTCTTTTGCCCTGTTTTTTGAGGCTTAATAATGTAATATATCTCAGGTGTTGTGTAAATATGGTAGATCACTATTAATCTCTTTAGTCGGAGATTCCCAATCTGAAGCGCTGATATACAGATGGTGTTTACTGAGTTGGCTATTGATGTGGGCTTCCAGATGGTGATGTATCAGGACTTTTCTTAAGAGCACAGGTAGATCTTGCAGAAATTTTTCTGTTTAAATTGTATAGATTTCTTGGAAGACCCTGTTCTTTACAACAGTTAAAACCATGGCTCTAGAGCACTGGGCAAGTGGGATTTATGCACATAGAAAAGATCCTAACTTTTAACAGTCTATAGTGCTCTATTGTTTAATCTCTCCTGATTTAAAACTTTTCAGATGGAAGAAGTTTTAAAAAATGATATAAAAAATTAAAACTTTCGGAATCAAAGAGAAGGGACAAGTTTTGGGTTTTTTTTCTTAAAATACACATTATGGAACTGGGCTTTGAATCACTTTCATGACATCCTCAATTCCACTAAATCTGCATGTGACGTATTATGTACAAACAGGGATTTAATAATCATAGTTGTTAACTCACTTTCTTAAGGACTATGGCATACTGCGTAGTATATACTGAAACATCAGAAACCCCAAGATCACAACAGGCTGGAATCAGTAGTATGAAGGCACATATAAAAGTATTCTGAAAAGCTAAATTTTGGGAAAACAGTGTTCTTCTAATGCCGATCAAAGAGCTTCTACAGATCTATACTCCCAGCTTGATTTTGAAAGATGGACAGCTGATAATGAATTCACTTAGCATGTGGCAGGAAGTTTGTGTGTCTTACGATTACATTTCCATTATGGGGGTCACCTATGTGTGGGTCCTACACCCCACAGATGTATCTGTTCATGTGAACAAGGAGAAGACCAAGGATGTGCTAATTAACAGGACAGCAGAATACAGGCTGGGATGACACCAATGCATAGCTCTATGCCCATCAATGGGGGGTGGGCTCAGGGAGAAGGACAGTATGAAGTGGGCAATGGGAATGATCCAATACAGTCTTTACAAAAATTTACATTCAGTAAAGCCAGAAGCCAGGAAGTAAGCTAGCTAACAACACAGAATTGTAACATTTTTAAGCCTTGTTCTAATTTCTTAGCTTCTAACAAGATAATCTTAACCAAGCCACAAAAGCAGGGCTACATCCTCATCCTTCCTGACCTCACAGCTCTGTTCAAATCAGTAACCCTTGCTCCTCTTCCTGCAACATTGCCTTTCTTCAATTCTATGTCCCCAGGCTCTCCCTCCTTTCCACCTTTCTAATTTCTTTTTCAGTGTGTCCTCTCATGATCCTCATCTTCACCCAACTTCCTGTCAGGATTATATAGTACTCTGTTCCTGAACACCTTCATTTTGTTTCAGGGTTGTGTTAAAATCAAAATACAATTTTACTGACCAACTCCTGGTGGGTCAGACAACAATCTCTGACTACTGAAGGGCCATTTTTTTGTTTGTTGGTTTTTAACAGACCAAAACTCTGCTTACTGTCGTCTCTTAGTAGATGCCTATCAACCAATACCTACTTGTGTGGTATCCAAGCTCATAAAATGAGTATAATTTTTGATAAAATTAAGATAACTTCTCACAAATTCTTTTTCATGTAAGATGTCTAAAACAAGTATTTTCCTAACCATGCATATTCTTCTCCAGGTTCTCACAATTTCATATAATAATTATTGCAGTTTACTTTTCTTTGGCCTTGACAATCATAACTTTGCCTTTCTCATATCTAAACAGAGTGCTGCTGGGAGAAATATTTTCCTTGTCTTCATGCTTTGTCCGTGCCACTTTTCTCTTTTCGTTCTTCCACTGGCTTCCCCTTTCTCAATCATATCAAACAGAAGTTACTTGTCATTCCCATCAAGGCACTTTATTTACCATCCACATGTTCCCATCACCTCTCACTCCACCTCTGAAGGGTGATTTTAGTATCCACTTGCCCTGAAGTGCCAAGTCCCTGCACCTCTCATAAACTCACACCTGGGAGCATTTCCTCAGCCATCTCCAAACACCGTCTTCCTTCAGCCTTCCTCCTAAGGCTCCCTTCTGCTCTGACGCCCTCTGACTAGCTTCTGCTGCACCTACCATGTTGACTAGTACTGCCTCACTCTTTCCTTGTTCCCCCATCTATCTGCAACCATCTGCGCTGCCTTGTCCTATGTGGCTGTCGTGCTGCTCTCTGTTTGTACAGAGCCTCAGAGAAGCAAGGATTTTAAGGAGCGGTAATATCTTTTATTCGATCAACTGAAACAAATGGAAGAAACAGGCAGGCTTCTGGGTACTTCTTCAGGTCTACAGATATTTTAATTTGGTCTAAAGAATATCTGCACTTTCTCTCTTTACAAATATTGTCCCTCTTATACCCTTAAAGGCAGGCAGATGGAACACCACCCCTGTAACAGTACAGGGGTATACAGCAAATGAATATTCCTATTGATTGCAAATCCCACAAAGCCGACAAAAAATAAGTGTTCATATCTGGAAAAAAAATAGTGAAGTTTGCCTCTGAGAAAAAGTGGAGGTTGAGGTAGGGTGGTAATTATGGTCAATTTTACATTTTTATTTAGAGAAACACCTATTATGTGAGAGGTCACCTGCTATGTTCAGTTTCTGAATAAAATTAACATTATTAGAGAGGATGAACTTGGACCCTGCCGTAGGACCCAAGAGTAACAGCTTATCCACAAAGGAAGGTCAGGATAGTTTCAGCAGTTCTGGTATTCACACCTTAGGCTCTATGTTTCTGCTGATTCCAGTGAAGATTTGAGCATGGGACGGGACTAAAGACTGCAGGGGAATTACGTTAAAAGTTATGGAGTGGCCAGAAAAGTATTTTTACAGCCAAGAATCAATTTACTGTGACAGACAGAATGTACTATCTTAGGAGATGTGTGAATTATCAAAGGGTTGACAAATAAAGAGACTGAACAGCTTAGACGACATTAGTAGCATTGAAATTAATACTGTAGCCATGGCTCACTACTTGCTTTTTGGCACAGTTAGAATATGCAATTGCTGAACAGTTACTATACAAAATGAAAAATACCTTTGATATTTTTATTTTTCTCAAAATGGCAATCATTTCTCAGAATCATACTCAGTCTAAGCCAGCCTTGCTTATTTACTACCTACAAGATATGATGCCTAAGAGTTGTGTAAATTAACACTTTACTTATTACTTTAAATGTACTATTGTAATTTTTTCTTCAGAAAAAATATGTGCTACTTAACTATACCCACAGATGAAATGCAAGAGGAGAGAGAAACCCAAAGAAACTCTTCCTGCACAAGGGGAAATAAGTTCTGCAGATTTTCAAGTGGGAAAAGAGGTACCAGCACTTTGTTTAGTGGGTTCTGGATTGCTATTTTATTCCATTCTTTGAAGGCTGTTAGTGACAGTAAAGTAAGAGCACAATGCACAATTGCACCTCTCCTGTGAAGAAAGGCTGAGACAGCTGGGTTTATTGAGCCTGGAGAAGAGACCTTATTGCAGCCTTTCAATATATAAAGGGAGCTTATAAGACAGATGAAGAGAGACCTTTTAGCAAGGCCTGTAGTGACTGGACAAGGGGCAGGATTTTTAAACTGAAAGAGGGTAGACTTAGATAAGGAAGAAATTTTCTATGATAAGGGTGGCAAGACACTGGACCAGGTTGCCCAGAGAAGCTGTGGATGCCCCCTCCCTGGCAGTGTTCAAGGCCAGGTTGGATGGGGCTTTGAGCAATCTCGTCTAGTGGAAAGGTGTCCCTGGCCATGGCAGGGGGGTTGGAACTAGATGATCTTTAAGGTCCCTTCCAACTCAAGCTATTCTGTGATTCTGTGGTTCTATAACTGGCATTGTAATTTTGTCATGAACTTTACTGAAAGATTATAAAACCCAAAGGATGTAGGGTCAAGCTGAACAATAACTCTGTCCAGTTTTCATACCGCAAACATATCTTAAAGCTGCGTACAAGCTGATTATCAGACATTAGCGCAAATGAATGGTTGCATAACACTTGATATACTAAAAATCAAAGTACCATAGATTTTTGTTATGATATTATTAAACATCTTAACTGATTTTTCAGAGATGTAAAACTGAGTAAAACACTGATACTCAGCTACTATTCTAGCCAATGAATATAACAATTTCACTGCATCCCTTGTGTTCAGAAAGCAAACTGAGTGAAGAGTTTGTACTGAGATGTCTCCTGGAAGGGACGTTTCTGAAAGGATTAAGCCAAATGGCTATGCAAACCCCAAAAGGAAAAAGCTTACTGAATTCCAGAATCTGTTCTTCATGTTTATATTCAGCTCAATGCACAAGCGCATTTTTTTCCATTCCTTAGACTTTCACCAAGACAATTTGTAATTGTTAACGTAACTGGCTAAAGCCTTTTAGGTGTAAATCAGTAAGCAAAGGACTGAGGTGGAAAAGTAGTTTCCCTCTGACAGATGCGTGCTTGAAAATGAGGTGATAATAGGTAAAATGGTATTAAGAAGACTAATGACATACAATAACAAGCCTGTCTAATTGTGAAGATTTAATTAAAGCAGAGCTGCTGTGATGCTGATGTAGTTATTAAGACAATATCTGGCTTTCTCTGTCAGATCAAGCTGCTGTTTCAAAATAATATAATCTAGATCTTTAAAAAGATCTAGAACCTAGAAAGTCATAGAAATATTTTAATCTACTTAATTACTTTGAGTTGAGAGCATATCAATGGAGTTGGGAAAAAAAATCGTATTTCTGAGATGCTTCAGAAGCACATTATATGTTGAGTTCTTGCCATTCTGCAACATACTTAGTGCCTGAAATTTTTATAAACAAGATTGTATGAATGATAAAAATCTGGATGAATGACAAACTGCAAAACACACAACATTTTATTATAAGGTTAGGTGCTTTCAGCTCTTTCCCACTGAATTATGTTTGCAACTGCAGTTAGCATCATATGCTATTTGGCCAATATGTGTTTGACATTAGAACCCAAGTTCCAGGAGACTAATGTATGAAACAGATTTCTCCCTAGGCTCCTTGCACCATCAGTGAAAAACTACATACTCCCTTCAGTTACTAATTTAGAGCATGGGCACAGATTATCTTAAGAAACACTGATCTAGAAACTTAAGTAGATGGTATGAATTCCTCCTTGTTCCTCTTTTCAGTCTAGTCCCACTGTCCAATCTTTCCTGGGGGCTCAAATATAAGTCATTGGTTTGGAAGGATGCATACATGGCTGTCCTCAATCCCCAGAAATTTTCACCTGAAAACTGCTAGCTAATTCAAATAAAGCACTTTTCTTGCATCTGCTATCACCTCAGAACATTTTCATGCTGTCTTGTATGCCTACTTCAGCACTTGCACTTTCTCCTTTTTATTCCCTTTTCAATATCCATTTACTGCCTTGGTTTCCACTTTATGGTGACCTTAATAACTGCTATGATTAAGGAACTCAGTCAGCATCTCTCTTTGGAAAATGTTAGAATGTGTAAGACCTACTAGTTGTAACTTGACTCAGAAGTCCTAACATGAACCTTTCCTTTCCCTCCATTGATTTCCTTATTCATAAGGAGTAAATTTTTGCACTCGAACCCCATCAATATCTTTATACCATGGGGGATTTTGACTGTCAATTAAATCCAAGTTTAAGATTGTTTTGAAAAATGGACTCACCTCTTGTGCAGGAACGATGCAGACAGTTCTGCATGCCTCTGCAATAGGGGAGCCCGAGTGTATTTGGTATCTTACTGTAGGTCCAAAAATCTCACGTCATGTGGACAGATCAGTGGTGGAAAAGCAAACATACTACAGCCCAGACCATGACATAATTTTCTCTGTTTAATGCTCTTAGAAGTGGTATGCTCACCTTGAGGTTGCCCTACAGATGGACTAGCAGCCAACAACATGGAGAGAAAGCAGAATCATGGGGTACAACATGTCTGTGCCCACACTCAAGCCTGCTACTCACCTTGTAAGGCAGGGATATCTTCTCTGTGTTGCTTTGCAGTAATGCCATTGAGTGGCCCAAAGGCTTTAAGGACAAAATAGGGCTTTATAAAAGCATCTCAGAGAGACTGATTTAAAATATCCCAAATACAACTACTTAAGAGATAATATAAATTCTATCATTGTCTAATTCACATTAAGCAAAATTCACCGGTGGAGGGAAATCTTCTTTTCCCTTGTCCCTGTACAAAGCAATAACAAAAATTAACAGCTGATGGTACGTGAACTAGTAGTTATTTGGACAGTCATTCGGACAGTCATTCAAAGTCTGTTTTAATCCTTTCACATCTGATTTTCATTATTTTTCCTTCCAATCACTGTTATATCTTTCCTAGTTATTTCAGCATTTCTCATTCCAGCTAATAACCAGAAACGAACATATAACTATGGTTCTGAATTTTACAGAAGGTTTGGTTCAAATTTGGTGCTATAAATAGCATAATATTTATAGCCAAAGAGGAAAGGGGACAAAACCAACATTTTACGTAAGCCAGAGAAATAATGCAGAAGTGGTTTTCTCTCTTTAGAGTTACAGGCTTGAGATGGTAACCTACAGGCAGTGGGATTCATACCTCCTAACCACTAGATTGTGTAGTGATTCCACCCCAACAAACTGCTTTGATAGTTTCTGTTTACTCTGGGTTTTGGATTAATTGATCCAACACATTAGAAAGAACATCCCCCTAAAGTTTCCTCTATTTTCAGTTGTCAGAATTGTTCTGCCTTCACACGCTGTCTTTCAGGCAAACTCTCCTCACCCCTTCAACACTTTACACAGGACCTGTACATCCCAATTTATTCTAGCACTGTGTTACGTTAAGACATCTTGTTTTCAGCATCAGCATCAGTAATGATAGCTCCCAGGAGAGCATGATTTAAAGACTGCTCTTGAGCACGAAAAGATTGCACAAATTAAGTTTCATGAGTTTCAGAAAAACAGTGGAGAGTCTCCTTTATTATTTACAAAATTAGTTTTCAACTGTTGAATTACATAGAAATGACAAAAAAGGAGTCTTTAATTGCTCATGCTTTTAAAAAAAATCTTACTCTTGCACTGCTTAGCATTTTTTAAACATGAACACTCTAAAGCTGAATGGAATCTCAATCTGTTCTGCCCCAAACTGTCTTTATCCACCTTGATTTTCTCCTTTCTAGTTTACTTGTTCTTACTTCTGAAAAGAGAACTGAGAGGATTTGCTCTCAGTACATCCATTTTTCTAAAAAACTCATTCCAATTCTTCCTAGCTTGTTAAAGTCATGCATAAAATCTATTTGTGGTGGCCTTTGAGCTCTAGTGATGGCCATGTTTGTTCCCTTCTCACTGTGCCACATTAAATTCCACCACAATTGATAGTGCACGCTTGCTTGTGGAATAAGCCAAAGATCAGGGAATGACATTGCAAATAAATAACTTCCTGTAAGAAATTGGCTTGATATGTCCCAGTTCAGGAAGGACTAAAAATTGTTGAGGAAAGATCAGCCAGAATTACCATGTTTTGAAACTGTCGAAAGGCTAGACATTATGGGCTGAGGGCAGTTCCTGTTTACTGGCTGTTCTGCCAACAGCATGTGATGAGATACTAAAGACTTGCTCTAACATCGCCCTAGAATACTTGACACAGGTGGAGTATTGGAGTAGGGGAGAAGAAGTAGCTGTTTGCTTTCCTGGCCATAGGTGAGCTGATGAAGAAACACACTTTGTAGTTTAAACTAAATACTGATTTCTTTTCCTCTAAGTACTTCTCTGCTCATCAAAGCCAGAATTCATTTGCTTTCAAGACCAAAAATATGGTTGAAAATACTGGAAGTTATCAAAATTCCCAGAAGACACCACTGGAAAACTGTGAAGCTGCAAGGGGCTTGTGGATTCACAAAGACTTTACAAGTCATTTGATGTCAGAGGACATCACAAATTCCAGGACACAGGTGTGTCAAAGGGAGGCAAATTTTTTTCTCCCTTAAGAGTTGAGGAAGAGAGTCAGTCATGACTTGCTTAAGCAAAAGAAAAAGGGGGAACTCTTAGAAAACTTCTGGGTTTACTTCTCCTGTATTTGCAAAAGAAAGATGCCTTAAAAAATTATTCTTCTAGGTAAAATCACAATGGAATTTAAAATTTCAGAAAGAAATCAGAATGAAAAAATACCTTTCTGTTTCAGGACACTGGAAAAAAAGCTCCTGTCACTTTACTTCCCTGTTCCAAATGTAATTAGTTGTGTTTCAAGGAAATGAAAGGAAGGAATAACTTCCTTACAGTCTGCAAGTACCGTCACCCCAGAAGCTATTAAAGAAAGCAGAACAGCTATTTAAGATAGACACATGATGAAACAACTCTCATGATCAGTTGCAAATTAAATAGTTTCTCTACACAAATCTAGACATCCTGTCTATCTCAGGCAACACTTTCACACAGAAAATGGAAAGACAGAATTAGGGAGATGGAAATAAAACTGGAAACAGAAAAGAAAGTGAAAGATGCCAAATAAGGTAATGGAGAAATTGTAGTATCTTTTTTTGTTATGTGAAGCAAACTGCTTGTCTTTACCAGAGGATAGATTGCCCAAACATGACTTTTATGTTACTTGTGACACCAAATTTGTTCCACTGCATCCTCTGTCTGTAAAACAAGTGACAAACAGGATGTGCTTGTACTGGCAATGACCTCTGTTTGTAAGGTAAAAATATGGCCCCATTGAAATCAATGACAAAACTCCCAATAAATTTAAAAGGACAAGTCTTCATCCAAAGTCTTGCTGTTTCTCAGCATTCAGCTGTGGTTAAGCTAACAGTTTGATCCCACAAATTTTTATGTGACTGAGCAACTATGCTCACTGCAAGATCTTTCACAGCTAAGTAACACTCCCATTTGCAGTGTTACGAAACAAGTAGGCAAATGGCAGCTTGGGGCAACATTGCTATGGTAGCAGACCATCCTACACCTTTGTATTACTTGTGAGGTCTGCAATCTTAGCGCAGTGACTGACATTTGACCTGGGAGAATGTTCTGAACCAAAAGGCAGCACCAGTGGGGGCTTGTGTAAGACCAATGTTGTGTGTACAAAATGCAGTGGAGGAGAAAAATCTTTGCATGCATTCATAGCTTTCATTTATGTCTCCAGGACTGAGAGTCAATTGAGATCTTTGCCAGGTGGCCAACCAAAGGCAAAGTTCAAATTTAGATTCCTGTGAAAGTTTTGGGTGACCCACACCCTGGCAAATGCTAGGTACTGTTTAATTGGGCCATGTTAAACATAGCTCATTAAATTATTGCTGTCTACAGTGCACTGGCCTTTTACTTCTATGTAATGCAAATGCTTTGGGTTCGTTTTCCTTCTTCCAGGCCTATAGTGGATCATCTCTTTTATTCACAAGACACAACTAAGGTAAAATTTATTGCTCATATAATTTATCAGTAAATTAGCCTTTAGACCAATCTTGATTCCAAGGATATATTATTCATTTCTGCACATTTTTAAAGGACTAGAGTCAGAACAGAGACTCCAAATGTAAAAAATCATACTTATAAAGATATCAGATGTATTAAAGAAAGCATTTACATGAGGGCTAATTTTCTTCCAGTGTTGTTTTATGTACTGATAACTACACTGTATGTTACTGAATTAAATCCAGTTAATAAAAAGAAAATAATTTATTGCCAAGTATAAATCACTCTTAGAATTCAAGAAATTCAAACTCTAGCTTTAAGAGGTGAAATTATTTCTTTACTTTAAAGACACCTGTGCCCTAGATGCCTCACTATCCTGGTTGCTTTCCACTGGAGGCTTTCCAGCTTCTCCACATACATTTCCACAGCTGTATTACAGCTGTGACCTCACCACCACCAGCCAGAGGACAATAATAACTTCCCTCACTCTGCTGGCCATGAACCTCCTAACATAACTCAGTATTTGGTTTTCTTTATTCGCAGTGGAAGTTCAATTTGGAATTCAAGGTCTTTTTGTTAGGAAGGAATGCATTTAATGATGGCCTTCAGTAAAGGCTACATGGTTAAAAAGTTATACAGCAGAAAACCTTTTTCATACTTCCTTTTCATTGATTTATTATTTTTCTTTTTTCATTATTGGAGATTATTTAGAAACATAATTATTGGCAATGGTAGTGCCACTCTGGCACAGATCCACCATTGTGTACCATAACTATGTTTTAACAGACCCTGTACAAACTGCGCAAAAAATATTCTTCATACAATAATTTGCTTGAACTTCAGGATTCTGCTCCATAGTACTAATCTTTCAGTCTAAATGACTGGACCTGTGATAGGACTATTCTGCTGTGGATCTGGGACAGCTAACAGGAAACCATGAAAAACTGCAGTAGTTTCCACGTCTGGAAGAATAACTCAGCAGTATAGTCATTTGATAGTCATCGCTATATACAACACAGTTGTATTGCACTTCCCTGATGTTAACTTTCTTTTTTCCCCTAATGTCCAACCTGAATCTGCCAACGTGCAACTTGTGGCCCTTGTCCATGCTGGGGGTAGTTTTTCTCTGTTATCTTTGTAACTATCGTTCAAGATGTATGTTGCTCCTAGATTACCCCTTAACTTCATAAAGTGATCCAGATGAGGTCTAATGAGCACTCAGCAGAGGGGAATAGTCACTTCCCTTGATCTGCTGGCTGTTCCTGGTCATATACTCAGGATGCAGTTGGCCCTCTTTACTGCCAGGGCATGCTGCGGCTTCATGTCCAGCTTGCTGCCCATTGTACCTCCAGTGTCTTTCCCACAGAGCTGCTCCCCAGCCAAGCAGTCCCCACCCTGTGCCCTGCCAGGAGGTTGGTCCATTGCAGGAGCAGGACTCTGCGTTTGTCCTTGTTGAACTTCATAAGGTTCCTGCTGTAGCCTGTCTGTGTCTCTTTGTATGTCAGCCCTGCCCTTGAGTATATTTATCCCAGTTTGGTGTTAGCTGCAGACAAGATGAGGGTGCACTCCATTGCCTCTTCCAAGTCACTGATAAAAATGTTAAACTGGACAGGTCCCAGCACAGACTCCTGTGGTACTCCATTTTTTACTAGCCTTCAATTAGAGTACAAACCATTAATTAACTATGACCACCTGAGCCCAGCCATCAAACCTGTTGCAATCCAGGCAATTGTGCATGCATTCAGACCACAATGTCCTGATTTGGATAGAAGAACATTTTCTCAATCATTGCTGAAAACCTTGATAAAGTTGAAGGCAAATGATGTTCGCCACTCTCTCTTCACCCACAAATCTAGTCATTTTGTCACAGAAGGCAATCAGGTTGCCACAAAAGATTGGATTGACCAGGTGTCAATCCATGCTGGCTATTCTCAATCACCTTCTTCTCACTTCTTGTGACCAGATAAGTGTTCTAAGAGGATTCACTGATTTTCTGTAATTTAATGGACTTAGACCCTATAACATTAGCTTTAATATAAGTTCTTTCCTTTTAGACACAAAGTTTATAGTGTCAGTTCACTGGTCATTTGTACCACTAGGAGTCCATTGACTTCAGTGAAATTACTTCTCATTTGTGAAAAAAAAAATGAAATAAGAGTAGTGCAGTACTGGACCAGGTTGCCCAAGAAGGTTATGAGATCCTAACATTCAATTATCAGCCACTTCCAGATTTATTCCTTTGGAAAATTGTCCTTAGAGTTCTTTGTGGTAAGCACAATAAAAATAATTTCAGTTTCTTATAAGTCTGTAAGATTCCCTTTTATGGAACAGAAAATCTCAATATTCAAGAATCATTTTGTAGAAAAGTAATTTGCAATTGTAATTTGTCCCCATATTGCCATACAAGATTGCACTTAGGAAGACAAATAGAACAGAATGAACTATAAATTTCCTTCCTCATTATGAATTTTCAGGATCCTGCAAAGGCATTATGTCTCATATAAACGTGTGAAATATGGTCTTTCACTGGTGAATTTAAGTAAGCTTGGTTTAATAAGAAGCCAGCTGAAAAAGTTTTTGTGATCACAGAAGATCTCAAGTCCTGCAGTGAGAGAGAAAATTGCCAAGGTGGTAGGAAAAAGTGAGTAACAGCACTTCTTGAGAGGTATTGCTGACCACCTTGAGTCCTGAATGGTTCAGAAGCAAGCCATACAAAGACAAGCACTTATTTCACATTTATTTATACTGTTGCTTTTCTTCTCCTTTTTGCTTCCCCAAATTAAGGGAAATAAAACAAGCTACGCTAGTATTTACATTAACAAAAAATAATTATAGCCTCTATAATATTTTTAAATTGAAGTAATTGCTTTGTATGACCTGCTGCTGACTGTGATTCTGCTCATGTTTTGCTTATTTTTTTCCTCAAAATATTTTGTTACTCTATTATGGGTTTTTCTTGTTCAACAAATATGTCAAAAATATGAAGCAGTTTTATTTCATAAATATTGCAGCCTGCAGCCTGCAGCCTGATAAAATTAATGTAACATTTTGTACTGTTGGATTTTAAATTTCTTCTGTACTGTATTATTTCCTATTATTAGTGTTCCATCCTTGGCTTCATCACAACATATTGAAAGCTCTATTCACCTAAAAAGGAAATAACAGTTATCCTTTTCTGTAATTTAATGGATTTAGACGCTGTACTGTCAGCTTTACCATAAATTTTTACTTTTATATAATGAAGGCAACATTTGCAGTGCCAGTTCTCTTGTTGTTTGAACTACTACAACTCCATTAATCGCAGTGAAGTAATTCCTCATTTACAGAAGTGTAAATATCAGAATCAAATTATGCACTACAGTGTTACTCTATTGACCTAAACACTAAGGTTTCTTGTGCAATGGGACAACCCAGAGTACAACACTGCAGAACTCAGAAGAAATGTTATATGAACGTAATGCGTATTCTGTGTTTTGAAGTTTACAGTTTTAATTCTCAAGGAGAGACTTTTCTATGGCTGTTTCACCAATCAATCACTGGGATGGCGTATTATCATAATACAAATACCCATCATATTACCAAGATTGTGCAATGAAACTAAACCACCTCCACAACACTTTGTTTATATAGTGTTATAAAGTTAATCATTAATACAGCAGCTTATCTCACCATTGTTACTGAAGTAAGAATAGCGAAATATTGTTTTATCCTTTTTTTATGTGAAAAATGAAGCTGAGTGATTCCCACCCCCTTCCTTTGCAAAAGGGTATTCTGACAATGTTCCTTTCAAGGAGGACTCTCTGAGGTTCATGTACAGCAGTTTAACAAGAACTTCCCCTTGGACAAACAGTTTACAAGTGTTTTCCAAAATAGACTTCAAAAACATAACCTTTTCTTTATAGGTGTTTTGAAGATATGTTAGCGCAAGATATCCACATATTCCAGCTAAAACAACTGGGATGGTTTTTTTCTAAGTGTAAAAGGAAAGCCCAATAAACCCTTCCATACATACATGGCACAGTTTTGTCACTGCCAAAACCATTTGACTTGCCTATCTCTTCCAAATATCTCATCTGAAGACTGAGCTGTTGTACAATTCTAGCTTGATGGAAATTCATGCAAGGGAGGTTTGCTACCTATATCAAGGTAGTCAGGATTTCATCATTAGACAATAAGCATAAATTATGAAATGAAGAAGAATTGAAAGAATACAAAAGGCTGCAGAATCTTATGTAACATAGGGTGCTAGGAGGCATTAGGCACACAGGTTTTCATATACCTGCAGATGCATCAAGTGATGCAAGAGAGCATGCCATGACCTTTAAGTTTGCCATTTTTCTCTTCCCCTGTCTTAGGTATCATTAACCTTGAGCCTCAAGAAAACTACGTATTTTCTCCTTATTTTTTACTATGTCCAGCACAGTTGCACTGTAGCAGCTTTTTTGGGAAAAAAAATCGGCACACGCTTACTTTCGTAAATGCTAAAAACATAAGAAAACAGAAAATCAGTATTTATAACAGGGTAGCTCCTAGGCATTGCAGTAGATAATCAGGACACCATTATCATCCATGCTGTATAAATATATACCCAGACTGTTACAGAATCTTCTTCAGAGAGTTTGCAATTTAAATGGATAAGACAGAGAGGGAAAGAGAGAGAAAACTGAACTACACAGAAGACAACTTGTCCAAGGTCACACCACAGCTGTCTAAAGTCACTGTGCTGACACCTTGGAGCCGCTACTGGCAGCACTCATAAAAGTTCCCGTATTTTTTAAGCTTTAGCCTACAGCTTTGTCTGTGGGACCATGCTGCTAATCATCTTTCAAATACGTTAAAAGTAGCAACATAGGGTTGGTTGGTCATTGGAAGCTAGGAGGTCTCCTGCAATTTAAGTACTATTACTCCAGTCTGACAAGTTACCAAACAGAAGAAATAGAAGCAGCTGGATGTTAAAATGTTAAAGAATAGCATTAACCTTCGCAGTACTCAGATTTACAAATGAATTTATTTTGAGCAATAAGAAGAGTCTCCTGGAGCTGTTGCCAACATTAACACTCATTAATGGCTGCCTTATTCCTTATTACACCTCCATTCACAACTGCTCTGAAGAAAGGTGCAAAAGAATGAAAAGGGTAAGAATAAAGGAGAATTAATAGAAATATTCCTATCTCCAATACCCAATGGTCAAAACAGTCAAACATTGAAAACATCTGAACATGCTACAAGAAAGCTGATAGTAATTTCAACATGAAAGCAAGCTGCAGGAATGTGTAAAATGGTTTATTGTTCTATTATTACAATCATCAAATGAGAGATTCAGAGCCCTGAACAAACCAGTTTTAGGTGGAATATAATCTTTGGCAAAATGCTGTTGCAAAAATGTGTTGAAATAACCACAATAATATGATATAAAATTGAGGACAATTAAACAGAGGAGAGGAACTAGAAATTCTTTGCTACAACAATAAAAAGAAGTTACTTCAGAATAATTGCTTGTAACATATTCTACTATTTATCTAAACAAGAAGTTGGAAATGCGGATTATAAAACACAATTTGTTCCCTGAAGTCTATATAAGTAAGAGGAAATAACATTGTCAGCTCAGTGTTTTTAGATAACACCATACAGTATATGCATGGGAAGCATTAATAGATTGAGAAAGGGAAAATAATTTTATCTACTGTCTAGAAAAATTACTGCAAACATAAAGATTCACATATATAACAGCAACAATAGCTTTAAGAATAATTTTTTCTATTACAGATCGACAGAATGAGCAAGGAGGGAAAACCATTTTATGGAAGGTAGTATATAAGGTTCATGTATATGTGCTGGTTTAAGATGAACAACCCAAGCTCTTAATGAAAGGAGTGTCCTGCCTGATACAATTAATTTCTAATAAATGTTGTATATGCTTTGGAATACCCAAATCATGAATATTATCACTTCAGTTTCTGGAAAAGCTTCAACAATCCCATCTCTCTCTCTGACTTCTGATCTACCATGTTTCTCTTCTGCATACTACACCATGAAATGCAACTTCACGTAAGAAGAGAAAGTAATATATTAGAAAGGGAATTTATGTTCATAATTATTTGCAATTCTGTAGGCTACTGAAACTGCAGTTTATGATTTTCAGAATGAATTAGAACTCACAAATGTACTTTCACATAAAAAGCTATAATTGTAAATCACAGATAATCCAGCAGCTCCAGTCAACAGCAGTTATTTTCTAAAGAGATATCCTTTTTCCTTGGGAGAGCACCCTGAGAATGCAATGCAGATGTAGAGGTAACCATTTCCACAACACATTAGAGTAAGGTATTGGAAAATTACTAGTGAAAATGAGTTCATTTCAAACATATTATGCAGAGCATATGGGAATAAAAATCAAGGTCAGCAATCAATAAGACAGGGCTGGCAGTCAAATGTGCCCCCTGCCGAATATAGTGTCTATTTCGACACCTACTCTTCCACGATAACCCAAAAGGAAATGAAGCATTTTGAATTTTAGGTGGTTACTTTCCCCTTTGGAATTGTGGACTGATACTAAGGTACTCTTAAGTTATACGGCTGGTCATTAGTTTCTTGCCAATACCCCTAAAATATGCTCAATGGGGGAGCCACATATCCCAAACTTCCTATCATGTAAGTCCATTGCTTGTGACAACTGCATGCCTTTTTTTCCTCTCTTTCATTTTCCATTCCCCATCAACCTTCACCACCTTCCTCTCTCTCAGGAGAAAAGACTTTTCAGATGCATATGGGTAGAACCAAGCCCATCTGTTCATGTTTTCATCAGGCTGGAGGAGAACAAGGTATGGTTTGGAGGATGTCTATCTATGTTAAGTGGAGAACCATGTTGAAAATGATCTGTCTTCCCTTTCAATAGAGTTTATTCCCTAGTTATAAAAAGAAACCATCATGGCTACACACCTTCTGACTTGGGTCTGGCTTGCATGTAGCCTGCTCAGGCCACAGATAGAAAAACTCACCTTTGTACTCACTCCCATAGACCTGCCCTTAGGCTCAGCTATACTGTCTCCCCTGTCCTGATCTGTTAACATATTTCACATAACTGCAATGGCTTAAATCATGATATGTGTTGGAAAATAATGTAGTTTAAAAGCATGCATGTACGTACTAGAAACAGGAGGTTCTGGTTTCAAAACCTGGCAGTGACTTTTGGTGCAGATCTCTTTAGCATGTCATCCCATCTCAGTACAAAATGAAAGCAGACTTTAAAGATGAAGCTGTGTCAAAGGAGTGTTTTGAAAAAACATCTCTGCAGATGGTAAAAGGCACAGTGCCCAAGCCTAGGCTAATACAAATTACAGAGCTTCTCAACAACTCCAGAATTTACAACAGCAAAGAATTTAGTCTACCTAGAGCTACGTAAATACTAAGAATTGTCAAACTGTTACTCTTAATTTATATTTCTTTGAATGTGGAGAGGTTTGTCACTTGTCACTCTATTATTTGTGCTACTCTGTTCCATTAAATGGTCATTCCAAGACCATAATATTGTTCCTACCATCCATAGAACAATGCCACATAAAAAAACCTAGATGATGTCCAAAAATTTCTTATGCATGTATATGTCATCTTCTCAGTAGCAAATACTTAGTGCAGTACATCTCTATTAAGATAAGATCTTAAGCATCACTTAGAAGGAAATATTGATTTTGCTTCTTAATCCTATGACCATATGTAAAAGGCAGATCTTCCAAACAGAAATTAAAACACTTGTTTTATCTTTATCCTCTTTCTACAACAGCCTAATGACTTGTTTGCATTGTTCCCTACTGCTGTGCACTGTCTTGATTATTTCAATGACTTTTCCACAATAATCAACACTTCTTTCCTCATCAGTGTACTAGATGATTGGTTTCTTTTTCCCAGACTAATTATTTTACATTTTTCTATACCACACCATATTTACCATCTGTTGACCCAATTACCTAAATGATCCAAATCCTCTTCAGTCTGGTTGCAGTTTCTCATTATTTGCTTTAACTCCCATTTCGGTAACATCCATAAGCCATGAGGGCTTATTTTCCATTCTACATCTATGTATCAGTAGATCTTAAGACTGCAATCTAGAGAATCAGATCCCACTGAAGAATATTCTGAATCTGATGCACTGGACAATTATTTCTTCAAATGGTATAAAAGATGATACTAGCGAGTATATATATAAACTTCTGGCTTACTTTCAAGTTTAGGTTCAAATGTTCATTCATCTTCCTCACTTTTAAGGATTTCAGAGATATTTCGGAAGTATGTAGCTATCATTGCAGACATAAATCATTTGCTTCTCGGCTTTACCAGATTTGTCTAATACTAACTAACTACTAACAGAAAGAAGGCCAATACACAACTGGCTGCTCAGGTGCTCCTGACAATATGAGTTGCTTTACTGATATCCTGCAAGGATTAAACATTTCTACAGATGAAAGTGGGTTTCCAAAGTATAACATACATTTCATATGAGAACGCTTGTGATAACAACTCAAGATGCTACAGTAACCTTCAGTAAGCAGTAGTGGCTTTGAAATTTACAAGAAAAGATACTAATACAGTTTCTTTCTGAGGAAAGAAAGGAGCAGGATGGAGGAGGGTTTCTAAGAGATGGTAAAAAGCCTTTTCTCACTGTGATTTTTAAGCAAGTGGGAGAAATCAGAAGGGAATGGTATATGCACAAAGAGAGTTAAAAGGCTTGAGGGTTTTTAGGGTGAGGGATTTGCAGTTTGCTCTAATTGCCTGCTTATTCCTTCATTACGGTTGAAGGGTTCTGGTAATTCACCATTATTAAATATTCAAGGACTGGTCCAGAAGAAGCATTCTTTGGGGATTGCTCTCATCACTCCAGTGCCAGTTGAAAATTCTACTTTGTGCCTGTTCATGTGTGCAAATAAAGCTCTGCTTTTCCCTTTTTATTGACTTCCTTTACTAAAAAGGCTTCAAACATTGTGGTAATGTGAGATTATTTAGGAAATTAATGCTTGTGCATCTTTCATGGAACTTTAGCAAGAACAGTGTGTTTACTTTTTGGAAGCAGAGAGTGAAAATATTCCTGCCCCTGAGTAGAGTCTTTATATGTCTAAACTCCCTCCAGTTCCACGATGCTAATGGTCTCCCTTACTTGCAGACCTCATAGCATGAAAAGTCCATCCTCTTATTCCCCTGTAAAAGTGGACCAGTATAAAAGATACAATCATAAGTTATACAGCAGTTTCAAGCCACCTGAAGAACAAATTGTCAGTTATGTTAGGGAAATATTGCATTACTATAAAAGCTCCATCAATACCAGGACCCTATCATAATAGGGAGTATTTACACATACAGTAATGGAGCATCCTTTCTCCAAGTCTTCAAAAAAAAAGAGGCACAAAATACCTTCTTCTACTGTGTGGGGACAAACAGCACCTACAAAAACCTGAGAAGAGTGCTTGGCCATCGCATAGCACATTGGCATAGAAGTTAGTCTCATTTCTAGGTAAGTTTTTCACTGAGGTCTGAATTCTGAGGTGGGAGTAACAGTGAAAGTCCTTCAAAAGGTGCAGAGGGATCACAACTGTTATATTGTAGAAATCGGTTGTCACCAGCAAGCACCTTCTAAGGCTTGAGAGCTACTCTTGGAATTACCATGACACAATGGCCTCATGTTTGTACTTCAACATCCAGCTCGGTACATAAGTGTTCGCTTTAGTTTAGTAGTTCATAAGGACCATATAAAATACTTTCAAATTCACAGAATCACAGAATGGTTAGGGTTGGAAGGGACCTCTGAAGATCATCTAGTCCAACTCCTTGCTAAAGTAGACTCACATAGAGCACATTGAACAAGGTTGTGTTCAGGCAGGTTTTGAATATCTCCAGAGAAAGAGACTCCACAATGTCCCTGGGCAGCTGTTCCAGTGTTCTGTCACCCTCAAAGTAAAGAATTTTTTTCCTCATATTCAGATGGAACTTCCCATGTTTCAGTTTGTGCCCATTGCCCCTTGTCCTGTCGCTGGGTACCACTGAGAAGAGTCTGGCCCCATCCTCTTGACACCCACCCCTAAGGTATTTGTAAGTATTGATAAGATCCCCCCTCAGTCTTCTCTTCTCCAGGCTAAACAGACCCAGCTCTCTCAGCCTTTCCTCATAAGAGAGATGCTCCAGTCCTCTAATCATCTTTGTAGCCCTCCACTGGACTCTCTCCAGTAGTTCCTTTTCTTTCTTGAACTGGGGAGCCCAGAACTGGACACAGTACTCCAGGTGTGGCCTCACTAGGGCAGTGTAGAGGGGGAGGATAACCTCCCTCGACCTGCTGGCCACACTCTTCCTAATGCACCCCAGCATACCATTGGCCTGCCTGGCCACAAGGGCACATTGTTGGCTCATGGTGAACTTGTCCACCACAACTCCCAGGTCCTTCTCTGCAGAGATGCTTTCCAGTAAGTCAACCCCTAACCTGTACTGGAGCGTGGGGTTATTCCTCCCTAGGTGCAGGACCCTACACTTGCCTTTGTTGAGCTTCATTAGGTTCCTTTCCGCCCAACTCTCCAGCCTGTCCAGGTCTCGCTGAATGGCAACACAGCCTTCTGGTGTGAAACATTATGGGTTGCTACACAGAAAATTATGGGTTGCTACACAGAAAATTACAGAGTAATTACAGACCTTGGAGCGTCAAAGCAGTGATGGCCTGTGTCCTGGATTCTGCTGAGGTTTGTTCATCAAAAATTACATTTACTTTCTCTTTCACCTGAAGTCAAACTCTGCTTTCACTTATATTTTGATAGTCTAAGGCACAATCTGAAGAAAATGAAGTTGCAAAACCTTGCATTTCATACACAAGCAAACAAAAACCCTTAACAACCTGATGACAAAATTCGATCTGTGGAATCAGTATTATAAGTGGTAACGTATAATTATGAAGATTACTCACTTCCTTTGTTTACATCTTTGAAAATTTTAGATGCTAGGGAAATTTTTTGTGTTGTTATTACAACTCTACCAGAGTTTGACACAAATTTGTTTTGGAATTCCTTATAGAAACGGCAAAAACTTAGGTTTGCTCTCTAATCCTAATAAAATAACCAAGATTCTTTCTTCCTGGAACCACTGAATAAGGAAATTCAAAATAAATCTAGGCAATGATTTTCTGAAAATGGTGTATCTACCTAACAAAAGCAATTTAATCAGACTCAAGCTGGTTGCAAATTTGTCTGAAATTCACCAAAGAGTTTCAACTAAGTGAAAAAAGTGTTAAAGGCTGATTTTCACAAAACTATGCTTTAGTGGTCTGAGCACTTCAATACGGAGATGATCAATTTCTTCTCTGACTGAAGAAGCTCAAAACACAAATCTTCCCTTCCTTGGAGAGTACCCTGACTAGCAGCCTGTAAGCATGTTTGTTTTTTTTTTTCTTTACTTTGCATAACTGATTAAATGAAGGTGATAATTCTTTCACATCTGCAATAAGCATCCAATCCATCATTGTTGGTGGGTTTTGTTGTTATTTTTTTAAGGTGTCTCTTTCTTCACACTAGTCTTCAAATATTAAAGTACTACCTGAAGCAGAGATCAGGAGAGGGAGGGAGTGATTCTCTGGTCTGGTAGTTTCAAAAATAATTTAGGAGAATTTCATGGTTCCAGAATTTGAGCTACTGAACATTAAATTATTTACATAACATGAAAGTGTCTACAGGAGAGACTGAGAATGCACTTTATCTTCCTCTGAACCTAAATAACCTATAGCTATGTGACTACGGTGCTCCTCCTGAATAGATAGACAATATGGGTTTGATTACCTTCTCACTGGGAAAGATCTGGACCCATGTGTCCTGTATGTTTTATATCTGATCTACCGCATAAAGGGGCACATTTTTTCAGCAGTTTTGCAAAAAAAAAATTAATTTTCATAATAAAAGCCAAAATTTTCATTTTAAAAAAAAAAAGACAGCCAGGCTGGATCAGACCATCCAATCTCTGATGGTAAAAGGTAGTCGACAGCCTAATAAAGACTGTAAGAACAGGGCAAGAATACACTGTTATTTCAGGAGAATATTTTCCCATTTTCTAGCAGTCTGTAACTTAGGGACCTCCTGAGCTCCTGATGCATCTTTGAATTTAATAGTCCCTCATGGGATGTTTTCTGCCAAGAATTTGTCCAACCACTTTTTAAGTCCGTGTAAATCTGTAGTATCTGTGACATCCCCTGCAATAAGTTTCTCAGCTTAATTACACGAGATCTGAGAACATACATCCCATTGCCCATTCAAATCTACCACAAGATAATGCAAGCTGACAGGTTTTTCTTATGGGGGGAGAAGGAGGGAGGAGAGAGAAAGACAGTAACCATTTGCTACCACATCTTCCATTGCACCTGGGATTTTGCTGTCTTCTCTTATATGCACCCTCAGCTGTCTTACTCCCAGACCGAAGCCTTATACTGTATGATGATTCTGTATGCACAAGCAGATCCATACCAACTAACACAGTCACCTTTCTCTGAATCTGTCCTGAATCCACTGCCTCTTTCCTGAGGTGGAAATGAAATATACTGCACACAGCATTCAGGTACAGCATGGACTGATATGCACATACACTGCAGATTTACAGAACAGCATAGCAATGGTTGCTTTGGAGCTTAGCCCTTCCTCAGATCCTAAACTTTCATTCATTTTTGACCTGAAAGAATGCTGAACTGAGAACTACCATAACCTCAGATCTGACACTGAACATTAACAATTAGCTTACGGCCTACTACACTGTACATACATACATTACTTTGTATTTATATTACTGAGTTTTACCCGTTTTTTTGTCACACAATTACTTCACTTCTCAGAGTCAGCCCTCATCTATGTTACTCAGAAAAACTGGATACTGTCAGCAGCCTTTGTCACCTCATTCTTCAGGCCCTTTTACACTCTCGCTGGTGACTTCTCAAAAGAAGTCTCTTAAAACTGTGACCTACATTTTTAGGCAGGCTTTTATACAAGTGAGGAACTATCCTCTTCTTCCTTAACAGTTTTGGTTTTCTGTTGGTGCTTTTTTAGCACTTCTTATGTTATCTTGGGTTTTTTTGATATCTAAGTGCTTGTGAGTGTCTGGTGCTAGCAATTTGCTAACATTCATTTTGTCTGTTTGTTCCATAGACCTCCTATTTGGCAACTGATCCTTCATAGTTCTTTTGCTACAGCCTTATCTTCTCTTAGCAGTCCTTTCACACATTCCTAATCTATTGGCCCTCTGCATACTCTGGCAGAATTTCTGTTTCCATTGTGTCTGTAAGTAGATGTATTATTTTCTCAAAATCTGTTCAAGTTACTACTAAAAATCATTGTAGCCTGACATGTTATGTTTCTACAAAAGAAAAACTGTCAGAGGTTAAGTATTTTCCTCTTTTGGCTATCACATTAAACTTCTGAAGGATGCCTTCTTTCTTCTGTTATCCTCCCTTACCCCCTTGTTTGACCGTGGCAGCTTTTGATAGCCTTTCCATGGCCTTTTTAATAGATGACATTGCCTCCAATATGTGGTCTTTCAGCAGTCACCATGCCTCCTGCCAAGATTTCATGCTTTCATCTGCCCCTTTTGGTTTCCTTTTCTAAGGTGCTTCCTCATTTTTCTTAGAGTTCCCTTTTTGCCATCAAGCATACGCAAAGTGAGCACTGGCCTCTGTCACTCCTGCAAGAACACATGGATGGGCCACACAATCACTGCTAGGGAGTACCTCCATATCCATAGCACTTTGGACAGTGCTGGTGCACGTTTCAGGCCCAAGGTAAGGTTGACGTTTCCTCTCCTGGGCTACCCTCCATGAATTAGTTGTTTGTGGCAGCGCAGGCAGCAAGGAAGCCTTGCCATCCCCATCCAGGTCTGAGATTTCAATCTGTGTTGCCTGTCGTTTCATGTTTCACTTACTTTAGTGATGTGAATTAACTCTAACCATTCTCTAACACTCATACCAACATAATCTATTTTGTAATACTATGTTTCAAAGGGTTCAGGAAAGGCAGTGTCTCACTTGACTGTGTCTGCTACTCCAGTATGTGCCCAACAGATCATTTTCGGAGCTTGATTTCAATAGGGGATTATGGGAGATGGAAAAAAAAAAAATGTTAAATTAGAGCTAAGCTTTTTTTCCTAGTTTGCAGCCAAGCCAAGACAGAACTATTCCCCAGCCCTAATTTCAGCAGTTTTCACAGAAGAAACACCAGAAATTTTCCTAATTTCAGTGTTTTTCCAGTTGACCATTATTTATTGCTCTAAGTTAAATTTCAGTATATTTGCATATCTGCTTTTAACAGCTTAGGAAATGTAAATTAAAAGTTAATTACACTGAAATATGAGGGGGAATATAATTATTATCTCAACATTAGTAGTGTCAAGGAAACGTATTTCAATACTTGAGTTAAACTGTGTAGTTATCAAGATCTGTATTAAATTATATGGCTTATGCTATCCATTAGGGGAAACTAGATCATCATTTATTCCTTCTGCCTTTACTATTTCTGAAAATATATAGTCCTCTGACATATTGTAATATCTAATTGCTTTTTCTTCTTTTTTTCCCTTTCTCTGTCTTTTTTGGCCCTGAAGGCTTACATCAGAACATCAGTAACTTACTACAGTGAGTTGTTTTGACTTGATCTACCTCTACTTTACTGCAGACACAGCAGCCTTGGCTGGGACTATAACTTTGACAGGCAAATACCTGTTACTTCAGTCATCAACCATTCTGAATTACCAAAGGAAAACTATTAACAAATTTCTGACATGAAAATACTGCCTCTTGTCACTGTAATGCAATAACTAGAATAAGCAAGCAAGTAAGTGCTCATTTTCTCATTGAGTTGATGTCTTTAGTCTTACCCACCCAAGCTTTGATACTTAGTGTGTCACACACCTACAAGAACTATGAAATTTAAAATGTAAAACTTTTCCAAAGAAAGTTCTAATTCCATTTAAAACCCTGTGATGTTCTATACTTGCAGAAACGACATTTGGAGGTTGCAGGCGCCTAATAAGTGAAAGCTCTAGGACAAGGAACCTTTTTTGGTTGAACCTCCTCTTCTTTACTCACAGCTCTAAAGCATGAAGTAACTCAAAGCTTGGGACATTGCAAAGCTTGAGACATCACAATTCAAATAAAAACAATGTCAGCACAAGGGCTTCCCCAGTGACTTTTGCCCACATACAGTGATGCACCTTTGAACAAAAAGTTATTGGTTTAATGGCTTTAATTTTTTTTTATCTGTGAAACTAGGTAGTGTTTTAGGTAGAATCAGCAAGTCAAATCCCTTAGAAACCTTTGGAAATGTTGAACTTCAATTAAAGTTCCGACTGTGCATTGTGGAGATTTCACCTCTTCCATCAGGCAACTTGGAAACAAAAGTTATATTTTTAAAAGTTGCTTAGTGTTACAATACTTTGAATAAATCCTTTGGGCTAAGAGAAGTAGTAGCTGTTTCCCAAATCTGTTAATGAATTTCACACTAAATACTTTATAACCTTTAGAAACAAGGGACTTAACCTAAATTGCTTTTCCATCATTTTGAAAATATGGCAGTCTTCCTGACGGTAACATCTACTTTTTTTTGCTGGTGCTCTAATTCACAACCGTAAAATATGACTGTAATAGCATTGTCCTGGTTGAGTTTCCTACATTTCATACCTCCTTATAGCAATCACAGTAGCCTACGCTGATAAGCAACCAGGCTAATGCACAGTTAGTGGTCAGAGAGTAACCTTCAGTTTCAAGTACTCCAATTAAACTATTCCCCTGGGACTTCCACTCACAAAACAAGGTCACTTGGGGCCTGCCCAGGGACAGTGACAAACAGTGCTTCTAATTAAAGAAACCCAAAACCCTGTTAGTGCTATTTGCAGTTTCTCAGGGATCAGTAAGAAAAATATTTTAGCCTCACACTTTGCTGATTATTATGAAATAAACATATACTTGTAGTTAATGAGTATAGACAACAATAAACATTTGGCCTTGATTTCTTTCATGTGCATGGTGACAAAAGATCATATAAAATAGGAGTACCAGTGACAGTTTCTCACAGTGAGTGGAAACAACCACACTTGGTGGACTTGTGTTGCCACAAAAAGATCTTTACAGGCTGCTGAAGAAACATTCATTACAATGTACCACACTCGTGTTTCATTAATACATAACCAATGTATAGAATTGCTCCATGAATCTTAAAGACAAATGACTACTGTCAGGGCTTTGTTACAGACTTATCTCTACTACCAACACTGAGACAATAATGACAACATGGCATTTGGTTTTGGGTAAGGGGAAAAAGAATGAATATTCCAAGCAATTAAAGATACTCAATTTAGACAGTTGATCTTATTTTCCATTAGCTGGTACTGTATGTTTCACTAATGAGTCATTACAAGTACCAAACACCAGTGCTAACCTACAAATTTTTAACCTGCAGGAAAACCAATTAATGATACTATGTGATTGCAGGCTTTTAACCAGTTTCTTCAGCTTCTTCCTTTCAGCCAGAAACACATCTACCCAAACTTCAAGAGATAAAAAGGTCAAAGGTCAAGAAAGATTCAGCTGTAATTAACTTCTGAATCCATTGCTCTGCAGAGAACTTTGCTTGATGGCCATATTCATATGCTTGGACTGGTTTTTTTTTAGTTCGATTGCTGGTCATATCAGATTAATGTGCACCTAAAATGATGGCTTTGCAAAACAGCAAAAAGGAAAAGGAAAGTCTTGCATACTGTGTTTGAATTCTTGTGATCGTCTTATCTCATACTTGCATGTGTCTGGTTTAGTCTCTGTGAGTGAAGTGACAAAGTTCAGGATGGGCTAGGCAAACACCAAAATGAGCTACATTCAAGTACACGGAAAGTAATTTCACTTAGATCCCCAAGCTCTCTCTGCTAACGTGCTGGGCCTGCAGGGAACTGAAAGCTTCAGGGAACCCATTTCCCAGTCTATGAGTCCAGCCTTGCTTCATAGCAAGTAAAAGTTTCAACCTGTTAGATTGTTATCTAACAGCAAAAATCTTAATGTGGGATGTGTGTCCACATCACGCAAATATGGTGACCATCTTGTTAACTAAGCACTTGGGGGATTTGTGGAATGGGGTCCAAGAAAGGCAGACTGCACTGTTTTAGTAAGTCACAAATTACTGATATTTTATAAAAGAAAGTGACCTTTTCATTTTTCCTGCAGTCAAAAAGAGCAGAAAAAATAGATGCCAAAGAAATATGATTTCATTCTGTTATGAAAATTATTACTACATTGAGAAGTGTATTGAATAGAAACATAACATCATTTAAAAGGTATTTAAAGGTATTTAAAAGACAGGTAGACGTGGTGCTTAGGGACATAGTTTAGTGGTGGACTTGGCAGTGCTAGGTTAAGGGTTGGACTTGGTGATCTTAACGGTCTTTTCCAACCTAAACAATTCTATGATTTTATAACATTAAATAAGTAACAAAAATGGTTTTATTCCTATAAAGCCAATATGTTACTGCAATTACTTTTTCAATACTTCCAAAAATGTCTGCTTTCTGTTAATAGTGAATGCTGTAGTTCAATATGTTCTACTTCATCTTTTCTACGACCAGTCTTACTAAGTTTAAACTAAACTGTGCTCTTAATTGTTTTGGGGAATGTGTGTCATTATCATGAGTTTGCTACGATTATTTTATTAGATGCCATGGGAGAAATGCAGCATATAAGTTTAGCAACAACTCAGCTATCCTCAGAAAAAAATATTCAACTTTGGAAGAAATAGCTGTCAAAATTAAATGTTTTCTGAGGGGAAATGAGAGGGTTGGTGGAGAATAGACTATAGGACATCAGGTATTTGGGGATCCTAAGACCAACATACTTAAATTTGCTATTAGGGTTTATTAAGGCAAACATACTTAAATTTGCTCCTTGGATTTATTTCCTAAGTTAATGGCACCTTTGCTGGTGCACTTGTTCATGCAACAAGCTCCTGTCTCTGTATCTGTCCATTCTATCTATTCAGTGTCTAATTTCTCATTACCTGGCATAAAATTATATTTTCATTTATTGCTAAATGTACCTCATTACCCAGCACTTACGCCACATTTCTAATCCATGCATCCCATTTAGAAAATTTACATGTTTTAAAGTGCACTGATTTGGGATGTTTATTTTCTTGTCTGTATTTGGAGGAGACAGAACAGCATAGTGGCAGAGAAACAAGGAGAGAAAAACAGCTTTGAAAAGTCATAAGTTAAAGATTAGAGAAATTCAGACAGACATTCTGCCTCAAAGAGGATGGGATCTGCAGCCTAGGGAAGGAGGATGAGGTTACAACCTTTAAGCCATGCTATGCAATAAGATCCATGAGAAAATCTAGGTCAGTCTCTCACTAAAGATTGCAAACTGCTCAGTAGTAGTGGCAATCTACATTTGGTATTTGTGTGAGAGAGGGGCAGAAGAAGATCCTCCCTTGACCCCAAGCACAGCATCAGACAAGAGGTGGTGGTGGGAGAACAGATGCGGGCATAGTTTTAGGGGCTAAATCTCCACTAGGCACTCCATCTCCAAGTAATCCAGATGTGAACTCCTTCTGACTGGTTTTCCCCTCATTTATTTCCTATTACTGGTAACTACAGAGAGCTCTTCTTTGTAAACATTTTACTATCTGCAGTTGAATATAATTTTGAATTGCTTAAACATTTATAAAGAAAATTAATTATTTCTAGCACAGCCCACGGATTTCCCCTGTTTCTTTTTTTATGCCAAGGATCTCTCTCTTTTCCAAAGCATGCAAAATGTGGCCTGTGAAGGTATATTTTCCATTTGCACCTCTCCATGTCTTTGCCTCTTTCACTGCATCACCAACAAACTTCTGCTCTTTACTTTTAATACCTTTCCCTTAACATTCAGCTTCAGCCAACACTATTAATTTATCAAGCTGTTCATCTCCCGTTGCACTGACAGATAGTCCCAGTTGCACCAATCTTCAAGTCTTCCCCACGTAACCTCTCAAGAATGAGAGGAAAAGGGCGAATCATCAAAGTTCCATCCATGAAGAGAAAGATGTCCCTCTCCAGTATGCTTCTGAGTGGCTGCCTCTCTACATCAGTAAAGGGAATCTGGAGACACTGGCCTCCTTAGCACAAAGCCAGTCTTTGTTTGTATCCCATAAAGTCCTGTCAAGGATTTAAGAAATTGTCATATTAATTCCTGTTAGTGAGTTGAGGTAATGACTTTGTTACATGACTTCTTCCATACTTCCATAGCAGTCACACCTCATCCCCACATCCCCTTGCTGCCATGGGACTGCTTTGTTCAGTGCTGCAACCTTGTCTGCTTTGTTCAGCAGTGCAACCTTGTCTGCTGGCATGGCCCATGCTCTGTAGGACACATCGGCCCTTCAAAATATACTTATCTGTATAGTGCACAGCACAGCATAAAGTTTTACTGAGATGCATATTCTGCCAAAATGCTATCACAGTGAAGTAGTTGCAGATTAAATTATTTAATAATTCTACTTAATTAGACCTCACTGTAGGCAGGATGTGCTGATTATTGGCCCGTCACTGCAGAAGACAGCTGGAGAGCATATCTGAGGTAGTTTCAAATGACCCAGCATGGAGAATCACACTGCCAGATTGCTCCTTGCTGTATCAAAGACTGCTCAAAAGAAAGCTTCTAAAGGAGGCACCTCTACACTGCATCAAGGTCTGCAGCACCACTATGTACCTGTGTGTGATGAAGCACTACCAACATTTCTCATTGGGTAGATCCAATGGAAGAGGTGGAAGAAACGTGGGAGTGTGAATTAAGACCCATGGGGGAATATCAAGGCATTAGTATGGTAAAGTGAGAATCAAGCGTTCAGCTTCTGACTGTGTATGCTCACTCTTTTACCTCTCTTCATGCTTCAGTTCCACATCTGTTAGAGAGTATGATGGCTCACCTCTACTTCTCAGAGCACTGGAAAGCTAAATACAAGTACTCAATGCACAAAACACAGTAAGGTCCCTTAAATATTATTGATGAATAAGAGATAAAATTTTCCTATGGAAAGCGGGAAAGAGGCTGGAAAAATACAAAGATTCTGTTTTTGCAGAAAACAGAGAGGGAGGCTGTAATCTTTCTGAGCACCCTATAGAATTCAAGTTCCTTAATGAGTGAGATACCAACACCTTACTTGACCAGGATGTTTTTTCTCAGAATGAACAGAGATGCAGCACATTGTCTTTCCTAATGAGAATGAGGTGAATGAATGGCCCTACTGTTTTCGCTGTTATTCTTTTTTCTGTGTTTTAACAGTGCATGCCGCAATGTGAACTGCCTTGTCTGACTTTCTCCTGTATTTACAGATACCATTAAAAGCAGCCGGGTTGCACTGATGTGTGTTCTAATGGCCGATGGTAGCATCTAATGGTGTGAACAAGATGGGAAATACCTGATGTTCCTTTAAATGACAAAAGAGTGGTCCATTACAGGTCATGGAAGTAACACAGACTGCCATCAATAAGGATCCCCTGGAAATGTTTATGCCTTCTTCATATATTATTCTCACATGCCGTGTTTGTGTATTTGATAAAAGCTAATCATCCTTGCCTAATGTGAAGAGCATTCCAGGACTATCTGTGTGGATTGCCCACTAGGTGTCATACTAGAAGGCCTGTGTCTAATGCACACTTGTGAGTCACCTCATGTTCAGATAAAGGATACATCATACACCTTCTGCAACACAGGCCACAAATAAAAAAAAATATTAATTTTTAAAAATATTGTCACTGTATATACTAGCTCTCAAAAAAAAATAAGCACACTAATATTCCTGGGCACATTCACAAGTCATATGTGAGAAGAGTTTCAAAAGCAATATGCCCAAAGAAACACATTAACTGAAAGATATTCCAGTACAGAAGATTCCCCGGAGAATCTGATTATGTTTAGGTGGCAATATTTGCACATTGCATCTTCAAAACATCAAAGTGGGGTTTCTACTATTGGCTATGTTATTAGGTAAAAGTTAAAATATAAACAAATTGGCCAAAAGTGAAAGAAATTACATTCATCATTACTAAATATGAAAAATTACATTATAAAAAGAATCAAACTATCAAAAATTAGTGAGCAATTCAACAGTTAAGGTGAAAAATACACAGTGAATACCTTACTGTACTAAACATCGCTTGTAGTGGTTTAAATACACTGTACAATATTATAATATCATCCACCAGAAGCGATGAATATGTAAAAAGGAAAAATAACATGGGACTACATTTTTTATGCCTGTGTGTAAATAATCTTTTCTTCTGCAGCTGTAGAAAATGTCAGTGTTTGAATGTAGCCTCTTAACTACCTGAACATGCTCATGGTGGGCATGCTTAGAGTTTACAATGACAGCTCTGAATGATGCATAAATCTGCTAATATGGGCAGGGAGGTTTTAAAATCCTAATTCCATCATAACCTAAATCAGCCTACTTTGTGGGCCTAAATCTAACTTACACCCAAATGTAACTCATTTGGCAGGTTGGCTACCTCCCGAAGCAGCAACCCACCAGTAAACTCAATTGGCTGGCAGGTCTGCAGAGCTTTGGAGATAAATGAAGGCAAAATCTCTCTAGAAAATGCTATCATTAATTTAAATTATTTGCTTTACAAAGTTAAATTAGAAAGATTTTAACCACTTTCCTTAAGGAATTGTTTTATTTCTGCCTAGGTTTAAGTGCTAAGATGCCCACTTTTTCTCCAGCAGGAGCTGATTCTCAGTACACTGCAGTCATTTTCCCAAGACTACCATTAAAAAACACATCACACCACCTCCTTCTTGATGATGGTCTATTTGCACAGGTTTCTAAAAAAATCAGCTCAGAATTGTCTGTCCCAGTTTTAATCAAGTTAATCAGTTGTAATTACAGGTCTAAACGCTACCTATGCACTTGCCAAAAAAAGCCTTACATTTTTTTCTTACTGCCTCATATTGAACACTCCTATGAAGCGCTCACACGACACCTGCGTCACATTAAGATCTGCTCAAGACAGGTAACAGAGATACCAATTTTAGTATCACATGGTAATATCTAATTACTGACAGAACTTCATCACAAAATGTTTATGAATGTAATAATTTTACATCTCCAGAAAATGCCACTAGAAAGTCCAAGTCGGACTAAGAGAAACTGATGTACTTCCATTAGAATTCATTTCAAGTAGCTGTCTAGTTTTGTCACTGTAACTTCAAAAAATGCTAATTAATTTTAAATCAGAATGTATGTAATTATAATAGTTTTCTGCTGGAAAACAAATTACCTGGTGCGCTTGGGGTGAACAAGACAGAATATATTTCATATTCCTTTCAACAGCATAAATATTTCACCTTTTAGGCCACTAAAATAATGTTCTAACCATAAACATCCCTTTTTTCCCCTCTCAAATGTTTAGAGAGACTGTTTTCTTCCTCTTAGCATGAAGACACTAAACGAGTTGACAGTCTGCTTGCCAGTCAGTTTAATCTCACTCTCTCTGTGGGTTTGTGGGAAAATTGTGGCATGCCAAGTTATTTTTGGCCAAACGTTACAGTATAAAAAGCCTTCAGGAGCTTTCATTTAGTGAGTGGACTAACTGGCAGCTGTTGTACCTGCAGAATGTGAATTGATGTTGCCATGGAAAAAGAATAATTTTGTTGTTGTTCTGTCTTTGCGTATTTGGATTTGCCGTAGTACAGAAGTCAGCTTGGGAAGAATCTTCAAGAACTGAATGAAAGAGAAGGTGGCCTCTTGGAGAGAGATCAAAAGTTATTTGCATCGATTTCAGATAATGGTCATTTATGAACAAACCACTGGAGTTTCTCTTCCTAAATGGGAAGTAGGTGAAAAATAAAAATCCACATTTCATCCTTGTCTGTTGCTGGCTGCTGTATATTTTCCTTTGCTTTTTTCATACTGACCAAATTTCACAAAAATGTGCCTCTTTCAAAAGGTGGTGGGGACAGTTGTTTGCTCTCTTTAACACAATCTGTATTATTAAAAATATATAATAAATGCAGATAAAGCTTAGAAACTCGTAATAAAGAAATTTACACTTTTGCCTATGAGAGCATGACTACAGTAGTCCTAGAAGAGAAATTTATGTGCCTTGGGATGACGCAGTCGCAAGAGAGTCCTCCCCACCCCAGCCTGTCTCCATCTTTAAAAAAAGTCAAGAAGACATTTCCATGCAGTCATAAAATCATCATCGTTTTATCAGACAGTATGTTAACCTTTGACTCTTCAAATTGCCTAAATATGAAGTCACTGAGTGTTGCAAATCATGTTTTCACAGAGGAAGGATTTCAGAAAGGGAAGTATTATTGACACAGTCAGTAACATTTATTTTCCGTACTAGTTTAAAGACATCTGCAAAAAGCAAAGGAGCTGTAAACCTCAGAATTTACCTCAGTTTGACAAAAGGCCAAGAACTCACCATGTCTGCAGAGTACTACCATGCTCATTGCAGACAGATAGACCACAATAAAAAGTTAAAAATTTGTGGGTTAAGTACAAGTGGTTACTGTATGATTTCTGCACCAAGAGGAATACAGCCCGTGCACATTTGTCTGGAGGCGGGGGATAGTGGTGAAAGACAAATCCACAACAGGTTGGGGTGTTCATCCAAACAGATTAGAAGCACAAGTCTTACCAGAATCCAGTAGTGCTTGTGCCCTTCATATAAGAACTTAAAAACTGATAAGTACTTTGTGGCACAGAAAATAGGATTTTGGGGTTGTGGAGGTTTTTTCGAGTGTAGTTGAGATTCTAGTGTTTTTCCTATTGTAGTAATTTTATCTCCCACTCAAATCTCAGAGGGGAGGCAAGATCTTCCAATATACTGGCTGTCAGCACTTTAACAGCTACAAACTAATCAAGGAAGGAAAATGAGGCTTTTTCTTGTTGCTGAAATATTCTTTAGATTTAGATAAATCTAAATACTGTTGCCCCTCCGGGTCTTCGCATTTTCTTCACTTTTCCTCATTTAGTTCCACATTTACTTTAATAAATATTTAACTACATGCACCAGCACTTCCCATTTACTCTCTCCTTAGCTTAAAGATTAATGTAGATATCTGAAGAAACATCTAAGCTTAAAACCATGTAAAAAATAATTTTGTTCATACATGCATTTAGACACAACCATGTTTACCTGATTTGCTTAATGGGATAGAAGATTTCACAACTGCATATTAGCCTAAGAGTCAGAAAATACTGAAAGAAAGATGAGGAAAGGATTTTTCTCTGAGAAAACTTCTTATGGACTCATTTACAATTCTGATTGAAATCTTGTCATACTGGAATCAACAGGAAAACTGCCATGGTCTCCAGCAGGACAAGAATTTAATTTCTATTTCAGTTATTGCTTTTATTTTTCCCCATAAATGAGCATACCTGCTGAGTTCTATAATTTTCTTTTATATTCCCAGTGCAAAGGATGAAACCACAGTCCAATATACAAATGAGGCCTAAATTTTCTATCAGACACATCAAGGGCAAGGAAAGCACTGTACATGCATTGACTCTGCACAAACCAAAACATGACTGCAGCATGCCTGAGCATCATTGGTGCGGCTGTAACCCATCCAGCTGGGGCACTGGCATCCATGAAACCCTAGGAGAATGCATAAATCTATCTGAGACCTGCACTACTTAAGAACGAAGCTGTACATTTAGTCCTTGAATAACTGAAGTCAGCTTAGGTATACCTCTAATTTAATACAAATTCAGCTTATTTAATTGAACTGAAGGCATGTCTGTCTGGAAGTCATACACTGGTACATACAAGCACCACGACTATTCACAGTTTAGGTTTCAAATCCATTCAAGTTATCTGCATATCGTACTAGTTAAAAACAATATTTTTAAAGCAACCGGAGTTGTTTTCTAATCTAATAATGCAAATAAGAAGTTTTGCTTTCTGAAAAGGCTAGGGGGCATATTTGTAACTTACTGCTGATCAGACCTTCCAGGATCCTGGGACATTTCAGCACTCTGTGTATAACAACAAATTGCATTTATCACAGCTATGTAATATTCAGATTCTTTCAGGCCCTGACAGGAGCCATACTATCTCACATTTATTTGTCAACAAGGTCACTCTTTCCCCAGATCAGCATAAATGCTTTTGCTTTTGTTCTAGAACTGTGACCTGTAAACTCAAGCTGACATTTACCAACACCCCTTGTTGCTTTCAACCGATTCAGGGCAAAGTAATCTTACAGTAAATTCATCAGCTTCAGCGGAGTTTCATGGTGATGAAGTTGAATCCAACGTTCTGTATTTAATATGATTTTAACGTGAAGGACTAGTGAATAGCAAGAAATCTCTAAGAGTAAACTGTATTTCAGATTTCCTACTTGTATTTAATGAGTCCTAGCACTGTATTTTAAAATGGCACTATATTTAGGCTGTGGTATTGCATCCATAAATATAATGTAGTGCCAATAAATATTTCTCTGTTGACATGCAATGCAGAATTCTCACTGCAACCATACATCACACTTTTTGTCAACCTATCAGTCTGTCTGACTACAAGCTAATATATTTGTTTCTGCTTGCATTTTTAACCTTAGAAAAGTCTAACTTGGGCTTTGCTTATTCTGCAGGAAATCTCTAGATCTTTCTGAAAATTTTCACAAATAAAGTTTTCTCCAGAATATCTATTAGCTATTGATGTTTAATATATGCAAATTGAAAATAAACAGTAACTCCAATTATGCCTTTTTTTCTTCTTTCTTCTCAATTTAACAACTCCCCATCTCCTTCTCCCACACCATTTTGTCGTTAGTTCTCCTGCAGCCATCAACCATGCTACGTCAAATGCTTCAACTCCTGTTGTGAAAACAAGAACTATCTCAGGTTAGAGCAAACCAAGTTTCAAATCTTCCTCATATATCACAGAGGAAATGGGGGAAGCAGAAGAAAAAAGAACATAAACCTCAATTTTTTAGCTCGTTAAGATATGTTTAGAAATAACTGTCCCATTTTGGACCAGTAACAAATGCAGGTAGGTCTGCAGAAGCAGGCTGTAACCATAAGGAAGAACAGTCACTCTTACAGCTGTGGGCATGTACCTGCACCTCCACACTCCGCAACTGCAACTTCACTGTGCACAAGCCTCCCGTGTCAGAAAGCACAAAGGCACAGAAACACAGCAAATGACCTTGTCGTTTCAAAAACCCTCCCCAAATTTCACTGATTTTCATACCCTTCATGAAACAATTGATATCAAATAATTCTCTACCCACCCTCATAAAGATAATTCTCCAATCGCATGTAGTGTTCCTATTATTGTCTCACTAACGGTAAATGCAGTCCCTTTAAGAAGTCTAGCAAAAAAAAGGATAATTGTGAATTACAGATCCTTGAAAATGAGTCCTTTTTGCTTAAAAAATAATAATAAAAAAAAAGCGAAAGTCTCAAAAATTTCAGAAAAATATGTAAATGCCAATATTTCAGACTAATTTCTTGGCTGCTGTTCTTCTGAAAGCATCTTTTCCTCTAGGGAGGATATGCCATATAATGCTTCAAGGCTATTCCTTTTTTAACTCAGAAAGGCTGCTTCCCAAACCTCCTTGAACAGAATTTTCCTGCCTAGTAGGGAATATTTAACACCATTCTACAGGCCTAATTCAAGGCCAGTGAAGTCAATACGCAGCCACTGTTTCTAATGACCAGAGGCCTCTCTCTTTTGCAAGCCAGAGTACTTTATTGTACTATAATGTAACCAGATAGGGAGAATTAAAAAGCAATCATCTCCTGCTGAGACTAGACCAGATTCCAAACTGCAGTCTTTTAAGTTTTTTTGTGGCTGTGTGCAGGCTTTGTAGATGAAAAGCCAAAAGCAGAGGATCTGATTGCAGTGACCTCATTATTGCTATAAAGATCCTTCAGTGGACAGTAAATGTGATGAGCTGCTAAATAATTGATTATTTCAAGAACTTTATGCTGAGTGCTTTTCACGCATCAGTACAACATACTATTTTATAGGTGTTGGTGTGTCAGCAAAACTCTGAACCACTCACTAACAGTTCTCACTGAGTAGCAAAAAACGGAAAGAAGTGGGAGTCAGAGACAGTTCCCTTGAAAGCTGAAAAGAATGGTTTGCCATCAGCTTCTTCAAAACCAAACTGCAGTAAAGTTTTGATTTGACTCTTTGCACTTACGTGCAAACTTCTAATATCAGTATTGCTGAGGAGGAAATGTTATTTGTTTATGGTGGCAAAGCAGCAAATTCTCATATGCTTGGAAGATTTTAATGGAAATTTTCCCAGCAGGTAGAAATCTTTACTCCACCCACACACAGCATATTTCTCTGCGGCAACAGCTATTGCACCTGGGCTGGGATAATGCAACATATCTTAAGTTTCTTCTTCTCAGATGACCTTGTAGCTTGCCAGATAAACAAAGGTCAAGAGAGGTGCCCAAAGTGTTAGGGAAAAGGGCAGGAAGATTCCACAGTAAAAAATGAGAGATGGAAATATTCCATTTAAGTAAACACTCCTTAGATCTTAGATCCTTAGAGCTGTGCCCAGCTTTGGGCTTCCCAGTACAAGAATGATATTGACACACTGGAGTGAGCCCAGTGGAGGTCAAGGGGCTGGAGAACATGGTGCATGAGGAGAGGCTGAAGGAAATGGGCCCATTCAGCTTGGACAAGAGAAGGTGAAAGGGAGATCTTACTGCTGTTTGAACCTCTCCGATCAGAGAATACACAGACACTGTAGCTACATGTTTTTGGAGGTGTGCAGTGATAGGACAATTTATATTCTTTTTGGCCATGAGGATGGTTCAGCACTGAAATAGAAGCCCAGAAAGGTTGTGGGACCTCTATCCTCGAGGTGTTCAAGATCTGACTAGTCATGGCCCTGAGAAACCTGATCTAATTACACATTTTCTGAACAGGGGATTGAACTGGATTAGCTTCTGAAAGACCCTTTCAATATAATTTATGATTCTGTGAGACATGAGAAGGAGTGAAAGTCTTGGCATCTCTAACCTAATTCCCAAACTAATATAAAATATTACCCATTTAAAATATATGCATTGAGTCACTATGAAAAAACCACTGGTTAAAAGTTCAAAGCAGTTATGAATATTAGCATTCCTAATAGGGACTTAAACATAAAACTATCATGAGGACTTAAAACAAATGAGCAGAATTTCAAATAAAATCTGAATAGGAAAATAGGGAATAAATAAGTAATTGACCTGCTTGGGGTTTTTTCCCCTGTCCTTGGCCATGTTTACTTGTACCAGATTTAAGGGAAATGTTCCCCTCCTCTTGAATAAGCTTCATTTTTCCTAAAATGCCATCATATCTGGAAGGCATTTAGGAACAAGCTTGACATTCTGAAACCATATGACTTCACAAGTAAGAGCGAAACAAATAGTGACAACCAAACTGTGAATAGCTATTAACATCTTTGGAGATTGTGATCTATCTACAGACTAGGCAGAAGGAGAATACGTTTTGTGTTTCAGTTATTTAGTTGTTCTCAATTTTCCACAATTCTGGCAGTGATTCATCCAAGAGATATCACTTGTCCCTGAATAAACTAAAGGTTGTAATTTGTACCTATAACAAAATTCATTGGTTTGGGTTCCCATTAAAACATAACATTTAAAATGAAAATCAGAGCTAAACTGGATGCATGAGGACATCTATTTAGAGTCTAATAAAAGTGTCTTAGAGATCCAGGTGCAAAAGTCAGCCTTGTTGCAAATTAATTATCAAAGTTTACATGATGGATTTACTGATATGAATAATTTGCCTTTTTAATGCTCCCTCCTGTCTAGTTTCTTTGACTCTCCTTCACTTGACATCCTTATTTATTTAATATGACTGGGTGGCCCCAAATGATAGTTACTCTGACAACCAAAGAAAATTAGAACAGCATGACATCAGCAACAAGAACAGAATGCAGGAACAAAGAGACTAAAATGGAAGAACATAAGGTTTGGTCCAACTCACTTTCTCTTCCTCTCTGACTCTCCTCTCTCTCTCTATTTCTGAGCAATAACACATGCCTCACATATTTTTTTCGTAAGTTCTGAAGTAGTAGATAACCCTAAGAAGACTGAACACTTACGTATATGCAACAAGAAAGCAAGAAAATATTCTACAGTCTTTTTTTTTTAATCTTTCTGTGTGCTGTGTACATGTCCTTACCAATATGCAAACAAGTATGTAGCAGCAGTGCCACAAGGAAACCAAAGATGGTCTTAGGATGTTGAAACACAACAATAGCTTCTCTACAAATAGGAAAATTCACTGTGAAACAAAAAATATTTTGCAATACAGTTACTTCTGGATTATTATTTACAACTATCCCTTCGTCACTGAAAATAAATATTTGTTATTCTGTACTTAAACTAAAATTCAGATATCTATGGTCAATAGAAGTTAGTGGCAAAAGCCTCCAGTACTCAATCTGTACTGTGTTCTGTGATCTGGGGGCAAACAGAGCAATTCTTTTGACTGTTCCTTCATGGGAGCAGCGTGTCAGCAAGTCAGATAGAGAGACTCCATCATTTCTGTAATTGATATTCCTCCCTGCTTCCTTCCTGGCAATGTGGAAGTAAAGGGAAAAACAGCTGACCTGGATACAGAGGTCTGAAGAACAGAAGGACTCATGGCAGTTGGATCATGTAAAGGGCACAAGCAAAATGAAAAAGGACAAAATGCAGCAAAACCAGAAAAGAAACACGGATGGAAAAGGTCTGTAACTGGTGCAGAAAGGTCTTTCTCTGAACTTGAATGTATCTTGGGATTCCTCTCTGAAATCATTGGTACACAGAATTTTCTTAAAGCCCAGCTAATTGCTGAAGTCTTATAAAGAAAAATACCCTTTTGCTGCCACCTTTTCCAAGTAGGTCCTTCAAGGAGAATGTTGTTGTGCAGCTAGATGTCCAAAACCCAACTGATAACTCATATGGGACCAAAAATGGTGCATATGATAAAGATATTATTTACGCATCCTTTTCTGTATAGGAAAATGCATTTAAAAATTTATATTGATATTTTATTTGGGTTACAAAAGCAAGTAGGCAATCAGAAGTTGGACAACGCCAGAGATGAAATAGCTGCTGTGATCTTATTCTTTCCCCTTTCCTCATGTCCTCAAGTTCTTAATCACCATTAACTGTTGCTACACTTCCATCCTGCCTTTGCCTTAAGCAATCTCCTTTTCATTACACAGCAGGAATGGCACCAGCAGCTCTAGGCAAGACTGCAAACAGATATGACTGTATCTAGGAAGCATTAGCTGGAAAGCAGTAGGGCACGTATTGTCTCTTGGAAGGAGGGTTGCCAAAGTTGTAGGAAGGCCAGACATGACCAAAAAGGAAAGCCGAGGGCAATCTATAGCAAACTTGAGGCAATGCCTTATTATGACCATATCAGTGGTTTTCTCTGACACCTCTAACAAGTTGCAGGGAAACACCACAGGGCATCGTCTGCAGGGTGTGTCAATGAAAAGGCTTAGTGTGGTTGAGGCATGTTCAGTGCAAACAGGTGGTTCTCTTTTTCTCTTAACAGCAAGGATCTAACAAGCTCTGTGGAACAAAACATCAACAGCAAAGAGCAAGTTTTACAGATTAGAGCTCAGGCAATTCTGAACAGACTTTCATTCAGATATCAGAAGGATCCTTTCTGATTTCAGGATTATCTCCTTGCTCTGCCACAAACATGAACACTTCCCAAATATTCAAAACACACTTATATCTTTGTACACATGACAGAAGTTAGGTCACCTTGCAAACCGCTGACATTTTCACAGAGACTGTATCTGTTCAGATCACAAAATCCAGATATTACATGTTCCATGTGAGCAATACTACTGAATAAGCACGTAACCAAACTGCACACTGGGTGGGATTTCCAGGAAATCACTGTGCATCACATTTCACAGAGCAATAAAATCTCTTCAGTACTCAGTACTATTCATGTATTTCCCTCCATCATCCCCTATTTTCTGTAGCTGTTAGTGGCATCACGCATATGGAAGAAGCTGGTCTGAGAGTCCCAAGAACGTATGCCTCATTTAAATGCAAAAAAAAAAGGACATGTTTTGTGTTTTCTTTCTTTAATGTTAATTGCACCGATTGATAAGACAGTCTTCATGCTTTATACTTTCTTTTATTACTTCCTATAAGCAGTGAAACTCTATTTTAAAAAGCCATGAGATAAGACCACTGTAACATTGTAAAGAACAAAAAAAATCTGCAAATAATATCCTAGCTGTGGGAAAAAGTTGTTGGGAGTTTTTTATATCAGTGCAACTACTTTTTCAATCTAGTTCAGTCATTCCTGATAGTAATGATTATTCTACTATATTCCATCTCTTGTCAAGGTGAAACATAAAATAGGTTGACTCTCATCGTTATGCAGAAATACTGGATATTAGATAAAGCCAATAACTTCATTACTGTTAAGAATGATATTAGGTATTATCAGTAAGATGGAATAATCAACAAAATTTGAAAAGTAAGATTTTTTTTCTCCAGAAACATGTATTTTCCCTCTTATTATATGTATGAACTTATATAGACACATACTGTATATGCTCATAACTATTTCATTTGATGGGTTCACTGAAAACTCAGTGATTTCTTTCAAAGGTCCAGAAAAACAGGAATTGATATACAAAACTTATCTGAGATTATATACAACATTTTGCTATTGCAAAGAATCTTTAATGCCCTTGAAAGGCTTCTTGTATTTTTCTCTTTCCATACCCTTTATTATTTAAATTTGTTGCTTAAATGCTCTACAATTTTTAGCATTTCATTTTATCTTGTGTTGAGGTGATTCCAAGAAAATCCTGAAATTCTTATTTCTGTCCTTTTACATAATCAATATGTAAATTCAGTCAATATTTTTGAAGTCCAAGAGATATCTGTGCTTTCCTGTTGACTGTATAGACAAATGCTCTGAATGTCAAATACTTTATTCTGAATGCGGCAGTACAAAATTTAAAAAAAAAAGAAGCTATAAAAACTTAACAGGAAAATTCCTTATCCCTCTCAAAAAATAGCTGAAAACTAATCAGATTACTGCCATACTCCAACAGCCCTTTGGAACACTGAAAACTTTTTGTCTATTCTGCATTACTGCTACAGGTGCTGAAGTGCCATTACCATGTACTGTGTAGAAATGCCGGGAATCAAATAATATCTAAAATTGCAACAATGTAGGGACAAGGTCAAAGGTCCATCTCAAGTTTAGGTGGTCCATCAGGCTACTCTGACTAAAGTATAACAATATTTGGGGACATTCACACATAAAAAGACACTTTTTCAAACAGGGCTTAAAATCACAGAATCACAGAATCACAGAATCACAGAATCACAGAATGTTAGGGATTGGAAGGGACCTCGAAAGATCATCTAGTCCAATCCCCCTGCCGGGGCAGGATTGCCTAGACCATATCACACAGGAACGCATCCAGGCGGGTTTTGAATGTCTCCAGAGAAGGAGACTCCACAACCTTTCTGGGCAGCCTGTTCCAGTGTTCAGTCACCCTTACAGTAAAGAAGTTTTTCCTCAAATTTATGTGGAACCTCCTGTGTTCCAGCTTGCACCCATTGCCCCTTGTCCTGTCAAGGGATGTCACTGAGAAGAGCCTGGCTCCATCCTCATGACACTTGCCCTTTACATATTTATAAACATTAATGAGGTCACCCCTCAGTCTCCTCTTCTCCAAGCTAAAGAGACCCAGCTCCCTCAGCCTCTCCTCATAAGGGAGATGTTCCACTCCCTTAATCATCTTCGTGGCTCTGCGCTGGACTCTCTCTAGCAGTTCCCTGTCCTTCTTGAACTGAGGGGCCCAGAACTGGACACAATACTCCAGATGCGGCCTCACCAGGGCAGAGTAGAGGGGGAGGAGAACCTCTCTCGACCTGCTAACCACACCCCTTCTAATACACCCCAGGATGCCATTGGCCTTCTTGGCCACAAGGGCACACTGCTGGCTCATGGTCATCCTGTTGTCCACTAGGACCCCCAGGTCCCTTTCCCCTACGCTGGTCTCCAACAGCTCTGTCGACAACTTGTACTGGTACATGGGGTTGTTCTTGCCCAGATGCAGGACTCTGCACTTGCCCTTGTTATATTTCATTAAATTTCTCCCCGCCCAACTCTCCAGCCTGTCCAGGTCTCTCTGAATGGCTGTGCAGCCTTCCGGCATCTCAGCCACTCCTCCCAGTTTTGTGTCATCAGCGAACTTGCTGACAGCGCACTCTAATCCCTCATCCAAGTCATTAATGAATATATTGAATAGAACTGGTCCCAGAACCGACTCTTGCGGAACTCCGCTAGACACAGACCTCCAACTGGACTCTGTCCCGCTGACCACTACTCTCTGGCTTCTTTCCTTCAGCCAGTTTACAATCCACCTCACTACCCGATCATCCAGACCACACTTCCCCAGTTTAGCTGTGAGGATGCTGTGGGAGACCGTGTCAAACGCTTTACTGAAATCGAGATAGACCACATCCACAGCTTTACCATCATCTATCCACCGGGTAACATCCTCATAAAAGGCTATCAAGTTGGTTGAGCAAGACTTCCCGTTGGTGAAGCCATGCTGAGTGCCCCTAATGATCCGCCTATCCTTGATGTGCCTAGAGACAGCACCAAGAACAAGTTGCTCCATCACCTTTCCGGGGATGGAGGTGAGGCTGACCGGTCTATAGTTACCCGGGTCCTCCTTCCTGCCCTTTTTGAAGACTGGAGTGACATTCGCTTTCCTCCAGTCCTCAGGCACCTCTCCCGTTGCCCACAACTTAGCAAAGATGATGAAGAGTGACCTAGCAATGACTTCCGCCAGCTCCCTCAGCACCCGTGGGTGCATCCCATCAGGGCCCATGGATTTATGGACATCCAGATTGCTTAATTGGTCCCTGACCCAGCCCTCATCAACCAAGACAGATTCCTCCTCTATCCTGACTTCTTCTGGGGCCTCAGGGGTCCAGGGCTCCTCAGGACAGCCTCCAACAGTATAGACAGAGGCAAAGAAGGCATTCAGTAACTCCGCCTTCTTTTTATCCTCTGTCTCCAGGACCCCCACCTCATTCATCAGTGGGCCTACATTGCCTCTAGTGTTGGCTTTACCTGCAATGTATTTGAAGAAGCCCTTTCTGTTGTCCTTGACCTCTCTTGCAAGGTTCCATTCCAAGGAGGCCTTAGCTTTCCTAGTTGCCTCCCTACATCCTCTGACAACAGACTTATATTCCTCCCAAGTGGCCAGCCCCTCCTTCCACGATCTGTACACCTTCTTCTTCCACTTGAGTTTGCCCAGCAGTTCCCTGTTCAACCATGCAGGTCTCCTGGTACCCTTCCTTGACTTCCTACCTGTTGGGATGCTCTGATCTTGAGCTCGGAAGAAGCAGTCCTTGAACGCTAACCAACTGTCTTGGGCCCCCTTACCTTCTAGTACCCTGTCCCATGGGATTTCCCCTAGCAATTGCTTGAAAAGGCCAAAGTTGGCCCTCCTGAAGTTCAGGATTGTGATTCTGCTAGCTATTCTGTTCCTGCCACATGAGATCCTGAACTCTACCATCTCATGGTCGCTACAACCAAGGCTGCCCTCAACCTTTACCTCTTCAACCAGACCCTCCTTGTTAGTGAGGATCAGATCCAGCAGCGCTCCTCTCGTAGTTGGTTCATCCACCATTTGCATCAGAAAGTTACATCAATGCACTGGAGGAACCTCCTGGACTGAGGATGGCTGGCTGAGTAGGCCTCCCAGCAAATATCAGGGTAGTTGAAATCCCCCACAACAACCAGGCCCTGTAATTGCGAGACTGCTCTCAGCTGCCTGTAGAAGGCCTCATCACCCTCCTCATCCTGATCCGGTGGCCTGTAATAGACACCCACAACAGTATCACCCCTGCCAGCCTGCCCCTTAATTCGCACCCACAAACTCTCAACTCGCTCCTGATCTGCCTCTGGACAGAACTCAATACATTCTAGCTGCTCACTCACATAAAGAGCAACTCCACCACCTCTCCTTAGCGGCCTGTCTTTCCTGAACAGGACATAGCCATCCATGACCACATTCCAGTCATGCGAGGCATCCCACCAAGTCTCTGTAATTGCCACTAGATCATAGCCCCCCGACCAAACACGGATTTCTAACTCCTCCTGCTTATTCCCCATGCTGCGTGCATTGGTGTACAGGCATTTCAGGGAGCGAGCTGGGCACACCGATTTCATCCCAGATTCACCCCCTGATTTCACCCCAGGGGGATGGGGGGCCTCCTGGTCTACCTCAACACTAGAGCGTTGCCCCAGTGGTGCAAGCCCAGCTACCACCCCATCCCCCTTCGAATCTAGTTTAAAGCTCTCCGAATGAGCCCTGCTAATTCCTGTCCCAGAACCCTTTTGCCCCTACGACATAAACCTTTCCCATGTATCACTGTCACGCCTGTTGTCTTATAAAACCAGCCATTATCAAAGAACCCAAAGCCCTGCCTGTAGCACCAGTCTCGTAGCCAGGCGTTAATAGATTAATAGATAGCGTTAAAATAAGCACAAAATGAAGGTATCTCCCAATGGCAATGATGAGTTGGCAGATCTGTAAATATCAGGAATACAAACAGATAAAATTCCATTAACCCACAAAGAAAGTTGAAAAAAAAAGCATGTGTAGTCTCATTTCTGCAATATCCCCCTGGGACAAATGGGTTTATGGTTTAGTATAGCAGGGTTTAAAAACAGACAGGAAGTCAGAAGTGATGGAAGAATATATTTGCCGTATACAAAAAAAAAACCAAACCAAACCCAAAAACAACCAAGCAGAAACTAAAAGTAAAAATACTGATGTCTGATATTTGGAAGTGGAAGAGATCTCTTTACTTCCTAAAATTTTGAGGTTCGCTTCCTTTACTGCCTTTTCACCAGGCAGGAGACATTTGGCTTTAAAGAGCAGAATTGGGAAATGAAAAGATGTTCAAATACTTGTCCTTTTTGTTTCTTTGACTTTTCCTGACTGGATATCTTAATCACCCTAAAAAAGAATTATTTGGTGTACAAAAGGTATTACAAATCAAAGAGTAATGACTTAGAACCAAATTTTCAAAGGCAGGCACTTATACTGGGCATATGAAAGGTTTCTGCACCCTGATTTGATAGGAATGCCTTAGACACCTGTTTGAAAATATGATCCTGACTAAAACCTAGATGAAAAGCTGGCTCTACAGTCTGACAGTAGAGACATTTTTTTAGTTACCACACCCCTGAGAAGCTCCAATTCAGGACTGTTGCTCTGAAAGCTAATGGCCCAAAGCCTATTCAACTCAATGGGAGACTTTTCAATTACTCCATTAGATTATTGGATTGGGTTCAAAAAGCTTAATTTAAAGGTCTTTCATGATAGAATTTCACTCTAGTGACAGCATTATCCCAAATTCTGCTGTTCTCAAAAGCAACAGCTCAATATTCATTTAAGCATCTGAGTTGATTTTAACTGCTACAAATTTCAACTCCAGAATATAGGGATTGTCCCACCTGGCAAATGCTGATTATTATGTTATTCTCATCCCCAAAGAAAAGCTCTATACATAGAAAGGCAAAACAGTTATTTTCATGCTGATTATTGAGTCACAGTAATTACATTTCATATGGAAAATATTTTATATCTAATTCAGTATGTGAACAATTATGTACACCATGCCAATTACTAGTTAACATGTGCATCAGTTAGCATGTGCTCCTGATGTATCACACAGTTAATATAGACACATATAAAATGAAAAACATGAAATTAACAAAAAGTAGCCCACTCCTGATGGTAAGCAAAACACAGAATTTCCAGCTCATCAGAAATTATCACATTTCAGCATCTGTTAATGTTGTATGGGGGGTAAAACCTGACACGTCAATGTTCTTCATTGAACAGGTATTCATGAAAAAAAGGCTCCAGATTCTGAATTCTGAATTCCAGATTCTGATTTTCTTTGAGGTCCCAATCAAAATGAAACATTTCAGTATCCCCAAAACTCTTTTTTGGGGGGGAAGAGGGATGACACTAAACCCTTGCTTTCTGTCCATTCAAAAATAAGCATAAGTATTATGGAAGCTGAAGTTTGGATCATCATTCTCACCTACAGACCAACTCCTTGAAGATATGCACTTCCCAGGGATAACGTAGCTATTCTTCTAGCGGGGCCCACATGTTGCCTTGTGGGAACTGAAATTTGAGAGCTGAATGGTGTTATCATTTACTGTACAGAGTTTTCTAATCCAGCTGTATCTGCTGTAATCCAAACAGCTGACCAAAATAAATCTCTGCTGTCTTCTGAGAAATATGCTTGTCAAACAAGCCTGGCCTATGGAGAAGCATCCAAGTTGTAACTCCAAAAAGGCAGTGCAGAGCAAGGGAACTGTGTTTTGCTTAACTGCTTTGAAACAAAATATTTCTGGGAAAATAATGGAATTTAGCCGGAAATTATTTCAATGGAACCAGCCTCAAAAGTCAAATCTGCACAAAGAGAATTGGGGGGAAAATAATCCTGAGATTTGCTGACATGCCATATCCATGATTTAGTTCAACAGTTAGGGCAATAATCATACCTCTAGGCTGTGACAGAGAATGCTGTGCAGCTGAGAAATGCAAAAAATGAGAGAAAGCTCATCTTTATATTTCCTTTCCTTGGGCCAGTTTGCCAGTGCAAGTTAGATCATTCTCTGATGACAGATGGCTATAACCCCTGGAGGGCCAAGAACCCAAGCCACAAGTTCATGAAAATGCACATGAGGGTGTGCACTGAAAGTGCAAGCTTTTGGTTTGGGCAGCTAAACGCCAGAGCAACACGGAGGGTGAAAGTGTTTGAAAGCAGCTTGAAAGAGTTCCAGGTTGCAGAACTGCCTTCTCTAGAAGAGATGCAAAGCAGTCACCCTGACTCTCAAAATCCAGTCTTAACACGAGCTCTAGCAATTTAGAAGAATTACAGTAAACAATGAAAGAGAAAGATGGCCAAAGCAGAATACATCTATTCCTACAGACTACTAACTGCCACCCTGCAACCAAGTCTAGACCTACACATCAACTGAATCTAAAATATGTCTAAGTCTGGTATCTTACCAGGAGACGCACTTTCCATCTGATTGTGTTCTACATCCTGTTCAGCTTAGTTCTAGCAGTTGACAATATAAATGATTAAAAGTAGGAAAAATTAACTGTTTGGGGTAGCAGAAGTAGATTGCCTATATTTAGGACAAGCTTATCATGAAACAGAAAGATGTCTGCAAGTAGGATTCATGTTAAATACCTAGTCAGTTCATTGTTTCTGAAGGATGTAGTAATTTTTTTGCTACTGTTTCTAGAAATTTTTATCCTGTGGCCATATTTGTAATCTAACATTGTCACAGTCACATCTGGCAATGCTGCCTGGCCAAAATCAACATCCACACAGAAATACCCCTCTAAAGAAAACAGTTCCAGTGATGTATGGCAAAAATACCACTGCAGATAGGAAGTAGGAAACACCTACAGTAATCATTTGGAATAGCTATTTCTCATGAGTCTCTTGCAACTGTATACCAACTGTACTATACAGGCCAATAACTAGATGGTGCTGAGAGGAATTGTCTCAAAATCTTTAAAGGAAGAAAATAAATAATTTCATGATTTTAAAATATATGTATATCAAAAGCAATAGCTCAACAGTATACTCAGTGTAAACCTAATAGAAGGAAATCTCCTCATGTTGAACACTCAGTGCAACACTGATATAATTCTCATTTGCTTTTTAATATCATACTCTCATGTAAACACAGAATATTCTCAGCCAAGTGTAGAAGTACGTTGAGAATAAAAGTAAATCTGATTTCTTAATAAATGAGAAGAATAAGGAACTCCTTTAGGAAAAAGAAATCAACAGAAATAAGACCTTGCAGTCACTCTTGGATGTCAAATACCATTAAATACAACTTTGTCTGTTGCTAGAGAAGATAAAAGCTGTATTTAAAAGCCTTGCCAAAAATGTCCTTTTCAGTACTAATTAGCATCAATGGTCAAAGCCACTAGAGCAAAAGAAGAGCAGAGGGAAGACAAGAGAAATAAGTACCATCACTGACACTAACAGGATTTTTTTAAAGCTTTGTCTCATGATACATTAAAGGATAATTTTCTTTTAATATAAGGTCCTAAGCTTACAAGCTCTATGAGCAGATGCCCTTCTCAATCTGCTCTAAAATCAAATCCAATAGCACACAAAGAAAAGCCACAGCAGAAACTACTTCTTACTAGAGTTTTCCCAGACAAGAAATTAGCAATTCTATAGAATAAAATGAAGCAGAAACCTCCTTGTCATGTTTGAGAGCACTTTTGGTTCCTACTTCAGGACTCTTCAGCCCATGCCCCAGATCACAGGGAAAGATTAAATATGGTTAAAGAACCTTGCAAAGAGAATGAGTCCACAAGACTGTGTGGTTTCTGTCTTCATGCTTTTTACTGTCACTCGAGTTTTATATATTCAAAAAATGGGGACTCACTGTTGCAGCAATCACATTCACTGGGAATTGCAATGGATGTGTTTTTGATTGCTTGTTTTTTCCAGCTTTGACTATGCAAAACAGACTCTTGTTAACAAGTGAAAGCATTAGAGGCCAAGAGATGCAGGTGTTTCTCATGTTTCAAAGTGGAAAGCAGGTTATCAGCCCTGTTCTGTCATGTTGCCAAAACCAACCTGATCTTATCTTTCAGAAGTGCTGTTGTCTTCCTTTTCCCTGCTACCTCCAACGCATCTGGCGGAGCTTAAAAAAAAGAAACAAAAACCAAAAACCAAAACACCAAACAAGAAAAATCCCATACCTTTTCACTTGCATCATCACCCATGTTTCATTTTCACTTGTTTCCGTTTTTAGTTTCATTCAAAAATACAGTGTTTGCTAACTTCTCATTCATAGAGTTAAGTCTGGTGCAATTGTGAAAGCGGTGCAGTTATATGGGTATAATAAGACACGAGAATTCCTGTATTTCATAATTACTGCTAACTCAAAATAAGGGTCAGAGTCTAAAATCTGATTAGCCCCTTGAGCTTTACATGTCTCTACTTGTCATGAGTGGCATGACAGGGGAAGAATAAACAAGCTTTCCCCGTCACACTCAGCATCCAGGCAGCCTGCAGCACTGAAACCCTCTATGCACAGGCTAGAAACAGCATTGGCATGATAGCTACACCAGCTTTCCAAATCTAGCCTGTCATTATGTTTCAGTCCTTTTTATGAGGGGATCCTCTTTCACATCCCTCTCAGACTGACTTCATGCCCTGAATTCTCTGAACTGGTTCTAAATGCTTGAACCAATCTTCCCAAAGATGAAAACCCAGTTTGTCCTCAGCATCCTGCCAGTATTTGGATTTATTATTGGAACAATCATCCAGAGTACAAGCCACGTAGTAGAGCTGAGATATAAACATCCTGTCATTATGGACAGGATCTCTATGTGATCATTTTAGACTGCTCACCTAGTACTGAACAGGTGGAAATGGTTTTATTCCCTGTCAGTCTTGAATGAGAATCAATGTGCTAATGATGAATGTCCAGACATCATTGTTCAACTACTGGGTCACATTGCGTTTGGTATTTCAACTGTGTGGATGTTCACTCAAATAAAAAAAGTGTGTTTCCTTGTATCATGAAACAGGGTGTTCCAAAGGTCCAAGGGACCGGTTTTATGGAATGACCATCAGTGCATGCAGTGCAATAAAGACAATCTCTTTCCATGTAACAAAAACTAGAAGTGATTAACTTCTTCTTTTCCACAGCAGACAAGCACCGTGAGGCACAGCACGTGAACAGGCACAAGTTTGCTAGGATGCATCCAAAATAATTTGGGGTCTAGACTGAGTCATCTAGCAAGCCGCGATGTGGACAGCTCAGGTCTATACTAAAATATCTGTAATAGCTGACTGTACTGATGTCACCTCGTAGGTACACTTTACAATAATGGTGACAGTCCTGAGTAAATGATTCCATGGCTTCTCAGGCTAATTTCTAGAATAACCACCACGATATCTTTTGTGAAGAGAAGACTTAAGAGAACCTTGCATTTTACCACATCTGTACGTTTGTTCAAAGAAAAACAAAATAACCTAAAAGTGAAAGCATTCCTATATTTTTTTTCAGTTCTGAAATACAGGTAGAACACTTATCTAGAATATTGAAATGTTACATCAAAATATGTTTCTGAAGCATTTGATGTGTGCTTACATGCACATATAACACATGCTAATTAAATCTTCCACTCAACACCACATATGAAAATCAAAATGTTAAGAAAGAATTTCAGGGTTGTTTTGTTAAGACAGAAAAAGTGATTTTTAGCTCAAAACAAAAATTTGCCACTTGAACTAAAGTTTATGTCACTCTTTATTTCATTTATTTTAAGTAATTGACCTCTGCAACTGATATGACAGGAAATTATATTATTGTTTGATGCTCATTTTCTCTTTATTATTAATATCATACCATTGGGCACCCCCTCCGTGCCCCAGGAGGCATAGCTACAAGGAATTCAAACTGCTGTTAAGCAAAGAGAATGCCCCATCCAGATCTCCATGGAAATCAAGCTGGCTCATACTTCTTTCTGAGAACTAGAGCCTCAAATTGCTGAAGGTTAGTCTATATAAGCAAGTCCAATCCACATGGGATGAGGAGGAGATGAAGGTCAGCAAAGAACATCCAGTTCTTTCTTTGTAAATGTCTTTTGCTTCACATCTAAACTTGTGGCTAGGAAGGCCTTGATGCAACACAAGAGGAAGAAATAGGAAGGCAACACGAGATTTTTCTTTCCAGCATGTTTCATGCAGTCTCAGAAATGCTTTTTGACAGCACCTCATGTGTTGAAGAGGAATTCTTCAATGTGCAATCAGCAAGGGGGTCTCTGTAGATGCAGGTTGGCATATGGTATCTCAAATTTCTCAGTGACAAGTGGCACGTTAGCAGAGCAACAGAGTAGCAGGGAAAAAGACGTTTTGCTAATCACTCCCTGTTGCCCACACCCTCAGGCAGAATCATATTGCTTTATGCAGATCAGCTCATAACAGTTTCTTCAATTTAGCTTTTATATAAAAAAGTGCCAGCTCCTAACGCTATGTCAACAGGCACCCGAGGGCCTTCCACTTTACATTGCAAGTGTATTACTATTTAAAGATGAGCTTTTAGCTTAACATCATTGCTTGCCTTCAGAGTTTAATTACCGCCCTCCCCATGAGGCCCAATGAGCCATCCACTCCTCCCACGGGAGTTCTGCCTGGCAATGATCTTTAACTAAATAAGTAAATGCCAAATAAGCACTTCTTAAAGATGCAGTGTCTTGTTTTCTGCCTGGCTTTGAAGCCTGCAGAAGCCAGGCTCTGATTTGCATCTCACTGGCAGCAAGCCATGTTGAACTTAGAGATCTCGGTTATAAATCTCATCTCTGATACAAACTAGGAAGGGGATTTAAAAAACAAAAAACTTTCTTCTTTTGCTGTTTCTTGTGCTCAGTTATCTTACATCATTATCTATAGGCAGACATAAATCACTGAAACAAGGGCCTCTTGCACCCAGTTACACCATCTGTAAGTGTCTTACACAGCCACAGCACTCTAGCAAGCCTGCATTTGCTACAATACCCCTCCAAATTATCTTCCCATGTTTCTTTCCACCACTTCGGTCTGTAATAAAATAGTAGCATTGTCACCAAAATCGTGAATAAAACTCCTTAAGGCCGGGTTTTAGCATTAACGAGCAGCCATTACTTTATTTGGCCGAGGGACATGGGGCATCCCTCTACCTAACATGTCCACTGAGGCACAAAAGTACACTCATTATATACATTATAGAAAAACGAATATTCATACAATACCCACCTATTCCAAGAAACCATATTCATATGGTAATACATATGTAATGCCTTTGTGCATGCATACTAAATGGGGGAAGGGTCTTGGGTGGTCTCTGGTTGTCGTAATCCCCCCATAGTTATGCTGTCCGCTGTATGATGCCCCTTCCGTGCAAGCGTGGTTGAGACCTTTCTGTTGACACATGCAGATGGCTCCAAGGAGAAGATACTGTTCTGGTTCTTACAGAATTTATCTCTACTTCTGGCATCAGAGATATGAATCAAATCATTTTAGACACTACAAAGGTGTTGTTCAGAGTCTTGTTTATCTTTGGCCCTTCTTTGCAATTAGTGAGGAATTTAACAGAGACCTTGGATTCTCTAAGACTAAGCGCAAGCAAGAATCAGTGATGACTATAACTCTAAGTGTTATCAGTCCCAGAAGCAGACCCTGTCTTCAAAACATGCCATTAGCTTCAGAATGTACCGTCATTATAGCTGAAAGGAAAATTGCTGAAAGAAAAGTTGATTCTGTCTAAAGGTTACACAGAGTAGGCCTTTTAGGGCCTGCTCTGAGGCCTACTTTTACTAAACCGTCTGGTATCAGCATTACAAAATAATTCATTCCCTTGCAATAAATATCCAAGACTTAAAACAGGTCAACATAGATGCACTTAATTCTGTAAGAAGTCAAGCTACTGGGCAAGACACAGAGGCTGATAGACTCAACAGTGACCATAGAAACAGGAATTTAAACAGACTCTTCTTTTAAATAAAAATTGGCACAACCAAACGTGATTTCTGAGATAAGACACAGCAGTATTACAAAGCAGCTACAGACAGAAAAGATGATCCTAGTTCTTGGAATCCTATACCCAAAACCACAGTGGCACCCAGCACAAAAAAAAGCCAGTGAAAGATGAACAAACAATAACCTAGGACCCAACAGATACCTTTGCAAGTGCCAGTCACTCAGCAAACCAAGAAACAGGGCAGAAATACAGTACTCCAAACCAGCAAAGAGCTGTTGCAAACACTGAGGAGGAGACATGAGGTATACCCTCCCTGCACCATCTACACTTCAAAGCAGCATACACAGCTATGACTGAGCTGGAAAGGAACAGACCAGGTGATCTGCTTCACCTCACTTCTCTGCTAACAGGAAAATAACCCACTTTTGGCCTATCCTCCCGGAGCAGTAATCACAACTCTTTGTTATTTCAAAAGGCCTAGACACTGTCTGTGGTTTCTACAGTACTGTTCAGCACACATTGCAAATGATATTGTGAATGTCCCTCTGGGATTTGTGCCTGGCTTCAGAAACAAAATGCAGGCTCTACCATCACAGTAGGTTTAAAGGAGGGCAAGAGTGAACTTAAAATGAAACTTTTCAGCATACAATTATATAAATATAATGTGCTTTTTTGTAATATTTGCAAGAAAGCACTTTCTTCCACTGTGTTACAGAACATAAACTCTCTAATTGCAATGTTCTGGACTAAATAAAAGTACTCCATTTAACACAGACAGGGGAAAATACTGTTTTGTTTGTGCATCAGGTTGGAAAAACATGCAAGCTTCCAAGCAAATGGAGTTTACAACAGATTCACCGTCTTCAGAAGAAAGCAGAAAGTTACAGTTTCATGCAGGTTCCCTATGAATTATGGATGTGCAGTTATTACGGTAGCAGGCCTCCAGCAACATTTTGCTAGGAAGTTAATTTTACTCTTTTTTGATTTTCCGTTATTTGTATTTATAAGGAAAGCTATTGAGCATCAAAAACCAGGGATATCCTTAAAATAGTTACTGGCTCTCTGAAGGTGTGAACTGTAGCTGAATGAAACTGGTTCTTCCTCATCTTTTAAGCTTTTATTTTTATGTTGTGTTCCTCACCAGAGCAGCTGTTTCACAAACATAACCATTCCTTCCTTCTAAAACACTGACTAAAATGAAAACTAAGCATGCACTTCTTCGCCTATCAACTCCTGTGCATGTTGCGGGGTTTGTTTAGTTACTGTGGCAAAGCAAAGCCAGGCAAGTGATTTGCTTTTTCCTTAGACAAGATCATTCATGATAATTTCAGTGCAAGGATAAGGCTACCTCTTTCTGTATGCAGTTTTAGCTCTGATTCATAATTTTGAAACAACATAAATGTACAGGAATAAGGCCCAAACACAGACTCTACCAATTCCTTTCAGAAGATTCTTCATTCGCTCAGCCAGGTTTGGAGAATGGCATTGTAACGGGTGTTCTGCTGCCAGTACACTTCTTTGAACAAGACAGTTAATACCGACAAAAATACTCAGGTATGCGGATCCTAGACACAGATCAGCCATTGCTTCTGTCCTCCACGGCATGCAGCTTTTGAATACTGAGTAAAAATGAAATTAAACAAAGTTCATCCTGAGCTGGGTGTCCTTTCAGGCTTCTATTTGATTGTATTATCAAAGGGACTAATTTGCACTAGCATGATCTCTGTTAGCTTGCCCATGGCTAAACAGCGTGGCATCTCCTCTTTAAGCCTGTGCTCTCACCACTGCAAGGGAGCAGGGTCAGAGTGAAAGGCTGGAAAAACACTGGAAGTGAGGAGTAAATAGGTGCTCGGTACCTGCTTGTGGAGACAGAAGTGAAAAAGGTCACTACTGCAACAATTATGAAGGGAATGGTGACTTTCCTCACTTTGCATGTGTTCATCCCTGGAGGTAAGGGCAGGAATGCTGCAGCTAGCAGGAGCACCCAAACCAGCGTAGGAGCCAGCAGGAGACCTTGAGCCAGCCAAACTAGAAGGACAGTAAAGCAGAGAAAGACTGCCACGACAAATAACTGCTACTGCAGAGCAGCAGTGAAAGCTTCCATATTTTCTGGACTTTAAGCACCTGTCAGTGTGGAGAGTTGCCAGGAGAGGGCAGGGAGCAGGGATCTTCCATCACAGCTTGTTCAAAATGGTCTTGGCTGGGTTGCTGTTTATCTGCAGACTACCCTCTGCTGACTCTTTCCCTAAGTAACTTCCTCCCCCTCTCATCCAGAAGCAGTCAAAGGGCTAATTGGGTCTCACATGTTATTAAATCACTGATTTTAAATAATTTAGAACAGCATCAACAAAATTCCTCATATGTCAATGCTGCAAGTTAATAAGAACAAGTAAATTCACATTAAATAGTCCCTTAAATTTTGATATCCAAGGATTAAAAAATCAGATCTTCAATGAATATGAAACAACATCGCTGTCTTTAGCTAAAAAAGCCTCACAATTTTGCTCCATCAGAAAAGACAGCCCTTAACATCTCTACTAAAGGGCAAGCATATGGATCACCAAAAGAATGTTTTGAACATAAGAACTAATCCAGCACCAGCTTGCATCACCTTAGATATTTTATATCTCCTCACATGGTACCCATCAGGCCCAAGCAAAATACAATCCCAGGCAAACTGCATTGAACATGTACGTAATACATATGCAATGGCTTACTAATACAGCAGCATTGGTGTGGTTCCTGCTGACACAAAAGCTCTCGTCTTGCCAAAAGGTACAGAGGGCTTAGGAGTCAACACAGAAACTGTGACTGATAGTGTACGGCTGGTGTAAAATATAGCCCCATCAGTCAGAAATCACACAGAGGTGATTAGTCACATACCTTTTAAAATGGGTTGGCAGGATATTCTCCCTTTCTTTATACAGTTATTTCATCAGGGATGGAAGCTACCTATAATAAATACTCAACTCTGGGATCTTTTTCTGTTAGGAAAAAAGTTCCCATATGCCACTACTTTGAAGTTTGCTAGATGTTAATCTAGTAACAGTTCAACTAGCATATGAAAATTTAAGTATTCACAGAGCATGGTAAGCCCCAACATGGATAAAAATATAGGAAGGTTGTTGCTTGGACCCTCATTTGTTCCATTCCTCCTCCCTGCTAACCTTAGACACCTAACATTCAGAATCACTGCCTTCAAGCATCGTCGAAAAGTCAAAGATACATCCGAACTTCAGGACGTGTCTTACTTGGGGTGATTTCGTTGCTGAAAATGCTGTTTTCTCTATCAGCTCAGCTCCCAATAAAGACCAAGGCAAGAGTATTTGTCGAAAGCGAGTGCAGGGGAGCAGGACTGTCTACAGTTAGAGAGGCAAATAGTTAGGGAGTTGATTTCTTTTAACAGCTTAAAATATCTATCTTATAGACTCATGGGAAAGATGATATTTGGAAACCTATCAGGAGTTCCCATCCTGCTTTGAAACAGTTAAAAGTGTTACATAGCATTAAGAATTACGTGTTTGCTCATGTCTGTATTTTAAGGAGAGAAAGACAGAATTTCCTAGAAAGATGTTGGCAAGTGAAGCATTCTGGGAATCTTCAGCTATTTTCTCCACATTAAATAATTGTACTGAAGAGTTTCTCACATGTTCCCCAATTTCCTGACAGTGGTGTTCCAACGATAAAATCAAACTTCCCCTGTGACAAAAGACCCTTCCTGCACGGTTAAATGAAAGCAGCAAGTTATGCCACAAGTAGCCCAAACTGAAGAGTTGGGTGCTATTATGCAGCCTTCTTACAGATTTACTCTTTCAGTGAATATGATAATGGTATTATTTTATATACATATTGTAATCACTGAAATATGTCAGCTATCTGTAAACAAGCATTAAAGATCAGATAAAAACAGATTTCTTATGTTTCAGACATGGATTACTGTTTAAATCCAACCCGGAAATTGAAGCAATCCTAAGCATCTTTTTCTTACCAGCATTACAGCTCCAAACCATCTGTACTTAATTGTAAGACAACAAATTGTCAAAAAAACAACAAGGATTAAGAGGACAAAGCTTCTTATGGACAGTTTATATTAGAGAAATTTAAAGACTACTAAGATCACAGCACTTCTTGTGTATTTGGTTTATTTCAGTCAAGTCCCTACGTTTTTCTTCTTCTAAAATGGAAGTACATACAGCATGTTGATTGTTGCCACACCATCAGTTAGAGGTTTATCAGGGTCTTAAACTTTGATGAGAAATCCACTGCTAGCTTAAGAGCTTGCTGACATTTACTCCTAAAGTTCATGCCAGGCAAGAAGACCAACTGCTGACCTCCAGTGTCCCACTGACTGCCAGAACTGGAGAAACTGGGCCAGTAGAGTAGGATGGGAGGCATTTTGCATACTGTGCTTCAAGTACAGCAAAGCAAATAATTTCATTTATGCAGAATGAGGATCAGAGATTTGGTTACAGTTGGGTGGAAGGGGAGAAATGGAGACATCGGTCACCAAAGGGGTCACCCAAGCACAGACTCTTTGGCATGAATAGCATTATGTCAATTTGCTCCTGATGAATATCCTGAGCAGCTCCAAAAATTTGTCAAGTGTCACGCCCATTCAGCTATGCTTGCATTCTTTTTAATTTATTCTATTTGCTAGCCATGATTTGTTTCAGTCATTGGATAGAAAGTAATATTATGCAATTAAATAACAATTCATGAGATGATTAACTAACATCTACCAGTCAAAGTCAGCAGTTTGCCTACATGCCAACTACAGTACTCTTCATTAAAACATCACTCAGTGTATCTTCCAAATAAATCTATATCTGCAGACGAGAAAAACCTGCACATCTGCCAAAACCAACTTCTTTTGGGGGCTCTTTATTCATGTCTTTAAGCTCCTCTTTTAAATTTTTTATTCTCTTAGATCTCTATTTTTTCTCTTTACAAGTTGTATGTACCCCTTCCTTTTTCAGCTCCAGCTATCCCAGCTGACCACAGTACTTATCACCCGTGCTGCTGCTTACCTTCTCCCTATCCATTTTTTAATATTCTATGTAATTGTTTTCATGAAAAGGAAGTGCTGTAAAACTGAGAGAGAGAAAGAGCAGGAAATGCACTGCAACCATCAAGACCTTTACAGAATCTTCCAAAGTTGTTTCAAAGAGAACATTATTTTGGAGAGAAAAGAAAAACCTTAGGAAAAAAAGAAATTCAAGCATTCTATAAAACACATAAAAAACTCTGAAAAAGCTTTAAGTGACATGCGTTCTGGGATCTCCTATGCAGTAAATTAAATTAATTTGCTTTAAAAATAACTGGTAAAATATTTAAAGATGAGTAAGATGTTACAACTAAATAACCTAATACTTAAAATAAACATATATATTTTTTAATATAGTAGTAAATAATTGTGTGCCTGGCATACAGACTACTCTAAATGGTTTTCCAGTCTTACAAAAGCTGTATACTATTGACTGAGTCCACATTAGAAGTTTGTCTTCAATACATTTTCTTTTTTGTGTTAATTTTTTACTTTTAACACAAAAATGTCAAATGTCACCTGGGACAGACAGTAAGCAACACCATCTCTAGATTTTCTCAGTTAAGAGTTACGTTTAAGATTGCTTTATTTGAGATTCCCTCAAATGGTAGACGACGTCCTTTTTTTTTTTTAAACAAGCCTTTAAACAAAAGGCTTTTTCCCCCTCCTCAAAGACTTTCATTACCAGCTGTTGCTAACATCTCTCTTTTCCTTTTAGTACATGCCTTTCAATAAATGAGCTATGGTTTCAAAAATAAAGAACAATTTATTTTTTTTTTAAGTAAGGGTGGCTTAAATTTTATTTTACTTCTAATTTGAAAAGATGATAAAAGGAAGAGTTATAGTGATCGAGTTTCATGTATAGTAGCATAACTTTCCTGTGTACTGAAATGGAGATTATTTCAGAATTAGTGCTGAGATTCAGTGCTCTTCTTCAGCACATTGCCTTACTAGTTTTCCCAACTCATAGGTCCAGTTAAGATTTCAGACTGCATTTTAAAAGCCAGAGAGTCCATGTGTAAACCTACAAAGCAGCACATCCTCCAGGTCAAATGTCTGTGGCTTCAAAACCTCTTTGTCTCAAACAAAGCTGCTTAATTTGATTTCTTTATGCTCTTTTATATCTATACACGTGCCAAACTGTTCTGAGAAGTAATCTTTTTAAGGCAAATCTGTATACATATGCTAAAAAAGTGCATTATGTCCATACCGCCTGGGCAAGACAGAGCTTTCTGAATGGGACAGTTCAGTAGAATCATGTTAATTTTTAAAATGATCACAATCCTGAATCTATTCCTCCATAGTTTTATGCCAGATCTTATTACACAATTAATATAGAAAATGAAAATCATATACCTAGTCGTATTTTCAAGAAATAAATTTTAAATTATGATTCTTTAGGAAAAAATACAAAAAAAAAAAACCTTTTAATACTCTATAGGACTTTTCTTTGAATAATTCATTTCATTTTTTATGCCTGTTACACATTATTATAAAATGAAACAGTAAATAATATAAAGTAATTTTTATTCAGGTATTTTTTTCAGTATTAATTATTAATTCCACTGTACACCTCTAACTGAACTTCACTGACTTATTTTAGTTAGACAGGGAAGATCTTGTCGAAATGAAAGGGTGTTTTATTCATTAAAATATTTTGTTCATCATTTTCTTACATTTCTTTTTCATTTGGAATCATGAGAAAGACTGTACGAATTAGTGTAAAAAGTGTCGGATATCTGTTTAATAAAACACAGCTCACAAATACACACAGCTGACATAAACCCAAACAGCAACTTCACTCTTGTCCATATGCTAAGACATGTTCCACACAGATCATACCAGCTAATGTTATAGCTCCCATATGTGTACACCACATTTCTGTCAATGAAACTGTCGCAACCCACATGGGATAAGGAAAAAAAAAGGAAAAAAGTGAGAGCCACAACGCCAAACTGAGTTTGGCTTCCAGGCCCTAAATGCTGAGATTCCTCCCAGCCCCTGAGGAAAAGCAATCGAAAACACCAGTAAATGTGTATCCTGCACATATTCATCTGCTCATTTTACTCAAAATCAGGGAACTTCCAAATTTTCTAGATTGCCTAAAGTGGGTCAGGAACTCCAGGAATAACTGATAATTTCCAGCTTCCAAAATTTCTCCAGGATTCAGTGTATATGCTAGCTACAGTGACTACTCTGAAAAGTTCCAATTTATTCTAGAGGACCTACTCCAGGGCTGCTAGACATCCCTAAAATTCAGATAAACATTGGCTTATCATCAAAGGCTGTTGAATAGCACAGACTGTAAAACAGAAAACTGTCTGGGAAAAAAAACACCTAAAACCCAAAAAACTTCCATTCGTTGAAGCTCCTCAAAATGAAAGATTTGTTCAAATTTTCCATTAGTAAAAAAAAGCCTAAGCCAACTGAAACATTTAGACTTGCCAAAGCAAAGTAGTAAATGCTTTGTTCAGAGTGCATTTGAGCTGCACTGAGACAGTTCAGGGTTTTTCATGCCTCATATTTCCCTTCTAAGCCAGGACCTGTGGTCAGGACACCTCTCACAGGATGAGCCATGCTGACTCATGGCAACGTGTTTTCCTCTTGCATTATAAAAGATGGTGCTCAGAGAGGAAAGCTGGTCCTCAAAGACAGACATGACACTGTGAAAGGGTTAACCTATTACCGTTAAATCTTATAATAACTAAGTATTGTTATGATCTTATAATCTTTATAATTGCTAAGTATGCCTGTGGGATCCTGTTCTGTTTTCTGCTACACAAAGACACACAGACATTCAAGGTCATAAAATGACTGATCTTGTGGACCCAAGTAGATAAAAATACTATTTATGCATGGAAAGCTAACAGAACAGAAGTAATAAAGACTTATAAAACAGTGAAGCATGAGACAAACAGTGTAGTATTTGTTATGATGGTTAAAATATTACATAACAATGAAGGTTTTGCAGATATTGCTTCAGAGCAATATAATAACATAAATATTTATTTAATAATTAACTCACATTGTATTCTTTCTAAGCCTACCCCTTAGGTTCTGGAAATCAATGCAGTGGAGCAATTAAGTTGATCTTTATAAAAATTGAAAGATGAAGAAATTCTAGCTTTCCAAGGCTAGAAACTATTCTGAAATAACTCCTCCCACCCCCCCCCCCCCCAAAAAAAGCAAAGCGTAAACTGCACATCAGAAACATACACCTCATCTTTTTAGCAATTGTTAAGAACAACAATTCCAATTACCTGGTTATACTACTATTTCAATGTAAACACCATCCTCGGCAGATGTGATTAGCTCCTAATCTGAGTTTACAATCCCTAAATCCTAGCTGGGATTTTTTCATGAGTCCTGACTTGTTTCCTAATATCACCTCTGCCCTTACAGAAGAAAGAAAGAAAGAAAAAAAAAAAGGTTTCATGTTTATAAAAGTTATCATTATCTCATGACTGGCTTAAAACAAAACAATCAAACTAGGCATAAAACTGTCAGACTGGAGGAAGCTACAGCCTGGACATAATGCACCTGTCCCCTGCTCTCTAAATTGTCTCCCTATTGGATATCACGTCAAGTATAAGAGTTCAGTCTGAACTTCAAGCTGCTTAATGATTGGCAACTGGGACCCCTAAAAGACTGCCAAAAGCTTGAGGACTGGCTTTGTCTACTCTAACATCCTGGCACTAAGGAGAATCAGAGACATCCACAATAGTGCTCTTGTCTAGGGAAGTTTTAAGAGCATTTTGTCAAGACACTAAAATTCTGCAGTGCACACAATGTTAATACAGATTTCAATTTTTTGTAAAATGTTGGCATTAACTGCTCTGTCAAATTAGAAAGCCACCTTTTAATTTCATTCATTTCTCCTTTCCATTTAGTACGTATTTTAGTGAGCCTTCCCTCCTTTTTTAGGAGATACTTTACCCTTAGATTAGTTTCTCCTTAATTTAGGAACTGATATCATTATCCATTAACTCTCATTCCCCCCAAGGTGTTTCTCCTCCTTAAAACTATTCCTTTCCTCAGCAGCCCATTCTGGTCTTGCTTACCTCAAATTTTATTCTCCCTCTTTTCTGTTTTTCCCAAACCATCTTTTCCCATTCCTGTTCAACTCATCTACCACAATCTCTTTCTCCCCAATATTCCTGCATTTTCTTCCAAGGCACTGAATTCCCTCCCCCACATATACATACAGTTTTTCTCCCAAAAACTCTTTCTCTGTCTCTCTCTGACCCTGTCACATCTGTCAAACAAATTATATCATATTTCCTAATAGGATATAGATCTCCAAGCAAGAGACCAGTGTCGGTCCATTCTCCTCAAGAGCTGCTTGTTACTGAGGTGGGGAAACAGAGGGATAGCTGTTCTTCCCCATTCCTTTCCATCCACCTGTTCGGGAAATCATGTAACCAAAGCAATTGTTAATTTTCCTACCCAAAATGGAAGAAGAGACAGCTTACATGACTGGCCTGGGCAATATTGAAGACTACTAGGGCACAGACAAAGTGATGGGAAACTGTTTCCTTACTCTGACAGCAGACCAAGGGCAACAAAAAAAATAATACAGAAGCTGGGCCAGCTGATTATCCCAAGGAAGAGACCAGCCCAACTGGCCAAAATTCCTGGGAAATGGTTGTCCCGTCAGCACCAGTCCAGGGCCACACTACAGAGTTGGAAAACACCAGCGAAGTGGTTCAGACCAAAGTCTTCCAACTGTATTATTGTATGCAGTTACATCAGAGAATTACCTCAAAACCATGCAAGTCTAAAATGAGATTCACCTCATTCAACTTTGGCAGTCTGAGATGATCAGGTGGGCACCCTCTAACCAATGGAGAGACTAGAACCTGTCCAAAAGGGGATGTATGCTGTTCTAAGGAAGGTGCCTTGGATCAGGGAGGTGAAATTACTTACCTATTTCTATACCTTGTCAGAGAGAGGAGACCAAGTTGGCTAGGTTTTTTTAGATCACTGGAAAAAATAAACAGAGTGCAACTTCCTGCTTTAAAACACTACCCCAGTGTAGCAAGAACTCCTGCCTTCCAATGTTTCCAAGTGAGGCAGAAAGTAGCTATCTAGGGTGGAAAAATATACCACAGAAAGCATTAAAAGAACCTTATATGTTGTTTGGATGCAATAAAACTTCAGGCAACAACAATGAGGACTCTTTAAGCTCGATTTAAACTGTGGAAAATCCTATAAGACAATGAACTTCTAGGGAGATTCAGCCTTATCTGGCCATGTTTTAACTGCATCCTTGAAAAACATTGTGTTCTGAGTCAGAGCAATACAGTTTTATGGAATCTGAATTGACACACTACTTAGAAAACTGATTTAGAAGTGGTCATAACTGCTCCAGGAAAGTAGTTTCTCTGCTGCAATAAACCAGGCTTATTGAGTAGCTGTCTAGTAATCAGTCTGCAGTATGATTTTATTATTTACTATCACCTGACTTCACTCTTCATTTAGTAATGGTTGACAGATGAACAAAATTACCTAAAGACTTTCTTCTCTCTTTCATGGTGAAAATATTTTCTAAAACATTTTGAGAAGCATTGTATTTTCATGCATACACACATTCATTTATATACTTATGCACACACACAATTTTATATTTTATTTCAGAAGACATCACAGAAGAGGAAATCTTAGATGCTAAGTCTGCTTTGGTTCAACTGTTCCAGTCAGATCTTTTCTGTTAATTCTGATGCCTACAGTTGTTTCTTTCATAATTCACCATGTGAGTGCCTGCTGGAAGTGATTTTAATACCTGATTGCTCTTGGCTTCACATAAAGGAACATCCTTCATCAGGATCAACAAGATGGGGTTGGTGAGAATTTATGAGCCAATGGCTAGATGTGACTACTGGATAGAAATCACTTTTATTATGTGCATAAAATGGTGTTTGGATTAAAGGACAACTACATTTCTCAACATGATAACCAGTCCAACACCTTAGACATGAGAAAAATGTCTGCAGTTTGGTGCTTGATTTTAGTGACTGTTATGTATGTTTTCACTTCGACTTACCTAAGAATGTAAGGGATAACTGATACACAACGGATATTTAGTTTCTATGTTTCATAAAAAGGCAAATTTGACAAAAATATTTTCTGTAAAATAAACATTGAAACCTACTTAGATACTGAAGATAAGACTCTAAAATAACTCGAGACATAATTCACAGAAGTTTTCTTGATGATTTGCCTTCAATCACATTTCTGATCGTAATCAAGGTGGTCTCAAAGGTGTTATTATTACAGGTTTTAATAAAGATAGCTGATATTTTCTACCAAAATGTATGCTGCTTGTAGCAATTAATACACCTTGCTGTTGCCTTAAAGATATGGTTTGAGACATCAGAACCTGATGGATCTATCCTACAATAACTCTTTTAACTGTTATAATTCTTGTACATGTTGCTATATGAACAACCTTAGTCACAGGGGTTTTTCCTGTAATTATTTTGTAATAATATTGTGAAGAATAGAGAGGAAAATAACAACGAAGACTCATCACCAGGTAACTTTTGCAAAGAGAAGGAATTTGGGGAGATTTTAAGGAAAAACACAAACTCATCCAGCATTAAGGGAGAAACAAGAGATGACCTGGAAGCTTGAAATGTTGTTGTCACCTCCCTCCCACACATATCAAATGCCATTTTTACATTACAGTTCCTGTGTTGGTAGATCCAGTTTAGAAGATCCTCCCTATCAGATGGTTTTACACTCTCCCTGCCATGTCCATGACAGGTTCTACTGATTATCACATCCCAAAGCAAACTAATACCAAAACCAGTCTTTTTTATTATTGCTTAAAGGAAACATTTCATATTCACAGTTTCATCATGCAAAACAGATCACACAACAGAGCTGGCTATATCCTCTCACAAAGTGAAAGGAGTGATCAGCTGAGAGAAGAAACCTAACTTGGCAGTACAACTCTGGATGCTTTAAAAAGTCATTTTACTATTCAGATCTTAGCAATCACACAAGAGAAACAGTTCAAGTGGTGAGTAATCTCCTGTGAAGTGGACTAGGAACAAGTCACTTGGGGAGAGTGGGAAGAAGGTTGAATGTGAAACTCCTCTGGCCAGATCTGCTGTTGAAGGATTAGTAACTACAAGAAAAAAGAGAATAAGGATTGTGATGAGCAGGGATGGCTTACTTTGGAAGGCAGGACCAGTTCCTGCCCCAGTATCCAACTCTTGGACAGTTAATCCCACTGCAGGGTGGTTCCACTGTAGCCTGCTCCAATGCACATCCTCATGCACCGAGCCAAACAAGCTGAGACAACCCTGCAGTGGGGCAGGAAACTCAAAGAGACCTAAGTAGACATCTAGAGCTAGAACTCCCTTGCTGGTCAACTAGAGCCCTTGGCTGCACTAACCTGAGTGGGTGATTGCAGCTGCACTGCAAAATGACACTCCAGTTACAAGTACTGATTTGTTTAGTGGCCATGATGGCAGGATTAGCATTTGATGAGCTGTGGTCACCTGGAGCTTCTCTGTTCTTGCTTTATTACCAGCTTTGGTTGAACAGCCTTTCACCACATACCAAATAACCTCCTTTTCCTAAAGTACCCAGCTATTCAAAAGAAATTATTTGTGTCACGTGGAATCTGACTCAGGGCAAATCTGAAGTGTAGCTTGAACCTAAATATTTATTGAGGGCAAGAACAATAAAGTGGAGATGTATTCTGAGAAGATTAGATTTGCTGTAATTGTTTCATAGTCCTACCAGTAAGTGCTTTCCTTTCACATACAGCTCTGTTTTTCACCTTCTCTGAACAGTTGAAGGATCATACAAAAGGAAATTTTTTTCAGAAGAAAAATCACTATTGTCTGCTCAAAGTGTCCACCTGCAAACTACCAGTCTGTGCTTAGGAAGCAACTGGGAACAGAAGGAAACAGAACAAATTATCATATTTGTAGAGGTATTGAGATATCAAAGATACAGTTAAGTAAGACAGAGTTAAGTATTTCTGAATACCACTGTGCTAAAGGCGTCTACAGAGCCACACAAATCTCTCCTACAATCTCAGCAGTGCAAAGGTTTTACTTGAGAACATTGTCTATATCAGAGTTGCACAATCCTCCTGCCATAAGGATTTATAAAGGGTATATATATTTTATGACAAGCAGAAAGGTTGTGATATGACTAAGAGGTATCTGACGGTATTTTTAAGTTTATGGACTTCCTTGTCTTCTCATTGTAGCTGTCTGTGAATACCTTCAAAGAAAGAAATAAAATGAGTCCAGTGTAAAAAGAAATGTGCCAGGGAGAACAAAATTACACCAGCTGGTCTTCTCCTTATGTTCTTCTGCTATTAGACCTGAAGTTTTTGAAACCAAAAATTCATACCATAATTATTCAGTTGTGGTCTTGGAACAGATTTTGTGCTGATTCTATTTAGACACAGTGAAGAAAACATTTCTGGACTGCCTTTTTTCAGGTCTCATAAAAAAGCCACCTCACAATTTATTTTCCTCAGATTTTTTGCAATGAATACATTTTAGATCAGTAAGATTCCTCATCACAGGTGTCACGGTTTTCCAAACCAGGACAACAGGTAATCAGACACCTTTTGCTCCAATAGGAGGTACTATACTTTCTTCCCTTGCTATTGCTGTTTCCCTCCTAGACTTTAATTCCCAGAAATTTAGATATCATTTAACTGCTGGTCCCTTAACTCAGTACTGCTATTTCTGTCTAATTAAGTGAGACTGTAATTGAACATTAATATTATTACACATTTCCCTCCTTCCTCCAGTCAATTATTCCTCACAGGTTAAGTGCTTCAGACAGGAAACTTGCTGTAGATTTCAAACAAAACTTTCTTTGAAAGTTCTGAAGATGTCATTTGATAGGATTTCTAGTTCTCCTATGCACCTTTATTTTTCTCCCTTCAGCAGATATTTTGCTTTGGAAACACAAAGAACATGGAAAGACGGAATACAATGAGAATGTATAACATTGAATTTACATTCCTTGCTGATTCTTGACAGGCAACACAAAGAAAACTGATGAAATCTGACCAGGAAGCTGACACTGTACGAGTACTCATCAAAGGTGCAAAACTTCAGTTAAACCTCTAATGGATTTGCTATTCAAGACGGAAAAAAACCCAGTCAGTAAATGTAAGGATCTGCTGATTTAAAGTTAGCATAAACTAGATTGCAGAGGACATTTAAGTGCAAGCTTTGTTTTGTCCTCTGCCTAGTGGTAAAGGTATAAAACTAAGTCAGTCAGAACAGAACTGTATGTTAGACAAAAAAGCTAACAACATCACTTGAGTCCATTCATTTGACAGGAAAGGATGGTAAACCTTTCTCTCTAATTATGGGAATTACATACCTCAGTGTTTAAATTCATGCCATTTCAGTGACCTCTCAAAAATCTATTAAGATTTATTTAATTAAGGTTGACCAATTCCCTAAAAACTGTTCAGTCACTAATTTTAGAACTCCTCCCAAAATATCTTACTTGTATGAAATAGCCTGTTATCTCTATAACTTTGCTTTTTATTGTTCACATTATTCATATCTCATGCTAGGGCTCTGACTAACTGAAACACTTCTTTGAAAGTTTGTTAATAAAAGTCCAACTTAGGTTTATACAGTATACTTTCCTCTGACACACACATAGAACCACAAGCCTCAATGAGAATAACATCCTGCATTTATTCTTCAAGAACAGTAACCACATGCTGAAGTACCTATCCGTTCACCAGCATTCATTTAAATAAAACTGCATGAAAGTAACGAAACTAATGTACTCATTCTTTTACCAACTTCAAGTCATGCCAAATTGTATCTCATCAGTATTTTTGAAAATGAAACCTAATAAAAATTCAAAATGAAAACATGCCATTTAAAAAGAAATAAGTCTAGGGATGCATACGTACATTCCTCCTGTGAGAATATCAGCTATTAAATTCTGATATAAATTCCCCAAGATTAATTAGTTCAATAAGTGTATCAAAGGTATGAATAAAACAGGAGTTCTGTGAAGCAAACATCTTTTAATTCTACTTTTACGGATCTATTCATTGTTAAACAGATCTCAGCATTTCTACCATTTTATAAGCTATGTCCCATCTACCTGTACTGAGTTTGAGTAGTCTGCAATAATGCTGCATTTTTTTTGTCTAATTTATAATGGTGAAGCTTTATTGAGCGTATAACACAAGAAAAGCTATATGTATCTCAAAGTTATAATGCACCTAGTAGTAATAATGCAGCAAAGATGAATTCCTCCTCCTGTTTATTTGACCGGTGTGGCACAGATTTAATTCTCTGGCTTTACAGAGTATTAGTAACACTGCAGGTTATGTCAAAGCATTGAGGACTTGGGAATGCATTCCTGCAAAGACATTGGGTTACCTAACCTCATCTAGCAAGTGAAGAAGAGAATAGCAGTGTGTCAATACCATGAAACAGAGACAATGCCTTTTTCAATTTTGCTTAACCTTAGACCAAAACACTAGATACTCTTAATTCATTCCTGTATTCCATATTACTCCAGGTGAAGATACTTCCTGAAGTGCCTAACCAGCTTAAACATCTAAAACCATCACTATTTTACCTCTTGAATTTGTTAATGAAGCTGTTTTGGTCTTTATTTTTCTTCTGGCATGCTTGTGTATATGATGACATTGATTTTTATTCCATAGAATATACTTCTGTATTTATAGGTTTCTAGAATACGGTGATTTTTCTTTGATCTCTTTTTTTTTCCTTTTGATCTTTTTTCCCGCCAGTAAAAGCTGTTCTTCTGTATACCATTTCCCCCACATAAGACTTTAAAACCGTCCATTTCTGTTTGGTTTTCACCACATTTCTTTATTTCTTGCCTTCTTTATCTTTTGATTTCACAACAGCACTTCATAAAGTTACTTTACTCACTGTTCTTTGAATTTTCCCTTTGTAGTAACACCAATGACTATGCTGTAGAGTGCTCTAGGTTGCTGTAACGTTTGCTTTCTTTCCACTACATCACACATAGAATCATAGAACCATTTACGTTGGAGAAGCCCCTTAAGATCATTGAGTCCAACCATTAACCTAACACTACTAAGTCCACCACTAAACCATGTCCCTAAGTGCCATGTCTATATCTATGCTTTAACCTACCCATCTGGCATCAAGAAAGCTAACTAGCTGCAAGCTAGATTGAGTATGGCCCAACCTAGCTCATTTTGCGTTTGCACTAAGTCCACTTGATAACTGCACTGACACTGTACATGACCTGACAGTGAGTATGCTCCCTATACTCAATCATTTCTGCCTATTCAAATTCTTGAAACCTTATAGTATGCTGCTATGATACTGTATTGAGTCTTGCTTCACACACTACATTTAATAATCTTAGGGCTACTGTCATTAAAATTTTACATTTCTTACTGGATCTTCTATTAATAATTTGCAGGTCCAGGATGGTTCCCATCTCTGCTTGAAATCTTCGTTGTTTGGGTCATGATATAACCCCTCTCTAAGCCTAAAGAAAGGTCTGATTTCCCACATTTAAGTCATCCATGAAGTGGCTATGCATTGTAAATCCCATTTATAAGGTTCTCTAAGGTTCCCACCTAACTGTAGGTTATCTGTGCACTTTAAACTCTTATTTTATTTTTAAATCTGTAAAAGTAATATGTCTTTCCCCACATTTTGACTTATACCACTTTCCACATTTTTTTTATTCTATCACTAATTAGGCTCAAGGTGATTGTTTTCAAAAGGTGTTTAAAGGAGGAAGATGACAGAAACACAGGATACTTCAGGTACGAAGAGACCTCTGGAAGTCTCCAGCCCAACCTCATGCTCAAAGCAAAGTCAGCTCTGAAGCAGGTTGCTTGGGTCTTGAAAACCTCCAAGGACGGAGACAGCACAACCTCTCTGGGCAACCTGCTCCAGTGCCCAGCTGTTCTTATGGGGAAAAAGTTTTTCCTCACACCCAGGCTGAAACTCTCATTTCTTGTCGTCCCTTATCCTCCTGTCATGCACCTAAGAGTGGCCTGTTGTAGGTCCCCTCTGCTGCCAGGACATGCTGTGGCCTCCTGTCCAGCTTTCTGCCCCAGCCCCCAAGGCCTTTCCCACAGAGCTTCTCCCCAGCCAGGCAGTTCTCAGACTGTGCCCTGCCAGGAGCTTGGTTCATCCCAGGGGCATGGAGAGGAAGGTGGTCTCATGAGGATGGAAATCAGGAAGCACAGCTCCTACTTGTCAGAGATAGCAGAATTGTACAGATGCTATGCATATAGATGAGGCAGCCAATCTGAAGTTTGCTTGCTTCACGCACCCCCGCTCTCTTATTTATTAGAGGTTTCAATAAAAATAATTTTTAAAAATATATTAAAAAAAGGAAGGAATGTTTTGATTTCTGAGTTTGCAGCTTCCATTCTTAAAGAAAAAGACAGGGACAGAAGAGATCCCTGAATATGGCATCTTTAGGATTTGCCGTTGAGCTCTAGTCTCACGCTGAGACAGACTGAAGCTCACTAATCATGGTGTTTTCCAGCCAAGAACAGCACCATTATCAGCCACATGCAGGCTGTGACCCCCAAAGGCTGCCTATTGTGCAGCAGGCCAGCAGCATCTTGGGCCGCCAGCAAGGACAATAGATTGACCTGCTCAGCCTTTGCAAATTGAAGCTGCCTGAAAAAAAAAAAAACCAAACCAGATTTAATATCACTATCTAGCTGAGACAAAAAAAAAAAAAAACAAAACACAAAAACATCAGGAATATTCAACTGTCACTGGCAGAAGCAGATACTTGCAATGAATCTGATCTAGAGAGCAAAGAATAGTGTTTCAGGACAGAACAATTGAATTTATTTAGCCAATTAAGAATGCTGCAGGTTTAGATCACATATTTTATTATTTTCAAAAAAATAGAAAAATAAGACAATAAACCACAGAGACATTGGAATGAAACAGAGGTACTGCAATGAATATGCAGCAAAATGCAAAAATAAGAGAAAATCTAAAACACAATAAAAGAAATGGAAAAGTAGTTCTCTTTTTTTAAGGCTTTCAGAAAAACAAAGGAAAAAAAAAGCCAAAAAGCATTAATCACAAGCTGATTCACTTTGCACAAGGACATTTTCCTTGCAGAGATAGTATGGCTTTCTGGGATGTTCTAACTGCTAAATAGGTTAAAAGATTAGTGACACTAAGAAAACAAATTTTCAACAACACTGAAGCTAAATGTTTTCCACTGGACTATGAACTCCATCCATGATGGGTTTGCAATAAAGGGTGTGTTTATACTTTTCTAACACACAAAAAAACCCCCCACATTAATGGCAATTTCACACTTACAGAGAGCAAACTATACAAAAAGCATAAGGTAAAGATCACTAATTTAATTTGTATCCAGCAAGAGTTTCAAAGGCACATATCCCTCCCATTTTTCATATTTAATGATACATTGCATTATGCTGACAAACTTGTATTTGAGTCTTATTAAATTAATTAGTAAATAAAAAAAAATTGTTCCTGCGTAGAGGTGAATTCATCCCTGCACAAGGAGAACAACAGCCAACTTCAGTCCTCCCTTGTCCAGTTCCTCCCAAATGCAAATTTCTGCACTTTCTAGGCTTTGAAGACTGGAGAACTCAGCTGAAAGGTCTTAGCAGAAAAATACACATTTGGAGGACTAGTCCATGAGATGCAAATGTAGGGACATTAATCGTTAACAATGCTTAGTAAATGATAGCAAATACCACTTGGCTTTAAATTATTCATCTCTATGTATTTAAAATGGCCTGCCACAGAATTGCAGTTGGAGAGGAATCTTTCTGGCCTGCAACATGTATATATTTTCTTCACCATCTTTTCTTACACTAACCACAGGAAAATATATTGACTACTTAGAGCAAGATTCTCGAAACAAAGTAAATATTTATTTTCTTGAATTAAAACAGCACATCCCACAGACTTCAAGGTAATAGAAAGAAATATGCCCAATACCACAGCCCAAAACACTTTTTCAGGTAACAATTAGCACCGGTCAAAATTCACAACCATTTCCAGACTCCTTTGTATCATAGAGCTATTGACTTCAGAAAAATGACATGTCATGTCATGCCTAAAATACAGCCAGATCTGTGACTTTGCGTTCAAATCATCCTTTCTAAACCTCAGGTGGAGCATATGCAGTTAACAGAAAAAAAAAATCAATGTAATAACGGTGTTCCTGATATCACAAAATCAGCTATCAAAAGGCCTAATACTTTCATTCAAGCAACGTCACACATTGCAGATTTCAAAGTTATACAGCATGTTATTGCTCATTCAAACAGAAAGGTCTTTGCTGCAGAACTTAAATTCCAGTTTACTATTCTGTCATACATAAATGTAAAAAACAAAAAAAACCAAAAACCAAAAAAACAAACCACACTGTTCAGGTTGTTATGCTTTGTACTGATAATTACCTGATTCTGTATGCTAGAATTTATTATCGTGCATTTATCTTCCTTTCTGGGACTCACTTGGGTAATTACATTAGAAAGTAGTTACTGTGGTTTCAGAGTAAGACGAGGATCAATTTTTGACAGGTCACCACTGGAGACAATTAAAAGCAGCTGCTTCTAGCAGTCGGGGTTACGCCAGTACGCTAGTTTAATGCAAACTATACAATCAATCCATAATGCAAATATTTTTTGAGTACTGGATTCATGTTTGATTGAATGAACTCAGACATTTTACAAGTCAGAGCAAGAAAAATACTTAGAGGCAAATACTAATTTAAATAACGGCAAGGATGTGAGTACAAAAGCTGAATTAAGGTGGGTAGTTCAAAGCAAAGAGTGGCAGAATTATCTTCTGCTCACCTCTAATTTCCCTTTTTAAACGAAAAGCCACACACACGGTAGATGGTAGCAGAGAGAAGAAATAGCGGCGCATCGCTGCTCAGAGCGCGGTCCATGGCGGCAGCCTAACAGGGCAGCTGCCAAGCCACTGGTCATGCTGGGCTTCCCGCAGCCCTCTGCTCCGGGCTCCAGAGCCCCTGCGCTCCACCTGCCAGACCTAGGACTGGCTGAAATGCTAAAGCAAAGCTGGGTTCACAGATCTACCTACCAGGCTGTAGGGAAAGGGATGTCTTACCCATCTCCCAGTACAGTGCCCCGGCCTCCCTGTGCACAAGAAGCAGGGAGCGAGAGGGAAAAGACAGTGTAGGATGCTGACACCACCACCTTGTGTGGGGTGCAGGGAACAGCCCACCTCCCCCATACACATCTGGGCCTCCTCCTCCCCTTCATACCTGAAATCCAGCAAAACCACTGCAACATAATCCACAAAATGCATGAAATGCCACAAAATAAAAAAAAATGAGGGGGCTTTTTCTCCAGCCACTGATCCTAGTTCATGTCTGTGTTTACCATGCTTCAAAATCTTTGGAAGTGGATCAGGTTCATGAAGTAGTAAAAAAAAATGCAAAAATGAAAACTGATAACTGAACTGAAGTGAAAACAGTTCATTCTACTTCACGCAACGCAGTCAAAAAGGTAACATTGCATTCCCCAACCCGACCTGCCACCACACCAAACTCTTGGTATTGCTAATTAGCAAGATGCTTAGATTATTACTTGGCCCCAATTCTGAAGTTTAAAGTAGTGTGTGGCACAATCTGGGATATTGGTATATAAGGTTTCAGCTCATATTTCACAAACATGATGCCTCCAGTGTAAAATTTGACAGGCTGACTATGACCTATACAGGTTGGACTTGATGATCTTAAAGGTCCTTTCCAACCAAAACAATTGTGTGATTCTGTGATTCTGTGACAATTTTGAAAAGGAACCTCGATACCAGGATTTGAATCATGGCATGGATGTGCCACCTTTGAGAACTGAAATTTTTTAATTAAACACGTAGAAAAGAAGATGTTAAAAGATGAAACTTAAAAATGACAGCCGATAAATTAGTTTCATGACTGAGGCATAACAAGCGTGTGCTCAACAAGGACAGGCTTGGAGAAGTAATTTTTGAACACAGACAGATCTACAAGAGTTAAACATCACAAACCTATAGCTGTGATGGCAGAGGCCTACTTTGTATCAATCTATCTGAAGAAGAAAAAAACATTTTCCAAGGAGCTTTTTTAGGGGGATAGTTAAAACAGCAAAAGAGCTTTTTTTCTGGCTGGGCCTGCATCTTTTTGGTAGGAAGTATGTGATGGAGTCACTAGATCCACACAAAGACATTACTTAACCCCTGAAGGTCCATTGGCTCAAACCACAAACAAAGACAAATATACCCTTACTTGGCAGATGTCATCAAGACCAGCCTGTTGGGAAAGCACACGAGCCTAGAATATGCTTCACTGTGGTGAGAGCAAGAAGTTGGACCACGTGCCCTGTGAGCTGAGCTTCTTTCACTGCAGCCGCTTCTCTAAGAGACTTGCAGCGAGCATTGCTGGGCACCTGCAGACTATGGACTTGCTCAGAGCCTGACTCAGCTGGGAAAGATCTCTTCTAGATAGAGGAACATTCAACCATCCAAGGGCAAAAGTTTGTCTAAAAACCCCATATGTCAGAAAGCTCCTTATATAAAGGCGAGCCCTCAGTCTGCTTCCCCAGTCTCGAGCACCTGGGCTGGTAACATTGGCTCATCTTTCAGAGGATGGAAGGAGTAGGCTCAGAACTGAAAAACAATACACGTTCACCTTCACTAATATTTCACAACTTTCCTAAGGCAGCTGAAATTTAGTAAATAATCAGATTTGGTCTAGATCTAGATCTCTCAAACTTGTAGTGTCAGAATGCATTTGATTTTAGTCCAAGCTAAATCACCTAACCTTAATAAAGGATTTATGTTTTGAGGAAGGAAACTCTGCAATGATTTAGGCAGAGCTGGATGTCACTGACATGTTAATCTGTTGTCTGTATCAGTAACGTTTGGATTTACCTGTAATCTGTGCCCTTTCTCCTCTAGTAGGTAAAGACAGAAGACAGAAGACCATTCAGATTCAAACTATCTCGTATAGTTTTCTGAACAAAATTGACTGGCTCTGTCATTTTATACAAGGGCATCCATTCTATTTGTCCAAAATTATGTAGACAAAGTCAAGAATACTTTTTCACACTAGTGCTGGGCACCTGGTGCCAGAAGTAGCCAGCAAGAGGCATAAAAGATCCTGCAAAAAAATGCCAGTGTCACAAATGCCCTTTCTTATACCTCGTGCTTACCAAAGCCTCAATCCTTATATTGCTGAAGGAAATGAGATTGGGTAAAATAGAAGGGAAAAAAAGTCTTATTTTGAGAAGAAAACTTCATCTTCATATGCAATATCTGAAAAGTTATTTCCACCAGGTACCACAGCAAATTTGAGATGAGTATGGGGTGTAAGTGGCACCTTAGTGGAAATATATTTTTATCACTAAGTGTTATTGCACATGTAATTTGGATAAAATATAAGTACATTAGAGTTATAGCAAGTGCAGTTTAGACATATGAAACTATTGAATTTCTACATCAGTAATTCACTAATGATCAACCTTACTGACAATCCTGGAAGATGGACTTCTCTGAATGTAGACATGGAGGTAGAAAGTCATCTTTCTTTCTTATACCTACAGGTGTTTGCCTATACTTAGGGTTAATTTCACGAGACATACAGGGAGATTTAAGTCCACTGATTCATGCATCATCCTTGGCCGGAGACTAACAGCAAGTGTTTGCAGCCAGTGTTCCAGCAACTCAGCAAGAATTGAATGTAATCAGAAAATTCCAGAGAGGGAGGAGAGAAACAAAAAAAAACAGCCTCAGTAATCTGAAAAGCATGTACAGATATACACGGTGCATTATTCCCTTGTTGCCAACTGTCAAAACTTAAGCAAGGTGTTCATGAGCACAATTTAAACGGAAAAAAAAAAAAAAAAGATTTGTTCCTACTGTGGTTCCAAAGGATTTGTCAACACAAAAATGTGTTAAATATTCAGTACCACTAAAATCAAAATTCCTTCAGAATTTCAGTTATTCATGCTTATATATTTATGTTAAAAAGAAAGAAATAACTGGAAAAAAAAAAAAGGATTATTTAGTGGCCTGTATTGCAGAGGGAAACAATGAAAACTATGTGTGGTTTACTACGTCAAAATGCTCCTGCATCATACAAGATTAATGGCAACAGCCGTCACAGAAAAAAGCAAAGCTTTCATCCAGAAAAGCCTTTTTGTGCAATTTTTGTAGGGGTTTCATTGTTTTTATATGTGTATATGACCACCTGCTCCAAGCACTAGCAATTTTTCAGAGCTGTGTTTATTTTTAGGCTGTTAGCAAAAGCTGGCTGGACAACCCCAAAAGCAAAAGTATCACTTCAGTCAGATTCCCTTCTATGGATACATTATAGAAGTCTTCAAGTCACAGCATATTTTAAAATCCTCTGTTCATCCCCCTGATTCAATGCTTAAGGGGTCTCTCATACAGAATCTACTGTATGTTTTGTTTAAATTCTAGTGCCGTCATCTAGGCCAAGAATCTCAGCTTTGGGATTCTTTGCCCGTCACCTTCAATATGCGTTACTATGGGTACTGGAAATCCTATTACTGTACACAGAGAAGAGCCACAAGAAAGAAAACGCACATAGATTTGTAGCAGTAACAACAAAAAAAAAAAGCCAAAGGAGAAGAAAATCACGGCCACTAGTAGGATACAATTTTGTACAATATCTTTCTCTTAGAAAAGCCGAAAATCTTAATGTAGTTTGAACTAAAGAAAAATTGAAGGAGAGATCAGCATTTCCGACCCTGTAGTATCACATAGAACATATATTGCACACTATGTCTTTCCTGTACTTCTCACTTCTGTTGGAATATTATGGGAAGTAAATATCATTCACGTAAGAACAGCACTCTGTCAACAAGTCTTTTTTCACCACTGAAATAATCAAGGAAGAAACAGCAATCTGCCCTGCAGCCTTCTGCACTCTCCAAAGTCTACAATAAGATTTCTATGTGTTGGCAGTCAATACAGTTCAATTAATGTTTAATTCATGTTTTCTTCCTGAAGCAAGATGAAAAGACAGAACATTTATCAATAGCGGAGCTACAGCAAAAACAAACAATTTTTGTTCCAATATTACCATCTTTTGAGATGCAAGGCGCTATATCTGAGAAAAGCCAAAATGTCATCTACCATTTATTTTCCAGAGCTGGATAAATTTCTGCAGATTATTAAATAAAATATTAATGTAAAAATATATGGCGAGGGGAATTCTTCAGTGAATGCAGCTGCCAAACTGAAGCAGAACATTGCCATTTTTGTTATTTTCAGTTAAGATATTCTGGAAATTATACACAATCCCATCATATTTAAATGCATGTCAGCTAAAAACTCAGTCTCACTAAAAATCTTTTCTTTTCTGCCCTGCTTATCAGCTAGATTGCTGGTCATCGAAGTGAATGCTGACTGCTCCTAAGAGGCTGGCAAAGAACTCCCTGCTGAACTGCCATGATCCCTCTCTCGACAGCAAGCATCTGTCTTGCTGAAGATACAGAGTGGTTTATCTCCATGGCAGGCTTGACTCAAACATCCAGGGCTCTAAAAATAAGAGTTTAAAATCTAATTCATGTCTAAGGCCCACCTAATCACCCAGCAGGCTTCAGTAAATGCTTTTTCATTGTTTCCTTTTTAGCTTCCTCTGCTTAACCAGTAGATACAGTTATTCACAGTGCAGTTACACATTAACCTCTTAGACCCCAACATGAATCCAAGTCATTCGCCAGGAAAGAGGGAGTGCAAGCCAATCAGAGCTGTCTTATATAGCAAACATCTTAAATAGCTTGATCAGCTGTGATAGTTTAGTACAAAATATGCTCTGCCCATTATCTTGAAGCTTCTTGTATCAAAATGTTGGTGATTTCAAAGAAGAAGGATGAAAAATGCTTTATATTAGGTGCTGGACCAGTGGGAATGACAGAAGAAAGGCAGGTGACATTTTTACATACTTCTCAGAGTACCAGACAAGGTCATCATTCTGTACTGAAGACATAGTCTACAGCACATGACAAGAGACCAAAATGCCACTGACCAAAGGTTGACTAGAGCAGAAGGTACCATGTGAATTTTTGCTTGCTTACCACCATCCTAGAAAGAAAATAGTTTCTAGCAGCATAGCAGGAGTTCTGTGCTTAGATACACAACAAGCACAAGCAACAACGTTCATAAACTTTCATGCCAGGGTTTGGAAACCCCACCAGAGACAACTGCAAACATCAATAAGCACATTGGTCTTTTTCATCTCTTCCTGAAGACATAATCTAAATTTGGACACGTATTGTGAAAATTTATTAGCAAAATGCTGAGAGTACTGACCTCGATCAACAAGTAACTAATATATCATGCAGGACTTGATATTCTGGATGAGACTAATGAAAACATCAGAAGGTCTAGAAAACAGGACACAGGAAGAAAGGCTGAAGGAGTGGATGTTGTTTAGTCTAAATAAGAAAATAATTTGAAAGAGAAAATAGCAGTTTACAAACACACTAAATGTGTAAAAGGCAGGTAGAAATTAGAATAGAGAAAAGTTTTGCTTCATTCACCATAGGCTTGACAAGGTGGATTTAGGTTCAGTTCAGGAGAACAGTTCAATTGGGAGTAAGACACATAGGGAAGGAACGGGTGACCTGAAGGTCTTTCTTTCGCTTTAACAAATTGACTCAGCATCTCTCAGAAATGGCATAGACATCAGGTGATCCTACCCTCAGGCAGGGGGATGGGCCAAGTGATCTGTCAAGATCCTTTCCAGACTACTCTAATTGTAGGATTGCACAGACCATTAACAAGAACGGATGACATCCAGTGTAGATATTCATCCATAGATGACATCCATAATGTACATCCTACCCAGTGGAGGCCGCTGGATAATGAAGCTCTTGGTGTAGGCTGAAGAGCACAAAGTTCAGTATGTTGTCTGGATAATTAGAACAATAGAAGGGAAAACATTCCCTTCTACCAAAGAAGGGAAAACGTTGAGGGAAATAGCTGTATGTGTAAAGAGCGTGATCATATATGAGTGATTTACCAGGGGCCAGTCACATGCCTAACAAACCTGTTCCCTGTGGAATGGGGTGGATGACCAAGCATCAACATTTCGTATGCAAAAGGATGAACTTGGCATGTTCATGGGCACATGTTAAATGACACAGCCATAATATTTGCCTGGTCCTCATGTTCCTTAGCCCACCAGATAGTTTGGGAGACAAGATGAATGGGATCACAGCCAAATATGTTTTTTAAAAAAGAATCCCATGGCAAGGAAAATGCTTGAAAGGAAATATACTTTTTTCTAAATCAGCCCATATACGTAAAGGTAGCAACGCCTAGAACACCACTGTCTTCCACACCAAACGGTACGGGACATCTCTCATCTGGAGATCTGGAGGTAAAAGACCAGCCAGACTCAAGTAAAAAACTCCTAAGAAAAAGCTTGTCTAGGCAGCTACAAAACTGAGAGCTCAATAAGGCAGTAAATGATACTTCTCCACATCAGGTGATGGATTTTGATTCTTTCACTTTTATCAGATTATGCTGAATACATGAGAAAATAAAAGCAGAAAGGATGTTTCTTGTCTCATAAGCACAGTTCAGATAAGGATAAGAAGGAAAGTTGTGCTTCCCTTTCAAAAGGCAATGGAGTGAGGAGGTATTGTTATTCAGCTGCCAAGAGCTCTCTCCCTTATGTATAGACATCAGTGTTTTTTCTGAGATATTGTCTGATGTCTTAATTGGAGGCTACCTTTCACATATGCCCATAGAGAAACAAGGCACTGTCTCACTTTCTTGCAAGGAGAAAGACTGCCACAGGCCCTAACCAAGCTGATAGTGTCTGGAAGTGGGTACCACAGTGTTAATACACATGGCCTCATACACTGATGGGCTTCAAAGAGTTTCCTTTATACTGTCCTGGATTGTTACAGCATGAAAATTAGCCCCTGTTCCAACGGAAGCCCAGTGCAACTTCCATCTCTTGGGATTTCCTAGATCAGAAGGGCTTGCACAAGCTGGAGAAGTCAAACCTGCCAAAATGATGAGAGAATAAAACAAACCAAAAAGAACCCCACTGAACTGTGAGCAGGCAAGTACATCTAGTAACTCCCCAGTAAAAGATCACATGGAAAAAAAGAGGAGAGTCCTGCACTCATCTACTGTGAAAGTGGCCGCTGCAGTTATTTTTTTTTTATTTTATATCTACGATCCTAAAATTATCCAGCTCTACTTATGGTAAAATTAAATAATTTCATATTAACTGTCAGCTTGGCATCTTCAACTTACTCTCTAATTCCATCATTTCAATTTTGCCTTTCTGCACAATTTTCTGTAAAGATATAAAAAAAAAGAGTTTAATAACAGAATTTTTACAGCACTAATCAACAGCTCATCTATACAGGAAACTTTCATTGAAAATCAGTTGGGTTTGCGGTGGGGGGTGGGAAGCCACATATGATTTAGAATATTTCATCTACCTCTGTCCACGTCTATACTTATCTAACTTGTGAAGTGAGCACCTTATAACATCAGTCAGATGAAATTATTCGAACATTTGGCTTATAGAAGCACTGTGAGATCCTACTCAAGAGGAAAGTCCCCATCATAAACCTCACTTCCACCCTGGTAGGCAGCTATACAAGCAAGTGTGCATTTAAACCAATAGTATTAGCATGGGATTCACTGATAAAATAAAATTCTGATAAATACTCAAGAGATTTATCAATAGTTCTGTAGTAGTAGTTAGGTAAATCTAACAGTATCCAACATTTTGCCATATCACTCTCTTTAAATTGATTAATTACTAAGTTTAGAGTAGTTATTCTTATGTAGCTGTCTGCTTTTTTCCATGAAGTGTGTAAAATGACATTTGTAATTGCTGCAGATGGAGAATGAGATTTTTATAAGGGAAAAAATTGCTATAGAAAAGATGATCACAAAAAAATTTCTGGCTTCCTTCATTTTCAATAAAACAAAATAATCCTGTTTGCCTTTAATCTTGACCAACCAAATGGCTGTTAAATACCTGCTAGGTGAAATGCTTTTTCCCTTCATAAGGAAAGGATTTCAACACTTAGCTCAGTTCAGCTAATGTTTAATTCATTTCCTTGTCTGCTAGCTAGATTAAAAGAAAGAACATTTGTCAACAGGAGGGAGGCAGCAAAAATCCAGCTTTGCACTCCACTCCTAATTTACAAGAGTACCAAGTTCCAATTTCTAGATAAAAGATGTCAGGAGGGAGGCCGAAGTTGAGATTGCAAACCATAAAGAAACTACTGGGACACAGACATCGCTGATGATATATTCTTTAGGCAAAGTCAGATATATGATCTAGTTAAAATGGAATATCTTGGCATCTAATGTCATCACAGCACTAATGGGATATATCTGTTGCAACAAACTGCCTTCTGCCATAAAATACATTATTTTCTTTATTTCTTGTTTCCCGGCTTACCTCTAGTTTTGTACTAGGCAGGGAGCACTAACCAAGCATATTGCACCTGAGGTTTTTTCCCCAGGTGCTTTGCAGCATTTGTGCATTCACTACCTATGTAAAATGGCACCGGTACTAAGTAACAGAAAACACAGTACTGACAAAAAATGAGGAATTACATGTTCTGCAAAGACCTAAAGAGAAAGGGGAAGTGTAGAGGGAAACACCTTTTATTTTTCACAATTTTGTATTTATTTTTGAGCCACGAGAAAAGCGGTGATTAATCATAGCCAGCTGTCATGGAACAAGACACATAGTCCGACCTGTATGTGAAAGGTAGAAATTATCAGTGGAATCACAAATCCCGTCTTTCCTAATTGGAGATCTCCTTTGACCAAAATGGAGAGTATACTCATTTTAAGACCAATGACTTCTATTGTAATAATTCAGTTTTGACAGCACTATGAGAAGCTGAGAATCCCCAGATTCTGGTTTATTCCTCATATGTCTACCCTTTCCAAAAATACATTGATTTTTATAGGTATGACAAGCTGGTTCAATTCATCTCTATGTGAAGCAATCTTTCATATCTGTATATGAACACTAGAAGATATTTTGAGCACATCAGAAAGGGTAACAAATGCAAACTGCTGTAGGCTCACATATCTGGCAGGATGACATCTAGAAAACTGTAGAACTGCTGCAATTTCTACAATATAATGACATTGCATCAGATAATATACTACCTGATGGAAACTGCCAAAAAACATATAAAGGAAGCGTAAGGAGAGAAAGAGAGAAAAAAAAACCAAACAAACAAATGTGTGCAGGAATAAATACAACTACTGACCTTCTGTTTGTTTTCCTCTATTCCCCCCACCCCAGCTGCTTTGATTTTAGTGTAGTGGAGCCTTTTTTGCTATTGCAGCACGAAAATGAAAGTGAGGGAGGGAATTAACCCTGAGAGGAAAAAGAAACCTTTGCAGATTTCATTTAGTCCTAGTTCTTCAAACTAATCCATTTGCAAGTCAATCTTATCAAAAAGGAGATAGGCTCCTTATTGCAGTGCTCCAAGGGGAAAGAAAAAAACCTAAACCAGCTCACAGTGAGCAGTCTCTAGAGCCAGAGGAATTCAAATACAGATTTTTTTTCTCTCTGCATCACCCACAGCACAGTTACTGGTTGCAGCCTGCACACCATTCATTTCCAAAAGAATCTTTTGCTGCAACTAAACACTAAACATTTGAGCATTAAAGAAAAAAAAAGCCTGTGCATCCATCTAGGTTCAACCCCTAACAGAAGTATGGAAGACAAAGGAGTTGTGCATCCCTTCCTACACCTCTACACTTCCCCAAAATTAAGCATAAGCTCAGAAATGTATGTTCTGACCCCACACTTGCAGAATTTGCTGTTGAATCTTTCCCCTACAGCTGTACTGACTGTAAAGTTAAAGTTTCATTATTTAATTATTTTCTAGCCTATGAACACAGCCTTAAAAATGAAACATGAATATAAACTCGGGCAGTGTAATTTCTGAGCCTACAGCAGAATTTAGAAACAAGGCCACAATATTATAGATAATGTAAAAAATAATAATGAAATTGTAAAGTCCATACGCTACATGAATCTCAGTTCTCTCAGCTTGTATTGCATTAACATGAATAGCCATATGACTATATATTCACTTCATTGAGGTACTAAATCTAAACAGGAAAGATGACAGTGAAATGTGAGCTTTGCTAGAGCATCACTGATAACCTGTTTTCACAAAAGCATGGGAAACGTACTTAGTCAGGTCTTCTCCATTATCGAAAGCCCTAACTTCCCTATCTCCAGATTTCTTTCATGGTTTTATAGGAGTCAGCGATGCATTCTCAACATACAAAATCATCAGAGTGTAGAGACTTGAAATTATGAAATCATAATACCAAGACTGGAACTGAACACACAGGGTACATCCTGGGACTGCGGACAAGGTGTTGACGCTCACTTTCCTATAAAATTCCCCTCCACCCTCCATTTGATTTAAGGTAAAAGAAACTGCTGGCAAAATTCCACAGCTGAAAACCACATAACACAGACATGGTTACTCAGGTCTTAGGTCCATCTCACAGTGTGCCAGAGAAACTGCTTTCTCTCCTTTCCTGTCAGGATGCAATGGCATTAAAAACAACGGCTAATGGGGCTGATATTCCACTGCCATCCAAGCAGGTCTTAATTGCAGCAAGGGCAATTTCTGTCAGCTTTTCAAAACTAGGGCTTCTTCTGCCAACATCATTAAGCTTATTTTTACAGCGTATCCATTCCCTTTTTTACCATCAGCTTCTCCTGTAATGAAATGCCCACCCGAATACTGGCTCATCAAAGAACATTAAGGGTAACCAAATGCTGAATCTCAGAGTATTGCTGATTGTTCTGAAAAGTTATAAACATCAGGAGGTGTTTGTGATCACCCCATGAGACTTTTATGTTGGGTTTAATCTTAGCTCTTTCTTTTTCTCATTCAAGAGGGGATGATCAAGATTTTAAAAAAATGAACTAATAAATAACCTTGAAGAGGAAAGGCTAGGCCTCCAACTGATTTACTAGTGCCTACCAATGCTGTAAAATCATAGTAAACTGTGAGTAACTTCTGCCAAAGATCAGGTTTTTTCTTGTATTTTGTAAGCACCAACCTCGTGCCATTTTGAATGATAGTTCTTTTTGTATCTTTTCCCCTCCGATCTAATACCTGTCACAACCGTCACACAACTAAGAGCCTTCTCATAGGCTTGTTAACCCACTGATCCATGGAAAAGCAGAATCTGGAGCCTGCAGAAGTGATTACTTACTGAAACCTATATTTGCTTATAGCTTGCCTATAAAAACCTATGTTTGTGTGTATTTTGAATCCCTTGTTTGCTCTATCTTTTGATGAAGAAAGCAGTGAAGTACAAGCTCAGCTGAGGTAGTGGGTTAACAACATCTAAATTTTAACAGTGTTGCGTGATAAAATATCCCTGGAGACTTGAGAGGATAGGAGGGAGGACTCAAAAGCATATCTAATTAAACATCTGAGTCCTCAGGGGCAGAGTCAGAGGGGGAAGGGAAAAACTGTCATCTCATTTCTCCAGTCAGTACTGCCTGCAGATGCAGGTTAGGAAGCAGGCCTTCTGAGGAACACAGGGATCCATTTGTTAAAATGCTCTTTCCCCCCCATATTCATCTCCCCTCTCTTTCTTAGTGCTATTCATCAGCACTTCTTCCATTTTTGTAATAAGACTAACGTTTTGGGTTTTTTTTTCTTTTTTAAAACAAAGTCCTCTGAAATATTCGTTCGAATGCTTCACAAAAATATCCCTGAACAATAAGCTTAATTAAGGAAAGCTCTTTTTACCCCTTTTTTTTTCAAATACACCATTGCATTCCACCAATAATTAATTAGAATAAAAATTTAAAAAGAAAAGCAATGGAGGTATCAGAATCTCTCAATACTTAATTAAGGAATTAAAGTGATCAGCACAGGTGTCCTGCACCGGTGATTTGTCACACACTCTGATATCTCGCATCACACATTGGAAGGTCTGAAGGTTGAAACGTATGGGTTCTGCTCCCAATTATGGGTCTGCAGGAAAGCTGCAGGCTATATATTGGCTGGTTGTTAATTAAGTGGCAAAATGCAATTTCTGCCTCTTCCCACCTTTGTACTGTGTGACCTTCCTTTTCCTTCTGCCTTTGGAAAATAAAATAAGGTCCCCTGGCAAGTGACATTGTTCAGCTCCTCTAGGTTCTTTCCATCGACTCAATATAGTGTTTTCTGCTCCAGTATGACCATCACCCCCAACTTTCAGTAAAGAAATGATGACACAGCTGATTTTTATTTTTTTAAGACACAGAGTGCAATAAAGTTTTCAGATTTTCTTCAGTTGCTATAAACTGCATTACTAACTGCATCAACACCAGCAACACACCCTACCAAGCCATGAAGTCCATGTCTGTAATGCTTCCTAGGGGTGTGCAAAACACACCACTACAGCTCTCTTTTAGTCTTCTCCAAGTACCTGACAGGCTTACAGCTAACGCATTTGGAACTATGGTATTGCTAGAGAGCCCAGCTTTGTGGAAAGAAGCATTTAGTACAACTGGGAAAAAGAAAAAGGCAGATGAAATTAACATCCATTAATGGCTGCTCTGTTGCACAGTTTCCGACAAAGCCCACGGCAGCTTGCCATGTTACTCTGGATTAACATGGTGCTGGAGTGCACACCCGCCATGCTCGCTACAGCCAAGGGACTGTGATTCAGTCACGTTGGGAGCCAAGGTTGTGGTAGTGGCGGTGAATTGAAGAGACAGACAGAGAGGAGGGCAAGGACTGAAGGGAGTTTTGGGTAGTCCTCAGAGGGGAGCTTCAGAGGTTGGATTTCTGATTTTTCCAGTTGTGATTTTGGACCAGTGCTGGGTGATTAGTCAGTGTTTGTCATTAACAGGATTCTGTAATGGGGAAATCTACAGCAGTGTGACAGCCTGTCACCACCAGCAAAGTAAGAGGGCATTGCAGAGTTAATAAGCCAGGGAGACCGTAAACACAACGAAACCAGAAATAAAGAGAGTGAGAAGGAACAGGAAGCAATAAACAACAAAATACACAGGACTCCATGCACAAAAATAGCATTTCTGCAAATGGAACTGGCTTTTTTTTGTTTGTTTCCAAACTTTACAATCCTGTATTCTAGGAAAGCAGGTTTAAATTGCTCTCAGCCACCCAAAAAACTAAGTATAACCACACACATAGCTCAATTGTATGATGCACTCACTCCCGCCAGTGCCAACACACAGGCTTACAAAGCAGTTTGTACAGCCTGCTAACAACGTGGGACATCCCACATGCTGGTTTTCTCCTGCCCATGGATGGAACGTTTCCTGCATAGACAGTTACACTCTTGCAGTGTGCCTGTAGCCCATCTGGAAAGGGCGCAGGCACTGTTTGGCTCACAGCACATGGGAGAAGGGCACGCTTTGCTGGCTGTTAAGTGAGTTGGCCAAAGTGTGAATAGGTAAACAAAACCAGCCCTAAAGCACAAAGCCCCAGAAAAAAACTGTCTCTCTTCCTTTTGATAAGTAAACTGGTACAGTTATAGATAAGATGGGAGAAGACAGATCACGTGAAAGGTCAGTGGGGACATGACCTTGCCATAAGGACATTACTGCAGGAGGGAAATGGAGAAGCAAACTTTGGTAGGAGATAGAAACTGAGACCTGTCCTGACAACCTGGATTTTCTTTGGCAACCCACTCTCTTGAGCTGGGCGTCCCTGATGTACATCACAGACAGAAAGTGACATTAACCACACCAATCCACTGCCAATACCCAGTATTGATCCAGTTCAAAGGCCAGGCTGCATGTGTGGCCAGCTCCCTCAGGCAGCGTGGGCCTTCAGAGCCTTCCTCAGGTCTACCAGAAGCACAGTGAATATTACACTATGTTCCTGTTATTTGCAACAGCAGAGTCCATCGTATTCTTGGCAGGGCATCACCATTTCATGATTTTTTTTGCTCAGTGCACAGAACTAGAAAAATGTAAAAAATGGTGGAACATGGCAAATACTGAAAAAAGAATTGTCTGAAATTTCAACCATTTTTTTTCCATCACTATGTGTCTATTTAAGGGTTCAAAGACAAGTAAAAAGCCTCTATTTAATGAGTAAATCAGAATGCATCATTTGGCCCTTTGCAAAAGAAGACAGTTTGAATACTTAGTCTATGTGTTCAGTATCCTGCTGATTCCTCTGCAACTAAATATGTGTGCAGATGCAGCATCTCTTCCCTTCCTTCTTTCTCCAAACTCAGCTTTTAACCCAGTAACCTTTTCTTCCTACTTTGACTGCCTTCACAGCTGGATCCTTTTTGATTTTGGACACATCCAAGTTCTAGGGATGTCCAGAAAAAAAAAGGCCAATTAAGTCATCCAAAGCCCTGAGCATAGTTAACATCCATTTACAGCATGAAAAGAGAAAAACACCTTCCTGGTGCTTGCCAGTTATGCGATAGTTCAGCCAAATATATTCAATCACGCCAGAACAAAAATTCCAAAGTGTGCATTATGTTAATTTCTAAACCCTATTAACTTAATTAACTCTCAGTTAAATGTGCACTGATCTTAGACCTAAAGCATGTTTGATGAGGTATTTTTCATTACACAAAAGAAAGAATTTGAAATGTGCAAACCATTAGTAACAACAGAGAAGACTCCCTTCATAAAATGGTATACAATGCACACCCAGTTCTTGCTCAGTGAAGGTTTATATTCTATTTGTACTTTTTTATGCTCTTGTCAGTTTTACTTGGATCACAAAACATCATTCGAGCAATACTAACCACCAAACATGAAAGATAATATTCTGCATTGTCACTACCATTTAAAATGCAAGACCAAGTAATATGAAAAATGATTAAACCACCCAATAAGGGCTGTATTTAACCTGTGTTGCCACTGCTAAACTCACGCACCAAGTGGCTGGCTGGTGAAATTATTAGAGGCACAAGTCCAGATACTCAGATCTCTGTAACCAGTTGGCATACAGCCATTTCTAAAAATAAACAGAGAAAAGCAGAGAAGGGGCTTATCATTCTTAGCAGAGCTGCAGCGTTTCTTAATGAACCCAGACACACACGAGAAATAAGTAGAAGATGGTGTACTTCACTAGCCACTAACAACTTTGTTGTTGGCAAATAGGTTGTTATCTCAGAATGCTTTGCTGTTTTTCCAGAAATAAACTCTCATACCCAGATGTAACACATACTAAGGCAGAGGTTACAATTGGCAATAGGAAAGTAATCTGTCTACCTCCCAAAGCAGATGCCATAAAAACAAATCGTTATTACCAGAAGAGACAGGCATGCCTGGCTGTCAGAACAGGTAGTTAAATCGGGTAATGACTCTGCTCTCTCCTAGAACTGAGGCTGCAGAAAGTTCGCTCCCCACAGCATCCTGTGCATTGTAATAGGCAGCTTATAAACATCACAGCTGGACGAGCTTGTCCTCCTTTCTTTGCACAAAGTGAATTATGAAGCGTGTTCTAGGCCAACTGAAGAAGTAAAATGGTATATTAAATTGATGCCACGCACATTGTGGTGCTCCCTCACCTATTGCTCCAAAATAAAACACAAGTGAATAGCACTCATGTGTAGGCACAGAGGGGCATACAAGGCACAGAGAACCTTACACTGACATACTGAAACACATGCATACCAGGCGCTCTGTAGCTATTCTTCTGTCATTAGGTACATTGAAGCACAAGAAGAGACAAATACCATGACAGTGACAGGACCAAAAATGAGTTCACTGAGTTAAACAGTTATGGTCTGTGACTATATGTGGGCTATATTTCATATGGCCAGTCAGTTGCTAGCATGGTAAGATTTCCCAGCTTTCCCTAATGTTAAACTAAGAGGAAATACTTCCCTGTCACTCTCAGAATAGAAACATTCAGACTCCAGAAGACTATACCATCTCGGTCTTTTAGCATCAGCAAGTCCCGAGAAGCTCCAAAGAGCGTTTTGATTTGTGTTTCTTCTACGTGTGTTTAAGAGGTGCCTAGAGTAGTGCATAAATTCCCGTGCTTATTCCTGCTGTGGCTTCCTTTGATGTACAATTTGCTGCATTCCATCCCTGACTTCATCTCCACATTCCCTGCTCATGAAGCCCCTGTACACTTAGGATCTCCCATGTGCCTGAATGACCACAGCAGTTTATGCAGCACTTTCTGAATACATAGCTACTTTTACCGTGCAAGCTAAAGTGCCACCTCTGCTGTTCATCCCAATTCTGCTGCTTTTTCTGGCTCTCTCTAGCTATCAACATAACTGATGTAGTTACTCTGTAGATACATTAGAGTATTTTTAATCAGCATCTGGTTAGCTTGTCAAAAGTTACTCTTATTTGCTTCTTAATAAAATATACCAGTGTATCCTACCTTCCCTGCAACTCGGCACGAGCAGATGTTTACTCTTTATTCACCCATTATAATTTCCATTCATATAATACATAGTACTTCAAAGTAACCTTTTGAACTTGAATAGGACTACAACCCTCATACATACAGCTTATTTTTGCCTACTAGAAGATGCTTGGTTTAGCATGAAGTCAATTTGCATACTGACAGATCTCTTCCCCTTCTAGTCACGATATAAAAAGTTAACGCATTGCTATAATAATTCAGTGTGCATCAAATCTGATTTCTTTTGATGCATTCAGCCACCACTGTCACTTTAATGCATTTTCCTGGCACATGCATGCACACTGTTTCATGTGAAAACATTTATGTTGGCACTCAATTAAATTAATTTTTTCCTCAAAGTTGAAAAATTCAAACAGAGATGTATTCACCTCTTCAAAAGAATCAACATTTTCAAGTTAGGTAAAGGGAGAAAGAGGAACTATTCTATTTCTCCAACATTTGAGTCAGCAATAGTTTTACACTGAAGCTGCAAAGTTAATCAGTCTTTTCTTTCTTCATCTTGTGTTAGCATCTACTCAACATGGAGAAAAGAACACAGCTCCTCAAAATTTACCATAGAAAGAATAAGACTAAGGAAAAGAAATGAAAAGGTGTGAGAAGTACATAGGCCATTTACCAGAGCAAGGTAGCTCTGTTCATTCGTTCCTGATAGGAAACAGTGACAGTACAGAGACAGAAAGAAAAGAAAGTGGCACAGGGGGAAAAAAATGCATACAGGAGTGCATGATGTTCATATGCCATATTTTCCAGTCTCATAGCCAAAAAGCCACTATCATTATTTTCTTCAGGAAGTTAGCGAGGAAATTTATATGCATCAAAACATCTATACGACTTTTTACAATGGTATGTTTTCATCTTCCTGGCATTTAACACATTAATTTGCCAACATTATTTTCTTTTTTCTCACACAAAGTACGGTGTTTGTTGGCTATTAAGTGCTGTGTTTACAGTACCATCACACAGAGTGTGTTTACAATCTGCCATTTAACTACTTGTAGTTCCTCAATAATCCCAGTACTATCTGATGACTTCTTGGCACTAGCCATGCTTTTCTATACAGGTGTATGAAATGGCATTACTGCTCACATAAAGGCTATTACTAACAGGTACCTTTTCAAAAAGATGCCCATGTATATGATATAGGAGTCTTCCCACTTTGCAACTCTCTGAATACACATATGTGCTATATACGTAATGTATGATATGCTTTTCTGAATCACATGCATTGTAAAAAAACCTCAACAAAAGCAAAAACAATACACAAAAAGATCCATACAACTGAGAAAAAGAGGAAAGGAATAAGATGTTGAGGATGCTGTCACTTAGTTTCACTGATCCTTCAAGGTATTAAGCACAAAGGCCGTTGTCCTCCTTTTACAAAGCTTCTGAGACTGTACAGCCAGATAAACTAGCGCTGAGAATTTTGTTTACCCAGGTCTGTTTCCAGTGATTGCAGAACATGGGAAAAGAGTTGGCAAAGATACAATACGCTTGTTCCAATTTTGTCTCCCTACTGGTGTTATCGTTAAGGCTGAACCTGAAAGTAGAGAACATCATCCATGCTAGAAGTGCACAGAGGTCCGTCAGATTTGCTGTCACTGACTCACTGATTGATTTTTTTTCTCCCATTTCTGGGTCAGTGAATTCTTACATGTGGCTATTTTCCAGGCACGTATTAAGTGCAGCAGAACACTGACTATTAATCCAATGTACTTCAGCTTGGGGGAAAAAATAACCACAACAGAATTTAGTACAGAGTCTTTGTCATTAGCATATACGTGTGCACAAGCACATGTAGTCAACTTCTAAAATTTCACCTTGGATGAGAAAACATTCCCTTGGAGACAGAAAGGGTTAGGAAGTACAAAACATCTCCTCGTTATAATACTGATAGGTTTCTAGCCTTGAGCTCTATTCTTTATTTCCAGTAAGTGTTTCCTATGAATTTGAAAGGCAGAGATAAACTAAGCGTACAATTATTCGTGTGTGAAAACACTGTGTGAATATGGAGTTAAAAAATGGATTGTCCCATGATTTAACATGTTCATTAATAAAACATCTTCCACAACAGAAAAAGTCTCTATGGGATAGTGAAATTGTATCAGATTCCCTGAGTCACTGTTTTAGTTTATTTCTTCTGGGATTTCTTTGGGGGCCTTTTTAACATTTTAAATTAGGTATTTCAGCTTCACCACTTGCCAAAAACCATTAATTTAGACAAGACCTCATGTGCCTTAAAAGAGTAATCAGAGATATAATTGCAGTCTTTTGTTAAGTTACTTTTATGACTGAAAAAGGGGCAGCAGCTCCACTGCTCAGTGGTCCAATGGTTGCTCAATTCTATTGTTTACAGAAATGGTATATTTTACCTTTTTGCTTTAGTGTTGATTTCTATAAGACTGACTTCAGATGGAAAAAAGGCCCAAAGAGAGGGAAAAACATTCAAGTTGTTATAAGATGGGTATTAACAGCACTTTGCAACCAAAGAACATGCTAAACTGACTGTAGGTAACTCCTTTGAGTCATCAGGTTGTTATCCCCAAAGACATATTTGTTTAGACTTCCATCCTTTCTGTAGTTCTTATCTGGCAAGAAATGACTCCATGAGGAAATAAAGCAAGAACAATGCTGAACACACACAAATATGCTATTTGCCTGTCTGCCTCCATGAACTGGTAGAGGCATCTCAAAATGCCAACAGGCAAGTGGAGTCTGTAAATTTTACAGTGCCTGACTGATACACTTACAGAGATGCATCGCTGCAGTACTTCAGGCAAGTGAAATAAACAGCCCTTTTTCAGGTAGTGTGAGCAGCTGAGCACACTGTCCTCTGCAGCACTGAAACACTGGCCTTGTACCACATCTTACATACTAGGCAGAGGCAGGGTCCAGTTGCATGAGGGAAAGCTGCCTTTAAGAAAGCAAACTACGCATTCCCTGCAACAGCACAATCTCTCCCCTTCATTAGGAGCATCAGCTGTCAGTGCACAACCCACCCAATAACAGTCAAAGATATATTTCAAGAATCACTCTATGAAGGGCCAAACTGAGCCAAGGATCATGGAATAAGCCAGAACATAGAAGCCCCACTCTGCCACAGCCCCAGCTATTGGCAAGAGGCTTAGAAAACAAGCCATTTTGATCATGGAATCACACACAAATGACAGAATATGAAAACCAGCATTGAAATACAAATAGAGAAAAATCCTGCCTCCCTTCAAACCTCTGGTTGGTTCTAGTATTAGAAACTCAGCACTGCTAGTATATTCATATTCAGTCAGCAGGACATGGGCTGCTAAGGCTCATGAAGCAAACTGCTGCTATGCTGCCCACCAGCAGTGTCCCACCTGCCCCGGTGGCCATATCTAAACATGCTTCCTATCAATGTAACACAGGAATTATTCTTTTTGGTAGCCTTTTTCTATAATCCATTTTACTGTTTGGCTAATAAATGACAAATGGGATGCAGTGAAACAAATGTAAAATGGGATTTCTCATGTACTTTCTGAGTAGTATCAGAGGTCCACCAGTCCTGATGCTATCTACACACAGGTGATGACAGGGTAAGATGGCAGAGGCTATCCCTGGTGCAGTCTTGTCCATGCTACTTGCTTAGGAATTACATGGTCTCCTCTGAGCACTGCAGGCCATAGCATCTGGCTGGCACTGGCCAAAATCATACCCACGAACCTGCTAACAATAAGGCAGTGTTTGCACAATCAGCACTGGACAGTCTGGTGCTGCAGCTCACTCCCTACTACTGTTTTATTTATCAGTAGAGATGTGGCCACTGAGCCCTGTCTAATAACCATTTAAGTTGACTGCAATTGTTCTGTTCACTCTAATGCAGCTTTGGTTACTTTAAGCAAACTGGGAAAAGTCCAGGTGGAGTAAGAAACATTCTCACCCTTGTTTTCAGAAAGAGATTAATCTACAAAAGAACATTTCTCAGGAATATTATCAACATCTAACCTCATCCTTCCTATCACAGGGCACAGAGACTTGGCCTCTGTGATTTCGGCATTGCCTTCACTACCTCTCAGCTGCCTCAAACTTATCTTTTAGAAGGCTACCCAAGGAGTGGACTGAAAGATAACAGAGTAGGGAAATGACCACAACACTTCGTTATATCACCCAAGGCTACCTTTGAGCTAGGAGATACTCTAAAAATTAACAACTGTAAACCCTCTAAAGTCTGCAGTTTCTAGATTTTATTGCACTTTCATAAAATTAGCAGAGTTTCTCCCTGTGTGTATACTTATATCGTGGTAAAATCATTCTTGAAACCTAAACAGTGTCTTTGATAAGCAAAATAGACCCCTCCCTTTAACTTCTTCAGAGTAAGGTGCATTTTCAGGATGTCAGATTATTTAGGAGCTTTTTTTTGAACTTTTATCCGACCTCTAATTCGCAACATCCTTTTTAGCATAGAGACTGAGTGAGATGCAATTTCAGCCATGATCTCACCAGTGCTGCTTGTAGATTACTGATGTTTGATATACCTAGGAACAATTCAAGAACAATAGCAATTCCTTCTGTCACAGGTTTGCAGTAGAAATGCACACTTAATATAGATCAAGAAAACCTTTTTATTGCAGAAGAAATCAGTAGAGAGACTTATAGAGTCTCCTGAGTGAGATTATTCTGCCCCTCTATTCCACTCTAGTGAGACCCCACCTGGAGTTTTGCATTCAGCTCTGGAGTCCTCAGTACCAGAAAGACATGGATCTGATGAGCGGGTCCAGAAGAGGGCCACAGAAACGATCAGAGGGATGGAACACCTTTTGTATGAAGTAAGGCTGAGAGAGTTGGGGTTGTTCAGCCTGGAGAAGAGAAGGCTCCAGGTTGTAGCCTTTCAGTACTTAAAGGGGGGCTATAAGAAAGATGGGGACAAACTTTTTAGAAGGGCCTGTTGTGATAGTACAAGGGTTAATGGTTTTGAACAAAAAGAGTGTAGATTTAGACTAGATATAAGGAAGAAATTTTTTATTAGGAAGGTGGTGAAACACTGGAACATATTGCCCAGAAAGGTGGTAGATGCCCCATCCTGGGAAACATTCAGGGTCAGGTTGCACGGCGCTCTGAGCAACTTGATCTAGTTGAAAATGTCCCTGCTCACTGCAGGGGAGTTGGACTAGATGACCTTTAAAGGCCCCTTCCAACACAAATTATTCTATGATTCTATGATTCAGTCTCTGAGAACGACAACAAAGTCCCCAGTTAAGCCACCAGCATGCACTTGGTGTCATTTTCTTCCTCATCTCCTCCTGAGCACTCAGAGCTTTGCAACCTTTGAGATCCAGGCCCTTTTGGGCTGCAGGTGCATTGCTGACCATGCCACCTTCCAGCTTCTTAGCAGTCATCACACATCAGTCAGAGCAGCCAACTTTTCCTTGCACTCTTCCTTCCTCCCTCCCTCTCTCTCTCGGTTAATATACACTTAAAACTCTACTTAACATTCCCATTGTATTTCTAAGCCCCAGCACACATTCATAAACATTCTTTGGTTTTTGTAACCTGATCAGACACATCACAATTCTCAGTTGTCAGAAAAAAAATGACAGTAGTTTTAAGAAAAACAAGATAACATGTCCTTAACCCATCTCTAATTCCAATGGGAAATGCACGGCATTTCCCGTATAGTTCAAACAGCGGAGAGAATAAACAAGGTGATGAAGTAGCAGTAGTACAAAATCTAAAAAGAAATAATAATAAACCAGATCATGATCACTGTTTGGCCTCAGAATGCAGTGGTCCATTCTATTATATATTGGATGAGTTGATTTTCAAAGCTAATGAACCCCTCTGCTTTGAAGTACTGGTTCAAAAACTTCTTCCCAGTGTGGGTATTACCCAGTGCATGCAAGAGAGAGAGAGATTGTCTCTTGGGTCATTAATCCCACCTCAGGATCAAATACTTCCCCTTACACCCATGACACGTGTTGCAAGAAAAGCAACTGCCTATATGGAAAAGTAACACTAAGAATACTATATATATTTTAAAACATATTAATATATATTTATATGCTTAATGAGGCATAGTAACAGAGAGCAAAGCTTGCAATATGGGGCCGAAATTCTATGCAGGCCACTAAGCATTCAAAGCAATCAATAGTCTAAAAAGAAACGCAGGGAAATGAGACTGACAGCTGATCAAACGGTAAAAATATTAATTATAAAAGTGATGCTTCAGTCTCTGAAAGGTGAAAGAGTACAAACAGATCTACTACTCAAAACATGATAGGTACACCATGCATTTTTAAAAAGTACACCCATCAGATGAATAACTTTCTACATAAACTATCCTGGTTTAATATAAATATTCAGGAAAGTAGTTATTAAAAATGAACGTTAGTTTTGGGGTTTTTGTTTGCTTTTTTGTTTGTTTTGTTTTTATATGAGAGTTAACCTAGAAACTACTTTGATCATAAGGTGATGAGTAATACATTGGACTAGGTTAGATAGATGGATATCCACAGTGTAAAAGAATAGGCAGCATTTTCAACATAAGCATTTGAGAGACTTTGAGAGACATTTCAGTGACCGCCAAGGGTTAAACAGAATCTAAAAATCATATCACTGTCTTAAAATATTAAGGAATGAACAATTATTAAATAATTATCTCAAGATCAATACCAATTTGATAGAACTAAGTTACTAGTAAGCATACGTAGGGTTGGTTTGAGTGATTTCTACCTTGTATTTTATTTCCTTCTCACCTACTGACAAATATGGCAGCTGCCTAAAGCACTTACCACTGTTCGCACACAAAACTCATATCCACTTTGTCTCCTTTACATGTCTCTTATCAAGCTAATCACAGAAATAGGTGTCTTCAATGAAAAGAGAGAAACACAAACCCTCCTGTTCAAAAACATCATCAATACAGGCTTTCAGTACATCAACAAAAGTGCAGGCTATACACAACACAGGACTGAGTCTGTCCATTTGTTGAATAGTTGCCTTCTCCATATACTGGGGAGGTAATTTCCTGCTAATCATTGGCCAAAGCAGTCCAGTAAACCATGGCATGTTACATCCGACCATGCGACATCTTTCTGTAGGTGTGGATTATACAATGGAGAGATTTCTCATTTCAAGACTCAAATTTGCATTCCATCCAAGAAAGGAATACAGTCATCTGCAGAGATCTGAAATCAGATAACAGGATGCCTTTCTCAGCTATCCTCACATCATCAAGAGGATAAACTTGACAAGGATAAAGAGGATAAAGACTGACTGGCAAAAAGCCATTCACTAGCCCAAAAGATTAAACTTAAATTTTTGTAAATGCTTTAAAATATATCTCCTGAGATGAAGGAGAAGTTATATGCTGTCATATAAAGAAAAACTCGACTACTTGAAAAGCTGCCATAAGTCCAGAAATAAAAACCCGCCTTCAGAAATAACAGTGGTTTTCTTCATTCTGTCTATACATCTAAATCTAGTTAACTAAAGGAGCACCCTAGAAGAAAACAGATTGTAATTATTTTTAGAAGAAAAAGAATAAACAACAGGACAGAAACTGGCAATATATTTCTGTGAAATATATTCATTTTCCAGAGACAAATACTGATTTGTTGACATCAAAATGCTCTGGGATTGCATTCATCGAGCTAGATTTTTCTCCAATCAAAGAATAAATAAAAAAAAGAATAACATAGTAAAAAAATTAATGTCATTATTAATCTAAAAACTTTCATAGTTAAGATTTTACAAATTAAGGAAATAAAACATCAAACTCAGTCCTATATTGCTCACTGTACCTTTTCAAGAATTGAAAACAATGTTTCATTTTCTAACTGGCTTTGCTTCAATTTTGCCACTGAAATAAAATTTAAAAAGCACTCATTTAATGAGCCTTAAGAGTGACCCTCCATCTTTTCCAAGGTCAGATGCCTACTATTCATAGAATTAGACTGAGAAATGGAAGATTTGCCAGTCCTGCTTTGAGCAGAGACTTGGACCAGAAGAACTCTAAAGGTCCTTTACACCCTTAATGATTCTGGGAGCCTATGAATAAAACTCCTGCCTCTTCAGAAATTGTTCCCAGCTATCTTAGTTGGGCATATGGTATCAATTACCATAATACTCCAATTCTTTGCAATCTTTAATATATTTATTTTCACAATCCTTTTGAGAGGCAAGAAAGTCTATTATCCCTGTTTTATAGATAGAGGACTCAGGTACTGAAATTTAAATGGTTTCTGTTAAATATTTCTATTCTCTTCCTCATGCTAAAGGTTCCTTTGATGCTGCATGTATGTGGATATTTATGCAGAAAATACTGAAAATATCCTTAAGTCCTTCTGGGTAATTTCATTTTCATAATTTCGTACCTGATAACTTCACAACACTAGAAAGCTTCAGTGTGGGCATTTTAATTTAATCACTTGAAAAAACTTAAAACTCATGTCAAGACAGCATCTTCTGACTTGATAGCCTACCCTGGACACAGCCAAAGCCAAGCATTTAAATAAGTAGCATGACCATTTGAATGGCCTGATAAATACATAGTCAAGTTGTAGATTATATTTCATAGACATCACAGGGGTGTAAATCTTGCTGCTAACACTAGCATTATATTGATATGAAATACAAGTTAGCAACTCTACTCAGACAGAGAAAAGGAAGTATGAGGGTCCTTAGCCAGGCAATCAAAGACAAATTACAACACAGCAGTTAAAACAGATCCTTAAGATTTCCATTCACAAGGCTCATCTAAATAATTCCAGGATGGCTCCTCAGGTCTGTGATCACAAAAGGATATTAGCAGGTTAGTAAAACAAACCAAAACAACAAATAAAGAAAAAAATTATAAAATGTCTAAAAACTTTATCAAACAGAAATTTTGATCGACATTTCAATGCAATAACCTACTTCTAAAACTGTGATCCAAGGCCAACAAAGCCCATGACATCAAAGTTTAACTACCAATACTTTGCATAGTTCTGGCAATTCATATGTAGAAGCATATGTTTCACTTTAACACTCACAACATCTCAAACTTTTACTGCTAATACATCATAAAACCAACAAAGTGGAAATAGTAAATGTGGATAGGTTAGCAGGAAAGAATATCTGCACCAAGCCTGCACAAGCTCAGCTATATTTTCTCATCTGGACTTACTGAAATCTTAATCACAACCCCTCGCTCTGTTTATATCCCCGGGAGTTGTATTCTTTTGCTTTAGTGTATGCTGTTCTCTTTGTGGCAGATTGTTTTAAAAATATTTTAAAGGAGGCACTCAGCGTGCAGCTAAGACTCTTTCTATCAAAGGCTGAACAACAGACTTCTCCACAGAAAGGGTTCACTCCATTTCGTGTTCAATCTCCTGAGTAGTGTGAATTTATTAACCACTTTGAAGTGGTAAAAATGTGATATGTGTGTGTGTACAGATGATCCAAACAGTATAAAAACCAGCCAGGAAATCAATAAAGGAGCTTTTTAACAAATGCATTTCCAACCGATGAAAAGAATAGCCTAACGGCTACAGACGCTGATCTAACACTCATTACATTATCATTTCAAGGAAACATCTTTTGCAACTGAAAGGTGAAGTCTTTCTGTAATGAGCTCCTTCTGAGTCAGCAACAAGCCCCTTTTTTACAGTGCTGAGACAAAATAAATATGTGGCAAACACCAGGGAGGAATTATTCTCTGCAAACAAATGCTTTTCTGAATGCGAGGGCTCTTGCTTTGAATTGGTTTGCTGCTTAAAAGCAAGGAAACGTAGAAAGAAGGGAGTCTTTAATAGAGGACCTTTTCATTAAAAGATGAACAATGTAACTCGTCGGTCGTTGCCTCTTAGGGATGAGTAAGAGGGGGAAAAAGTATTCTGTCTGACATTAGGAGATTCAAATATATGCTGAATGCAGAATGAGACTTGAGCTGGCCCTGGAGAAGTTCTCTGATGCTTTCCACAGGTCCCACACTTGGAGGAATGTTTCCCTCACTAGCAGTATCAAATCTGCAAATTAAGGAGATATTAAATCTGAAACGAAAGGCTTTGTTTAGATTTTAAGATATGATAAAAGGTGCAGGACACATCCTCAGATAGCATAAATTACCAAAGGTCTGCCGAGCTATAGATTACACAAATTGATGGATTGTCCCTAACTATACAAGCGTATCTTTTTGCTTGTTTGTGTGCTGTTTTGTTTAGAATAACTGGTGGGAATGTAAGAAGTAAAAGTGGTTCACTTCTGTAGCATGCATTTAGTTGGTCGACCCAGAAATAACTGACAGCAATGACAGATTAGGATACAGGGCACCCCTTTTCTCCCCTCCTGTACTCAAAATATTCTGTTACAAATAAAACCATGCCCTAAAAATTACTGCTAAGGAAAAAAGCAGCTGCTGTGAATAACCACAATGCACTACAAATTTTCTAGGAATTGGACCTTTTTTTTTTTAAAACAATGATAGTGGCTTGGGGCCACCACACTGCCATGTAGTTTGTTCTAAAGTAGCAAGGAAATTCAATATCCTCAGAATGTCTTTGGATTACACAATCAAATTATGCTTTCAAAGGAAAGCACTGGCTCACAAAGTATTGCTGTCTCTACCCTCATCAGTTAAAATCACCTGTAGCCATTACCAAAACCTATGCATTCAGGGTAGCATTGTGCATCTCCAAGCAAGAATGCATCACGGGATACAAAATATGTTTCCATGTTATTCATTAGGGGACTACTGATAAAGCCAGTTATTGATATAAGGCCAGGCAGGCTGAGGCCGACTCCTCTGTTTTCCACAGTGCCTTGTTTGTCTGGAGTAATGTAGTTTGCCATATAAATCTTATTGGCACGAGTGCACAGGAGGGTTCCCACAGGAGCCAGGAAGAGAATCAGAAATTCCTGTCCCTTTATCTGCCCTCACAATGCTTCAAGGAGAGTCAGGAGATCCCTTCTTCATGTGGTAATTACGACCTGTCAGAAATAAACACAAATATAGGATTCATCTCCTCTAATGTTACATGTCTTCACTGTTAATGCCTATGTCTGAAGCTCTTCAGTCCAGGCTTGCTTAAAACCAAATGGATAAAACAAGGTGGTTTTGGGGCATCTTTTCGCTAACGAAACAGAAACGTCTTACTCTTGAAAAGCTAAAATCACACCCTAGAAATATCTGTTTCTCTTGTCTTTTAATGAGAAGATGAGTAGCTCAGAGATAGGCATCTATGCTGTACATGTTTATATGTGATGAGCTAAATCCCACGCTGACAGTCCAGAGAGGTATCCTGCTTTGCAGATTGCTGTGTTTTGGTGACATGACATCTGTGCACCAGCTCCTGCAATTCTCTGTAGAATCTAAGAGCTTCAAAAGGAAAATAAAATAGCAGCCCTCTCATGGAAATCATAAATCAGGAGAGAAAAAGAAATCTCTTTAAATCTGTTCTTTTTTTTCCTCTCTAGTCTCTCTGAAAACTGGCTTTTTGCTTCATGTGGCACATTTCTGGGTTTGTGCACATGCACACATCTCTGTACCAAACTTCCCATCAGCTTCCAGCAGGAATTGGATACCGTTTTCTGCTCTAGTAGTATGAACCATCATGCTTTTGTTGACACGGCAGGCCAGCTTATGAGCTTATTTCTTTTTCTCACCATCCCTTTTAAACCTTTCTTACATGCTCCTTTTTCTTTTTTTCTATTGCTTCCTTTTTACCATCAGCCTTCAGTTGCCTTAAAGGGTTTCAGAGGATGCTGCAGGACGAAAGCAGTAGAAAAAAAAGCAGAGAGAGGTAGAGAGAGGAGGAAAAAAAAAGTGACAGATTTATATTGTTGCTGTTCCTAAGGCACAAGGCTGTCCTTTTACCTTTCCCTAGAGGTCTGAAGCATTTCTGTTGCTTTAACCAGCCGTATACTGCAAAAATAAAGCAAACAAACCGAGTGAGCAGCTGGAAATTTCCTTGCATTCATAATAGAAAATTAATGTTGGGGGCACAAATTGTGCATGAAGTTTGCTGTGGATCACAAGGAATACAGGAAGATCCTTTGGCTACCAGAGGTTTTGTTGCAAAATAGAATTATTCCTTCTGTGGTCACAAGGCAAAAAGCTTTCACTTCTAATATTCACAAGCAAAGGAGCAATCAGTGAGGTGATGCAGGCCCTGCACTTTCCTTCCATAATTTATTTCTTTTTTGAACGTTCCGATAGAGGAATACATCCCCTTCCCAAAACCCCAGTTCAGATTATTCTAAATGATCTTACACATCAGTACTGAAAACTGCAATTTAACTGCTACAACCTGTGTAGCTGGTAACTTCTCCATAAAGTGGATGACATTTCTACTGTTCTCCTGGCTTGCAATACAAACTGCTGAAGTAGAAGGTTTTTTTCTTTTCATATTTCATACTTTTAATTGTTGCATTCACATTACTCTTGTCTTGCTACAAAGCAGCTTGTACCTTTGAATAATTTGTAATTTATAGTGTGGTCCTACAGTGGCTAAATATCTATTAGATTTTCATTCTTGACCTGTCACTGAGGCATTTGAATATGCCTCAACAGGAATATTTACAATCTCATTTTCTGCTAGGGATGGTAGCTAATGTTAAAATGTTAACAACTGAGTAAAATAACAAAAACCTTTACAATTTGACCCTCCAACTCCACCCTTTCCAAAAGAATAGCTAATTTATATTATAGTTAAAAGGAAATTGGAAAAGTTTAAGTTTCCCTGGAAGATTCTCTGAGGTGAAAATACTGGCTAATACAATTTTTGCAAGGATTGGAACCATAATAAGTCTATTTTAATATACTTTGTTTAGGTTGCAGTAGTGCTTTCTGTGGTTTTAGTAGCCTAAAATCTATGAATATATTAAAATATTCAACGTACAGCAACAACTCTTATGATAGTAAAGAAATTCTCAACATACAGATTAAGATGCATGATGTGAAGGGCAAGACAAGCCAGTGATAAACATTAACTTACTTCTAAATAAAAATATAAGAGCAGTATGAAAGAAATAGATCATTAATAAAGAATGCCATGTTCCCGGCCTGGCTTTTCTGCTATTATGCTGTTTTTTTGCAGGGTGGACTTTTTTTTTTAATTTGATGCTATAAATCAATAATCACACAACAAGTCTCACATCTTCCCTTGCAGTAGAGTTTCCAAGATGGAAACTTTCTGAGCACATCTGCTGCTGACAAACATTGGGGAAAGTAAAGCAAACACAACTGAAAGGTCCTAGCTGCTGCTCCTGCTGCTGCTGCTGCTGCTGCTAAGAGTATTTGTTCTTCCCTCACTGATCACCTGACATCTTACTTTATGCAGATGGCATCCCAGTTGCTATGTGACCAGACTAAAAAGTCAGTTTGCACACAGCTCCACAGGTAGCACATTATCAGTACAGTAGAAAATACACCTTCTCCTCCACCTCTAAAATAAGGGTCCTCAAAATGGCTCAATACAAACTGCATGTTGAACTCTTTCTATATAACCCCTTGTGTTAAGTCAATATAAATTTTCCAGGCCACAAAGTTTTCGGTGTTATCTTGCATTTTCATCCTATACTCATTTGCTATTTATTACCCTAATAAAGTATTTAGACTGCACTTTAAAAGTATCTATTCACACATGGTTTGCATGCAGCCTCCACATGATTTGTATGTTATTACTCCACATGCAGCTGGCACTGGCAGCTGGGGGTTAAACCGTTATATCTGATGCTTAATGGTGCAACATCGTGATCAATGTATGGTCAAAATCAGTCAGATGGAACAGAAGACAGCAGAGGAGTGGCAGGACACTGCTAAATTTTCCTTCTCTGTTTGCAGGGGGCACTGCCAAGCACATTTCAGTCTTTCCGTTACAGGGAGAGGGGACTAGACAACAGCTACAGCACTGACACAAGCCCTCCTCAAAGCGGAGTTCTGGAGGCATGCAAATACAGTGCAGTTGTGGGGGTTTTCTTGACTTTGACTCCTTGACAGTGAAATTCGGGAAGGACCCTGGACCATGAGGAGCTTGAGGAGTGTGGGTCAGTGGTTCCTCTGAAGGTGCTGAGCTCTCGAGTCACAAGGGAAGGTGACTCATCCTCTCCAGCAATGCTCACCTGCCAATACTAAACTATAGGTGAACTCCTGGTGATCCAGACAGATGAGCCCTCCTGGCCTAGTATGATTTATTTAATAACCATGTAGTGCATATTTATTATTTTCTTTCTTTTTAGAGGGGTATGAGCACTGGCACCCAATGAAACTACCTCAGGGAGATCACACCTCACTACCTGTGTTTCTCAGGTATCACAAATTGGAGAAAACCTTGCTTCACTGTTAGCTGCACTTTGGGTAACTAAGCTAAACCAACAGATATGAGGAAATACATACTGAGTTCACTTCTTTATTTTGCAGTGTTGGCAGCATCTCAAACCACCAGTAAAACAAATACAGACTTTGAAAGTTAAGAGAAAGACCATCTCTCACTTACCCTCAGTTACAAGAATTTAGAATTTACTGCAATTTAGAAAGACAAAGGCACTTCTGTCTTCATAAAATCCCTTCCTAATTTGAGTTTTTTCCATTAACATAAGTAAAAATTTGGATGTGATTTTCAGAACTGGTACTTCAAAATACCATTTTGTCTTAACGTAATAAATTTGCTCTTTACTATAATAATTTTCTATTTTACCTAGCAACAATGGGAAAATAGGCCCTGAAGGTGTTTCTAGATAGAACTTGTTTACAGTTAATCAGAATAAATAATGAATATGCGTGTATTTTTCAACAACAGGGTATGCCTAGAGATTTAGAGAAACATTATAAACAAGAAATGTTGTAAGGTGCAGATATTGTAAAGTGTTTGCTAGAAGATAACATTTTCTTCTCCATTTATTTATTAGTTAAAGCAGTTAATAAAGGTTAATGTTTATGTACTGTATTATATTTCATAATTCTTTGCATTACTTTGAAATCAAAGAGATGCTCCAAGTTTCTAGAAATCTGATTTGCACAAAGAAAAAATTAATAGGGGCTTCATCTACAACAAATAAATAATCTCTTCCAAAGAGTTTAGAAGGGTGATAGATAGAAGCCAAACTATAAAAATAATGTTTTCAGAATCAAAGCTATTTAATCTTGCTTTCATAGAGGACCATAGAAAGTAAATACCAACAAAACAAGAACGTCAAAATGCTTCCAGGTTGTTCCAAGCCAAGCTCTCATTTGTGCATGAGTGGTGTTGCTCCCACTAACATCTGCTCATCCCCTTTTCCAATATTAACCTTCAAGCATATGAATTATTGAAGGTAAATATACAGTCCACACTATTTCTAAATTACTTTTTTGCAAGTAAACGCTGTCTCTGGTGCACATAGGTATAAGTGCTTGATAAACAGACACACAGGTGTCAGCAAGTGCTAACTTTGAGTATACAAACAGATCATTTTTTGAATATTGACCATTCACCTAAGCAACCAATGTAACACAGCCCTGAAGCAGACAATGCCTAAAGCTGCAGTCCTCCTTGCGACTTTGAATTATATACCACATGGGGCTCATTTAACACTACACTTTCCCTTCAGACTTGCAGCTGCCAGGCAAGACACCTGCAATGGGGTAAGGTAAGTCATCTTAAGTGTCAGCTGTATGTTCACTGGCTTCTGCCATCAGCTGGGGGGTCTGTGGTATCGCCTTAGGTACTGCAGGTTTATGGCACTGAGCTGGGGGCAGTTCAGACACAGAGTATTATGTTCTATAATTTCATAGTAACCATGCCACCATTGGCTGTATCCCCATAACTCAGGTGTTTTAGGTGAGAGTATCAGAGATGTTTTCAACAGTGGCTCCATCATTCAAGAGAAATTTTGGGCAGAGTGATTTATTGTCCCATTATGTGTGTCAAGAGAAGCAGCATTTATCAGTACTCTTCCAGGGAGGATGACAATGGGGAGGCGGAAGGTGGCAACACCCTCTGTCTGTGACAGAATAACAACTGCACAAGGTGCACAAATCAGGCAAGGTTACAGTTTCAGGTTATTCTCACCACCAGTTGGGCTGGAAGAACAGCCACCAAGAATATTTTATTGTCAACGGAGTGGTTCACCTCTGGCATACAGAGAGATCTATTGTTTTCTCAACTGTGCTCCAATGACCTATGTATGGCCATTAAATTCAAAAATAAGCAACAGTGCTCTATGGTGGAAGAAAGGGTCAAAAATCTACTTTATGTTCAAAACATTTACTTAATACGAAGTAAATTATTTCCTTAAATTAAAAGAAAGAAAAAATAAACCTAAGTACTCATCTTCTTTTTCCTCTCTTCAGCTTGCTTATCAAACTATGGTCAGGTAGGAATTACTGATTTTGTCATGCTGCTTCTGATCAGTATGCAAAAAAGCCCAACAGGCAGACTTTCAAAAGGATTAGCTCTGCGTATACAATCCATTCTGTTCTGCAATAAAAGATTGATTAAAATGGCAGGCATGGAAGACTGTATGAAGATGATTATTACTCAACTGTTTTAAAACCTCTGACACAACGGTAAACCATAATGGCCTGGCACTATTTGTGTAATTCTTTTGCTCTGGGTCCCTGCTGGGCCTACATTCATTTTGTTGGATGCTGCTCCTTGGTTCATATGCCTTACATTGCATGTGCAGCAGCTACTTACCTGTAGCAACCCAGCTCAGAGTTTTTCTGGATTTTATAACAGTGGTGCTTCAGATTAACTGCTCCCTATTTTTCTATGAGCCAGTTAATCACTGTACTGCTTATTCTATTACTGAGTAATCAAAAAATTAACAACAATCATCTTATAATGGCAACTCTGTGGCATTACATTAGTCAACTTCCACTGTCCCAAGCTGCTCTTACACAAATTACTCCTTTTTAAAAAATTTAATCTATTTTTTATACTCTGAAGTATCTCTCACATTTTGATCCTGACCTATAATGATTAGTTCAGGTAAATTATTTTCATAGCTTTTCACATTAAAAAAAAAAATCTTCTCATTTCTGAAGTGGTTTCTTCTGCCTAGACAATCTGATTCTCCTTAAAACTTTGTTTTGGGCACACAGGTACCTTTTTCAGTAACTGAGTTTGTTTATTTTCCCCAAAATAGTTTCAAGCACTCTTAAACCAGTGTTATGGAGGCTACCACTGTAAAGCTGCTTCTGCACACAGTTAACTCAGTAATGACAAGCTTTCCATAGCAGACAAGAAACTTTACACCAGTATTTCTAAAAAGTTGCAGCTAATTATATGGCAGGGCCCAATTAGAACAATAGTATATAGTAAGTAGATGCTCACAGACCTACAACTTAATTCAAACAAAAATTAAAGCAGCACAATGACACAAGATCTTTCTCCCCATATGATGGGGCACACTCCACCTTCCTTGAAATGTCTCAAACAAATTCTGTGCACAACATACTGCTGATATCCCTCCTTCTATCTTTGTCCAAGTCACCAACTAAAGTCTTATGTTATGCTAATAAGGGAGACACAGAATTATTTCGTAGACTCCATGCAATAGAACAAATCCTTCATTGGTGGCTCCAGACTCTTCCACAAAGCACATGAATAAAAAGGTCATGGTTGTTTTCCCACAATCAGGCAAACAACGAAAATCCAGTAGTCCAATAGCTGATTTGGTGAGGCTGAAGCACTATAAAAGTCCCCTGTATCAGATTAGTATGAGTACTTAACGGTCTGTTTCCACTGACGTAAGTAAATGAACAAAGGGAACAGTGCAACTTCTGAATGTTGTGTATAGGGAGTTCCAGACCAGAATACAAACACAGAGGGGGAAAAACTCTGCCTATGACAGCACCAGAGAGCCAGAAACTTCAGACACCAGAAAGGATGGACCCAAGGACACATCCTCTTGTATTAAAACCTCTTCAGTTTCCAAGTGATACAGAAACTCTAAGATATAAGTTTTATTCTGTTTTTGAAACTCCACACTCTGCAAATGATCAGCTCAGTGCCAAGCCAGTGGAACCTGGGACTGCTGGGTTGCCAGTGGGTACAATAGCACCATGCATAGGAGAGGTTTCAGATCCTAGCAGCAGTCAAAGTTTACCCCACTGCCAGTCTTAGCTTGTGCAAGCAATGGCCTCCATTCTCCAAGAGCAGCAGTGGCACAGTGCTTGGGGTAGGATGCTTTGCAGTGCAGTACCGCTCAGAAACCAGTGATGAAAAACCAAAGCAGGGGGCTTTGCCCCACAGGCAGCACTGAATCTCTCTGTACTGCCAGCAGTCATGACAAGTCTAATTCAAAATATGTCTGCTCTCTTAAGGCTTTTCCTGTGAGACAAGCCAGTAGCAATCAATACTTAGCAAATACCAAGAATAAGCACTCATATGATCAGCTGGATATGGTCAATAAGCATCCACAGTGTATAGGAAATAGGGAATTTCATATCCTCCACTGGACAACAGAAAAAAAACCTAATACCTTAAAGTAAACATACATGTCTGGCCACCCTGTTCTTGATGTTCTTTCCATTGTAAAAGGAAGGAATGAGGCTCTTGCACATCAGCAGGCAACTCAGATTCACCTATGACATTAAGATATACCCCAAATGAAAGGAAGAGTTTCAGTTAAGAGCAGCATAAGCTAGAATCACACATCAAAGATGCATCTAAACAGTCAAAAACTCTGCTAATCAGCCCTCTAAAAATGCAAATCAATATTACCACTACAGAAATAATTGAAGGTAGCAATGGTTACAGAATCACAGAATGGTTAAGGGTTGGAAGGGACATCTGGAGATCATCTAGTCCAACCCCCTGCCAAAACAGGTTCACCTAGAGCCTGTTGCACAGGGTTGCGTCCAGGTGGGTTTTGAATATCTCCAGAGAAGGAGACTCCACAACCTCCCTGGGCAGCCTGTTCCAGTGCTCTGCCACCCTCAAAGTAAAGAAGTTCCTCCTCATATTCAGATGGAACTTCCCATGTTTCAGATTTTGCCCATTGCCCCTTGTCCTGTCACTGGGCACCACTGAGAAGAGTCTGGTCCCCTCCTCTTGACACACACCCATAAGGTATTTGTAAGTGTTGATAAGATCCCCTCTCAGTCTTCTCTTCTCCACGCTGAACAGACCCAGCTCTCTCAGCCTCTCCTCATAAGAGAGGTGCTCCAGTCCTTTGATCATCTTTGTAGCCCTTCACCCTACTATCTCCAGTAATTCCTTATCTTTCTTGAACTGGGGGGCCCAGAACTGCACACAGTACTCCAAATGTGGCCTCACCAGGGCCGTGTAGAGGGGCAGGATAACCTCCCTTGACCTGTTGGCCACACTCTTCCTAATGCACCCCAGGATACCATTGGTCTTCCTGGCCAGAAGGGCACATTGCTGGCTCATGGTGAACTTGTCCACCAGAACACCCAGGTCCTTCTCTGCAGAGCTGCTCTCCAGTAGATCAGCCCCCAAGCTGTACTGGTGCATGGGATTATTCCTCCCAGTGGTTATCCTCCTCTACTGTTTTGTCTTGTTTAGAAAGGTGTATGGCGTGTCTGTTGTTCAAAAAAATTCATTGCATCATGGTATGTATTATAGCTTTTCCACTACTTTGTGAAATAAGTGATTGAAGTTTACAGTCAACATGAAGTTGACAACTTCTAAGTCTCACTCAAGAAATATTCATGTCTCTATTAGCAGAAACAGAGAACAGTTGTTTAGCATGATATAGTAACATGACTGGGTATTTTAAGACAGACATGTCTTGGAAACTTGAAGAAAAGAAGGGACTTCAAGAAAAAGACTTCTATGCCGTTCATTTTCATCACGAGTAACATTAAACCACCATAAACTGAAGCTAATATGCTTTAATTCTTGACAAACTGCTTGCTTTACTACTCAGAGTTTCTTATTAAAAATGCACAGTAGATGAAAGTATTTACAACAATTAATAAAAGTGAAGCTGAATTAAAGAATGAAGGCTCCAGTGCAGAAAGGCATTTAAGCATGTACTTAGTGGTCTGCAGTGGCTAGGCCTGCTCCCCTTGATCAGATTCTGTGTCTTGAATAGCAGTGCTTTTTTATTTTTTTTTCTATTTAAAGCCTATGAGTATTCCATGTAGACAGAGAAAAAAACAGATCCCGCTGTATACCTGACAGTCACTTCTAAATTGCATTTAATGATGTGAAAAGTGGTGTGTAATATCTGTGAGAATGATTTTAACGGTTTGCTTAGTACTTCCATTATCTTGATTAGGGTTCTGGGATAAGCATCTTTTAAAAATCTTATTTGCTTCTGGTTTTTCCTTTGTAGTTCCATTGCTCTCGCTTATTCTGAATTGAATTGCATGCATCATCTTTCTGCCACAGCCTCCTACTTTATTCTAGTAATTTTGAATGTTATTGTCCCCTTGCCATTCCCAGATGTGTACTCTCAGATTTCACTGCCTTGTTGGATACGCTTTCCCCTAGGTCATTGTTGCATAAGGACAGATTCACTGCAGGAATAAAATGGACACATTACAGCTCTTCCAGTCTTAAAAAAAAAAAAATGTGGCCTGTCTATGGCCAAGTACAAAAATAAAATTAAATTAAGAGGTATATTTCTAGCGATAGTCTCTAAGGATAGGTTTGATCCTTCCTTCTTAAACCCCCTTGGTAGGGATTAGTCTTTACTTCTGTTGTAGCCAGGTAATGCATAGCCTCATATTACTGTGTACCACACTTCTGAGAAATCGTGAAATCACACAGTAACTTGAGAGTTCACGAACCTGCCTCCAAAGGATCCTGACAGGAGCAGATACATGCAGATTGCAGTACACATAGTGACAGAAAATACAGAGGTTTAGCACAGAAGTTATTTTGGCAAGATGATCAACGGAGCCTCCATAAGAGCACTGTGACCTGGAAAGGATACTATAGCCTTCCTGCTGAGTGCACCAGAGATGAGATAACTGTCTTACAATTGGACAGGTAATTGCCGACATCTGTGGGCACAACTGCACCCTGCTCATGGCACCTTTCTCATTCTAAGGAAAAGGGAAAAAACAGACATACTGTTTTCAAAGTATTGGCAAAATACCCCCATTCGTGAATCCTATTTCACTATTACAAAGCAGATCCATATTTCTACCCTTGATTTTTGTCTGCGTTTAAGGTATCAACATTAGCTCCAGTAGGCAGGACTCGTAGCAATGATTGGCACTAGTGAGTTGCTGTGGGTCTAGGGTGGGGAGCAAGGGGAGAAGAAAAATATCTACTTACATCAACTGATGGAAGTGCACCATGGGACTTTTGAAAGACAGTAAATAACTCCTCCAACAAAGCATCATGCATGAGGACTCTGAGCAAGCACTCAGGGTTCTTCTGAGGACACATGCTGGTGGCCATGCCCAGGACTACGATGTATAAATGGCAGTCCTTCGCAGAAGAAATGACAAGAAAAAGGGGGAAGGTGGGTGAGGGGGAGGAGAGAAATTGCTACAGGGAACAGTCCCAGAAACTCTCAGGCTGCCATACACATCTGTGTTTTTTTAAGATGCCACAGATGAACAGAGAGGTAAATCTGCATCACATACAGAAAGCAAACACTTGACATCATCTTAACTACCTAAATGGCTAGTTAGGTCATTTTATCTTATTTAATGAGACATTAAAATGTGGAGAAGATACATGGAAATGCCAACATAACTCTGGGAATAATCAGTAGCAACAGAGATTCAGTCACTGTACAACATGGAGAAGGTCTTCAGCTGTTCTCCTGCTGAGAGAAATGAATGCCAATGCTTTGGAAAAAATGTGATCTGTTACTTGAGGTCCAGGTGGGCCCTCTTCAGTGCCAAGCTCTTATGGGAAATCTAGTCCATAGGGTTTAGTTTTCAGGGGAGGACCACCACATACTTTGCAATATTAGTTACTTTTTGAAATTGAGTTTACTCAAAGTGGAAATGTTCAAAAGAAAAGGAAAATTAAAAACCACTGATGCCAAAGTAGTATGTCCTGAAAACCCCACTCTTTCTGATGCATAACTATCACCACACAGCTTCAGAGAGATCAGAAAGATGGTGTTTCTAAGTTACACACAACTTCCCAAGAGTGGTTTACATTACAACCAAGTCAGCAGCTGAGAATGAGGATGACCTTTCGACTTAACCACTGCTCCCCTCACAAGTAATTTCTCCAGAGCTATATTTCTCTGTTATCTTAGCAGATGATACTATTGCTGCTGCCAATGCTACTCTAAAATTCCTTTTATCTGTTTTCGAGCTGTTATGTGCCTAATAATTACAATGTAAATGTGTTTTCATAGCTACTGGGCAATTCTTGTTTTTTCTCTCTTCATAATAAATTACTCATATTAAATTACAAACAGCAGCCTGAGGCTATAGATTTGATACCCAGAGGCTATTAAAAACTTTCAACCTCACGTCTGACAACTGGGGAATTAAACAAACTTCTTCACATATGTTACAGTTACAATAAAAGTGATAGTTATCTTTGTATTATAAAGGATGTTAACTATCCCACAAATTTATATTTCTTAAAATTTTATGAGGACACAAAGCTACATTTTATAGCTTTTATTACTGTTTTTGATGCTGTATGGTTTGTAACACCATCTCACAAGCCTGAAATTAAATTTTTTTTTAGTTTTTAGGTTTTGTTTTTTACGTTGGCAAAGAAATATTAATCACCTTCAAATTCCTCGCTCTTCCTCAGTCTCCCATAGTGCTGAAAGTACTGCTATAGTTGTTTTCAAGGTTTGCTTCTTAGTGGATAATACCATCATAGAATTCTACTATCATTTTTATTATTTCGTACCAGTTTATTTAAACCAATGCAAGGGTTGTGAGTTTGCACACAAGTTTAAATCAGGTTTTGTTTTCATTCAAAGGGATCAAGAATCACTTCAAGTTAGAACAAAAATAAACTCATTTCAAATGGTCTTACACACCAGACAAACTGATTGGCACAAAAATGCTTGAGTTAAGATAAATGCAACTTTCTTGGGCAAAGAAAACTATAGTTTATGAACATATTAACCCTGGCAAATCAAGAGGGAACAAGAAAGCTGTAGAACTTATAATGTAGCTTCTGAAAGCAAGAAAGACCTACTCCGATGGAGATAAATGAGACTATTGTTTCATGTTTCCAAGTACTTTCTTTGCAATGCGTGACCTGCTCCTTTGTGCACAAACAACACAGTGCCATTTACGCCAGCTCTGTGGTTCAAGCTCCAGCTTTCCCTTTAGATGTCCATGACTGCAAAGCCATGAGATATGAAATGTATTTTTATTTGTGAAAGTAGAATGATTTGAAAGTAGATCTATTCTGACGGCAAACGATACTTTATGAATGGTCAAATCAGCTTTAGCCACTTGGAGCAGTTTTTTTAAAGCAATGTATTTAACAACTATTAAAGGCTGTTCGATTTGGAACATACAGAGATGATTAAAAAGCACCTACCAGCCCTTTTTATTCTTATTTTCAAAGGAACATACAAATATAACACCACAACGTAATATTCAAGTCTGCCACAGTTTAAAGTGAAGATGTTCTGTGGAAAGCTGTGCAAAATATTTTGTCCTTATTTATCCATAATACAGTCTTATCAATGCACAGGAAAAGTATTTGAACTACTTTTTATTTAAAAAAAAAATCTATGAGCTGCATATGTTTTGATATTGTATTGGATATTTACACTGCTGTACTGGACATTTATACTGTAAATATTGTATATTTACATTGCAAACACAAAAATAGACCCTAAATATTAAAAAATATGTTGTGGGTTTTTTTTTTTCTTTTCTGGAAGAAGAGCTGTTCTCTGCAGCTCTGACCCAAAACTACACAGAGATCTGAATATCTCAGAGAAAAATATCTACCTCTTCTCTGTGACTTAATTTTCATCTCAGTTGCTGGGAGGAAGAAGGGGGGGAAAAAAAAGACAAAATAACATGGAATGAAATAATGTTTGAGACAGACAACAAAAATAAAGATTTTTACACAAACAGTCCTTACCGTATGAAAGCAAACTAGCTAAATATAGGTGATATTACATATCTGCATGACCTTCACACAGTCCTGCCTTTCTTCCTTGAGTTTTGGCAGAGACATGGGTATTCTCTTCTAAGTAAAACATCACAGTTCAACAAAGAACAAAAGGTCATATATACTGAGTGGAAAAGAAAAAATACTTGGAAGCACAATACCTATGGTAAAATAAGTAGCTGTGAGCTCATTTTGCAGAAAAACTTTAATCTTTCCCTGTTGTTCTGCAGGAGGAGAATGAACATACAGTATTTAAAATAGGAGATATTCTTATGAAATAAAATGTTCTTAAAATGAGTATAAAGCAGTTTAAATCTGTTAGACTGAGAGAGAAAAATCAAAATGCATATGGTCAGAAGGAAAAGGGGATATTTTTCCCCTTAATATTTCCCTAATAGATTATTCCAAACATGTTAAGCTTCTTTCAAGAAATCTAGGTGACTGTAGAAAGATTATGCAAATAATTATTTCATTTCTGCTGTTTTTTGGTGAAGTATCTCCACCATTTTTAATGTAGCGAAGTCCCAGCAGCCCCTATCTCTACCACACAGCTGGCAAGCATATCTAAAGGATTATGCATAATACTCATGTGAGCCCATGGAGCAAATACTTTTATTCAGAACTGAAAAGAAGTAGGAAAGCTTCAGTTCTCTAGCCGCAGAGCAAAAACGCTTAAAAAAGTTTATATTTTTCTTCCATCCTTTTCCTCAAATCCCAACCTCTTGCTACCTGCACCTCCATTCTCATGGCAAGGTTAAACCATTACCAAAACCACCCTGCTCCCTGTCAAAACAGAACATACTTGAAAAGGCTTTTTCTGAGGTTTCTGGGTGCTTTTTTTTTTCTTAAAACTAGATGGATGTACAGAATCTTTTCTTTCCTCCTCCTTAGGTAAGAATTTGTCACTGACATTTTGAAAGTTACAGACGCCCATCAAGACAAGGCTGCTGTGCATCTACATCTGCCAGTATCCAAGAGAATAATTCATTCTTCCCAAACTTATTCCTAGGTAAGAAAATGTGCAAATGCTATTCTAAACCCAGAAGTTACAGCTAAAGCAAAAAAAAAGCTGCTGGCTTTTTGTTGACTGCTTATCCCAAGCAGTTAATACTTTGCATCATTCATCACTGTTTTAGAAATACTAATAACACAATTAGGACAATCCCTTAAATATAGTGCCCAAACTCCAACTTCTATGATGTGTAGTTTCACCTAAGTATTTCACTTCATTGTCAAAAGTCCTCAATGAATGTGAATGTGAGTGGCTACATACCCCCTTCACTCCCTCTTTGGAAACAGATACCTTGTTTTGAAAGATCAGGACTAAAACCTCTACAAGGAGTCCTGTATAGAGGCATGGCAGCTGGTTGGATTTTTGTCATATTTTACACTGTTTGGGTTCCCCACAGAGTTTAGCTCACACTGGTGCACCAGTAATAACACTATCTAGAGAAAGATGAGTTTTTATTTTATGGGCAAACTCAAACAAGGCTTTAAACTAAGCAGTTCATGTGCTGATAGCAACCAGGTCGAGACAAAATGAAGCCTACACACCTACTCAGCTTCCAGAAGGGGTTTTGCCATCTGCGTTGAAGTCCATGCTGCTGCAACTAGTATATCACTGGTGTGCAAGAGGGCTCGGGACATCCTAACAACTCTGCAGATAGGGGCAATCCGCTCAGAGGCACTGCTGGTAGGATGTCACCGTTTAAAGCTGGGCTGGCTATTAAAGGAACAACAGATGCTCTCTATTAACCCTTTCCTTCCCCAGAAGGGAAAAGGAAAGAGAAAAGGGAGAGAGATGTATGGGTTGAAAAAATTAAAACAGCTTTAATTAAAAAAAAATGAAAAAGAATATAATAATAATAGTGGAAATAATAATATTAATGGAAATAATGAAATATATACAAAACCAATACTGAGCTCCCCACAATGACGATCACAGAGTGGTTCACTGCACCACTGATGCCACAGGGCAGGCACGAGGAAGTCCTGAACTAGACTCAGCAGCAGACAGGAACTGGATTCAGGAATGCATGGATTAGGATCAAAGGCAGGAAACCAGGCAGTATCCTCCTTGGATGCCAGCCATGGAGGAAAAGAGCACAACCCTTGTGATCCCTCAGCTTTAAACTGAGAAGGATATGTATGGGAAGGAATACTTCACTGGTCAATTTTGGGTCACCTGTCCTGTCCGGTCCTCCCCACAAGTGCAACCCTTTTATGCCCTTTCACTTGTAGAACATAAGGCATTTATCGGTGACCTCGATTTCTACAGGAATAAGTATAAACAAGAGCCTTTTTGCATACCATTCCTACTGTTACCATAGTAACAACTGTAAACATCAGCCATTACCAATTCTAGAAGCAGACACTGTCTGAAAAACATGTAATCAACTTCAGAAAGTGTAGTTACTTAGAAGAAACTTAACTGAAAGGAAAAATTATTGAAAGGAGAATTGGTTCTGTCCTACTCCAAATCAGGACATAGGACTAAGAGCTGAGCTTCTGAAGTGGGAGATTGCCCCACTTAAACCACACCAGCACAGAGCTCACACAGAGAAATGTTACCATTACAGTTCTGCACCAGACTTTTCTAGTGTCTTATTTCATAGTCTGCACCTGTGGCTTCATCCTGCTTCCCAATACTAATACCCAAAAAAGACAGCAAGTAGTCAAAGGTTTGCTACAAGAGCCTAGCACACCAGTTTTCAATCTTTGCCCATTTGTGAACCGCTAAATGTCCCCCTGTAAAAGCGTGGATCCCACACTGTGAATTTCAGTCTACTGGCTAGTAAGTCTGCCTTGCTTTGCTGTCCTGCTCAGATGCCTTTGACGTGTGATCCCAGAAACTGCTAAGTTGACAGCTCTGTCATTTGGCTTTCTGAATCTTCCTCAGTCTTCTTGCTATTCTCATTCTGTATTTTCTAGCATTATTTTTAAGAAACAAAATCACATGCAATAACAGCATCTCCGGTCTTTTGAAAATGAACAAACTGGGTCTGTTTTCTGTCCTCCACCTCTCACATTGAACTGCCCACAAACAAGGTAAGTCAGCCCTCATGAACTTCAAAGCCCCTGTGGCTGGATGAATTCTGACACTTGACAGAGGCAGAGATGGCACATGATTGTGCGGCCACATCTCTGTCACCGCAGGCACAGGCTGGCTCTAACAGAGTTAGCCAAGGGAGAGCAGATAAAGATGGCTTAGCTATATCAGTGCTAAAGAGCAGACTGAAGCATAGACATACCCCCATCTGACCCACTTTGGGATAATCAGATAGAGAAAAAGAAGCACAAAGTGAAGCAAGTATTAGTAGCTCATGGCTATCGTAACCATTGCTTCCTCATTGGAATTACTTCCCTTGACCTACCATCCATTTCAGAGCATTCTTTAATCTTCTTTAAATTAGAAATTAAAATGTAGGCTTGAAAAAAGAGGGGGAAAAGAGAGAAGTGACAATTCCACTGAGAGACAAATCTTCAGCTGATATAACTGGATGCTGATTTCTGTCAGCCAAGGATTTGACCTGTGAAGCCAAAACTGAAAAGATTCTTTTACCAGAGGGGTTAATTCAGACAACTTTTTTAAAATGCAAATTTTCTGTTTTTTACTTTTCTTGATTTCAAGCACAGCAAAGCAGGGGCTGTAATTAGAGAGTGGGTAGTCGTCACTGTTCACCAATTGTGCGTAAGCTTTAAACTAATAACTCAGCAATTAGAAGAAAAATGAGCAGTAATTACACACATTTTACTCGCTGCTAGACAGATGGAACATTTTCTGCTCGTTATTGGCAAACTGTCACTGCGTTTATTTCACTTTTAGTGTTTACTGTTTGTTGTAGTTTGATTAGGAATAATTACAGGCTAGGAAAAATATGAAAGAAATGAACAGCCTTTTCATTTTTACATCTTTAAAGCAATACAACCATTTCTTCCCCCAGTTTCTCCAAGATGAGCATACCCTCTTTTTAAACCATTATTGAAATCAGGCTGCACCTGACAGATCTTGGAGAGAAAGTGGGGTGAGATGGCAGAGAAAAGGCCACCTTATCCAGAACTGCTGGCTCAAACACCATTCAACTCACGAGCAGTTTCCCTAGTGGATACTCCTCCATATGATAAGCTATTGCACAAATTGCTTTATGTTTATTGCAGCTACTAGGCTTTAGTTGAAAGTGGCATCTGAGCCAGATCAGAGCCCCCAGGGCAGTAGCTGCGGAGAGCCATCAGTGTTGTTACCCCGGTTAGCAGGTATGGAAAACACAAGAGGCTGGAGGCAAGACTTTCATTATGCTAAGTTGTTGGAGCTTTCTTCCCTGTCCTCTCCCATCTAATCCTGGATTTCTGAGCCTTTGTGTTGCACAAATTGTGCCTTATTCCCAGTCTTTGGGGCTAGTGTGGGGGAAGGAGTGGATCGGTGTCATCTGTGGATGGACTGAACTGCAGAGCAAAGCATCCAGAGTGGAAACCAGGCACTTGGAGAGATTTCTAAGTGTTGTTGTCCCTGGTTCAAAGCATCAACTTCCTATTTTAATTCTGTTTATGAGAAGATTTTCTAAGACCTTAACTGAAACACAGTAACTGAAATACAGAAAAACACAGTGAAGCATTCAGGTCACACAGCTTGCTTGCTTTCTCACACAGTCGTGGCATCACCGAGATGCTTGCACAGTCCTCGCCTGCCCTGCACCAGTCTCCTGGATATTGCTAATAATTATGGAGTATTTAAGGAGTAGTGGATGGGGAAAAAAGCAATACAAATGTTCATATCAGTATATCCTTCTGACATTATAGACTTAACACATCTTGTAACAAGGTGCTAGGGAGTATGAGGTAGATCAAGCCTACTTTGCCTCAGGAATGTATTTGGTGATTTAATAAGTCTAAAGGCCAAGGTCCAAACAGCCACTTATGTGAAGACATCCTCTGTTTCCCTTCAACTACTTCCAACACAGTTTTCTTCATCAACCCTCTAACTACCCCTTCTTTCTTTAAATTTACTTTTTCTTCAACTAAAGAGTCAAAGCACCAAACCTGAAAGAAAAGGCTGATGAATTTCCCAGCAATTAGCATAGGATTTGAATGTTGGGGATGTGGTGCAGCCCTGATAAATTGATTTAAATTCAGTGGTACTGACGCATACAACCCTACATAGTTGAAAGAATTACAATGCTAATGGAGTCCTAAGAAAATTCAAACTAGTCCCATTATAAAATATACCTGCTATCTTTACTTGAAGCAGCAGTTGATCATCTCCCATTTATTTAGGCGTGTAATGTCTCAGAAAAGTTTCGTCTTTTTGTGGTAGCATCTTTAAAGCAACAAAATTTCAGCATGACTAGTAAATCCAGGATTAGCCAGGCGGCATGGACAACCTTAAGGTTGGGAAAGTTTTCCTACTGGCAGCCCTTTTGTCTGGTACAAAGCTGCTAGGCACTGTATCTACCTCTCCCTCTCACAATTCATAGCCCGTGGTTTTCTCAGCAACTGAGAAAGTAAGTGGGTTCTCTGTCATGCCACAAGGCCTAAAACATATGGTCACCATGAGACAGGTTTCTCCAAAACAAGTAAGATTAGCTTTGAATGTATATGATTTTTAAGTCTTTGTACCCATTAATTATATCTTCAAGTCTTTCTCCAGAATAATGAGCACTGGATACTTACCTTCTTCTGTACCACCATCTGACAGACCAAAGAGAGACTCTAAAAACCTGAAGGCAGTGCTAGTAAGGAAAAAAAAAGCCAACATTGCAAGATTTGCAATGTCACTACAGCAACGAGGCAGATACGTAGCTTGTTATGGCAGGAGAAAGCAACAAAATCATAATGGCAAAGTCATGGAAAGCACGAAAAACAACTGAATGATCAAAGCCTGTGCAATAACAGAGGATTTCAAATTATATAGCAAGATCATAACTGCAAGGCACTGGCGCCTTCATGTATTTAGGCAAGTGCTACGTATGCGGCTATTATGGAAATTTCTAAAAAAAAGAGAAGAAGGGTGTAGCATCAAGGTTATATTTATTCAGTCTTATGATGGAAAGCTGTTTTAACCAGGTGGGGAACTGGAAGCTAACTGTCCCTTATTTGTACAGTCGGAACCAATGTGATCCAACAGAGCCGAGACACTACATCAAGCCAAGCTTCTGCCCAGCAAACAGCAACTGGAAATTGTCCTTGCAATATTATTCACTACCTGAACACTCGGGAGCGCACTTCTGCTAACCACAAGGTATAACACCAAAGTCAGGGTACTGTATTTTTTTAATACTAAATTCATAATAACTGCAGTTGATATTTCACTTCAGCTGTGTTCTAAAACGAATAAAATAAAACCTCTAGCAGTTTCACTTTTCTCATATTCAACAAAATCTGTGAAAAAAGCATTTTCATCATAGTAATAGAAGAAAAAGAATTTCTGTCTAGTTGTAAAGCTGTGCTCTTAATGATATTTAATTACATACACTTAATTACACCGGGCGCTCTCCATCCTTGGCTCCTAAGGATTTTCCTAGTCAGATGATTAATGTGCATATAAGTGTGGCAAATTTCAAAGCTAGGGCTTTGAGAGTTGCTTAACCTTGGTACTAATGTCTGGCAAACTCAAACATCTGTACATCTATACCTGGTCTTGATTTCTTTATTGTACTGTATCAGTATGATAGTATGCTAGTAACACATGTACATTACACAGAGTGGTAAAAAGAGCTCTAATTATTTTTGTGTCCTGTGACATTTGCGTCAATTTTTTATTTTTTTTCCCCTAATCAAGGTTTTGCACCAGGACCCCAAGCTGAATCACAGATTTCAGACATTGTTCATTGGATCTACACAGTGACACTTTAATAAAAATAGCAATTTTTATAAATATGCTAGAATAAATGAATGCTATAAATAGCATTCAACAAACCTTAATAAGCATCAAGTTAGTATGACAAACTTGTTAGCTGGCAGACCCCAAAGGCACCTCTCATCTATGTTTTCAGATTATAACCCTCTAATTTTTATTCTGCTCCGATATGCAGTAGTTTTGCAAAGGGAGATGCTCAGAACATCAGAACTGTGTTTCATCAGGGGCTCCACAGGAGCCTGCATTATTAATTAAATGCTATATAACGTTTGAATAGTATTCCTGGATGGCTTTCAGAGAAATTTTTAGAATATCCCACTTATGTCCTGGAGGATAAACTTGAATTTTAGAAGCCCATAAGGAGTGACCTCTTTTGACCAGAGTTTTTTTGATTTAAAGATAGTCCTAGCAGGATGGAAAAGTTGATACATATAAGGCAAAGGCAATAATAAGACAGTCTTAGTAAGAGATTTTGCAGCAATAGCACTGGGCCACGTAACAGAAAGTTGAAATTTGTTTCTAGAGCAAGGATTTGGTTTGAGTTGCATGGGATTTGTGCTGCTCAGTTCTTGCATCTGGGTTGCATGAGATAAAATGAAATTTACATTCTAGTGTTGGAGTTCACCAAATAACACTATATATTTTTATAGAGATAATTTTATGTATGTTTTGAAACAAAAAGGTACCTAAAACTACTTCGTTCTACATCCATCCCATCTAAACCTGTAGCAGCAGTCACAGAATCCCACTGGGGGAGGGGCAAACACCAAACTCAGCTGACATAATTTGTTGGATAAATAAACCATCTGGGAAACAGGAAGCCGCTGTCTGGTTCCTTCACAAGAATTTCAACAATATACAATGTATTTCAGCTTACAAAGGTAAAAACACCCTCACTTTCACTGTAAAAGTTATAGAGACATAGTTTATAGCTGCATCCCTACAAACAGTGCTACAAGTCAAACAGCCTTTGAGAAACCAAAATTATTCTTTGGCAAATAGACTGCAAGTCATGGCATACAAATTGAAACTTCAAGGTATTATGCAAAGCAGGGTTTTTTATTTTTAGGTACAAGAAATGCAAAACCAAAGCTAATGCATGGATAAATTATGAATGAGAATATACAGTTAAAAACTTAGCTTACAATAAAATGGAATCCTTTGCTAGATGTTTAATGATAGCTCATTTAGAGACCATTTTAAGATAGTTTAGTTCACCTTTTCTGATTGAAACATTTATACAGTTACAGCATTTATAAATCTTAAATCCAGCCAACCTAACCCAAACTAGCAAAATGTGACTGCTTATCTCAATTCCAAATACATGAAAAAGTGTTTTAAGTAACATGAAAACTTGAATGAACAGCAGTTTGTTGGGGAGAAATGCAGGACCAGAGAAAACAAGAGGTCACCAACCAAGTAACATTTACAAATAAGGTTTACTTCAGCAGAAGCACAGCACAGTTAAATTTCCCTTTACTCTTCTAAGCAAAACTCACATGGGCTCAGCACAAGTATTTATGAACCAGTTATTGCTGACTCTGCTAGAACACCAACTTCTTTGCTGAGCAAACTAAACAAATTGCTCTTCCAATATTAAAGCATATATTCCCTTCCCCAGTTCTGACTCAGCTTTGAGTGAAATAATTTTTCTGATGATTAAAGAGATAGATGACCAACATAATTTCACTGCCAACTTCTTTCAAAGATTGATCCAAGGTAACACCATTAATGGTTTATTTTATTGATGTGCTTCGTCAACTTTAATTATTAACCATTATCCATGAAGACTGTGTCCTAAGGGTATTCAACTTAAAGGGTATTCAAGTTTTGCTCTTACAATTAAGGGGAAGTGAATGAGAGGAAAATCATCCCACAGTTACTTGTGTATTCAGTAAATGAAGGTGATTACTAAAAACATTTGGTAGATCCAGTAAATTCAAGCTCATCTCTTCTTCATGACTTTCCTGGGTGCCAGGATACCTCTGGTTGGTGAGATTTGCTTAGCTTCATCCTGTTTACATGACTTGGGGATACTGGTGGATGAAAAATTGAACATTAGCCGTCAATGTGCTCTTCCAGCCCAGGAAGCCAATTTGTACCGTGGGCTACATAAAAAGAAGCATGGCCAGCAGGTTGAGGGAGGTGATTGTGCCCCTCTACTTCACTCTCATCAGAAAACATCTGGAGTATTGCATCCAGTTCTGGGGTCCTCAGTACAGAAAAGGCATAGACCTATTGGAGTGGGCCCAGAGGTCAGAAGGTTGGAACACCTCTCCTGTGAAGAAAGGCTGAGAGAGTTGGGGTTGTTCAGACTGGAGAAGAGAAGGCTCCGGGGAGACCCTGTTGGGGCCTTTCACTATGTGCAGGAGGCTTCCAACCCAAACCAACAATATTTAATTACCAACAACATAAAAGAGTAGAAATCCTTTTTGAAGAAACTCATATACTCTTCAAAGATCTGGATAATGCTCTGGCATGACTTATAGTTGAGGAGACTGTCATTGTCTTATATTTATTTCTCCCATTTTATGCTGAGACAATAAAGTAAAGAAGGATCTTTCCTCTCAGAACCTGTACATAATTGCTAGTGCTACAATGAGCTATTTTGCTTTGCTTTACAGACAAAATAAGTTCGTTACTGCTAGTCTTAACTTTCAAATTCTGTTGATCATCCCAAATAAAAGCCCTAGCCCTAGATATTTCAACATGTGTTTAAGGTAGTTTGTAAAGGGTTTCAACAGCTTTAAGGTCAGACTGTGCTGTACATGAGTCTGCAGCAGTTCTTGCACTAATACATCTAAATACATTTGCTGTATTTAAAAAGAATGGTTAATAGCAGAAACATAGTTTGCTGGAAGCTCAAGTGGAAAGACAGTTGAGCCAAATCCTGTTTGCCACTGCAGATGGATTTTTCTTTTTTCTTTTTCTTTTCCCTCAAGGAAGACAACTCAGTTGAAGCATATGTGTGAATGAAGGGCACTGTTAGCACAGAGAGTTGCCAGGGTTCAAGTGTGACCTCCTTGTGAATCAATAGCATTGTTTAACTAACAAAAATAGGATAGAATTATATCCCCACTGAAGTCAAAGGACATTTATAACTCACTTCCTTCTCCACACTCAGAAAGAAAAGGCACTCACCTGTGCTACAGAGCTGATATAAATCCTTTTCCGTTGTACTTCCTCATGTAATTTTTCTTTCTTACACTACATAAAGGAACACTAGGGTTTGACTGTTCCCATCGTCCCTTCCCTTGAGCACTGACCATTGCAGACCTTCACTCCAGCTGAAGAAACAGCAGGAGGGGACACTTCTATCTCCTTACACCCACTTGCAGTCTGACTAGTCATACTGAGTTCAGGTCAATTACTTAACAGCCTCGTCAGTGGGCTCCAGCTTTTATTACCAAGAAGAACCAAAGGAAAATCTTTGCCAGGCTGTTCTACAGCTTCTTTAGAAAATGTGCATTTAGAAATGCACAGAGCGAAGTGAAGCCAAGAGGAAAAACAAACCAAAAAAAAACGAGGTTTACAGAGACTGTGTTACCACTGAGGGAGAGGGAAGGTTAGCAAAGGAAAGCTGCCTTTTAAAATCCAATTTTTTTAATATGAGAAGAGCCTCTGATAGAGTTGACAAATGTAAACAGATGTTCTCCAAGTATAACCACTTAATGGCCTTTCCTTCATAAACAATTAATCCGCTTGCTTCTGTTGCCTGTTTTTAACATGTTCTCCCCTTTTTTATCTTCCACTTAGAGCTTTGGTAACAGTGAAGAACAGAGCGGTGCTAAACAATGGCAAAGACAGCAGCAAATGTGTTTGCTTTTGTGGCCTGCAAAAACTGTATGTGGGTGAATTTTGAAACAGATACAGGTTATACTAATAGGTGTCACACAAAAAGAATGAAGAGCAGGAAACATTACTTTAAAAAAAAATAAAAAGATAATTTTACCAGCAAGACAACTGGATGAAGGTGAACGTTAAACTGAACAGATGCTGCCTTGTCAACTGATTCTTGTAACAACTGCTCTAAACCAGACACCAGTATAACAGCTAATATAAAGTTATGGATGTTACTAATTGTACTGTGTCACATATTGTACCATTGTTCTGTCAGGTTCCTGAAGAAATTTCTGACAAATACAGTACTTACACTTTTCAGCCAGCTAGTAGCATTTTAACATGCCATTCTCTGCAAAGATTGTCAAAATCTAGGGTGTTTTGAAAAACTTGCTTCATTATGAACTAGTCCACTGTCACACACAAGAGCATTTCATTCCCTTGTCTGCTATCAGAAAAGACAAAGAAATAATTAGACATAGGAAAAAAATGTAGAACAGAGGCACTTTTCATTTCACTTATTAGTAGCTAGCACATGCATGTCAGGAACAGACAGAAATCCCGAAGAGAAATCAGCCACATGGTGGTGGCCAACACTTTCAGAAACATTATCCTGTCTTGCACCTAGAGATACAGGCTGGCAACCAGCAAGGTTTTCAAAATAGCTGGAGGGCAGTTAGGCACTTGTGTCCCATTTATTTAACTGCCTACCTAAAGGTCATAGAGAAGACCAGTGGAAAAGTTGGGAACTGAACTCAGATCTTCTGAGTTGTTCTGAACCAGATGATGGCTTTTTGTACATTTTCCCTGCGATCAGCATTTCACACTATTCACTGCTATGAAATATAGCTGAGTATTAAAGGTCATTTTATTTTTCATGGCGGGATTATAAGCAGAAGTATTCTTAAATAAAGAAAAACAACTAGCTACTTTTGCCCTCGAGTACAACAAGCAACCTGAGAAGAGAGCTTTCCAGCATGATTAAATAAAATAAGGTCCTTTGTCAAAGGTGCAGCATCTATTCCCGGAAGAGCTGAAGAAAGTTTCTGCTGATTCACTTGCCGCCTATGAAGACTAAATTATGAGCCCTGTCTCAAAAAAGAAAAAGAAATTGTCATCAGATGTTTTTTCATGGAGGCTTTTAATGAAGATAAATATATTTTTGGCTCATTTGCTCTTCAAGGTTAGAACAGAATAATTGTAGATGAACATATACTTTCCCTGGTAAGTACAAATGGAATTTTATTCACACTTTCTGTGCAAAAGAGTTGGAAGGCAAAGTCAGAGTCATGCTCAAATTAAGATTTAATCTTTGATTTCATAGTGTCCTCCTCTAAATGGGAATGCATTAGAAATCTTCACAACCAGAGCATTTGTTGGCTAGCTTCACAGTCTTGTTGCCAAAACTCATCCATACAAGCACCTTACCACTGATCGACTGTCACAGAAGAGCTTCTTTGGGGGGCAAAGAGGAAAAGAGGGAAGATGCTTCTGCATAAGTTATGTTGCTTGCAACTGATTTGCTAAAGTTGCAGTGAAAAAAACTCATTTATGGCAATAAAATTTGGTAGCACAGATAAGGCAGATAAAGCAGTGAGATATCACACCTTTTTTGGACTTTAACCGAATTAAAAAAGCAAGCTGGCATACTTCAATCAGCAAAGCCACACAGTCGCTATTTATCTGGTATTTCTGAATGACTCACAACATTCTCTGTCCAACATTTGGAAATTGGTACGTTAATGCCTTACCTGGTAAATACGGCATGCCTGGGCATAAGCTGGTGTCGTATTAATTAGTCTGGGTAAATACAAATACGTGCCTGAAGAAACATAAAGATAGCCAAGATAAACAAAGTCCATTTTAAGGTGCAAAGTGTATTCCATATTTTACACAGAGCTGTGGTTAAGTAGAAAGGTTGATATTAGATAAAGATGCAAAACTGGGAAAGGATTCTTAGCTTCAAAGGCAATGGGTGCCTGGGAAATTAACACAGAGACTGGATTATACAGCTGAGGACTCAACTGAGCAGTCCACAGAATTGGAAAATGGCCTGTGTTTTGATTATTGATGTACATGGCTGATTTAATAAAAATAATCTGGATGATGCATAGAATTGGGGCCTCCATGTACTCCCTACCCAGTACAGAATAAATCAGCTTTCAAATATACTTCATATGGAAAGAGCTGAGTAAGACGGACAAGGTTAACTGGGGAAAAAAAAAAGGCTGACTATCAGGTAAATAATGCGCACTGACTGAACTGATGGTAGAAAATAAGAGTGTTGTGGATTTATGGGTGCATTTATGTAAGTAACTGTCAGCGAGAGTGAATCTGGTTGACTTCCCAGAAGTACCAAAGTACAAGCAAGAGATCTGTTAAACCAGTCTGCTAACATTAATATCCCATCAGTGACAATTATTTGTTATACCATTCTCCTAGGCACAGGAAAAGGAAAAAAAGAAAGGACCTAGTACCACATACATATATATAGGGACAGCCAAGCCATGATCTCTACAAGACCTTCCAAAATTTTTTCTGAGTCAACCCGCTCTGAACCTTCCTGACAGTTCTTCACAAGAGTCTCATGCCACATTCTTCACCCAGTGCTCCTTTCTCCCTTCCCACTGCACACCAACATTGCATCACTCCAAAGCAGTCCCAGGAGCCTTCCTCCCACCTGCCCGTTATACCTCCCAGAGCCAAGGACCCCTATCCTACCTCCCCTGATCTCCTCTTGCACCCTTTGCCACCTTAAAATCACCTTGGTGCCAGTCCCCTGACAGCAGCAGAGGGGAGCCACATGCTAACCACTACCCGCCATTTCAGTGGTCCATGAGCCATTGCCTCCACCCCTGCCCAGCCCAGGGTGTTTGGCATAATACCATTCTCCCTGGAACAAGTTACAAAGTTCATTGTCTTGGATGATAAAGAACCAGCCTTATGAAACTCAGTTAGCATTAACAACTCAGCATACATCAGTTATCTCTAGAAGGATGCAGCATTTATTCCCTATAATAAAGTCTGAGGAAAGTGAAGTATACCTGAAGCAACTATAAATACTGAAGAATTCTTCACCTCCCTGTAGCAGATGCTGCATCTTCAAACAATTGCATTTTGTTCGAGCAGTTGCTTTTAGCCAAACTTTTTCAAGACTGTTAGACCTTTTCTATCAACATCATATCTTACCAAGAACATTGTAAGACACCAGATGGAGTTACAGTTCCAGTGGTGGCCACCTGAAGAACAGCTAGAGTTGTCATTTAAGCCTATCAATTAAATGCTACTAAACCCCCACCAGCACACATGAACTTCCAGCTTAGATTTTATACTTATATTTAAGCTATTATATCAGAACCTCTGCAGGCAATTCAGGGACAAAAGTATAAATAAGGTTTTACAAGCAAATCTAAAGCTCATATCACTTCAGTGACCTCATGTATTTAATTAGTAATGCAATTACAAAAAGACTTGGCACAGTGTATATAAACTACCATTTCCAGCAAACAATGAGGATCCATTTTGTTTAGAGACTGTGCAGCCTTTGTAGATTTTTAGGGAGTAACTATGCATTCCTAACACTGAGCAGTGCAAAATGTTCTTTAATGTACTTCAGAGATTTGTTAATGTTGTAACCAGATCATAGGAGTTATTCAATTTCAAACTCCATGGTAATGTGTTGAGAAAGTGTCAGAGTGGAAGTATGGTTAGGAATGAACTCAAAGGAAAACTGCTTTTTGGTACCTGATCAGAGGTACTGCAAAATTTCTATGAAAGCTCTCTAGTCCTATCCACATAGATTTCAAATGCATTGGAAAATTCCACAAGAATAAGATCTGCTTTTGGCCTGTAAGGTATTCCTACCCAGCCTAAGTTTTATTTTTAGAAAAGCTAGGCTATCTCCATATCAAGCCTGCTCACCTAAGTTTTCCATTTTGATTGATGTATTTAGGTCTATGTGACTAAACTTTGCCCCTTTCTACTCAAGGAAGAAGGAAAATAACATCACTTATGTACCCAAGGTGACACAAACTGTCACATTCACATATCAAGTCTTGCAATAGAATTCAGCACACATTTGCATGATGAGTTTAATAAATATCATGAAACCTCAAATGTTCTGGACCTAAACTGCCTTGTTGGCCTAAAAGGTTAGCCTAAACAACAAAATCCCTTGAAATAATTCTACCAAAATTCTAGTACTGCAATTTGTAGCAATCACTTTTAAATTTAGTTCCCTATCTTTTTTAGGTAAAATGGCCATTTTCTTTAAACCCTCACCCCCAAAAAAACCCCATACCTGCAACATATGGGAAATATCTTCATTAAGCTGTAGGTTGATAAGCTCAGCAGCTACGAAGTCAGCCTATCTATTTATTTATTTATTTACTGCTATTCTGAACTGCATCCACAGCTACTGTCTAAAGCAGTTAGATCAAACATGGGCCACTACATTGTGTTCTCATGCTGTTGGTCATCTGCAATGAAAAACCATTGTTATTTTTTGTTTTAATTACTTTTGGTTTCATTGTTTCATAGGCTTAATTCTACTTATCCCATTTATCTCCCCGTGACACCACCAGTCCCTTCAGCTCCACAACCCACTCAATACCACTGCATTTCTGCCTACTTTTACAAAGTTTCTAGGCACTCCCTGGTGTGCATTGAGTAAAAAGCTATTGTCACCTACTCTATCAGTCACTGGGCTGTCAAACAGGCTGGAGGTGCATTATTTTTTTAATACCTCCTCAAGCTGACAAGATTGAACTAAATTGCATTATTATGTACTTCAGTGCAAAAAGACAACCTGAACAATCCCTGCAGTTTCCTAAACACACTTTTTCAGAGAATAGGGCAGTTTATTTTTACAATATCACTACCATCAATCGCCTGTATCTTTCTTCTAGCATGATTGCTTCAGGAAAGCTAATTGTGATATTGAATATGGTCCTTCTGCCTGTCTGTCCTCAGGGTAAAGGAAAGTTGAGAATGAAGCATGGTATTACAATCAAGCCTGACACATGTACAGAGCATGACCTTCTTTGGGCTCTCAGATATTATGACTTCTCAAGCCAAAAGAGAAATATCAAAGTTAAAAGACAGACATAAACGGAATGGAATATGCTTGATGCATGATCACTACTCAGCAAAGTATCGTCTTCTTACAAATTTTTCTGAAAAGAACAAAATTATTACTCTCCCAAGAAGGCGAGGCAAATTAGCTGCAGGACTCCAAAACACTTGTACTCTGTAACATTCTGCAGAGTTCATTCTGCATTCCAACTTGCATGAAGAAATTATGGTCTGAAAAGGATCTTTTCAGAAGTAGGCAGCACTTCTGAAATCCAGTTTAGAATTTACCTTCAGAGGAACAGAGTAAATGGAAGAGTCTCAGCTCCACCCCTCCAGAACACTAGTGCACATCACTAAAAGAGCTATTTTTAATATAGCGTGACAGATTGGACGATTTCTTCTCTACAAAGCTTTCTTTACAGCTGACATGGATAATATATCAGTCAGCCCGTGAGAAGTTGTTCACTCTAGGACAGAAATAAGGCCATTATTTTGAAATTAATTTTTTGCATAATTTATGCATCTTTCCATGCTTGGCCAATGAATAGATGAGTGGTTACATGGAAGCAAATATCCTAATCCATGTAGGAAGGTGGGAAGGCAGGGAGCTAGCAAAGGATGAAGGGTGTCTTGCAATAAACAAATCATTCACAGAAGCAAATATACTAACCCATGGGAGGGTTATTATTTCCTTTTTCAGTGTTCACTTCTCCTATATTAAACTGACGTTGCACTTTAAGGTTTTGAACATTTTCCTACTGCATGACCAAAATGTCTCTAGTGTTCAGTACCCTGGACAGCGCACACATCACACCAGGTTTCTTTTTCATTTGCTTTTAAAGAGAGAGACCCGTTGCTCTGACACACAGAAATAATCATCCGACTCACCACAGGTCAAAGCTTTACTCCAGTGATTAAAGCTTATCGCTTCTGATTGTGCTAGAGCACATCTTTCTGCAAGTCATTCCACCTTGAGATAAATGTTAATTGTTAAAGAATTGTTTTCATCGTTAAAACCTTGCATTTATTCCTACTGTCATTGTAACTAGCTTCAGCTTTTTGCATTTTATCATCACAGACCTTCTAGCCATTGGCAACACTCACCAGCTGTGAATAAATAATTTCTGTCAAGATAATCAGTAAGAAACTGAAGAGTGATCTCCTTCAGTCTCTCATTTTGGGATAGTTTTACGAAAACCCAGACCATTTTCTAAACTCTCTGACATTTCATCATTCAGAATACAGAATTCACCTGCATGTTTCACCAAAGCTAAAAGCAAAAATATTATCATCTCCTTAATATTCACTTAATCCCATGGCAGCTTAATTGATTCACCACACCAGTGCAGGGCAGGCGGCATGCACACCATGCACCTTCCAAGCGAGACCCCATTCCAGTCTACATGCTTGACACACATCCTTTGTTCCTAACAGCATGATCGTGTGTTCAAGTTATGTTAAAGTAAACAAAGCATTCAAAGAAACCTATTTTATTGAGATGAACATAGTTGTTCTGCATAATTTGGATCACCATTGTTACTCCTTCTTCCAATATGGCCAGTTTGATGGCTGGTAACATAGCAAATCCTCACTAGCTTCCATTCATTGGGCCATCCTAAAACATGGAGCAGGAGGCAGACACCTAAGCTCTGCCTCTCCCTGCTTGACCCTTAAGGTTGTCCTCACAGATGAAGGAATATTGTAATACCTGTTAACCCTAGTTTGGAGCTACTGCTTGCTTTCTTTTAGGGTAATGCTTGTGCACAGCATGTCTATGTTACCAAGTACCACCCTGTGAGGACAAGATTTCCCTTCTTCACTGCCTAGCATGCAGGCCCTCATGCTGCCTGAGCAATTTGCCAGGAACCATTTCATGTTTTCTTCTAGGTGATAGATAAAAATATTGACAGGCACTAAGCCAAGAAAACACCCACAGAAGGTACTACTTTTGAGGTATGTCATGTGGCCTAGGGGTTGTTTTTGTAATCTGTTTAATGAAGTTCTGTGTAGTTTTTGTATGCTGTTAAATGTTTTTAATTAATTCCATGACAGTAAGTCAATTACTTAATGTTACAGTCTGTTGTCACAGTACTCCTTTTCTAGGATATTTCAGAATCTTAAAAAAAAAAAAAAAAAGCAAGATCACGCTTTCTGACAAGACCTAGTTTCCATAAAACTGAAAATAATATTGCCATCATTCAGAGTGGTTCTTTTTTTTTTTTAAATCCCAGATCAGCCTTTCTGTGATTCGGAATGGAACTGGCATTTGGCTAATACATTTTGAAGTAGCATGAAATTAATGTTCTGTACTATATTTTGAGGGAATAAGTAAATCTGATTAGTATGAGACCTCCCTATCACACACTGGGAGCAAGTTATGCAGAACTCTATATAATTATCTGTTAACTAGTTATAGCAATATTTTGAGTCAGAAATATTATTGAGGGAAAAATACTCAAGGGGATCAAGTGCACCCTCAGTAAGTTTGCAGATGACACGAAGCTGGGCGGGAGTGTTGATCTGCTTGAGGGTAGGAAGGCTCTGCAGAGGGATCTCGACAGGCTGGATCGATGGGCTGAGGCCAACTGTATGAGGTTCAACAAGGCCAAGTGTCGGGTCCTGCACTTGGGGCACAACAACCCCATGCAACTCTACAGGCTTGGGGAAGAGTGGCTGGAAAATTGCCTGGTGGAAAAGGACCTGGTAGTGTTGATCAATGGACGGCTGAATATGACCCAGCAGTGTCTCCAGGTAGCTAAGAAGGCCAATAGCATCCTGGCTTGTATCAGAAATAGTGTAGCCAGCAGGACTAGGGAAGTGATCATCCCCCTGTACTCAGCACTGGTGAGGCCACAACTTGAATACTGTGTTCAATTTTGGGCTCCTCACCACAAGAAAGACATTGGGTGCTGGAGAGAGTTCAAAGAAGGGCAACAAAGCTGGTGAAGGATCTGGAGAACAAGTCTTATGAGGAGCAGCTGAGGGAACTGGGGTTGTTTAGCCTAGAGAAAAGGAGGCTCAGGGAAGACCTTTTTGCTGTATACAAGTACCTGAAAGGAAGTTGTAGCAAGGTGGATGTCAGTTTCTTCTCCCAAGTAACAAGCAATAGGACGAGAGGAAACGGCCTCAAGCTGTGCCAGGGGAGGTTTAGATTGGATATCAGGAAAAATTTCTTCACTGAAAGGGTTATGAAGAAGTGTAACAGGCTACCCAGGGAAGTGGTTGAGTCACCATCCCTGGACATATTTAAAGACGTGTAGATGTGGTGCTTAGGGACATGGTTTAGAGGTGGACTAGACAGTGTTAGGTTAATGGTTGGACTTGATGATCTTAAAGGTCCTTTCCAACCTAAATGATTCTATGATTCTACAAAAAAGAAGCAGGCTGCCTCAAGGATGGGAAAGGTTCCCTATTCTTACTCTAGTTAACTTTGGAGGGTTGAAAGTATTGTTGAAGGTCAATTTTGAAGTCACCGAGTCTATCTGGAAAAGCAGAATAAAAATAAATTTCTTTATAGCTATGTATACCCAGATTTAAAAAATGCAACACTGTTCCTTCACTTTTACATGATACAAATTTTGAGAATATTTCTCAACCTCTTTCTTCTTTATTACTATATTTTAATTGAAAGTTTGGTAGAGAGAAAACATCTTTTTTCTTATGTCAACATGATACCAAAACAGGCTTTTCTTGAGGTTTGATTCATTCCTGTTCAGAGGATAAATTTACGCTCAACATATTCCGAAATATCCCAGGACCCGACTGAATGAATCTCACTCTCAGTAAACAAATAAAAACTGGCCTTGGATCACATAAGTCATTTGCTTTAAAAAAGCTTCTTAATACATGGTCTGGGTTTCAGCCAACTTTAACGTGAAGATCATTTTCCAAAGAACCAAGTATTGCAAAGCTTTAATTTTCAAGTCAGAGCTTACAATAATCACTAATACATTACAAGGAAAGCAAATTGCTAAGCAAACCGTTACAGAGGCAAAGAAATAGAGCAAAGAACAATGATAATCCTATATTTTACCACCAACAAGAGTCCAGCAAGACTTTAGTTGGAATTCAGAGGTCTTCAGTCAACCTTAAGCACTGTGTCCAATTTGCTTAGATTTATTTTTATTTATTCTTCTGCTGCAGTCATTGAACTAATAACCACTCCATCACATAGAAAACACAGAGTCACTTTTACAAACATACTTTTGAATTTTCCATTATTATTAGTATGCGCATGACACTGCCACCTGAAAGCTAGCTGCGATTGTCATCTTTTGCACTGCATGCTGTACGCACATGTAATGAAAGGTGGTATCTGCTATGAAAATCTGATATTATTTAAAAAGAAAGAAAAAAAAAGTAGAGAGGAAATAGAGCAAGATGGAACCAAGGCCAAAGGCAAAGTGAGATAAAGGGCCTCTCCCCAAAACAAACACACAGCAAGCCCAGGATAGTCCTAAAAATATAATCAAGTCTCAAAACTTCCAGTCATTGGCTCTGTTCAGTAAACTACAGTATCTACCATTACAGGTTTTATTAAAATCCAAACTCATGATAAATATGCAAATAAAATTACTTTAAGGTTTTTATCAGCCCTTTTCCCTCCCTTTTTCTCCTCCAGCAAACTTGTCTCCCAACCCTGCAACAATCATCACAGTCCATCTACCTGGTCTTAAAAATAAAAACAAAAATTAGCAAGTACATATTCTGCATTTCTCGAGAATCAATATGCTGTTAGAATTTAGCAAAAGTGACATGATAATGGGTTACAGTGAGATGAGATAAAATTCTATCGCTAAACCTAACTGTAGGACACCATGGGAATACTACATGAATCTTCATATTCATGAAGCTTAATTAAAGCAAAATAGCCAATCTGTAAAATACAGCTACGTTCAAGTACTGATTTCAAGACCAAAACATGAACAAAGAGAAGATGTTCCCAGGAGAAGCCTCTACAAGATGTCCAGAGGCACAAATGTAAGCAAAAATCAAAAAAAGACAGATCAACAGATAATATAACATGGAAGAACTAGAGCAGCAGCCAAGGAAAGAATTAATATACATTTGGGAATTAAGAGAATTTAAAATGTAGTATAACTGTATGGCATAAAAGGTCTACAGCAGCTGCACTGCATGTTACCTGACTATCACAAAAAAACACCAAGTAAAACACAAAACAGAAAGATTGCAAAGCATTAGGGGCCAAAGAACATGTGTTTCTTTTCCAGGAACAACAGCAAGTGGGCACACACTTCTTGTAAGTCAAATTTTCTAAAACAGTGGTCTAACAGGGCATATTACTTCATTCCTGGTGATTCATCAGTTTTTGCCGTTGCTTCAGATGCTACCAATGTTAGCCAAGATGTAGGAATTAACGTGAAAGGGGACAATACGAAAGTCCCAGACCGGGTGCATCATTTCAGTCTGTAGGCAGAACAATTAAATCAGGTGTGCACATAGATTGTCAGTATATATTATGAGAGGGTGGGAGCAGAAAGTCTATGACACTCATTTGCCACTGAAGACTTTGGAAAGGCAGCAAAGTGTAGGTTGGAAACTCACTAGGGGACAGCTTCAGAGTAACGCACTTTCATGTGAACCTGTGACTGTGAAGGGCAGAAAGCTCAGTCCAGGATCCAGGCACTGGATCTGAAGTAAACTACACAGTGAAACAGTAAGTTGAGAGATAAATGGTGACACAAGCTAAACCAATGGGACCAAAGATGGCCAAACATTGGTGTCATGGAAGAGTACTTGAATATCTAAATTCAACCTATGAAAACTTAAATGGATAAAGACATTTATCCATTGATAAGCAAATATCCTGAAGAGTAGTTGCATGAAGAAGGCAAGGGGAAGGAGGCAGAGGAGGGAGTGAGTAGATCCATAAGACTTCTTCCTTTGATCCCCTACTGGATGATGGCTTAGGAGGATGACAAGAGAGAGTATTCCCCTGGCAGCATCCTCTCTTTTTTAGGTGGAACAGAAAAACACTGTCACTATACAAGTGATTTCAAGGAAAAGTCACTTGGTGAGGATGCACAGATACCTGCAAGTGTTGGTAACTGGCCCATTTAGGTTTAGGCTTAATTTCTCCATAGTAACCAGTAAAAATGTTATATCCAATTCTAACTCCATGACTCATGCTTCTCCAGCCAGAAAATGCTTTTAAGTAGTAAATACCTAAATAATGTCCTTGAGGCACTTCAGGTCCTAGAAAGGGATAGGGACTATAAGATTTGAATCTGCATTTCATTAACCTGTGGTTAGCAAACTGAATTTGTTGTTTCCTTAAGGGACTATTTCCACCTTACTTGTTTTGAAACATGCTGGTTTTTACACACCTTCCCAAGCAAATCCTTCAGGAAGACTAACATAAAAAGTGACTGTACAAAAAATAAGAAATATTTAGAGCTATTTTTCTATTCCTATGAATATCACTCAAACCTTCTCATTTAGAAAGTAACTAAAACTATTTCTTACATTATTATCGATAAGGCAATTTCAGAAGAGAACTACATACCAGATCACACCTTTAAAGGAGCAAAAAATCCCAATAAATGGCTACACATCAGAGAGATGCCTTACAAGAACTAGCCATAAATACTATAATTTCAGAAGGGACTGGCATTAAGTCCAGCAAGATTAACTGCTGGCAAGGTGACTGTGAAGTGCATCCTTGCACTTTCTTATTTCAAAAAGCATATCAACAGGAACAAGAGAATAGGTTAGTGCAGGGGAAAAAATGCAGAAAACTGATTTTTCCTTGAGGATTATTTGGTCTACAAGTTTAAAATACAAAACACATACTGTGTTACCAGTAATTCTTAAAATATAATGGTAGCAGTGGAAGGGAGAAAAATAATGCATGTTGTCTCAGTGTTAACTCTAGCAGGAGTGGAAGAACTGTTCCACAAGGCAAAATGAGGAGTCTCAATCTTCAGTCCTCTACAGAGCACTGAGAGTTTTTGTAAACCTTGCTTTCTACTGTGCGTGTGTCACGGTTTAAAGCTGGGCCAGCTATTAACCAGGTGGCAGATGCTCTCTGTTAACCCTCTCCCCCCCCCCGCAAGGGAAAGGGAAAGGGAAAAGGGAGAGAGACTTATGGGTTGGAAAGTTAAAACAGTTTTAATAAACTATAATAATGAAAAAGAATATAATAACAATAATAATAGAAATAATCAAATATATACAAATATGTACAAAACCAAGATCAAGAGCTTGGAAATCCTCCTCAGGCAGAGTTGCTCCCCCCAGCACAGGCAGAGGGGAAAATGCAGTAGCTCCACCCAGCACAGGCAGAGGGCAAAATGCAATAGCTCTCCCTGCCATCACACCTGCAGGCTTTTAACTGGAAACTGGCAAAGCTGGTACCAATCAGTGGGAGACAGGAGGGCCCCTCCCTCCTGGGCCCCACCTCCAGGAGGCAGTGGGTTAGTGATAAATAGGAAAGAGAGAATGACGTGTATGGGATGGAATACCTTGCCGGTCAATCCTGGGTCACCTGCCCCGTCCACTCCTCCCTGCAGGTACAACCCCCTTCAGCTCTTCACTCGTAAGCAGTGAGGAATTTAGCAGTGACCTTGGTTTCTCTAAGACTAATTGGCCTGGTTTGGGCCAAACCAGGACAGCGTGATAAAATTTTTCCTAATGAACCATAGCTCCTTTCAGCCTTCCTACACACACACACAAAAAGAAATATTGCTTCCTAACTCCAGACAGCTTTTGTTGCACAAGGAGCTTAAGAACTGCCTTCACAAAAAATTCAGAGATTTAAAAGCTCAAATACGTTCATATATTTCTTGGCTTATATTTGCACTTAGTAGTAAACATACGCCAGGAGCAATATTTGTTTCCATGAGCATTTCTAAAGATACAAATTTCAGTATAGGAACAACCCTCAGAAAAATCTGTCAAATTTAAGTCTGCAAGCATACTCCTTAGTGTCTGTACCTGTACACATTTTTTTGTCACTGTCTCCATCAAAATAAACAGAACTGATATGCTTTCACATCAGCATTTTGTTTTAAAAGGAGGCCTGCCTTAAGGCCACCTGCATTATTAACCTTTGCACGTCTATTTTACTGGGGTGATCCTACCATAGTAGTGTACTTACCCCACAATGCCATAATTTTGAACACAGAAACAAGAATTTCTTAAGTCAGAAATGAGGGATCAACTAATCACCTGCAACTGCTGCAGTGTAGAAGTGGTTTTACAAAGCATTGAGAACACTGAATTTTGTGAAGGTAAGATAATGAAAACTTTATTTTTCTTATGTTGAATGCACTAAAATATCCACCATCTGCCCATCTACTCTGTGTGGGAGCACAAGCTCACCTTTTAAAATTACAGTTAATTACCTGTAGCCCCTTCACACCACTTAACCATTTTAGTAAACTCCACGACCCAGTGCTCTCTCCATCTGGAGACCTTTTCATCCCAAAACTCTTCGAATGCCTTGTTTACAGTCATGGCTTGAGTTTTCTCCTTCCTGTCCTCACCCCAGATGATACTCTCCCTGCTACCTTCTCATTTTGCATCCAACTGAACCTGCTCTGATCAGTGTCCAGCAACATCCCTCATCCAAAGCTCAGAGTTAATTTTCCTGCTTCAGCTTTCTTTCCTCACCAGATACCTTCAGGTCAAATACCATGATCATCTTTGCAAAAGTCTTGTCCTCCCTTGGGTTTTGCAATCCTTTTTGCCCTAATCCCTGCTTCCGCGCAGCCTTCAGAGGTTCCTCCTCAGACTGACACACATAGACATTCACACACAAGTCTGCTTTGGGAGATGATTTGCTCTTCTTTTGAAACCTAAACAACAACTGCAACACTTGAACTGACTTATTTAAGGCAAAATGGCATCAGGTACTTACACAGTGCTAAAGCTGATCCATGGTTTGAGGAAAGGCCTTCCTTCCTACCAAATATCTGTCACCTTCCAGTGCCTCCGAGTGCTGCCCTCGGTCAGATGGAACCAGGACTGCTCCAGCATGCCAAGCATATGCCCACACAGCTAGACTTGTGAGGTTCAGGGACCTTTTTTGGATCCTGGAAGTTCCAGCTTTTACTTCCACCATTGAAAGAAAATTCTGAGTTGCCGCTGTTGTGGTAATTACTTATGCATTTATAACAACATAACAGCACTACTTAAATATGAAGAATCTCTATGCTTTTTTGTACTTATTATAAGCACACTAGATACTGCTATTTTCAAGTTCATAGAAGAGTAGCTAGACATTCATAGAATTGTAGAATCATTTAGGTTGGAAAAGACCTTTAAGATCATCGAGTCCAACTGTTAACCTAGCACTGCCAAGTCCCACTAAACCATGTCCCTAAACACCACATCTACATGTCTTTTAAATACCTCCAGGGATGGTGACTCAACCACTTCCCTGGGTAGCCTGTTCCAATGCTTGATAACCCTTTCGGTGAAGAAATTTTTCTTAATAGCCAATCTAAACCTCCCCTGGTACAACCTGAGGCTGTTTCCTCTTGTCCTATAGCTTGTCACTTGGGAAAAGAGACCAACACCCACCTCACTACAACCTCCTTTCAGGTAGTTGTAGAGAGTGATAAGGTCTCCCCTGATGCTCCTGTTCTCCAAGCTAAACAACCCCAGTTCCCTCAGCCGCTCCTCATAAGTCTTGTTCTCTAGATCCTTCATCAGCTTCATTGCTCTTCTTTGGACACATATTAGTAGCTTGAAGACTACTTTTGATTAAGTAACAGAAGTCAGAAGAATATTTGCCCTTGGAAATGAGATAGTTTTAATTTATTCAGAAGCTCTCTAATTTCTAATATCCAACCCCAATGTCTATCTTAGACTGACCTGGCGTTTGCAGGTTTCGGAGTAGTAAGTGGAATTTTGCTTGCAAGTCATTTAATTTGGTCCATGATGTTTTACTTGGGGCTAAATTTTATTTACAATTATATGAGCTCTCCAGTAGCATATCTTTATGTTTTCCGCTTTTTTTTTCCAGCTGGAGGAGTTTTATCTTCACTCATGTACAAACACATTATGTTTTTTAAAAGTTCTCCTAAACCACCTACCAACAACCACACACATCCCTACATTCCACTATTTAATTCAGCATCAACTTTTTGCACTTTAGTAACATCCCAAGAAACTGAAAATCTTTACTTCCAGCAGCTTAAATCTGAAAATGAAAAAATGTGAACAACATATTTTGAAACACACTGTATTATGAAAACAATTCTTCTTTCACAAAATATGAGTCAGAAAGCCTATGACTTCATTACCCATATGGAGCAGTAATGTTTTTGGATGCTTCCAATACCTATTTTCTGACCTTCAAGATTTTAGTTCTGTAGCTTTAGACATTGGAAAAAAGGAAGGCCCAGCTTCCCAAGCAACAACACCTGTTATTGAAATGTTAATTTTCATTTAAATATAAAAGAAATAATAACATTTGCATTTAAACTGCAGCAATTAAGTTCTGAAGGGCCAGAAATTAAGTTACTTATCTTTTAGGGGGATTTTATAAATCCCCGTCTCAGTAGCAAGTGCTGAATAGAAACAAAACAGACTAACTTTGGTCTTTGCTTACTATAACTTTTATATCTGCAAAATAGGATACCATAGTATTTATGATTATGAAACTGTTCCCACAGCAGACAGTGCTAAGTGCTCACTACAATACAAATGGAAAAGCATTAATTGTACCATCAGTGCTATTAAAAAAACAGGAAAAAAGACAGACAGACATCTGCCTAAGGAACTTGCCACCTAGTGCAGAGAAACCAGACTAGATGTATGATTCAAAATAGCATTAGGTTTCAAAATAGATCCGAGGCAAAAGAAGTGCAATTCTGAAGAGCATAATATACAGTAATACATTCTGTGTCTTAGGTACCAAGATCAGTCTGTTGCGTTCAAATTTAATCCTTTGTAGTTTATTGCTTTAGCTAAAAATATGCTGATAGGGCAAACAAGGGTTTTCCTTCAGTGTGAATTAAATACTTTGTGCTACTCACAGGAAGCATTCTGTCTTTTCTACCCCCCAGCCAGGAGAAAAATCAGAAAAAGCCAATTTTGATTCATATTGTAAAAAAAAAAAAATTAAAAAATGTGTATTTGGCTTTGTAGCCAAACTGAACAAAAATTTAGTTATTCATGCAGTTGCGATAAAAGTCCCAGTTACAGACTTGTTTTACCTATTACTAAAGAACCAAAGCAGTCATTGCCATAGCCAGTTCTATTAAATGCACAAATACACACTTTTATTTGCCCTTTCCACCAAACAGAGACAGAAAACAAATTTTAGCTGTAAAAAGCTGAGTTATCTTTAAATGAGAAGATCTTCAAAAATGCATCTGTCATGAGCGAAACAGGTTTGGCACTGAAAGTTTTAGCTTCAGACGGAAATTTTCACTTACATATGCAGGCACCCTTTTACAGCTAATATTCGATAATAAAATCTCTCTTAAAACCAATGACATCCATTTCTGATGTGACCTTTGACAAAACAGACCACAATAGATTTTCCTTGCTGGCAGTCCCTTGCCTCAATATGACCTGCCCACAGAGGAGCTATATGCAAGCCATTTACCCACATAGCATACCTGATGCTATCTCTAACCAAACATCACTATGCAGGAAAAGTTTCTTCTTGATTTCAGTAATTCCAATCAGTATGTCCAGGAGAATGATTTCTGATACTCCTTTGCCTATTCAGCATGGGTACTCTGGACAATTACATGGAAAGCATAGAACTTTTCCAGAGCATCAGTATTGCAAATTTCTTGGTTTTCAGTCTAACACAGGTGACATATGCGTCTTTAGCAATGCCTAGTGAATGCACAAAGTGAAATGTATTTCACATATTTATACTTTTTCATTCAATCCACAAAGACAGCAAGAGCTGGCCTGGTGGCAATTTTCTGAATGGAACAGACCTCTCAGTTTCCCTTACCAGAAAGATTCCTGGATGAGCAAATCTGGTTAGTATTTGCCAATGAAGCAAATGACACCATGGCTGCCCCATAGTGTGCTGCGCTGGAGCCACAGCTCTGCATAAGGTACAATTTGATATTATTCTCTGGTGGCTCCACAAATGACATGGTGGCTGTTTCCCCAAGTCTTCCTCTGACCTTTGAGATGAGTGGTGGCTAGTCTTTTTGGGTCCTGACCCTCACAGATGTTAGGAGTATAAGGCTTGGGCTTAACCATTAATAACTGCTCTAGCTCTAGTCCTACCAGGCAGAACCTCCGATGGCACAACCATTTTAGGTTTGTTAATAATTCATGTCATCTTAAAAGCAATGCAAAGGAAAAAAAACCTACCACTTCCTACTTTCTTCTTTTGAAGAATCAATTTCTTTCTGCTGTTCATCTTCATAAAAATAACTTCTCATGTATTTTTCCTCTCTCAAATCTTTAATCCCAACAGTAAATCTACTTTAATCTTCCTGTAAGACTTATTTCAGATTTCATACCCAGAAATCAAACTTAATACTACAAGTTTAATAATTGAAAAAATATAAAATTTTGAATCTTTAAATGAAAAACTCCACTCACATATACTTATTATAGAGTTGAAAAGTGATAAAAGAAGAGTTTTAGACATTACAACGAAGCTACCTCTTTATTTGCCCAAATTCCAGTTACTCATACCTGTACCACAATACTTTGACCAACTCTCTGGTCATCAGAGGGACCATATAGACAAGTACAAGTTGATAATCAAAAAAGGATCAGAGGAAGTTATCAGCTGTTCTTCCATATACTAAACACATTTTCTTTCTAGAAGGTCGCTTTCAGACAAGGTACGCAAAGCAGGCTATAATAAGCAACTCCATAAAATAAATCAGGAACATTCAAAGAGATTTAGATATAAAACCCAAAAGCCTGTTCTAAAGGTATTCTTCATTTGAAGAGAAAAGAAAACACAACCTAGGCAACACACAACTTCCTTGGTGTCAAAAGACTATTTTAAAAAGCATGTAGCAAACATAGCCTGAAAGAAACATCACAATGTAGCATGTTACCTGAATATTTTGTGAAGGAAAAAAAAAATGAAAAAAAAAACCAATACAAACCAGAAAAAAAGACTACTCAATATCCATTTTCTATTTTTAAAAAAATTTAGAGATCTGTATGAACTGATCACAAGGCAAATATCAGAAAGCTGAAAATAATATATTTTGGTAATGCACAATGCTACTTAAGAACTATGAACTGTTTTTTAATTCCCAATTGTTCTTATTTTCATTGGGATTAGCAACACAATATGAATATAGTGAATTAATCAATAACATAATAGCAACTATAAATCATAAGGAAGCCAGACTGCCATTCTGACCCATGTTCAAATCTAGGGGAGCACTGTCAATATCTTTAAGTGTAAGTAAAGGAGTTTTATCTTTTAAGATTTTTTTTTCAATATTAATGAGAAGGAACTTCTCACTTAAAGAATCCTCTGTAACTTAGAGCTAGAATAATACTAAAAAATAGTGTACAAACATTCTTAATGTTAGAATTATTTTAATTTCGTGTTATCTTTTGGGAAGTGTTACATAATCAGCTTTGTGGGTAGCAAAGCTGTTACCCACATCCACAAAGAGTGAACACAATAAATACAATTAAAAGCGATTCAGGGGGGAAAGAAAATAAAACAAAGAAAACCAACAACTTCAGCTCCTGCGTTTTGATAAAACGGTCTCCTGTCTCTCCTCACTCCCCCCTCCCAAAACAGACATGTCAAACTTGAACATCTCTTGCTCTAGGCGATAGACTGATGGATGGTATAATCAGATGTCCTTTGCTTATCATTAGATGAGACACACATTTCTCTGACCTCCACACTGAAATGTGCTCCAAATTTTGCTTACTTTGTTTAAAAGCAAGATGCAGAGAGAGCTGTGTTATATGAAGCCACCGTCTACCTTTGTATGTGTTCTGTCTGCATAAAACCAGCCAGCATCCCTTTTTTGAATGTGGATACACAAGAGAGAAATTTTCCATTTTTAGACAATTGCTTGGAAGGCACAACCTTCTGCTTACAAGCAGAACATGCTAGTGACAGTAAACCACAGCCAGAAGGCAATAATGCATTTACAAAGAGCAACATAAAGACCATATTGTCCCCATTCTTATTCTGGTGCAGTCACCTATTGCTGAAGCATCTCTCCAAGTAGACTTTTTTCAGCAAGAAGGAGTAGGAGCAATTAACAGGAACACTCTCCCATTGATCTTTCTATCCTCTGCCTCCCCTTTACCTATTTATGTATACACACACACATGCATGCATAGGTCACAGTCCCATGGTACTCAATCTTTAGCAAGGAACGCTAGGTGATTTTTCTCAAGGTCTGCTCAGTAGAGAGCAATACAACAGCTCCCTTCCCGAAGGGCAGGCAGTCGCTAAGCTGAGACACACAACAGCATGCTGTGTTTGCTCCTCAGAGGTAGGACAAAGAAATACAGGATTCCCAGAGGAACTGCAGAAGATAACACACCTGAGACCTTGGCGGAGTCCAGAGAAATTTCTTTTATGGTCCTGATCCAGACCATCCTGTCACGCAGCAATATCTCAAGTGATCACTGTTATGATACACAATAAAAAGCAAAAGCATGCATCGCAGATCCCTGCTGCTAGACATGATGGTGAAATGCAAACTGTTCCTAACCCAAGACTCACTTGTGCTGTAGGAAAAAGAGAACTGTGGGCAAGGACATTTAGCCCCTTCTGGCAGTGTCTGCCCTAGGCAGTTGCCTCATTTGCTGAAGCCTAGAGACTGACATGTCTCATAAGGATACTGTGGTGAATAATAATACATGTCCCCATGCTTACTACAGGAAGAAAATACTGCTGGAATTATTTCCATTGCACAATAAAATTATTGAGAAGCTTTGCAAAATGAGGTCACACTATTCATTTTCACTCTGATTAATAACCATGGTTTTAATACAAATGTTAAGCACCTGAGGAGGTTTTATAATACATCTTTTTAGATGAAATTGAACAAAACAAAAATAAGTAACCTGACTTTTACATAGGAAAAAATGTTTGACATTTCCAGTAAGAAGGGCTCTACATGGGGTTCATCATCAAGGTTATACATTATCATGACATTGCACCCAGACAAGTCAGGTACCTGTCTGCTGCAATGTTCAGTATACGTAAACCTATTGTTCTTTTCTGCCCTCCTCTTCCCTCTCGCATGCAATTAATGTGAATTTTCCTGTCAATATGAAGTCTGGTTGTGCACTAACTAAAATACAACACACACTATAAAAAGGGAGGAATGCACACATTTGTGAAAGAGGAACAGGAGTAGTAGCTCTAAATCTGGATGATTCAGTCTTTCCAACACAAAACGATTATGGAGGTCAAGTGTAGCCTTTCCTTTTAAAATAGAAATTATCCATCCTTTGAGGCAAAAGAAAAGAACTATGCCTTTACATAAAATAGGACCTCTACAATAACTGCTTTTGTTCACAATAGGAAAGTCAGCTAGCATATTGTGTAACAGCTACAACATTTTTCCAAACTTTCATCGTTTCAAATTTTTTTAACTATCATCCTTCAGAACAAGTCATTTTTTTAATGTATAATAATTGAACACATAATAGAGCAGTGAGTGGTGACAGTCCAATGAAAGAGGATTCCATTAAAGAGCAACTCACTTTTCAAAACATCCGTAGATAGCAGAATATCTGGCTGCTTTATATCAGCAGCCTTGAATATGCTTTTTCAGTGACCTCTGACACATACTGGGGTACATACTTTCCTCTGTTTTCAGTCTTAATCAGCTCTGTCAACAGGTATTATATTATAGTGCTTTTTATAATCCTGTCTAGTCACAATATTTCCAGAAATTAGGTGTGAAATCAAGACAACTAAATCTATTAGGTTAGGAACACTATAGATAAATACATCAGGTTCCCTAATTGACATCAGCAGAGTTTCTCTAAAAGCTTTACCAAACAATGGTAATACAAAACCTACAGTTAAGCAAAAGTAGTGCCGTTTATGACTTCCCATGTGCGTGAACTGGCAGTATTACTTGAGGAATAAACTGCCTACCACTAAGTTGAGGCCCACTGCTTTGAATGTGTCTTTCTCTCTTTCCTATTCCACATCTTTATTTTTGTAATAAAACAATATTCTTTCCTCAAAGAGCAGAACTCTTTTTCAGAACATCATCCACACAGACAATCAACTAGAACAACATATGTAAAGAGTAAGATCCAACTCAGCCAGGCAACTTTCTTCACCACAGCTTCCTGCTCAGGTGTTTTCCACTTGAAAGAGGTGAGACAGGTTTCAGAATTTCACTTCACAGAAGCGACTTTTGTCTGTCATCATGGGAATTTCTGAGGAAGAGTCTTGTGCTTGTCTACAGGGACACATTTTGACCTCAGTTATGCAAGCATTCCCCAAAGGCACCTTATTCTTCAATGAAGGAACATGCTGCTTTTTCTCAGATAAGCAGGTAAACATAAAAAAAGTAGTCACATGCCCCAAAGTGAGCAGCTGTGTCATCCATTTAGAATAGGAAGGCCAGTGCCAAACAGCTACAGCAGTAAAAATTGACATTTGCTGATCTATGCATTGCTAGATCTTCAACGTCTAGCCAGGACAAGTCTACATAGAATGTTTAACAGGTGGAAGGCTAATCAAAAGATTTGACTTATTGTCTTCATTTACAGGCTAAGGCTCTTCCAAAAGTATGGACATCTATGATCTAATAATTTCATCTAAACTAGATACCACTATTCATGTCACCTACAATGTTGAAAAACATGTAACACCATTTATTAAAAAAAAAAAAAAAAAAGAAAAAGCCGTCAACATTGAATCTTTACCAACTTGCAAAAAGTTTAAATCATAGCTTTCTGTTTCTGATGTAACTCTTTCAATTAGTATTGTAAAGTGTTTGGTTTTATAAATGCAAGTCATTTAAGTCCCTTAATTCATCAGTGTCTCTGGTCTTTCACAGGTCCTCCTTCTCTAAGTCACAGAGAATGAATTCAAAATGTCAGTGCTGATTAAAAAAAAAAATCTATATAGGGACATTTGTTAGACTGCAAGTTACTCTTTTATGTCTTCTGAAATAATGTCTCTGTTCTTTATTCGGGGCACGATAAGTATTTAAAAAAAAATAATGAATGTGTGTAAGGAGGAACTTCCTGCCAAAAGTCCGATTTCAAATACCTTAAATGGCTTCAAGCTTATCTCTGTCAGTCTACTGTTTCCTAAAACAGGTTTTAGGCTACAGCTATCAGAAACAAGTGGCTACCCAGCTTTAGAGAGTACAGTGCCGACAAAACATAAAAGTTACCCTTTGCCTCAAAGAGTTCAGGATTTTTCTACAGCGTTCATAAAACCTTGAAATGTAGATTTAAATCTGACATTTTTCAATTCAAATAAGATGGCAAAGATTAGTATATCTCCATTTTTTCTTTAATTTGCCCACTTCCTCCTCCCCTCAGTTAAACTTCTGTTTTATAATTCCTTGCTTTTCTTGTATTGGATTTTGCAATGCTTAGATAGATTGATAAATATTACAAGAATTTATAAGTTGGAGCAAATGAGTATGAACATAAAATGGGTGATTTTCTACTTTTTCATGTCTTAAAGTATTCAAAGTACCACCCCAAAAGAGCAAAAATCAAAAGAGCTCTATAGAATCAAACATAAAACACAAACTTAGCAAGAGAAACACTTTGAACATGTGGCCTAAAGGTTGTGCAATGAGGGCCAAGATGATCCCTACATACAGAACTTTAAATCTAGCAAAAACTTTGAGGCAAATTTGACGTTTTTCCCATGCTCATACAGTGTGTCAGTTTCTGTATGTGCAAAATGGGGATAGCACTTACTGAATTACTACTTACTGCATGAGAAGAGATTTATATAGGAAAAGTGTAAAGCCTTATGTGAGACATAAATATCATTAATTGTTCACTGCAGTACAGCAATATTCTGACTCTCCTAATTTTTAGACATAATTATCTGTTTTCTCCATAGTTTGCAAAGTGTATCCTCCAAGACAGGAATGAAGAATGAGAATGCTGATTTGTTTCTCTGTGACAATTTAATATCCTTTGAACCACTGAAAGATGCTTGTGATTTATCAAAACAACTTTTTCAAGTTTCTGCAAATTCAACATTTTATACATCCAAGAACTTATCTGCACTGGTGCTCAAGGGGGAGGGGACCGACCAATTTTTATCTTTTTTAAGTGTTCTAGAATAACTTTACAGCCACCCTTTTAATTACAGATCAAATGAAAAAATCTGCTTATTTTTAGAAAAACTAAGTCATGTCACTGCTATTACATGGGGGCCCAAGAGTGTAGGCATCTGGGACAGCTCACTCAACATGAAAGCAGCACCAGAGTTTGTGGCCCAGTAGGTGTTCTGGATCTTGGCAAGAGCTCAAGAAAAACAGGCATGGGAGCTCACATTTCAGCCAATGCAGGCCATTTGAGGGCCGTGTTAGTTGTTGCTTAATTGAGCTACAGCTGGTCCATTGCAGGGCTCTTCAGTCAGTTGGGCCTTCTGTCATTAGCGCTGGCAAACCTCTTCATTGAAATTTAGTCCATTGCTTTGCTCTCCATATTACAGAGGCATTTCCCAAAATTTAGCCAGATGTTCAGAGATGCAGGCTTCAACTGAACCCATCAGCAAGAAATCAATGAAAAGGATTCCTTCAAAACAACTTGGTAGTTATAGATGCAACGCCATCTAACACCAGGGTAAGAAAAAGTTATAGGGCAGGATAGCATGAAGCAAGTAGCCAGCTGCAACAGATGCCGAACCATGTCCAACTCTACTTGCATTTCCCACCCCTGCTTGTGGTTGTTAGAGGAGCTCTGGAGGGGCTGTGTCACAGGTAAACACTCCTCCAAGGATGTGCACCCTTCCCAAGGCTGCAGAATAAATGCCATGTTACCGTCCATAAATTACCCCCATATTCAAGTTTAACACTCCTCACATAGCCACCATCCTAGATGGCAAATTGGAATGCAAACCCTATATTTTATCAAGTGATAGGCCCATAAAGACAGCAGGCCACAGACTTTTTCAGGGTGAGCTCTTTGCTGTCACTTCAGCTCCCTGCCTGCAAGACCTGGAATTTGCCTGAGTAAACAAATACAAATCAGAAAACAGTTCTGAAGAAAACAGTCCTATATACTCCTTGTGACCACATCGGACTATGTGGTTTCTGCTCAGGAGTCCTGGGCTTGACATTTCCAAAGGGCTAAACCTCCATCTGCCAGGAGGCAGCTGAAGACACCTTTTGGTGAACAAGCGGAGACACTCCTATGCCCTTTATAAAGGGTTTGGGAGCACATATGCTTGAAGAACTACACAGTGGAGCAATAGTTGGAACCTGCTTTTATCCCAGTGCTAGTTCTTGGTTCACAGGGATCAACAGGTAGAGCTTCACATGAGTATCTGGTACATTTCTTATACTTAACAAGGGGAGGGGAGAGCAAAGAGGCCCCTCATCCCCAGCAAGCTTTCCCATTTATAGTGAACGTGATGTTACTGTTATAGAATACACCTGTGGGCCAGCCTGGCTCAGCTGACCCGGCTTTCGCTGCTAATGGCCTTGATCACCATATCACAGCTGGCCACAAACTGAAACAAAATGTAACAGAAAATTGATTCTATAAATTTTATCCCTACAAAACCAGGACACATCCTAATCCCTTTCCCTAGGAACATGGGTGTGGAAGTCAAAGATTTCCCAAATAAGTAAACCAAGAAAGCACAAACTGACACCATCAAACAGCAGCATAGAGCTAGCTTCAGTAAAGGAAATAATTCATAGAAAGCTCTACTCAGCCCCTATCCAGCATTTTTCTCCACTGTCTCTCACCCCAGCCACACCACACACACAGGGGGAGATAATTTGGATGACGTGTTGATTTTGTCCCAACTTTCCCCTCCAGCTTTAAGTTACTGAATGCAACAGAATATGTGTGCAGTGTCTTCTTCCCACCCTTCCTCCTTTACAAATCCTCTCTTCTCATTTGCAGACATTATGCAATTTCTTAAAATTTCCTTACTTAGGGAGTGTGAGGTGGGGGTGGTGCTACAACAAATACCTTTGTTTAAATTCAGACTTCTATGCTAACAAGAAAGTTGAATGACATTGTGGGAGAGGATAGAAAAAGGAAGCAGGGATTTTTTAAAAAAGTGTGAAAATATGGAACGTTAAACACAAAGGTTTTCAATGAAAAGTTTTTAACTGAAAAAGAACTCTATTTGAATCCCCTGCTCCTCCAAGCCCCCAACACTCGTGGTTTGACCTCTCCCCTGATGTTTTGGAAGTGGAGAGAAACATTCTCTCTTCTTTTGGGAACAGATGGACACATTTGGACTGTGTCAGAGGCAGCTGGTTATGCTCACACCTCACCTAAACGTTTTCTCCTCAGTGTCTTCCTGATGCTTCTAGGGTGACATTACAGAAAACTAAGGAGATACCTATTGCAGTGTGAGAAGAACAAAGTTGCTTTATTTTTGCTGGCAGTGTATCAGCTTGTATCTCTTTACATGTTTTGCTACTGTTCCATTCTGAACTTGATTGCTCTATTCCTTGTTCTAAAAAATATGCTTCCCAAATTAAAATAAATCTAAACCACTTTTTCTTCCCCTGCTCTTCTAGTTTCCCACTTCATTCTATCCCCATGGTGTACAATCATACAGCCAGCCTTTCCTAGACTGCTTTGCAGTTCCCATCCCTATTGACTTTAAAGTCAGTAAATCTTCAATGGCCTAATAGATTGTTCATCATTCAAATTAAAATCATTTGGAGCCAAGTTTCAACCCAGAATTCATGTTTTACGGGCATCTATGAACTCCAGAAGGAAAGAATTTTGAACAGAAACATTAAAAGATGGTCCATAATAACTGTCAAGTAGGCAAAGAGATACCAGATGGGAGTATTAGAGAGGGAAGGGCTTAAATTATCCCCTAGATTAGAATCTCGATGTGACACAGTGCATCAGCAAAGGACTTCCAAACCCAGTCACCAAACTGCCCAGACACAGGATTATGTATTTCAATGCTCCTCGCTAATACACTGGATTGAATCCAGTACTGACTTGCCCCTGCGATGCGTCTGAGGTTAAAAACGCCTGTGTACTTAGCTTAATAGGTTCCCATTAGAGAAATGTAAAAATAGCATTGATTTTATTTAAGAAGAGCATCTCAGATAAATGGTGCAGCCAAATGGCTGCACACAAAATTTTTCTGAGCTCTGGCAATTTTGTTTCACAGAAAGTGTCCTATCTGGATATTATGGAGGAGTTTGTTAACATCCATATGTTAATCAACCCAAAATATTCACTACTCCTTTTCCCAAAACAGGAATTTGTGGAAGAAAGTGAAAAATAAGCAGCACATCAAAAAAACACTGCTAAGACCAATAATGGAACAAAGCAATCAACCAAAAGTCATGAAACTTTTTTATCCTAACAATTTTTTTCCTGTAAAAATACATTAGTAGTTTTCAAGCAGTTTTCACTTTGAAATGAAAACCTGAAAATACTTTGTTTTTAAAATATTGAAAAGTTCTGGCTTTTTCTGCATCCCTTGCAGACTTTTATTTCCTTGGGGTTTTTTTTGGTTGAAACATGACTTTTTCAATAGAAGACATAATTTTTAGCCAACGCATGTACATATTTTTCTTAACAATGCAATTGACAGAAAAAATGCCTAAATAACTCAGACGCACCTTAAATTCTCCAAGTCTCCCGCAAAGGACATCAGTCATGAGAGGGAAAAAAAAATCTTCCTTGAGACAGGAAGAAGGAATACATTTCCAATTCTAAATTTAATGAATTGTTATTTGTTATAATTGTTATTGCAAATTGTTATTGCAAAAGCAGGGTCAAGGAGAGCCTCCACCACTTGCTGAATGAGGAGGGTAGTGTAGTGTCAGGGGATGAGGAAAAGGCAGAGGTGCTCAATGCCTTCTTTGCCTCCGTATTTAACGTCAAGACCGGTTGTCCTCAGGAGACTCAGCCCTCAGAGCCTGAAGTTAGGGACGGGGGGCTGTGCGAACCCCCCGTAATCCAGGAGGAGACAGTTAGTGACCTGCTGTGCCAGTTGGACACCCACAAGGCTATGGGCCCGGATGGGATTCACCCTAGAGTAATGAAGGAACTGGCAAATGAACTTGCCAAACCACTCTCTATTATCTACCGGCAGTCCTGGTTAACTGGAGAAGTTCCAGCTGACTGGAAATTAGCAAATGTAACGCCCATCTACAAGAAGGGTCGGAAGGATGATCCAGGGAACTATAGGCGGGTCAGCCTGACCTCAGTGCCAGGCAAGGTGATGGAACAGATCATCCTGAGTGCCATTACACAGCACATGCAGGACAATCGGGGCATCAGGGCCAGCCAACATGGATTCATGAAAGGCAGGTCCTGCTTGACCAACCTGGTCTCCTTCTATGACAAAGTGACCTGCTTAGTAGATGAGGGCAGGGCTGTGGATGCAGTCTATCTAGACTTCAGTAAGGCATTTGACACTGTCTCCCACAGCATCCTCCTAGACAAACTGGCTGCCCGGGGCTTGGATGGGTGGACTCTTCAATGGGTTAAAAACTGGCTGGATGGCCGAGCCCAGAGAGTGGTGGTGAATGGGGCAAAGTCCAACTGGTGGCCGGTCACTAGCGGTGTTCCCCAGGGCTCAGTTCTGGGGCCGGTGCTGTTCAATATCTTTATAGATGATCTAGACGTAGGGATTGAGTGCACCCTCAGCAAATTTGCAGATGACACCAAGGTGGGTGGGAGTGTCGATCTGCTGGATGGTAGGAAGGCCCTACAGAGGGATGTGGACAGGTTAGATAGATGGGCCGAGACCAACGGCATGACGTTCAACAAGAACAAGTGCCGGGTCTTACACTTCAGCCACAACAACCCCATGCAGCGCTACAGGCTGGGGGAAGAGTGGTTAGAAAGCGGCCTGGCGGAAAGAGACCTAGGGGTGCTGATCGACAGCCGGCTAAACATGAGCCAGCAGTGTGCCCAGGTGGCCAAGAAGGCCAATGGCATCCTGGCCACTATTAAGAATAGTGTGGCCAGCCGGTCTAGGGAAGTGATCGTCCCTCTGTACTCGGCACTGGTGAGGCCGCACCTTGAATACTGTGTCCAGTTCTGGGCCCCGCACTTCAAGAAAGATGTTGAGGTGTTGGAGCGAGTCCAGAGGAGGGCCACCAAGCTGGTGAAGGGTCTGGAGGGTCTGACCTATGAGGAACGGCTGAGGGAGCTGGGGTTGTTTAGCCTGGAGAAGAGGAGGCTCAGAGGTGACCTTATTGCAGTCTACAACTACCTGAAGGGAGGTTCTAGTGGAGTGGGAGTCGGCCTCTTCTCCCAGGCAACTAGCGATAGGACAAGAGGACACAGCCTCAAGCTTTGCCAGGAGAGGTTCAGGTTGGACATTAGGAAGCATTTCTTCTCAGAAAGGGTCATTAGACATTGGCACGGTCTGCCCAGGGAGGTGGTGGAGTCACCATCTCTGGATGTGTTTAAGAAAAGACTGGACATGGCACTTAGTGCCATGGTCTAGTTGACATGGTGGTGTCAGGACAATGGTTGGACTCGATGATTCCAGAGTTCTCTTTCAACCTGATTGATTCTGTGATTCCATGATTCTGTGATTGATTAAAATAACACAAGTGTTTGTTTGTTTTTGACAAATTTTGGGCAATTACATTTATGGTCCTTTGTTGCTGTTGTTTCCTCACAATGATTTATTATTAGGTATCAGATGTAGTAAGAAAATAAATGTAAATGAAAGTGACACAGCAAAGGCAAAACATTTCATCTTCCTTCAGCTGCCTACAATTATAAGCAAAGCTTTCCAAATCCACCTCTTCCATTGAGCTTCACCTTCTACATCCTCACACAGGGAGCTCCAGTCCAAGGCAATAACAGCTCCATAAACAGAAATCTCAAGGACTGACTACATGCAGTATTTGGTGTTTTAATGAGAGTATAAAACATTCTCTCCAAATTATCAAGGGTTCCTAAACCTCCTTCACACTTAATTCTACGCCTTTTCCTATTCCAGTACTTGGGAAGAAATAGAAAGCATGAATTGAAGTAAAGGACTATGTTTTAGGAGATCCTGCCTGAGTGTTTGCAGCAGCTTCCATAAGAAAGAGAGGAAATATTGAAGTTTCTTTGTTTTTCAGTTTCCCTCTATGTAAAATGAGGGTAATAATTCTAATTAACTCAAATGGGCTTTGGGTTTGTCATAAGGTAAAAGAGATGTCAAAATAGGCAGCAATAAAGGTTTCCCTGACTTTCTACAGGGCTTGAGATACCTAATTCCTTTAGCATTTAAAAAAAAAGTCAGCTCTAGAAAGTGCTATGAATAACCATTGATAAGGATGCAAGGAATTACTATCAATAAATAGAGCTCATGCAAGAAAGGAGAAGATGCATGAAAGAAGGAAAGCAAAATCCAGTTAATAACTTTTTTCTTAAATCCCTTTGAAAATGCACACAGCATCTCACAAAATCTTGTTGGGCCGCTGGCGTTTAGAGGGGTTCTCTTTTTCTCACTCATTCTATAAAAGTGCTGAATGGATGCTGTGACACAGCACACGTTATCCTATCACTTCTTTTTTTATGGGTGCGCTTTTGCTTCCCAACCCTGAAGTTGCTTTTCAGCAAGTCACAAACATCCACTTTGAAAAGAAGATCAGTTTTGCTTCTCTTGTTATAACTGAATTTTTCCAGTAAAATCCATGTCTTATTTCTTTTCAACAAAAAAGATTTCAGGATATCCAATACTTTTATGAATGCAAAAAACATATAAGCAGAACAAAAACGATTACGTACATGATTAATCCCCTTATTTCTCTGGATTCTTCCATAAGACTTCCACATTTAAATATAATACAATGTTAGCATTTGTTTTTTCCTGTTTTTTTTTTCCCCACTATTTTCTTTTCCTAACCTCTCCCCTCACATCAGCAGCTGCTTCCATATCTTATTATAATTCAGAATGAATTGCAAAAGATTTCAGATAAATACATTATAATCTCAAAATATTTTAAATGTTTGCACATACATGTAAAATAATGATTGCTGAGACTCTTGCACTCTCGCAAAATTCCAAATCAACAATTTATTTTACAGAAAAGATTTTCTTTCAGAACATACTGACTATAATGAGTATTTATTTGCATAGAATACATCTATATAGTTTTATTATTTTTTTTAAATCTGCATACTATTTTGTACATTTAAGGGATCAGTTTTATGCACAGTAAAGTTGCATATTTCCATATAGTGATTTTTAGCATTTCAGTTGGTGCCATATTTTTTTTAATCTTAGAAATACTTTTTAGTTTTCAAACAAATGCCTTTCTTGTCAATGTTTTGTGAAAAACAGTTATAAATCAGAAGATAAAATGGGGTACGTGGAAGGATTCTCAGTCCTCTGTACAGACAAAACACTCTTAAGGGCACAAATCAATGTAAGTCTAAAAAACAGACAGAAATATTTTTTTCCATCTTTGTCACTCGGGTATTGCCAGAAGGATCAGTTGCAAGAAAAATATCAGGAGAAAAAAAAGATGTTACTTTTGTATGGGTTATGTCTCTTTAAAGAATAAAACATGGGTTTACTAAATAATGATATTTAACTAGATACAGTTGGGCAGGATGTTTTACAAAGGGAGGGAAGTAAAAAAATTCTCTGCCCCTAGAAAATTATAGTCTATTTGTCTCTTTGTTAGTTCAAAAATTAAGAAATCAGCTCCACAGTTGAACCCAAATGTATTTTCTGAGTGTGGCAGGAATTTGGTTCTCTCTTTTTAATGGAGAAGGGGGGAAAAAAACATTTGGGAAAAAAAAAATTTCCCTAGGCATGCAAGTGAAAAACAAGAGTGCTGTATGTCAGCTCTGTTTTCCCCAATGGAATACATAATCCCTGAACAGAACTTGCCCTGACCTTCCACAAGTAGCAGGGTAATTGTTCTCGGGGATTTTATGAATATCACTACCTATTTGCAAAGAAAGCCATGGATAAAAGAGGAAAATGAATTTGAATTTGCAGTGAAAGTGAGCATTCAGTACTGGGCTGTTCCCCAGCTGGAAGAGAGCCAGACTCGATCCCCGGGCAGAGAGCCAAGGAGACATCCTTGCTGTGGTGCATGACCACATTCTGCAGCTGTAGAGTTAAGCTGGGCACGGAGGAGGGACCTCTGTGTCGTCTTCAGAGCAGACAAAGACTTAAAGACACTGGGGCATTAATTTTACCATCCTTCCTCACTACCAGACCAGAAGCGGGGCAGCAGTAAAACACTCAAGTTTTGCATGGGGAAGCTATACAGAACAATCCCTCCAGGGCACTGCAATGAAGGATAAATCCTTCTGAGGAGGAGAGGATGAAACCAAAGCATAGAGCTGAAACCACAAAGATATACACAAGATGCATCTCTTAATTCACAATTCTTACAGTCCTCTCAAACATGTCCCTAGTGTCAAATTCCTCTCTCTTGAGCTGTCCTTTTAGTTCTCCATTGTTGCATCCAATTGCTGTCCAGCTTCGGAGAGCAGGGTGTGAAACGCTCCCGCTTGGTAGGAATGTTTACTGACTACAGTGGGAACCAGCCCCGGGGAGGGGGATCTGGGCCAGGTTGGGTGGGTTTAGCCCTGTCCAGGTCAGGGCTCATCCCCCAGCCACGCTGCTGCAGAACAGCTCAACGATGACAGCTGCTCACCTGAGACGTCAGCAGCGCAGGCATGAATTTTTAACTCTTCTGTTCACCGAAGCAGCAGTTGCTTTCAGTCCAATTCACTGCACAAGATGTGCAAGCTTAGTTTTATGCGGAGGTGAAACTCCTATATTAATTCATCCTGAATGCGCACAAGAGTCAGTGAGAAAAGTGGCAGCGTGGAGAGAGAGAAGTAAGAGGGGTTCCTGTGATCCATATTGAATTAGTTACTTTAAAATGAACAGTGAGTATTCCATGAAGATATCTAGAAAAACACAGAGCTGTTCAGATGGCAGTAGGGGAAAGAAAACTTGCAGGCATAGAAAAGAACAGGACAAGATGAGGTAGGAAAGAATAAGTTGCCATAGATATATACCTACATCCTTCATTTCATGCACCCATAATTCTCTCTGGCAGCTACATGATTAATTCAAAGATTTATTGATTTTTTTTTCTTGCTTAGTCCTGCTGACCTGCTTTTGTTGACACGTCTGTGTGGATCACAGTCCTCTGCCAATTGAAAGCATGGCATCATGTCAGTCTCCATGGCCTGCAGTGATCATTTCAATGCATTCAACATGAAGAGCGTTCGAGTGCGTGGTAAAAACATGCAGACCTCACTTCAAATGAAACAAACGTGAACTAACACACTGGCAGGTTATTTTTGCCATGAAAAATATCTGTAATTGCAACTATAATGCAATTTCAATGGTGGGAAAGAACATCTAAACAGTTCAATCTTTCTTCTCCTGTACTCTCACTTTTATCAGAAATTCAGTAGCTTTAAGTTTTCTAGCAAAACCAAAGGCATTTTTGGTACAGCAACTGTTTACAACAAAAGATGTTTAGCCTTTGCATCCCCCATCTTTCTGCAGCAGGATAGAGCATCTGCCCTTCTGTCACCCCAGTGCAAGTTATACAGCTTGAGCTCACCTACCAGATCACAGGCTTTAAAAATTCACTTCATTCTAACTAAAAAATCACCTAGCCTTCATTGTAACTGTCCTCCGAAAACAGAGGTGTTATTAAAAAGTGCCTTTACAGTTCAGCAACCCAGGTGAAGCAACAGAGATATGACCCTGATATCACAGCAAATTAAACAAAGCTCTACCAGATAGTTACTTCCACTTCTTTCTAATGAGTCATTCTTCTAATGAGACTTTCAATTAAAATTGAAATCTCTCGACAGGGAAGGCAAATCAAATGAGCATCTGTATGGTTTACGTCATCTACAGCCCTAAAAACTTGCAGGTTTATCTACTTAATAGCACTGTACTCCACAATGATGTTTTAGTTGAAATCAGTTACCTGGTACAACACACAACACTGGAAAATACTGTTCCTGTTTCTTCCAGATGTCACCTGTAAATATCTCCCTGATGTATTAAAAATAAACAAAAAAATCATGGATGGTGGTGGTTTTGACATTCTACCCCTCTTAGTGTGCAGCTAAACTATGTACACGGGTAAAAGCTGTACGGTGTAAAGCATTCTGGGCAGTAACGCACGCACTCATTAAAATTAATCTCATGCACCAGTTTTGTCTGCTCATATCAAAACTGTCAGAACTCATTGGCGGTTTGCTCAGGTTAGACAGGGTTTTGATGAGAAACCTCAAGCATACAGTGCTTAATGTGGTCATCTACTTATCCACTGCCATTCAGGAAGGTGACAAGATCACAAGCCACTAGCAGAGCAGGTTTATAAGGAAGTAAGTGATGTTACGATCACTATTTCAAAAAGTTAAAATGAAAATAAATAATAAAATTAGACCTAAAATCAGTACACTGATTCACCCAAGTATGTTCCTGCTCCTAGCCCTTTGCTACCAAATCTCATAGCACTGAGCCTTGCTGTCTACAAATCAGACTCCCAAAAATCCTGCATATCAAACCAAACCCATACAAATATTGCTTCAAGTATTCAATCCAAGAAAAATTATATGAACCAAAAACTGCCTGAAGAATTGTAAACAAAGAACAAAGACAAAATGGAATAATGTTGAGTGAAGACCTGTGAGGGTTAGCAGTCAGTCTGCTCCTTTGCACCTTTAATAAAGATCTGGTAAACATCAAGTTAATTAAAATGCAGGCCATATTTATTTGAGGGTTTTACAAACCCCAGAGAGAATTAATATTACAGGAACCAAGGGGGCTAGAAAAAGCTGACCAGATGATAAAATGGGATTCACCCCAGGAAAATGAAAGAAATTTCAAGTACATCTGGAGATAAAATAACGTGACATGGACATTTCCAGTGAAAGACTAACTGTGCCACTGAATTCAACTATGCTGAAAGAAACCTCTTCATGACTGGCAACATCAATAGCAAGGTGGTAAAACAGAACATTTAGGGCATCAGATTGGATAATGTTATGCATGGTCCAACAGATCCTCAGGCCCACAGAGAGATGTGATAAGTGCCTGTGTATGTCTGTATATATATGTGTATCTATAGACACACACTCATGGACAGAGAGAGGGAAAGAGAAAGAAAGGCATATATTAAAAAAAAATACCAAATATTTGAAGCCTTAACACAGAAAGCAGAGTTACAACTTCCCTCTCTCTCTATTTAATTCACAGGAGTCCAAGAAGCATTTCTGAAGGGGGCCTGAATCCAATCAAGTTTTTTGTGTTCTTTAACTGTGCAAGTAGAGGAAAAAAAATTAAAAGGTTGTGTGAACAAACAGACAAAGAGCGTTGGGGGGTTGCTGGTTTTTTTTTTGTTTGGTGTGAGTAGAGGGAAAGGATCCCTCCAATTGATGGAAATGGAGGGCTAATCAAAACAGAGCAGCAACAGAGGGGAAAAGAAATTACGATACACTTGTCTCCTAGACACACTTCATTACTGAAATGCCAAAAATACTGCTGCTACTTGTGAACCCTATTAGTATGAAAATTGTTGGAGGTAGTGAGACAGAGCAAATTTTGGTTTTCTGCATTTTAAACACCAAGACACCACACTCAGATACATTTTTCTCCTCGATCTCTCACAAATAGCAGCCAATCTTCTATGCCCTCAGCACAGCCAAATGCCCAGTCATGCTGAGGAAAATCTGCTAGTTCCCTCTACAGGAAAACAACAGGCTCTCTGATATTAACACCTCCATTTCACATGCATGTTTCCCTGTGGTGATCAAATGATCAGAAACCACTCCTTTGCCTATAATCATATCACTCACCTTCCTCTGTGCTGTCAAAATGTGATTCTTTGACATGTGGATCAGATCCTTTCTATCTTCATCCCTCCAAGTCACTCTAAACACCTGCCTCCCACAAAGCTGTTGAAATCCTTGCATCCAGTCCTACCAATCCCTCAGCCATAATTTTAGAATGATTCGTCTGATCAAAATACTCCAGTGTAAAGGAGTAGGAAGCAAACACAGAGCATAGGCTCGGAGTAGCCAGAGGAAGGGTCCTCCAATGAACAGTTGTAAGCACATTGCGTTGCTCAGTTACAATTTTAGTTTACAATGAGTCAAAGGAGAGTGTAAAAAAATGTTTGCACAAGCAGAAAATGATAAGTTTTTACCATTTCCACTTTCTAGGATTATAAGACACTTTCCTCTTAAAAGAGCAGTGCTCTTGGGAAAAATGCAGATAGCTAGACATTTCTTAAATAATGTAGTAAATTACTTTTTCCTAGGTCCCTTAGGAAAATAACCTTGTTGAAAGAGAAAGTGAGGAAGAAATATATTGTCTTTAGAGATGGGCAAAGGCACTTTACAGGCCTTCAAGAAGCTTCGAAAACATGTTACTGTAACAGCAAACCTACAGTCTGACCAAAGCATTGCTGAACACTACTCACATTAGCTTTCCAGGGAGTCAGGGAAGCTCAGAAAATGTAGAGGTCTGACTGCTTTACTTTCTGTGTGCTATCACAACTTGGAATAGGACAATTAAATCTCACTGACATATTTCTGGTAGAAGGTAGTTTACACTCAGAATTCTTTTATTTTATAAACATTGACAATATTTAAGCATAAAAAAATTGTTCTCTTCATCCCACTCTACCTGGACCCAGAAAAAATCTTGGATCTAGAGCATTCAGTGGCGTAGGTTAAGTGTCTGCTGAGTGCTTGCTGGTTGGCAACCATGATTAAGCCCTGACATCAAACCATAACAAGAAAGATCATAGCTCAGCTCTACTAGACATAGCCTCAATCAAATGACTGGACTTAATCCCTGTGATCATGAGCAATAATCTAATTCTGAACATGTGACTCTGCGCACAGGACCACTCTCCATCAAGAGAGAGATTTTTTTTTTTCCACTATGTACAAACCTCACAGCTGAAAAAACAGTGATCCTTCTGTGTAAACTGAACCACTGCTGTAATCTCCAAACCCCAATACAAATGAAAACTGCAATGCTGTATTTTAGATGCCACCACGTGACAACTTCTGGCAAACATTGACTGCTTACTGTCAACCGCAGAAATTCAGAAAAGCCCTTTGTGCAGAAAGAGATCCAAGAGCCCCTGAGCCTTTTAAAGACAAGGCTTGAGGAACTGTGTGTAAATAAATAATGCAATTCATTACATCAAATGTAGGTCATTTTACATCAGTGACACTTCTCAAGTCCTGGTCCAGTGTGTCTAATTTCTGGCTGATGGAAAGTATGCTGGCTGGAAGGCTCATCAGCTGTCACCTGCATGTCTTATCACAGCCCTTCAGGGAACTGTGTTCCATTCACACTTACACACCTTTCCCTCAAGTCTGCAATTCTTTCGGTGCAGATTTAAATATGGCATTGTGTGCAGTTGTTATTATCTGTCTCTCTCTCCTTTTCTACCTTTTTTAAGTGGTCACACTCCATGTATAAATCAGACAGGTTCTTGCATGGTATGTCATTAGAAAGGAAAATGGGAATTCAGAAAGGTCAGGGCATGAACCTATTCATGATCCTGCTCTTGGCACTGAGCTATTCAGATACATGGGAAAACTCGAAATCCCTGACAGTTATCAGCATCAGGATAGGAGGCATTCATAACAGAATTACAGCATGTAGTGACAGACCAAATTTAATTCTTCGGTGTTTCTCTTTGTTTCTATGTGCTCTTCATTCTCCTCTTTTCTGTCTTTGCTGATCCCTTACACTGACCTTTATTTTTAAGGATCCCTTTCTGCCCTCCTTCCCCTATAATCACACCCATCCTTTGGTCTCTCTGGGGCTAATGAACACATGAATAGACTCTGCTCTTTGCTTTCACCTAGGCAGAACAAAATCTGCAGTTTTTTTGTCTTTGCCTTCCCTTCTAGTCCAGCTTCACTGTTCTGCATGTGAAGAAGAAATACTGTGAGCCAAGCACTAGTCTCCTAACTGACTTACAGTTGCTTAACAGCAGCAGAAGAACAAACTGTACAGTGGCACTTTTCTATTCTCTTCTATTATTCCTTGTTTTTATGGCTGTTTTTACAAAAACATACTTTGCTGCACTCTTTGGTCTTGCAGAGTCTAGGCTGTTCTTAATGGTTACAAGATAAACACAAAGCTGATTCCAGAAGTCTCTTTGGGAATGGTTGGTGAAGGAAAGCAGTAAGAAGGAAAGGAAACCTGACCTTTGAGCAAGCCGTATGCAGCTATTAGTCATACAACATTAGAGGATTATTTAAGCTTTTATGTTTAGTGTCATCTAATGAAAATGCATAAGAGCTGGTTACTGATACAAATACAAGAGAAAACTGCACATCGTTATACCACTTACTATAATGCAAACGAATTTCAGACTCAGTTTCAAGTCAACTGACAGTATACAGTACACTCTTCAGAAAAGAGATCCTGAAGTTGTAGCTGTAGAGCCTGGTACAGCATTAACATGCACTTTGTGAGCCCCTTAAGACATCCCAGAGTTACCATTGGTCCTTCTATTTTTCCAGCATCTTAGAGATCATTAGGCAAGACACACACCACTGGAAAGCTTGATTGCTTTTACTAGATGACACAGATGGGTAAATATGAGAGATGTGATGGAACAGATCATCCTGAGTGCCATTACACAGCACATGCAGGACAATCGGGGCATCAGGGCCAGCCAACATGGATTCATGAAAGGCAGGTCCTGCTTGACCAACTTGATCCCCTTCTATGACAAAGTGACCTGCTTAGTAGATGAGGGCAGGGCTGTGGATGTAGTCTATCTAGACTTCAGTAAGGCATTTGACACTGTCTCCCACAGCATTCTCCTAGACAAACTGGCTTGCTGGGGCTTGGATGGGTGGACTCCTCAATGGGTTAAAAACTGGCTGGATGGCCGAGCCCAGAGAGTGGTGGTGAATGGGGCAAAGTCCAACTGGTGGCCGGTCACTAGCGGTGTTCCCCAGGGCTCAGTTCTGGGGCCGGTGCTGTTCAATATCTTTATAGATGATCTAGACGTAGGGATTGAGTGCACCCTCAGCAAATTTGCAGATGACACCAAGGTGGGTGGGAGTGTCGATCTGCTGGATGGTAGGAAGGCCCTACAGAGGGATGTGGACAGGTTAGATAGATGGGCCGAGACCAACGGCATGACGTTCAACAAGAACAAGTGCCGGGTCTTACACTTCGGCCAATAACAACAACCCCATGCAGCGCTACAGGCTGGGGGAAGAGTGGTTAGAAAGAGGCCTGGCAGAAAGAGACCTAGGGGTGCTGATCGACAGCCGGCTAAACATGAGCCAGCAGTGTGCCCAGGTGGCCAAGAAGGCCAATGGCATCCTGGCCACTATTAAGAATAGTGTGGCCAGCCGGTCTAGGGAAGTGATCGTCCCTCTGTACTCGGCACTGGTGAGGCCGCACCTTGAATACTGTGTCCAGTTCTGGGCCCCGCACTTCAAGAAAGATGTTGAGGTGTTGGAGCAAGTCCAGAGGAGGGCAACCAAGCTGGTGAAGGGCCTGGAGGGTCTGACCTATGAGGAACAGCTGAGGGAGCTGGGGTTGTTTAGCCTGGAGAAGAGGAGGCTCAGAGGTGACCTTATTGCAGTCTACAACTACCTGAAAGGAGGTTCTAGTGGAGTGGGAGTCGGCTTCTTCTCCCAGGCAACTAGCGATAGCACCAGAGGACATAGCCTCAAGCTTTGCCAGGAGAGGTTCAGGTTGGACATTAGGAAGCATTTCTTCTCAGAAAGGGTCATTAGACATTGGCACGGTCTGCCCAGGAAGGTGGTGGAGTCACCATCTCTGGATGTGTTTAAGAAAAGACTGGACATGGCACTTAGTGCTATGGTCTAGTTGACATGGTGGTGTCAGGGCAATGGTTGGACTCGATGATCCCAGAGGTCTCTTCCAACCCGACTGATTCTGTGATTCTGTGACTTTATGTATTTGCAGCAGACTGATAACTGCAGAGGTCTGCTCCTGTCGTTATGTCATGAGAGTTTGTAACACAGCTATTTCTGGTGGAGATGGCTGAATCCTTCATCTAACAATTATTATTCAAAATGGATCTTTCTACTATGAAAAGATTTCTCTGTATTTGTTGTTGGAAGTTGGGGTTTTCTACTTTTCCCCAGAATAGATTTATCCAAATAATTGGCTTTGCCTTGCTTTAAAAGTCTTTTTCCCGCTACCTTGGCCCGTAGAGGACATTCTGTAAAAGCTTTTTGGCCTCAGATTTGCTGTCATATTTAAAGACAAAGTGTAGGAGCAAAATCCCAATTACTTGGCTGTTCCCATGACAGACAGACAAGCACATGCACACCATTTTAGTCCACAGCTGTCCTAGCACAGGGAAACTTCATACAATTCTGTACTTCTTGTTCCAAACATGGGCAGCTTCCTCTTTATTAAACAGGGAGTCTGACCTATCTGGACACTCCTTGGAAAAGCTCTAGCAGTACGTCTTAATAGGTTTCAACTCCCAATTACTTTACAATAACCTGGAGGCATGACACAAATTGCAGCCAGGAAACAGAAGATGCTTTTGCCCAGCCATATTTATTACACACTTTGATTACAATGGACATCACTGTGTTCTCTGAGAACTAAGTATACAGACAAAAGCAGATATGTCCAGGATAGGACACTGTTGCAAAAAGTCTCACCATCTAAATCAAGGAATATGCTTCTTAGACACTCTTTCTAAAAGCTAATTTTTTTTTACATTATAAAAGTAAAAATACTTTGCTTTTTTCTTTAACATTTTGCATTTACATAAAGAGAGAACTGATCTCTAGAACAGTTAAGTAACAGCTGAAATAAATTATTCTGGTTCATCTAGAGATCTCTCTCTTCTGGTAGTCAGAATAGACAGACAGATATATGAAATATTTGTTCTAAATTATAGTTGGAAGTATTGCATTGGGGTTTAAGCCTTTGAGGAAAAAAAAAACAAAACAGCTTCTCTCTTGGACCACTTGCATATGGAGCTTCCCCAGTGAAAAGCTGCCCTGCTTCCTGTCATAGGAGGTCTCCCATCCCCTTCTGTAAGGTGTAAGCTTCCTGGACTACTTATGTCTTCTATTTAAAATGGATATAATATCTCAGTGAAAATGTTCTTCTCATCTTTTTCCTCTCTCTCTGCCTCCCTTTTTTGCTTTTCTTTTTCTTTTTTCAAGTAAACACTATCTAGTTTTCCCACAAAAGCCTTGTCCACCTCAAACCATGATAATCACCACTCTGTAAGTGTATGTCTTTTTTTATTCTTGCTTTTTCACCGTAAAGGTTTCCACTCAAGATGGCTCTCATTTTTGCTAATGTTAATGAGTAACCAATAAATCAGTTATGTTAAGAAACAAGAACAAAACAGATCAGAACTTGTTGTTTTCCAGTATTAAATGGTGAGATAAAAAGCATACCAATGAATCCGGTCTAGCACACAGAAAAAAAAAAACGTGCTAGCAGTGGCTGTATAAGCAAGTATATGCATTTCCTCAGAATATTGATCATTAGTGGAAAACAGCTCAATAGTCGTGTTGTGTCTTGCATCCTATTCATCAGCCCTGGCATTCTAAGAAGACAGGCTTGATCAATATCTACCATTTGAGTTCATGGCCAGATTATTGCAACATTGATTATGGGTAAAACTCGAGGCAATTGTTTTATGAAACACGTGAGTATTCCGGTTTTTAAATGCTCTCACTATTAAGCTGCAGTTAAAGAGCGTAAGTGGTGAACAAACAAATCTTGCAATCATTGTGGTTAAACTGGAACAATGTTTTCCAGCCTCACTTTTGCCCTTGCTTGATAGATAACATCAAACTGTAATCTAACCTGTGATTTCATCTCTGAAACAATCTTTTCTGTGATGTGATCCAAGATTATAAACTGAGATTTTTAATAGCATCAGTTTTAGTGAATTATGTTTTATTTCCATTTAGATTTCTAAATGTCAAATTGAAGGATTGTGAAATAATTAGCAACTGGGTTTTAAGTGTTGAAATTTGTAATAGATTTTTAATGATTGTAGCCTAGTCAACCACAGTCAGAAGCTGCATTACGGAAAAAAAAAAATAGATTAAATTTAGGTCCATATGGTTAAACATGATTACATACTTTTATCCCTAAAAGTTTGGGGTTAAAATCAATATAGACTAACCAGAATGAAATTATCTTAAAGTAGCAGCCATGATGGTCTGCAGAAATGTCACTCTTTCTTACCTAAAGAAGGGGTTACAGAGACCTGTATGCCCTACTCCTGATTCCAGGGTGAAGGGCAGGATTGAGCCACTCAAAGGTATCACATAGGTACTAAGTACTAATGTTCAAGTCAAAAAAAAAACAAAACAGATTGAGAGCATGCCATTTATGTTGACAGAGAAAATATGCATGTTTTCTTACAAAACAGAATGGATAAACTTAAAAAAATATTAAGATAATTAACCATGCAGGTATATACATTCTTTTCCTCCAGCCAATACTCACATGTACAGATGTACATGCATCACGTAGTAGCCTATTTTAAGACGAAGCAAAGTAAATACATCCATCCACTGTTGCATTAGATAATCTTAACCATAGCTTAGATAATCTTGACCACAGTTCTGCATTATTATATACAGAGTAATGGAAAGCTTATTTGTATATTTAAATACAACTCTGACCTGACTATATTGGCTGAAGCGTTGGTGAGTCCTACAATTCAGATATTACAGACCTCTCTGTGGAAACACACTGAATTTCAGTTGCCCAATGACAAAAAAAATATGCTGTATCACAATCCAAGCGCATAACAAGGAAGTGGATTTACCAAACTTAAGCAGTGTGTCAGTAGTATAGGGCAACTGATTACGAATTGCATGGTACTTAAATATCTACCAAATCCTTAGAAAGCTATTTGAAGAATATTTAAAAAAAAAAAAAATAGAACAACCTTAGGTAAGGAATCAATAAAACAGAGAAATAAAATCTATAATATGAATCATATAGAAACACAGATATTTCCATCAAAGCCACATTTGTCAGAACGGAAAGATTATTAACATACTGAGAAGTACAAAAACATTTCCATGCATTGTTGGATCATAAACACAAACACATTCTTAAATATACTCTGCGGCAACATTCAACTCAAATTATTTTTTTCCATTCTGCATTACCCTGGGACAATACATTTCAAATTTCTGCACACATAAATCATCTATACGTGTAACAACAGCTGCACTGTGTGTAATATAAAATTTAGATATGTACCATACTGAAAATATTTTTCCCATATATGCTTTCTCCCATGAATTTCTTATGTTTATGCTTTAAAATGTTGAATATTCTTTGCTTGAATTCCCTGTACCGAACAATGCCTCACATTTCCTCACTTTGTCAGTAAATAGATTAACACATATAACTGTTTTAGAATAGATTGTTTCACTTCAATATGTTTTGCTTACAGCACAGTTTATAGTGTGCTTAAGCCTCCAGTGTTATCTATGAAGATATTTGAGATTAAAATTTTATGAAAGTATAAGTATCGATTACATACATGATTTAAACATAACAGAACAAATTTAGACTCAGGATTTCTTCTAATCCACAGGTAACATTACTACTGAAAAACAGTAACAACCCAACACATGCTTTATGACACTCAAATTTCTTTGGCACATAGGAGTTCCTTATCAAAGTTAAAATGTGAACTCATTGCCACAGCACCAGGAAACTGATTTTATGTCTGGTATGAAATAAAAAACATGTTATTTCCCCCTCAAGCATGCTAAAAAAAGCAGGGCTGTCTAAAACCTTCATGTCACACACAGTCATAGGGATGCAGCAATGCTAATGTGAACTATGTTACTGGAAGGATGACATACCATTCAGCTATAATTGACTCAAAGTAAACATCAGGCATTTTGGGGGAAAAAACAGGAACCATAGCTGCCATTGCCAATTGGAAAAGAAAGCCATAGCAGCCTACCTGAGACAAGCGAGACTGTGTCTTTCTCCCATGAGACAACAGTGATGTATGCCTCCACAGAGGAGGGGATAATGCACTTGAACACTGCTACATTGCCTCTCATGGCTTTCTGGTCCTCCACACGGACTGTATAGGGTTCCCGTAAAACTGAAAATAGAAGAAGAGGTTTCATTAAACAAGTCATAATCACACACCCTGCTCACACACTTCCTCGATTAGATTTGCAAAGTTCCCCCAGGAAAGTTATTCAGGCTGTGAATTCTTTTGCTTCAGTAAATGATAGAGTTTTGCAAGGCTGATTACAAATTAATATGAAAGCATTCCCAGATCTCCTAATTTCCTCAAAATCTGCATTTCACCATATTTCTGTGTTCTTCTCCTACCTAATTCTGAAGGCAGAGAGAAAGACTTTTCTAAAAACTGCATATGTATATCGGTAAATGGTGTTATGTCTTCTGTTATTTGTCTAGTTTCTCAGGCCACGTTTCCCATCACAAATTGTTTTGTGCTCTATCAAAGGTTACAAAGTACATACAAGTACTGTGTGTGAATTAGACATCCAGAAGGTAGAAGAGGTCAGTGTCATTTAGGATTTTGAAGAAGTGAGAACTGAAGTACAAAATCGATGGAGGTGACAGCCAGAGAAAAAGCAAGGTGTCTCAGAAACACAGAGAAATTACAGTAGGTAAGGTAAGAGCTACATTCAATTGGCCAGCACTGAAAGAAATAGGTTAATGGTAAGAAAACAGAAACTATGATTCAGAGTTGTATTAAAAAAACAGCTATGGGGCACTTAGACCCAGGGCGTGATTTGTCTAGCATCTCTAAGAATTAAATGGATGAAGAGAAAAAAGAACAACTGGAGAAATCCCTCATGCCAAACTAATATTCCTGAGACGAGATGAAGTTGCATTGGGTAAGAGAATGGAAAGAAGGAAAATCCTGGCACTGAAACAGTTCAATGAAGAATGAGGGATGAAAAATCCTGAGAGTAACAGTTAATGGAAAAGATGGTAGAGCAGATGTTGTCTACTACAAGAAGTAAATGGGTAAGACAGGAAAGACAAACCGCAACATAGACTCTCCACAGGACTGTAAGGTCAAGGTGCAAAAAAAGAAATCACCACAGCCAACATAGTTATGTATCCTGAGATGGCAAACAAAGTTATATATCTTGAAGTGACAGTTTCAACGAAAATATGGAAGAATGTATTAGAAAGTGACATGTGTGTTTGAGGCATGTATATGCCTGAGGGTAAAAGTTATTTGGAAGAACAACCCCAGTGCAGCAGTGTAACCAAGTCAGCAATGCTGAACTGTCACATTACAGTGATATTTCTTGCCTAAATATCCTGCTCGCAAACATATACCAAGTTCTACCAAGTACATTTAACCACATTGATTCTAGACTAAAGAGTCAATAAATCCTTTGCAGAGTCTACAAAAGTATTTCTCTACACCACTGGCTTCGTTTAGCCCATAGCCAGGGCTAAACAATAAGCAGTTATTCTATAACCCAAGACCCCTCCCCAGCTGAGGAAGGGAATTGGGAAAAGGAGGGAGACTCATGGGTTGAAATTTAAACATTTAATAAAACAAGAAAATTAATATCAATACTAATACAAAAGACACAAAGTTATACTTAGCCCACAGAGTGGTGGCAAACTCCTCCAGGAAAAAAAACAAATGTTTAGAAAAGATGAGAACAAGAGAGACAGACAAGAGCAGAGCAAAGAGTGCCCCTATTCCCAGCAAGCTTTCCATTTTATAGTGAATGTGACATTTATGTTATAGAATATACCTGTGGGCCAGCCTGGCTCAGCTGCCCTGGATTTAACTGCTAATGGCCTTGATCACCATGGCTGGCCACAAACTGAAACAAAATGTAACAGAAAATTGATTCTATAATTTTATCCCCATGAAACCAGGACAACCAGGAGCACTGGAATTTCTAAATGTCAGCCTTACCTACAATTTCAAGAAAAAAAGGCAGGGTACTGAAACGTAGCTGTAGTTTTCACAAATGCAAACAGCATCAAGTTTTCAGGTCCAGTGCTACCACTGCAAAAAGGTAAACATCCCAAACAAGACTGTGGCAAACTCTTAACTGTTGGAGCAAGTCCAGAGGCGGGCCACGAAGATGATCAGAGGGCTAGTCTCTCCTATGAAGACAGGCTGAGAGAGTTGGGCTTGTTCAGCCTGGAGAAGAGAAGGCTCCTGGGAGACCTTATAGCAGCCTTCCAGTACCTGAAGGGGGCCCACAGGAAAGCAGGAGAGGGACTTTTTACAAGGGCAAGGAGTGACAGGATGAGGGGGAATGGTTTTAAACTGAAAGAGGGTAGATTTAGATTAGATATTAGGAAGAAATTCTTTCCTGTGAGGGTGGTGAGACACTGGAACAGGTTGCCCAGAGAAGTTGTGGCTCCCCCCTCCCTGGCCATGTTTAAGGCCAGGTTGGATGAGGCTTTGAGCAGCCTGGTCTAGTGGAAGGTGTCCCTGCCCGTGGCAGGGGAGTTGGAACTAGATGATCTTTGAGGTCCCTTCCAACCCAAACCATTCTATGATTCTAACCAAAAGTAAATAACTTTAATTGTAAATTAAATATCTTTTTTGTCTTCTATGACAAGATAGACATCACTAGTTCTTAAAAAAGTCAATAATTTATTTTTAATCAAAGGTTAAGTTTCTTAACCTTGTTATAAGCCCTGAACTGATATTATCAGCACCTTTAATGCAGCGACTTTACAACTCTGGCTGCCCTGTGATGAAGCAGCCCCCTAATCTTGTTCTACAGTGGAGGGAATGGCACATAGAAGACCCTAATGAGGCTGACTTTTGTCTAATGCTCATGCTCCAACCATCATTTACAGAAAAGACTTGTTTTACAGCAATATCTTAATGCACTGCTAAAGGCGTTTGTATTTTTTCAGGACAGTTGGCCATTTTGAAAATCTGCCCAGTTGAACATTTTGGTAAAAGCAAACACAGAAATCATATATGGGGCACAAAAACGGGAAAGAGATTTATTCATTTCCTTGCTTAAAAAGTTTACGTTATTGTGATTTCAGAGGCCTCTCGGTTATTTCTGGATCATAGTTTTGCCAGTTCCCATTAATGACTTGCTGATTTATTTTTTTTTATATCCCAAGTCCCGAGTCATGAATTTATATGATAATTTCAGCCTTTGCCAAAGAGATATATTCTTCCCCACCACAATTGCACAGGAAAGTTTGAAGATGAAAAGGAGATATGCACCTTTAGTCCCATGCGGGACTGGCCTGGAAGAGGATTGGTTTTGGGTGTCTAGGTGTGGAGGTTATGGTTTTTTTGGAGACTGGGGATGTGTGTTGCATTATATGCAAAATTACATGCAAAAACCACAATTACGAACATCCGTGAGCTGGAACCCTTATATCTGCTACCCATATTCTTGGGGAAGCAGGTAAATGAGCTTCAAACTTTCTCAAGCTGGCTATGAGAATGGGCAGAGATATATTAGTCTTTGTATGACTGTGCTATGATCAGATACTCCACTGATTGCTTCCATATTCCTTGGAAATTCTATTGCTGTTGGAGAGCACTGAAAGGAGGAGGAGATGGAGAAGAAAAGAGATTTAAAAAGGATCCCCAAAAATTGTGCTAATTAGGGCCAGTCTGTGTACAGATTTCACATGAACAGAAATATAATTGAAAGTAACACACAAACAAATGAAGTGTATCACTTCATATTTGAGCAACACAGGGTTTATCATCTGAACATAAAACACACTTACTTCTATGCATAGAAGACTCTCAAAAATTGTATTTTCTTATGGTTGGGGGATTATACAAGCCTTTGGAAAAGATATTCACTAATAGATGTTGCCTGCCATCGGGCACAATGACAGCTCTGACACACAATATCACACAGTTCACATGAAGGAAGGGTACTTGTTATCCAAACCTCAGATTAACTGAGAAATTGAATCATATGGAGAAATTAATGGGTCAGGGGTAAAAGGCTAAAAAGGGAAGGAAAATGAGTAAAAGGGGCATCTCGGAGTCGGACGAAAGGAGTTGTTAGCTTATGAATCCAGCGGCTACAGCCACCTACTGCAAAGCCTTTTTTTCAGGTCCTAATTCCACTTGCAAGGTTTATTTCTCAAGCAGAGGAGGAAGACTTCTTTTGGGGTTCCATGGAAAAATGGGTCATAGCTGCACCCCGTCATCCATATCATATGCTTTTACAACTAAATGAACACCAGTTCAGAGCTTTAGCTAGCAAAGTTGCAAGTTTTAGCCTCCTCTACATCACCACATTAGTTTATCTAAGAAATAGAAAAATTGGAAACTAATACTGGAACAAATACTGCCCAAAAGATGCTCAAAATTAGAGATACATTAACACACCCACAAAGTACAAAAAAAAATATGTTCTCTCTAAATATAGTTCTCCCAGACAACTTGTCCACAATATCGATTGAAGAAAACCAAAAGCATAAAAACTAGAACCGAGCTCCAAACATAAAGTTGGTTACTATGTATTCTTATGAATCTTTGGTTTTCAAACTTTTTGATCTGTGGACAACTAAACATTTTCAGAAGCATAGACCATTATAGAAACTCCATGTATATGTAACGTGAACTTGCCTCTACTAGTCACGTCTTGTGCAAGAAAACGCACTTTTCTAGACTAAAATTTTCATAAGACACATGAATTTCATGGAAACCTGGTTTTTATTCTTGCCTTCTAATTGTCTACAAACTACAGATCTCTGAATGTTATCATTAAGAAGAGAATACATTCTCTTATTTAAAAAGAGAGTCACAGACAAATGTACTTGCTAACTGTTCACAGTTTTCCCTATGTAACCCCTGTGAAGGCATATCTCCAAAAGAAAGATACTTATTTTCTGAGAAAAGAGTAGCATAGCTCCACCAACATCAAAGAGGTAATGAGGATTTGCATTAGCCAAGGGTCAGCTCCCAGACTAGTTTTTGTTTGTTTGTTTGAATATTTTAATTAACTGAAGTGAGTAGACAAAACCTTCAAAAACTATGCAATCATGTGTTTATGTGTTGTAACAAAAGGCGTAATTTTGATCTCACTCTAATTCTCCACTGGTCAACCCAGTCTGCACACAGTCAGTATAGAAAACAGACGCAAAACCATTATGTTTATTTGCATCTTTTAGGGTAAACAGAAGGCACTGCCTGTGTACTAACATCAGTTGCTGAATTGTTACACAGGACACAAGTTTCTCTCTCAAAACAAAGCACAACTGAATACAAGCAAATGAAAAGGGATATGATTAGGCAAGCATTCCTCTTTTCTTCCAGCCCCTATATAAAATCCAAAGACTGCATCTTTTTCACTCACAGCTCTTTAATGAGTAAGCACGGTCTGATCAATGATTTCATTATCAGTTCATTTTTCCTTATACTTGTGCAGAAGCTCAACTGATTATGATCTTTGGAAAACTAACTTTTCACCACCAAAATAAATCAAATCAGGGAGGAGAGGGAAGAATCCACTATTTTACTTAATATTGTGAAGAGTTCAGAGGTTACACTTCTGTCCGATCTCCTTTGATTCACAGTTGCTGCTATTCTTTGTGTGAAACACCCAAGTTTCCTCCCTCCTCAAGCCCATTTCAACACAAGAAAAGACTGTACTTACCAGCCTTAATATGAACATCCTGACTTCTGATTTTCCCTGAAGGATTTTCAGCTGTGCAATAGTAAGTGTTATCATGGATTAAGTTATTAAAGCTTGAAGGAGGGAAGGGGAAAATTTGGAGAGTGCCATTGGGGTGGACGTGGCGGATCCCTGGGACATCGTAGATCTCCTCGCCCGTTGCTAGATACCATCTGAGCGTCACTGGGGGGATCCCTGCTGCTGGACAGGGTACCAATGTCCCTGTGGTGCTAGCAAACACTACCTCTTGCAGAGATGCATTGACAAAATATAGACTGGCGTGTAGATCTTCACTGAAAACTGCAAGACAAAAAAGAAAAAAGAACAGACCTTGAAAACATAGAAAATTTCAGCCAAACACAAAATAATTTGACTGTTATTTGCCACACAAATCAAACACAATGCCTAGGGAAGGCAATCAAAACATCTGGAACCTAATACAAGCTCAAATAAAATGTTTCTCATTTTAGAGGAAAATATTACCAAATTAACACACTAAGTGGTTTACACACGAAAGTAAAATGGGAAATCCCTTTCTTTGTGGTGTAAACTGAAACAGATCTCATCACTTTTGCATTTGCTGATGCAGCGTTGTTTCTAAGGTCAGCAAAAATCCAGCAGTACTCTACTTCCATGAAATTTCTAGCAACTAAATTTCTGCTTGGAACACAGGCAGTTTATGTTAGCATTTATAAATCTATTTTTACAGTCTTTCCATGGCAAAAAGATTTATAAAGTAATAAAAAGAACTGAGCAAACAATGAAATCCCCATAATTCCTTAATAATAATAGATACTTAATACAGATACAACTTAATAAATACATAACATAATTTGGTCAGGTCTTTCTAACAAAGACCTATAAACGTAGGTACAAAGCACGCTTATGGTAATCTTGGTTCTGACATCCATGTGACTATAGTCCCCCCCCAACCTTAAACTGCAGATTCTATAACGCTGAGAAAATTCAGTATTGGTCAGAGCACAAGATTAGCCCTCATTCTTCTGAACGCTTCTGCCATGGGCTATTCAGCTACTACCCAGAGGGCTTGAAGGCTTCAGCTGGCTTGAAGGGTCCCCAACATTTCACCCAAAATACCTCCCTAATCCTCTGTTTGAAAGCATATCAGCATAAGGCATGATTTTTGTTTTCCAATAAACAGTAGGAGACACTACCAACACCACCACTCTGCTGTATATTTGCATATACTGCTCGCTTGTAAAAAACTTGCCAATTTTCCTTGACACAAACACAGAAACTTGCATACTTCCCTGTATCTTGAATGCGGTAGATTCTGATATGATTTTCTAAAGCAAGGCTGGTATGGAGTAAGTTTTTGAAAAGGTGACCATAGCGCATCAGGCCCGAGTGAGCATCAATGAGACAGATTTCAAGGTTGGCCTTCATTTGCACAAGGTAGATGCTATTGTCCTGCAGAAATAACTTGCAACCCCCATGCTGAGCCATAAGTGCCTTGTCTACCTCTGCCACTTAGTCTTATGGTAGCTTGGAGCACAAAATGGACTATTTTTTTCCCTTCTCTCTTTTGACATCTTGAGGAGATCTAAGGTGGGAAGATATTCTCTTCTAAATATCATCTTGGTACCGACCATCAGGAGAGACCACCTCAAAAGAGAGTGGAACTGGTTCTATGAATCCCTAGAAAGAAAAAAAGTAAGAGAGACCCTCCTAAAGCAATAGAGAAAGATGTCTGGCATGCAGGAGGCAGCCAGATAAATGGGCGTCACAGAGCAGGATGAAAGGCACTTGGAGATTCAGAAAGAAGAAATTTCAAGCACTGGAACTGACGAGTTCCTGAATATAGATGAGACAGGTGCTAGTATAGAATAAAGTCCCTTGCAAGGAACAAATTCTTCCTAGTTGGCACAGCCCTAGGAGAAACTTGGGTATCTGGAAAGCAAAAAGAGGCATAATAGGACTAAGCACGGAAAGAAGCAAGGCTGAATAAGATAGTGCCACTTTTACATAATCACGTTTCTAGTTACAGTCATACTTTGAAGCAGAGAACAGTATTATTGGTAACATAATAAAGAACTAAAAAAAAAATCGTCATTGTTCATCTGCTGTACAAGCTATTCTCTACAAATACAAGTGGAACTATCAACAGGGCATTTTAATTTCCATTGGCCAACAAGACATTCACACAGAAGTAATAAATACAGTTCACATTTGCCAACTTTTATTATGCTATACTGCTTCTTAACAGACATTCACATAAAAATGGTAGATTTCCTGGCTGAGAATAAAGAGGTGAATACCAAATTACAAATGCCATAAAAATAGAGAATACCAGGAACTATGTTTGACACTTCCATAGAATCTAACTTTCTAATCAAAATGCAGCACAGCTGAACTAGAGACTCATACTAGCAGCACATAACAATGAATTTTTCCAGCTGCTTTGTATCCCCTGTAGAAGCTTTCACTACTTTTGACAAACTTTCCATCCATCAGCCTATACAATCGTGCTTCATTTTAAAACAGCATCTGGTACACATTCATCTTAATGGCAGACACAAACACACTAAGATCCCTGGAAAATAATTGCAGTGCTATAACACACACACATATACACAGTGCTGACAATCCAGATGTGTTTTTTGGTGGAAAACAATGTGTAAGCTACTTGGATCCATTCAATTACAAAAATGGGACTTCAGAATCTTTTATTTAAAAGATATTTCTCTGCAACATTCCATAGAAAGAAAGTGATTAGCTGAATAACAGAACAAGTGATATATCAAAACCTAATTCAAACTGAGACAAGTCAAAGACGATATGTAATTATATGTTATTTAATGGTAAAATATGATCCAACTAAACACCATACTTTACAGTGAGTAGAAGCAAGCTCAGACTAAAAGTTGCAAAGGAGAGTGGTAGGGAAAGTTGATGGTTGATGAAAGCTATAGATATAAAACAGTGAAAAGCAATACCTGAAGAACCAAAAAAACCCAAAAAAGGTAAGAATAGAAGGGGAAAATATAATCAGACAGGTTCTACCAACTGCCTAAATGCTATTCTGAAAACAAGGCTTTTGAAGTGTTTTGTCTCCAGAACAATGGCTACAATCGCGACAGCTCAAGAAAACAGGCACAGGCATGACCCCACAGCCTGCTCTGCAGGAATGGACCTCGACAATGCCTCTGAGACAGAACTGAAATGGCTTCAGTGAGTCTGACTACACTTGGCCTGGACAGAGATGACATCAGCATTTTCAAAGAGATGACATCAGTTAGCAACCAAGGGAAGGAAAGTCAAAGATTCCTCCTGAATAAGGTTTATTTATTACTGAAATCAATAATACTTGAGGGAAACAGGGGGAAGCCTGCACCTCAGAAGCACTCAGTGGACACCCCAACTGAAATGACAAGATGACAAACAGTCTGCAGCTGCAAGAACTTCAGGACAATGAGGCAAAGACCTATGCCCTTAACTGTGTGGTTAAAGGAGCACGTGAACAGTTTATCAGATCAATAGACACAGGACAAAAGACACTTCTTGAATCTTAGGGTAAATAGATACTATTATCTTACTCATACAACAAGAATGGGAAGGAAGGAAGGAGGGAAAGACACATTTTTTGCAAGTTTAGTTAAAATTCCTTAGACTCATCTACTTGAAGCGACAAGGGGAACTGACAAAGTATAATAGCCAAGGAAATTTCTCTTGCTTTTCAGGGGAGACAGCACTGCCACGTTGTGCCTAGCAAAGTGCTGAATATGTCAGCCAGATACAAAATTTATTTTAGCACTTGAGAAATCTCCTGTCAAGTAAACTGGCTTATCTCACAACAAGCTGGTTGGTGGGGCTGCAAGTCGATCACACTCAAAGTGAGACTGAGCACTGTTGAACCAGGCTGGGTAGATGTAACCAGACTGGACAGAGATACATATGAAGACCTGGGCTGGGCTTTGCATTTGCTATACCCTCATCTATTGGCATAGCTAAGACTGGTTTGTACAGAGATGACCTTCACTCCCTTCTGGTATGTCACTGCTTCCTCCAGGTCTCCAGGGTGCTGCAGCTCCTACATATACATGTGCTGTGGACTTGAAGGTCTTCTATACGAGCCTACTAAATAATACTTCTGATATTTCTGCCTATAAGGATGTCATTTGTCAAGGTTTCATCATATAATACACAACAAAACAGGCTGAAACTGGTGCTTCACAATCCTTCTTAATGGGCAAAAGGAGGTGTCACTAAGACATAAGAGAGAAGATACTACATTTAAACTACCATACTGGATGAGGCTTGGGCTTGCTCTGTGTAGGATCTCGTGTCCTGGAGGGATCAGCATCAGCTGCAACAAAGAGATGAAAGAAGACATGCAAAAGCAAACTGCGAAACTACCTGTCCAATGGAGATCCTCCTCTTCCCTTCCTCCTCTATGTCCTACTTCAGACTGCTTCACCATTAAGAACCTTTACCGTAACAATGCCAAAAGTGAAAAATTTCATGGAGTTTGTATATAACATAAGAAAAATATATATCTGTTAACTCAGTGCCAGAATGCAATGCAGAGGCTTGGTGTTGTGCATTCCATTTTCATCATGTTCTCTTTCATGTTTTACTAAGTTTAAATAACATGTTTGTGATTTCTGAAGCTAGCTTTTTGTGTCTCACATTCTTCTAAAGCCCTCTTTCCATATTCTGCAACTGACCACTGAAAGGCACAGTTCTCTCTTCAGTTCATGAAAGAACTGAAATACCTTTGGGCAACAGACAACTCAACATATTCAAAAATACTTATAAAATATCTCTGAACAACTAATTGGTACTTATATTTAAATTACCTTCCCTGTCCTTTTCAAAAGCTAGATATTTTTCCTGTAATGCTTATGCAAGAGGAAAGTGTGGTCCTAAATGAATAACAATTTCAAAACAAAGGGAAAATTATTTCTCATCCCTGTGATTAATCAAATCCAGCATGAAACATTTATATAGATACAATAAAAGATACAAATCAAAGTGAAAGTCTGGAGCAAAGAGATCACTGAGACAATTTAGATAAAATAAAAATCGAAGTAGAAAAGATAAACTATGTAATTAAGCAGTTGATTGCTCTCCTTCTCTACAGCAGGTTTATAGCAACGGCCTTAACTGTCTTGCAGTGGAACATCAGGTTTGACACAGCCCTGGCCATTAATATTTCCTCTCCTTTTCTCCTCAGTGATGTTGTGATTGATGAACTGGGCAACAATCAAGTATTTTCCTCAGATTTAATAGACTGTATAAAAATTAAAGAATTTCTCACTGTTAAACACCAGCAACGTAAACACAAGAAACCTAGAAGCAAACCCAAGGCGTTTTATAAATAATAAATGAAAACAGCAAAAAAAATAAAAAAAGAACAGTATATAATAAAGTCTAAACTTTGCCTCTGTCAGAAATCAGTGATAAAAGAACACCTCTTTTTCAGAAAGCTCCTTCTTGGTGCTGACTCTTGCAGTCTGCACATGGAATGGTAGATGCCTGGGACTGCTTTGTGCCACGACGGGACAACACACTCCAGTAAAAGCTGACAGTTGGGAAAATTTGCTGCAGGCATCTTCTCAGCCACATAAAGCAGGTGCAAAGCAGGATGCGACACAGTCCCTTGAGCAGATAAGTGATGAGGAACCCAGGTAGTCTCATCAATGCATCAAGCTCCAATCAAAGTTTAAGAAAAATAAAAAAATATCAGCAGCCTGTTCACCTTCTGGAGGACACCTTTTCCTAAGGCACCCCAGGCATTGTGCCTAGGTTAGGAGAGCAGGTTTTTTGAGCCTCTTGCACAGCTAATGTAGGATGACAAACACAGCCTAAAGGCAGTTTAGACTCCATTTTGGTGGGGCAAATCACTCACTTCACTTGGTCCTTCATCTCCACTAGTTAGAGAGAGATTAGGACAACTCCCCAGTTAGAGAGAGATTAGGACAACTCTCCATCTTTCTTGAAGACCTCAGTTAACTGGAGAAGGCAAGCATAGCTGCCCCAATATTTTTAGCTTCTGGGTGGATGTTTGTTGTCTACAGTTACAGGTCCTTCTATTGTGAGTCCAGTCTGTCTGGCACATGCATTAGCCTAAAATTATCACATCCTTTGCCAGTCCTCACAGCAGCAACTCCACAAAACATCTCCAAGTTTCAGAAAATTTAAAAACGTGGATTTTTTTGTGGTTTTGGTGGGGAAAGTGGCACATAAAAAAACAATAGTAGAATCACAGCAAAAAAGACAAAGATGTTCCACTTCACTCCCAAAAGAAGACACGGGGGGCCGGGGAAAGAGTTGCAGAAAAGCGAGATTATCTGTCAAAATGGAAGGAAAAGGAAGAAAAAGCTAACAGGACTGGTGGAAGTCAGAATGATGTTAACACTCAAGTAGGTATTTTTAAAGGAACTCCTCAGGATCTCATATCTCATGAGAGATCTGGTATCAGTGAGACAGATCCTTTTTCACTAGTCTGAAATCAGAGTAGGAAGCAGGCAAGAAAATATCATCTTGATCATAACCCTAGAGTTTATCCTTCCGTTGAATGCCTTTGCAACTTATTTTATTTAAAACTAAGAAAAAAGCATACACATCTACAGGAGGCTGTTCCACTTGGCATCACTGAAGTATGCATTTGCTTTTTAGAGGTTGAACTTCTCTGTGAAATTTTGGGACCCGAATATAACAAAACAAGTGAGATGTTTAAAGAACAGAATTTGAGCTCCATTTTCCATATGATCAGTGAAAAATATTGAAATCCTCATTACCAGAGGAAAATAAAATATTGATTATTCACTGTAAGGTAAAAGACAAATATTTTGTAAGGCAATTTAATGGAATTCATGTAAAAAGTAATCAAAAAAAAAACCTCCAAAACATTTGTAAGAAAATGGCTGAGGTTATCTAAACAATAAATTTTGTTTAAGGAAACTGAATTAACAGGTTAATTACCCTGTCGACATCCAAACAATATAGTACAGTATAACACACACAGAGAACTGATAAATGAAACATTTCAGATTGCATTGCTGCGCCTTTCAAACCAGTAATAGAAGCATTACAAATGCAATCACAAATATGCAGATTACTCGGTGCAGAACACAGCTGGAGAAAGACAGTCTGGGTGAGCGGTAGGGTGCAATACTAGCAAGCTATGTCACTGTTTAGGATGGGGTTTTTTTCCAAGATTCCATAATGTATCACCATGACTGAGATTAAAAAAAAAAAAAAAAAAAAAAAAAAAAAGCCCCTTATTTTAAAAGAAGAAAACACTGATTAGACACCTACAAACAATAACATCGCTACTCAATTATCAAGTAACAGGCTATGCAAAGTGATGTAGAGAAATTACTTCAGCTACTGTGAAAAGATCAGTGTGATGAGGCATTACAATAATCCATCTGTGATCATGTCTCCCTCTAGGGGTTTTATCTAATGACTAACACATAAGGTTGATAAATATTATAAATTTTATTAGAGTAAGGGTAAAACGAATGCCCTTTTGCAATTTTGGCTTTGATTCTGACTCCGGACAGGAATTTCATATGCCCCTCTAAATCGATAAGGATTGAATATTCCTTACTATTGAGGGGAGGGAGGGTAAAACACAACTCACACACAAGGAATAAGTTTCAGGTGGAGGCAAGATAGGTATCTTCAAGAACAGGGAACAGGAAAACAGCACTAGATCAAGATGCTCTGACCAGATTCCAAAGTAAGTCTTACTAAAATGAACTAAAAGAACAAAGAAAAGCAAAAACAAGACTAAAGAAAAATGATGAGAGAATGCTAATACCAACACAAAATAGCTTTAATACAGAAAACAAAATGAAATCAATTGCACAAACTGATTTGAGATTACAAATATAATTAACAGACATGAGTATATTAAACTACTACACTAGTAAAAATAAATACAAAAGCACCAATTAAACACTGCCACCCATAACAGTTTTAAGTCAAGTCAACAATGGAGTCAAGGGAATAGGATTTGTTTGCCATCAGCCAGTTTGATCTCCTTGATCGATGTTACTTTCTTGTAAACTGCTGAGAAAAGCAGAAAAAAAGCCCAAGTTTTTGTCTGTAGTTGTTGTCATGTACAAAAAGGAAGATAACTGCACTGGTCATATCACAATTGTTCATGAGAATAATGGGCAGTAAAACTTTTTTGCATTTCTCCCAGAAAAATACATCGTCCAACAGCAAATGCTGAACTATCCATTGCTCTGACAAAACAAATTTTTCTGATACTTCTTACAGAGGCCTCCTAAACAGTTGTCGTAGTTTAACCCCAGCCAGAAACTAAGCCCCACACAGACGCTCGCTCACTCCCCTCACGGTGCGATGGGGAAAGAATCAGAAGAGTAAAAGTGAGAAAACTCGTGGGTTGAGATAAAGACAGTTTAATAGGCAAAGCAAAAGCCGCGCACATGCAAGCAAAGCAGAACAAGGAATTCATTCACCACTTCCCATGGGCAGGCAGGTGTTCAGCCATCTCCAGGAAAGCAGGGCTCCATCTCGCCTAACAGTTACCTGGGAAGACAAATGCCGTCACTCTGAACGTCCCCCCTTCCTTCTTCCCCGAGCTTTATATGCTGAGCATGATGCCATATGATGTGGAATATCCCTGTGGTCAGCTGGGGTCAGCTGTCCCAGCTGTGTCCCCTTCCAGCTTCTTGTGCACCCCCAGCCTCCTCGCTGGTGGGGTGGTGTGAGAAGAGGAAAAACCCTTGGCTCTGTGTAAGCACTGCTCAGCAATAACGAAAACATCCCTGCATTATCAACACTGTTTTCAGCACAAATCCAAAACATGGCCCCATACTAGCTACTGTGAAGAAAATTAACTCTATCCCAGCCAAAACCAGCACAACAGTGAACAAGCAATAGCGTGAAAAATCTTTTTCACCAATTTTTCTATTAGAAAATGCTAACTTGTCCAAACGTGAGCTTTCCATGGGTGAGCTGTTAGTCATCCTTGACGGGCTGATCTGCTGGGCTTGAAGTGAGACCCAGCACCTGCAGGGCCCTCCATCAGTGCAGAGAAAGGGCAGAGACCCAGTGCATCTCAGGGTGGAACTTTGAAATCTGAAATCTCTGAATCCGGTCAAAATGCTCCTTGCTTTCTCTTTGTGGAGGCTATCAGAGACCCTGATGAAGTCAGATGACAAAGTGAATCCCGATTGCTCCCTGCCAGGCATTCCTCCTAGACTTGACATCCAGGCATAGTGGCAATGGGTGACGCAGGAGAGAGGTGATAGGGAAGATGGCATCCAGGAATGAGGAGATGAGGGACAGTTGCAGGCAGGGGCCTTCCCTCTGCCCCTGGGCCTCCTCCTCCTCCCACCTCCTGAGGGACGAGCGTAAGGAAACAAGAAAGATTTGGCAGTATAGCTAGGATGGAGAGCCTGGAAGAAGGCCAGGACAGGCATTATCAGTTATTTATGTCTTCCTCGCATAAAGAAAGGCTCTGAGGGAATCAGGAGAGTATTAATTTGCAAAATGTAACATTCCAAAATTGTCCCGTACAAAGAAATTGAGTTATTCGTTAACTTCACTCTAGCAGGTGCTTACTTTGAATGGTCATCCCAGAGACTTGGCTTAACATATGGTAAAATAAAAATTTGAAGTAAAAAGCATTTCTTGGATGTTTGACCTTTGGATGTTGAAGCAGTCTTGTAAATTGTTACAGTCTCTACTGTAGTACAAAGTAATGGGGGAAAAAAAAATCAAAAGAAGAACATGGCCTACAGTAAGTATGGATGAGCTGGTTAGTTTCTGTACTGTTTTAGTGTATATGATTGCTTAATTAGTATCATTCAGAAAGGCAAAAATCTTTTCACGGTGTATAATCTCCCAATGCAGAACTGCTTCTCATGTAGTATATTGTGTAATGGTAGCCAGTATTTTATGGCTAAACAGTATAAAATTACTATATGTCCACCAAGAGGAACAAAAAAAAATAAATTATGCTTTTCCAAAATGCTACTCTGATTCAACGTGCCAGTGCTCAACCTTTTATTCTAAAGGGATATTCATTTGAATCAGTTTCGAAATCTGAACCACTAATGAGGATAATTAAGTATGCAATTGTTTTTGCCTACAAAAGATGATCACTACATAAAAAGCACACAGTGTTACATTATCATTCTCACAGGACAGAAATTTTCGTTAAATCAAAGCAAGCTTCCACAATTAAAAGAAGAGGTCCTCAGGTGAAACCATAAAAGAAGCAGAACTCACAAACAAGTTGCGCCTCTGGAAGGGCGAGAAGTGTGAGTTTTGGTGGAGTGCACTGTAGAGACCTGAGTGCACAGACAAATGCTGAGTGACAAATGCAATAGATGCAAGTGATGGGAGCCTTTAATCAGCTAAAAAGGAATAATCTGTCTGTGATTTAAATGCTTACTTTTAATTGTGTGTTCAATAATGGATTGAATGAAAGGGTAGATATTCATTTGGGATAGGCATTCCAGTTTGTGCTACAAAATACGAATAAGATGTGTAGGTAAGGTTCTTTTCCCTTATTTAAGTGAAAAGAGAGGAAATTAAAAAAAAAAACAAACAAACAAATAAATATTTGTCAGCTTGGGGGCAAAAATTGTAAATCTTTGCTTCTTGAAGTAAGAGCCAATGCATAACCTCAACTTCACTCATTCCTATCACAAAGAACACATTGTGAGAACACCAAAAGCAACCAGACAGAAATGAGAGAAGAGCCTTGGATTTATTTTTTTTC